>NC_054388.1:16363656-16963656 GCF_017654675.1 Xenopus laevis | reverse complement strand
TGGTCGAAGGATATTCCTTCGATCGAACGATCAAACTATTTGCGCTAAAATCCTTCGACTTCGATATTCGAAGTCGAAGGATTTTAATTCCCAGTCGAATATCGAGGGTTAATTAACCCTCGATATTTGACCCTTGGTAAATCGGCCCCCTAGTGTTGGAACAAATTCCTAATTTTCTTATTGGGCCAATTACTGAATCCTCCACAAGAAGGGCCTGGCAGGGAGTCTGGAGCTTTCACTACATGATTCACACTCTATGGGAGAACCCATGCCAGTAGCACCCCGTGGCAAATCACCAGGAATGAGCAAATATTTCCCAAGCAAAAAGGTACCTACACTCAGCCCTGCACCCCTGAGAACAATCCCTTTTTGGCCACTTTGTGCCCTCATTTAGAGCTTGAACATTGACAGAACCTTGTATCTATTGGGTGGAATAAAGCACAGTCCCAAGTTGACCTTATTCTGTACAAGGGAATGGAATCTTCTCAGAAATTAAAACAGCTATTTGTCCTTGGGGCAAACGACTATAAGCAAATAACTAATGCAACTTACTGAAAGAACAAAAAAATTTTATGCAACAACATTCCAAAAAACGCAAAACAGTTCATAGTTGTTTTGTCTCTAGTCCAGCAAAAAAGTCATTTTAAAGGTAGCACTAAAGTCTTGCATGCAAGTCATGTCCAAATATACCTTTCCTTGGATAGGACACTAGGGGGCAGCATTCTGCAAGAATGATAGAAGCAGACACTGAACTAGTCTTGTGTTTAGTTGTGTAGTTTATTTTGTTCTACGAGTGTGTGTATGTGTGTGTGTGCATTTCACTTGGGGGAGGGTCACACCTTATGGTCACTTTTGTGATCCTTTCTCTGACCTTTGTGACCTCACTTTAAACAAGTGGGGGGGCTCTCTTTTGAAATTGGGGCTACGGACAATTGCTGCCTATTGTGCCCACCACATTCAGCATCAGTCTTAGCTCCAAAACAGATATCACATGTCACACAGATAACAATATCCATGTGGGGATCTCACTGGGGGCTGACAACATCTACCCCTAAGTATGGAGTAGCTCATGGAAAATATCTGTGCCTGTACATTATACAGTTACACTGTGAAAATAGGTATGGCTGAAAGGAAAGATGGGGGTATATCTGTGCCTATATATTATACAGTTACATTATGTGCATATATGATATAGGGGTTACACTGTGACAGTGGTTGGGGGAAAGATGGGGGTATATCTGTGCCTATATATTATACAGTTACATTATGTGCATATATGATATGGGGGTTACACTGTGACAGTGGTTGGGGGAAAGATGGGGGTATATCTGTGCCTATATATTATACAATTACATTATGTGCATATATGATATGGGGGTTATACTGTGACAGTGGTTGGGGAAAGATGGGGGTATATCTGTGCCTATATATTATACAGTTACATTATGTGCATATATGATATGGGGGTTACACTGTGACAGTGGTTGGGGGAAAGATGGGGGTATATCTGTGCCTATATATTATACAGTTACATTATGTGCATATATGATATGGGGGTTACACTGTGACAGTAGTTGGGGAAAGATGGGGGTATATCTGTGCCTATATATTATACAGTTACATTATGTGCATATATGATATGGGGGTTACACTGTGACAGTGGTTGGGGGAAAGATGGGGGTATATCTGTGCCTATATATTATACAGTTACATTATGTGCATATATAATATGGGGGTTACACTGTGACAGTATATTACAGTTACATTATGATGAGCATATGTGATATCCCTATGGAATGTTGCCCTTGTGCTTGGATTTCTCCTCTAGATCCTGTCACCTTGACCTGATTAATTTTTCTCACATTTACATGGAAATTTGCTTACTCAGTTGTTGAAATTCTGAGCAGAGAGAAAACGCATTTGTACTTCATAACCTTCCTCCGATCTGACAAGTCCTATAAAATCTATTAAAGCAGTTAATGAAATCGCCACCAGCCGCCAGCGCACGTGAATGAACACAGAATAGCTGCTGAAATGGAAATGTTTTGTAAGCAATATTCCAAGCTCAGACCCCATTTGTGTTCCTCTGCACTTTCCTGACAACCTGCAAAGAAATTGTGCTCAAAAGCTGCTGATTGACCTGGGACTCTGGGTGCTGTTAGGAGATTTCCATCAGTTGTGGGAACTCATTGAAAAACTCGCTTTCTTGTTCTTTTCTTGTTGAAGACCATTCTTCTGCGCTATGTGGGTAATGAAGTTATTCTCTTTTAAATGGGGCTACACGTGTAGTGCAACTGGCAACAGAAAGCAATTGAATGTCTCTCTTTCTGCTTCCATCCTTTCTGCAGAAATTCCCATCCCCTAACATTTCCCTGATCCATTGGCACACAACTGCATTCTGCTTACATTTTACTCTGAGAATGATGGAAAATGTAGTAACAGCAAGAATTCCACAATTCTCCATCCGCTGGATCTCCCCCAGATGGCAGAATGCTGGAAACCACAGGGAGGACTCCCAGGCCCAGAGCCTTTCCCAACCAAACCAACACTTACTGTTCCTGTATATTTAACCCATTATATTCCTTTTGGATTTTGGAAGTGAATGGGATGTATGGTTTCCTGGTATCTGAAGTTAGTGGCCTTTCCACAAATCCGGACCTGGGCGATGCGGCAGAGAGCCAATAATGGAAGCCTGTTTTGGCCACTCCCAGTTTTTAAAACAGACCTACTTTAAACCACACCCATGTTATCACAAGAACTTTTAAGACCATATTCATATTAATGGTAGTAACACCAAAAGCCAAATTGCATTTGTCCTTAAATCCATATGTGCCTCCTTTTCCCCTGTGGATAGCAGAGCCAGGGGCGATCCTGGCCCCTCCGCCGCCTGAGGCAGCATTTAAATTTGCTCTTAAAGTACCAGGAGCAGCATTTTTGCTGCCCCTGGTAGCTAGTGGGGCGCTGCCGCCTGAGGCGACAGCCTCAACTCGCCTCATTAGCGAAGCACCCCTGAGCACAGCAACACCCAGCACATAATTAAACATCTAAGGCTTACTTCCCACAATATGGCACACAGGGTGCATAGGGCAGGCAGAGTATGGCACACACAGGCAGAGTACGGCACACACAGGCAGAGTATGGCTCACACAGGCAGAGTAGGGCACACAGGCAGAGTAGGGAGGCAGAGTATGGCACACACAGGCAGAGTAAGGCACACACAAACAACATAGGGCAGGAAGAGTTGAGAGGTGTAAACAGTACAGTGGGATTACAGGTGTTACCAGTATAGGGGGGATTACAGGTGTGACCAGTATAGGGGGATTACAAGTGTGAACAATGCAGGGTTTCACAGCCTGAGGCTGGGGTGCAAACAATGCAGGGGACAGTTAATCTCAGAATTGATAACTGTAATGCTTACACAGCAACCAGAATTTGATGTGGGGGCCACATAATGGGGAGGGGAGTCGCTGGCCACAAGTTGTACAGCACTGCTGTATAGCATCCCAGCAATATATGGTGCAAATATATGGACATAAGCGATTTCCATCCTTTACTGTGTGTATAATAGTCCAACTCTTCCCCAGCCTATTCCTGAGTAATGTGGGTAGAGTTAGTTGTGAGAACCCCCTGAAAGTGCTAATATGGAACAGGAAGGTGTAATGTGCCATGTATTTCAGTGCTCTTGCCCTGCATAAACAATAGATCTTAGGGTAGGGGGCAGCTAATTAAAGCAGGGGGCCATTCCCCAACAGAGCTGAGCAGATTAGCTTCACACCATATGTTCCCAGGAGTGGCAGGGCTGAGCGCAGAACGTCTGTCTCTATTGCTACAGTGCTGTCTAATCCTCCTTGTTCATCTCAATGTGTGAAGCAATGAATTTCTCTGCTTCATTACCTTTCCCTGATCTCAAAACCACAGCATTTTCCCAAGAAGTTTAGCCAACTCTCTCAATCATTCTACAGCTGTGAGACGGATTCTAAGGACTCACAACCAGGAGTGGTTATGCAGCCTGTCATCTGTCTGGTGATTTCGGCAGGAGATAATGTGAATTCAATTACCCCACTAAAAAATTACCTAAAACATCAGAGTTCTCTTTAGTAGGGCTTAAAGTTGTGAGGGACTGCATTGGGTTCTGCTTGCCTTAAGGGACTACCGAACTTCATTTATATGCAGGAAATTTGCAGGTATAGTATGTAAGAGATAATTGTCACAAATAAGCAGTACTATTACTAAAGCAGTCAGCAGTGCAGTCCTGATGCTCGATATGGCAATAATCCATGTATTAATCACAAAAATGACCAGTGCATCTTTCTTGTATATTTAGAGTATGCTAGGACAAGATGGCAATAGTGATACAGGATGGAGACAGTAGGTCAAAAGTCATGTTTGAGACTGTAAGACTTGATTGCCACAGTAGGTCAAGAGATGAGTTTGAGACTGTATGACATGATGTCAAAATTAGGTCAAGAGGCAAGTTTCAGACTGTAGGACATGATGGCAACAGTAATGGTGGCCATACACGGGCAGATAAAGCTGCCGATATCGGTCGTTTGAACCGATTTGACAGCTTATCTATCCAACAGGTCTTCCCGATCGATATCTGGCCACGATATCGATCGGGAAGGTTTGATTTTTAACCGGCCGACCCGTCGGAGCCCCTTGGGCCATACGGCCGAACGTTCGAATTACCCCTGATATAGCCATGCCGTTAGTGGCATATCGGGAAAAGATCCGCTCGTTTGGCGATGTCGCCAAATGAGCGGATCTTTGAGTCTATGGCCACCTTAAGTCAAGAGGTGAGTTTCAGACTGTAGGACTTGATGGCAACAGTAGGTCAGGAGTCATGTTTGAGACTGTAGGACATAATGGTGACAGTAGGTCAAGAGGCGAGTTTCAGACTTTAGGACATGATGGCAATAGTAAGTCAAGATGTGAGTTTGAGACTGTAGGACATGATGGCAACAGTAGGTCAGGAGTCATGTTTGAAACTGTAGGACATAATGGTGACAGTAGGTCAAGGTGCGAGTTTCAGACTGTAGGACCTGTTGGCAACAGTAAGTCAACAGGTGAGTTTGAGACTGTAGGACATGATGGAGACAGTAAGTCAAGAGGTGAGTTTGAGTCTGTAGGACAAGATGGCAACAATAGGTCAGGAGTCAAGTTTGAGACTGTAGGACATAATGTTGACAGTAGGTGAAGAGGCAAGTTTCAGACTGTAGGATATGATGGCAACAGTAGGTCATGAGTTAAGTTTGAGACTGTAGGACAAGATGGCAACAGTAGATCATGAGTCAAGTTTGAGACTGTAGGACATGATGGCAACAGTAAGGCGAGAGTTGAGTTTCTGAATGTAGGACATGTTGTCGACAGTAGGTCAAGAGGCAAGTTTGAGACTGTAGGAAATGATGGCGACAGTAGGACAAAAGCCAAATTTGAAACTGTAGGACACTATGGTGGCAGTAGGACAAAAGGCAAATTTGAGACTGTAGGACAAAATTAAGGAAAGGAGATATAGTAGGGCAAGATGGACATGGTAGGACACAATGGAGACAATAATAGTTTATAGTAGTGTTGGACAGATTTTTATTGACCCTGGGATTCAGATTCCAGTTCTGATGCAGAATAAAAATGGAAAATACTTTACATCACAAGAAGACATAAAATAAGTCACAAACAAAAAATTTTTTGTGTGAGGATTTTCCATATAGATAAGTGAGAGGGGCATGAAATTATGACGGTGCTTGTATCCAGTAAATGTCACTACACTGAAAGTCACACAAGGGGTAATCTCTCATATGTGGATGAGATTCTGTTTAATTGGAGGGGTTCTTCCCAGCTCCCAGATGGAAAGTAGTTTATGGCTTAGCAACATGCTACAGGCTTCAAATATATGAACTGAAAATAAATATAAGTATCAAAGCACAAATAGGTTTCTTTGCCCTTCGTTGCTTTAGGGTCACATAAAGATTGTGTGTGTGTTAAGTGTGTCTGTGTATCAACGTGTCTGTGTTCCAATGTGTCAGTGTGTCACTTTGTGTGGAAAAAGGTATTGTAAGCATCTTCTCTTCAGTTTTTTGGTATCAATTTAAGAAATGTTGGGTTGAGCTAAAAGGTTTATGGATGTGGTGGGTTGTATTGAACTTTGTAATGCTGTGTTGAATAACTTGTTTTTGGGTTTGGTTAAACATTGTAATGCTAGGTTGTGCTGTATGGCTTATGGATATATTAGGTTGCACATTATAAAGTTGTATAGTTTCGATTAGGTTGCAAATTATAATATTGTGCTCTCCTATGGCTCATAGATATGTTGGATTGCACATTATATATGGTTGTGTTGTATAGCTACTGGATAGGTCAGATGGGTTTCACTGATAGATAGTTATGTTGGATTGCACATTTTAATATTGGTTGCTGTACGGCTTATGGAAATATGGGTTGCACATTATAATATTTGTTAAATCGCTTACTGGTAACTGGGCTTGCAAATTATAATGTTGCCTTGAGCTGTAAGGCCATGGCTATGATGGGTTAGGGTAAAACCATAAAAAGTTGGATTGTGTTGATGGGCACATGATGGTTTGCTGTGCAGATTATGGATACATTTGGTCGGGCTGCACAATTTATAGTTTGGTAAATGATATGTTGTACGGTACATGCATATTGGGTTGGGTGGTACATGCTGGGTAGCCTGTAGGACTCATAGATGTGCTGTGTTGCACAAGACACATTGTTACTTCTAGGGCTCTGGTGAGTTTCTCTATGGTGCACACAACTTGGTTGAGTTGTATTTCATTGCCCATCACTGCCCATTGATATCTAGTACAGGAGTTGTGTGACTTGTCCTGTCCTTGAGTAACGCTGGCCATAGACGCAAAGATCCGATCGTACGAATCGAGGATTCGTACGATTTTCGGACTGAGTGTGGAGAGTCCCGACATTTTTCGTCCGGCGGAGATCGCTCGTTTGGTCGATTGAACAGGTTAGAAAATTTCTGTCGGCTGCGGGTAATATCTCTGCATGTATTGCCGATCGTACGATTTTCAGTGGGAGACTGTCACTAGCTTTTGTTGGACATAGATATCGTACGATTGCTGTCAGAACATCGACTGATCTGTTCTTTTCTACTTTATTTGATCTGAATGGTTAATGGCAGGTCGGGAGATGGGGAAGTCCGATCGTTCGAGGATTCGTACGACCGGATCTTTGCGTCTGTGGCCAGCTTAAGTCTCCAGTCTCTGTTCCATCTCAACATTCACTCACTTTCCCTTTTTCAGTTCAAACAACCCATTGTATGTAGTAAATAAATAACTCCCTGTGCTCTTAGCCAGGCTCCCTGGCAGCTGCCTGTATTGTGGTTAAAGACATCTAAAGACATGGGGTGAGTGGGGGGTTTGATGGTTCCACAGAAGCCCCCCTGCCTATCTACACACTCCAAGGTCACTGGAGGTCACTGTAATCCTCTGCCTTTCACTTTCATTCTCTTTTCTTCCAATTTGATATATTATTTGAAACTGTTCGAGGCACTTACACATCTCACAAACAGCAAAGTGGAGTTATCCAGCTCATGCATGGGCAGTTCCAGGGATCAATACTCAATTTCCCCTACAATCTGATCCCTCAGTGTGACCAGTAACCCCTACAGTGCCACAGAACCCTGTGTTACATGATAAAGTATAGGGTGTTTGGGAACAGTTCTTCCACTTCAATTGTCTTGTCCAATTAAAAAGATTCACTTTCCTTCACTTTGGGTGTAAAGCAATGAGCAAAATATTTGCAGCTTTGCACTATTTTCAAATAATGTCCCAGTTCTGCTATACAAAAATGCTGAAAATAACAATACCATAGGATTCAAAAGGGCATTTCTTGTTTTTGCAGAAAAAGAACAAAAAAAGCTAAAGTAAATCACTTAATCTTCTCTTAGTCCCCCACAGACCCTAAAATAGGCTGGGCCACATGTTTAGCTTGTTTTAAAAGTATTAAGAAATATCTAGTTAAGCTTTTGATTCTTCTTTAATGTGTAAGTAACCCCAAAATACTGGGCAGATATTCAACCAGACTGTCTGTATGCCCAACTGTGTGCCCCACTTTGAACATGGAGAGAAGAAAGAAACTTAAAATTGTAAGATGGTATGGACAATCTCAAGGCTACAAGTCCATGTCCACAGACCCTGATGTTGCTGTGCCCACCATACCCATTGTTATCAAGACTGTAGTCAAGCTCCCTGGACACAGACACAAGAGAAAATAATGATCAAATTTGCACAGAAGGATTGTTCTGCTTGTGGTTAGAGAACCTCCATCACCTGTCAGACAGATTGCAGCTTAGCTTCAGGGACAGGTTACAACATTTGGTTTCAGTTATTTATCCCAAAGCGGGTGCTACCAAATATGAATAGGTTTGTCAGTATCTGTTGTTTTTAGATCAGAAAGGACACAGAGCAGAACAGTCAGTATGTAGGTACCTGTGGCAGCAGTGTCGGTCTGGCCCACCGGGATACCAGGAAAACTCCCGGTGCGCCCAGGTGTCTGTACGCACTTGTGCTGCTAAATATTTGGCCTATTTCATGGCCATTCCCTATTTCTTTGAAAACAAAGAGGCTAAATAGATGGAATCATAGATTATAGTATGTAAAGAATAGAGACTAGGAGAATAGATGTTGAGTAAGGAGAAGAAGAATAATAGTACTGAAAATGGGCCCCTGGTCTAAGGTTTTTGGGTGGGCCCCTGGTGTCCCAGTCCAACACTGTGTGGCAGTGCTATGAATCTGTAGGTAACCAGGACTGAGCTGTCAGTACATAAATACTCAGGGCTGAGCTGTCAATATGTAGGTACTATGGCCAGATCTGTCAGTACATAAGTATCTGTAGCAAAACTGTCAGTATGTAGGTATCGGGGCAAAGCTATCAGTCTATAGGTGCCGGGGCAGCACTAAGTACTTAGGTACCTAGTGCAGAGTTATCAGTATATTGGTACTGGAGCAGCACTGAAAGTACTTAGGTACCTGGTGCAGAGCTATCAGTTTATAGGTACTGGGCAGCATGTAAGTACTTAGGTACCTGGTGCAATCAGTATATAGGTACTGAGGCAGAGTTATCAGTATATAGGTACCGGGGCAGAGCTATCAGTATATAGGTACCGGGGTAAGCACTGTAAGTACTTAGGTACCTGGTGCAATCAGTATATAGGTACTGAGGCAGAGTTATCAGTATATAGGCACAGGGGCAGAGCTATCAGTATATAGGTACCGGGGAAGCACTGTAAGTATTAGGTACCTAGTACAGAGCTATCAGTATATGAGTACTGGGGCAGCACTGAAAGTACATAGGTACCTGGTGCAGAGCTATCAGTTTATAGGTACCAGGGCAGCACTGTACTCAGGTACCTGGTGCAGAGCTATCTGCATATAGGTACCAGGGCACGCTGTCAGTACTTAGGCACCTGGTGCAGAGCTACTGTATATAGGAACTAGGGCAGAGCTATCAGTGTGAAGGTACCTGGGGCAGCGCTGTCAGTATGTACTGTAGGTACCCAGGGCAGAAATGTTAGTGTGTAGGTACCTGGGGCAGCACTGTCAGTGTGTAGGTACCTGGGGCAGAGACAGTAAGTGTGAGCTCATTGCTGGAGCTTTGTATACACACCTGGCAGCAGGTGCAGCCTGAATACTTTGTGCCCCACTAAACAGGAGTCGCTGTCTGATGATAAACTGATTAGTGAGAAAGCAAAGGTTCCGGTTAATAAAGAACATAAGGGATTTGCCTGCTGATGGCTGAATGTGGGAGTGGAACAAAAGAGTTTGTTTAGAGCATTTAAGGAAGACAAAAGACAGGTTTCCAGAGCAGCTGCCCCAAGATTGTACCTGTATGAATAACATGCAGCCCTGCACCATGGAGGATATAAAGGGCAGCTGCTCTGATCACTTAATCTGTCATCTGGCACTGCAAAAATCTCTGCATCTTCCCCCCCAGGTAAAGTTCTCCTTGAGCCCCCAGGACTTAAATGTAGCTGTGAGTTTGGGATAAAGGTCCATGACTTACACACTCCCTCACACAAACCCTCCCTGAATTCTCTTATCTCTTCCATTATCTTGCAAATGAGGCCAGCCATGTGTCCCTGTTTGCACACTTACAGTAGCTGAATAAAGACACAAGTCAATCAAGTTGACAGTTGCTGTCACTATTGATCCAGAGGGAGGGGGAAATCAGTTTGTCAGCAAAACTTTTTATGTTCAGGCACACAAGGTGTTTCACTGGGGTTGTAACTCCCATTTTTAATGCAAGGGTTATATAGTCACCAATTGCTCCAATATGAGGCTTGAATTGTCTGCAAAAGGTACCAGTTATTTTCCTGTAGGCATCGCAGCCCGGAGACATCAGGAGTCTCTGCTGGTAGCACATTAAACTTGGGGGAAGGTGTTTATTTGTAAAAAATACTTCTATTGAACCCCCAACAGCCATGAAACAACAAAAGCAGGAAGGGGAACAAGGTTATAGAAGCCTCACTGATATACACTATCAATATATGTGGAAGATATGGATCATTATCCCCAAGGTTTGCGCCAGGAGTATAAAGAGACAGTGTGGTTGATGTATAATATGAATATATGTATGAGGTATGGATCATAATCCCCAAGGTTTGAAGGGGGGGCAGGGGTATAAAGTGGCCAGTGGGGTTCATGAATGATGTATAATATCAATATATATGTTAGATACAGATCATTTTCCCCAAGGTTTGGGGGGTCCACGAGTAAAGAGGGACCAGTGGGGTTCCTAATTAATGTGAAATATCAATATATATGTTAGATACAGATCCCAAAGGTTTGGGGTCCAGGAGTATAGGTGGGTCAGTGGGTTCCTGACTGATGTATAATATCAATATATGTGTGTGAAATATAGGTCATTATTCCCAAGGTTTGGGGCTCCAGGAGCATAAAGGGGCAAGTGGTGTTCCTAAATGATGTACAATATTATTATTATTATTATTATTATTAACATGTATTTTTAAAGCGCCAAAATATTTTGCAGTGCTGAACAATCAATATTAGGGATGGGCGAATATCATGTTAATATAACATATCAATATATATATATGTTAGATACAGATATATATGTGATACACATCATTATCTCCAAGGTATGGGGGGGGTCAAGGTGTATAGAGGAGCCAGTGGGGTTCCTGACTGATGTACAATATCCATATATGTTCAACCAGTAATTACCTCCTGCTTTCGGGTAGAACTACATGGGACGCCTGTGTTTTGGCGTAGCGTGTCGGATTCGCTGAAAACGCTTGGAAATCGCCCATGTAGTTCTACCCTTATTCTTGGCAGCAGTATCAGGACTTTCTTTGGACCTAGGTGGCAAATGAATCAAATTTAAGGGTAACATCACACAGAGCATTTGGATTCAGGGCACCCTCTCAATGGAAACAGTGGTTATCAAAGTGTTGTACAAGTACAAGATATAATTAACTTCTATGTTAAATGAACATTTATCTTGCTGTCCTTTCACAACTACCCCATTTCTTAGTGAAGCTTTTTGGCCGATTTCACAGGGCTGATGCGGGAACATGAGGCGTCCGGTTCTTTGTGAATGAATTACAGAGTCTGTAACCTACATGCACCCTCACACCCCCACCCCTTACAATTCAGCCCCTCGGGTCAAGCTGGGCGAGTCAGTCAGCCCTGTGTCTATTATCAGCTGTGCCTGTGCAAGTGCCCCGGCAATAAAACTCCTGGCTGCATCAGGCTGGCTCTTTATGGGAGCAGAGAAGGGGGGCCGAGCAGTGACAAGTTCTCAATAGCTGTGGAGCATTTCACTCCCTGCCCCCCGGATTCATTATCCACCTTAATTGTCCCAGCCAAGTGTCCAGTGTTATGTAAAACGTGATCCCAGATGCTGCTATTAGCTGAGCCATGCTGATTGCAGTTATTTGTGCCCCTATTCTCTTCCCTCGTTATCATGGGCTTTTTAAGGGGGAGATAAATGGGCAAAATACACCATTAGCGGCAAATAATCATGGGGTCCCTGAATGTCCATTAGCAGAACACATAAAGGAGCAGTGTTTCATAGGCTCAAACCCCATTCTCCCCTAGGAGCCGGGCCTGGGAAATTACTGTCACAAGGGAGGTGAGTGTGAGAACTTAAAGAAATTAGTTGGTCAGAGTTGGGGACAGCACTGCATCACCATTCTCAGATCTATATTAGCATGGATATATATGCCCCATGGTTTGGCAGTGATTATAAGAATGAGTTGGGGGAGCAGAAAACCAGGGGCCATGGATAATTCTAGGGGATCTCTGCCTATTTATACTGTGGCACCTCATCCCCCATTGTAGCATTGAGAGTGGCACTGCCCTCACATACCCAATGATATCTGAAAAGGTAACTTAAAGTACCACTTACCCCAGCCCTGGCCAATCCACACACAATGTGTCATTATCCCAACTTTACCCCCCCAGTACAATATCACTTCTACTCTACCTGCCCCTCCCCCCCAACTGATTTGCATACAGATGCTCTGGAAGTCGTTTAGGAATTGGGGAAGGATAAAAGGATAAGCAAAGCTGTTTGGAAAGGATGAGAAAGGAACATGTGACCACCCAAAAATCTCTCACTAAAGCTCCTACCCAATCTGTTGGCTGGAAGGCCCCAGGTGCTGGGACAATAGATATTCAGATTATATTCCATTATTCCCAAAATAAGTGTATTCTCCCCCCCCCCCCATATCATGGCAGTAGTGGGGGCACGGTTGCTGAATCTCACGTCCTTGCAAAGTTCCATCTTTCATTTGTTTTATGTTTTTATAACCCACAATGCACCTTGCACTTCTGGGGCCCAATCACAAAGGTAGTTATTAAGGGTCAGGCTTCCTGGCACTTTGTTACTTGTGCCATATGAAGCAATTATAAAGGGGTGCTGAAACTGTGCAGCTGATAGGTGCCAGGGCACAATATATGGCATGGGTTGGAGAGAAATGTAATGTTGTCAACTCTTAGGTTTGCCACCTTTTCTGGAAAAAAATACCTGCCTTCCTATATATTTATCTTTTTTCCCTATTAATAACATTGGGCTCAGCCATCATTTTTACCGGCCAGGGCAGTAAAATACCGGGCAGGTGGCAACCCTATCAAAGCTTGAATGTACTGGTTATGAGAGACCCAGAAGTGGTTTGTGGTCACTGCATGTGGTTTGCAGCATTTTGACACCATGTTCTGAGCATAAAAAAGTCTGTGAAATGCCCCCAAACCACTATGTTTGCCCCAATGCCACTAGGGTTGCCACCTGGCAGGTAGTTTACCGGCCTGGCCAGTAAAAATGATGGTTGATCCCAATATTATTAATAGGGATAAAAGATAAATATATACCGTAGGTATTTTTTTCTGGAAAAGGTGGCAACCCTAGATGCCACCTGAGACATGGTTCCCACTGTGTCTGATGGTAAAAATCAAACTAGGGCCCTAAATTCATGATAAAAATGGAACTGGGGCCCCACACTTTTGGCTTTACTTGCCCTTGATGCAAGCCCAGACTGGCAATCTGTGGGTTCCGGCAAATGCCAGAGGGGCTGCTGTGAGGTGCCATAGAAAGTCACAACTTAGTGGGCTGGTGGGGGACTGTTTGGGCCTTTTTGTGGGCTGCTTGGGCCTCTGTGTACCTGAAATGGCAGGGCCTATTTTGATTCTCAGTCTACACCTGCCTTGATAAATGAAGTTTCAGTAAATAATGTAGAATTTTTCTAACCTTTAATCAGAGGAATTTCTACCTCCCTAACTTTTGAGAGTCACTAGTACCAGAACCAAGGAGGTTCCTGCCTGGCACAGGATATAGTCTAACGTAATAATCTGGGTTTACATGCGGGAGATGACTTGTCTGAGGCGTGCTGGGGGGCAGAATGGGTGTTACCATGGAAACGAAATAATCATTAAAAAACAAGGCATTTCTGCATATGATATTGAAACATTTCAAGCATAAAATGCATTTGACCTGATCAAATAAATAGAAGAGGCAGAAGACGGATGGAGCTCTGTCTTCCCATGTCTTAGGCCCTATCTGCCTTGCAGGAGTCAGCCCACAAGTGGAGGGAGAAATAAAATAATTTAAATCACATCTGCCAAAACTGCAGGCCTCTAGCTGTAGAACTACAACTCCCACATATCTCCTGTGGATGCTGGGAGATGTATTTAAACAGTGTGGATTATGGGATATATTCTTTCTTAATTGAATCACAAATTTTTCTCTTCTTTTGCCATGATTTGGGAGGGCCACACAATGTGCAATTTCCCCTATTTGACCCCTAAAAACTATTCTGATCCTCTTTTTGTGTTTTTACCCTCGTTGGGGAGGCACATGGGTGATGCAAAAATAACTGTAAAAGTGCAACAATGTCATTGTTATAATAAGAAATAGAACCATAGGCCCAAGTACCATGGAATCTGAACACAAACCGGACCCACCACCCTATAAACTACAAAGCAGTGCCCACAAGACATCGGCAGGAGATATTATTGGCTGGTCTGTGGGTACAATTAACAAAGGGCAGAAAACATCAATAAAACATTAATGCACCTAAATGTGCTGTTATTGACTTCTGCCTTAAATGTGCATAATAAGCCCCAGATGAAATTTGTCAATACTCAAATTAATTATCGGAGTTTCCGTTTATCTCTTCCTTGCGTAGAAACCCGCACCAGCCCAGCGCAACTAGGCTAATGAGAGAATCGAATCTCACAGCAGGTTGGGGATGTCCTTATTTATAGTGTTTATCTATATGGCATATAAATATACTTATACATATTCCATGCCCCAATGAGCTTACAATCTAAGTTACCTATCACATTCCCATCAGTCCGTGTCCCAGTTTACTTACAATCTCTCGTCCTTATGTAATTCCCATCAGTCCCTGCCCCAGTAAGCTTACAATCTAAGGTCTCTATCACATTCCCTTCAGTCCCTGCCCCAGCATGGTTACAATGTATTACAGAAAAAAGAAAATCTGTTGCACTTTGCAATGTCCAACAGCAGCGGGGGGTTGCCTGCAGCAGGAAGAATGTTAAGATAAGGGAGCACATTAAGAAACCATTTATATCTCAGGTTTATTAGACATCCATATCAGTGATCTATGAGAGATGGGAACAGGTACATGCATGCACATGAAATATGGTGTCTCCCCAGTGCAATTCTGTGTCCATGTTTACACGGGAAGGCACATTTATCAAGGGTCGAATTTTGAATTCATGTGAGTTTTTTTTAAACTCCCATAAATTCGAATGAATTCGAAATTGGACTTGGTGAAATTTATTAATAAAATCGAATTATCAAAACTTGGGCTCATTGAAACTACCAAATAGAATTTGATTCGAATTCGATCACACTCGATTTGAGTTTTTTCTCCGAAAAAAAACCTTGAATATCAGGAATGCTGCAAACGTCTCCAAATTGATCCCTGGACCTCTCCCATTGACTTAAACAGTAATTTGCAGGTTGTAGGTGGTGATTAGTCAAATTCGAATTCTGAAAAGGCCAGTGTATGCTTAATCTCAAAATCGAATTCAAATTATTTGAGTTTGGATAATTCCCAAGTCGAATTTGACAGTTTTGACCATTATTAAATTTGGCCCCTAGTGTTCAGAACTGTACCCTTAGGCCAGTGATCCCCAACCAGTGGCTCATCGATTCCTTGGATGTTGCTCTCAGTGGTCACAATGAAGGTGCTTATTTTTTAATTCCTGGCTTGGAGGTAAGTTTGGTTGTATAAAAAACAGTTATACTGCCAAACAGAGCCTCCTAAAGGCTACCAGTTCGGACAGGGGCAATCAAATAGCCAATCAGAGCCCTTATTTGGAACCCCTAGAAACTCTTTTCGTGCTTGTGTTGCTCGCAGGCCGAGAATCAGCCCCCATGCTAGCATCAGCCTTCGATCTTACCTGCACCTGGAACCGCTACATTGGCCCAGGTGCAGGTACCCACAGTGGATTTTAGAGCCAAAACACGTGAGTATGCATTTCGGCAGTGAATTCTGCCACATGTGAACTGACACAGTGGTTCTGGGGACAGTCAAGAAAGACGATTGATGCCAACGTAGAGAGATCACTGTGTGGCATTAGCATACATGTTTTCTGTCAAAGTACATCATTTCACCCTTACACTCGTGCAGCTGTTAGCTGAAGAAATGGACTGTCTCTTGCAGAAACTTCTGTTTTTTTTATAAATATTCTGGTCCTTTGATACCAAATATTTCCAACTTTCCATGTCAAGGACTGCTGGGGTTTGTAGTTTCACAGGAAGCTGGAAAAATAGACCAGCATAGGTTTCCAGAAAAAAATCTGAATTTGGTCCAGTTCCTCAGAACCAAACCACATTCCTGAAATATTTGCCCCTTCCCTCTTCTCGGACACAGCCCTGTCTATAAACTCTGGAGCATCGTTCAGTCTATAGAAATGGAAATTTCTCCCAAACAATTGGGGAGCTTTCTTTGGCCCCCAGCATTGTCTCAGACCACTGAAGTGTTGAGGATCCTTAGTCACTGTCAAAAAGTTTGTGAGGAACAGAGAGAGACCACCTGTCCGAGTGCCACCCCCCAATTGAGTGGGATTAAGGCATAAAGTATCTCCCAGGGTAAAAGCATTTGGAGAGAAGTCCAACATCGTAATACGGCTTAACCCTAATGCCCAAACATGTCCCTGGGGCCCCTGTTTTCATCAGGCAGTAGCTAAGTGCCAGCAGTATAAGCCAATTGCCAATTGCAGCAGATTGGCCTGTGAATGGCAACCTTTAAGTACAGGAGGGTGCATAGGGGCAGAAATGCCTAGTAGCAGAGCAAGTCTAAAGGCAACAGCATTAATTTATAGTCTAGCGGACCCTTAATAAAATGACAAAGGAGAGCAGGAGACACATAAGTGAATAATGGGGCCCCAGTGGAATCTCCACCTGTTGCTTCTCTCTCTCATGGCCATGAAGGATAATAATTAATGGCCCATTTTATAGCAGAGATTTCGCCAGGCACATCCAGCGTAACTCATTGAATGATACTCTAGCGCAGGGATTCCCAACCTTTTTTACCCATAAGCCACATTAAAAAAAAGTTCCCCGTGTGCAAAATAAGGGCTGTGATTGGCTATTTGGTAGCCCCTATGTGGATTGGCAACCTACAGGAGACTCTACTTGGCAGCTATACCTGGTTTTTATGCAATTAAAACGTTCTTCCCAGCCTGGAATTAAAAAATTTGAGTCCACTGAGAGCAACATCAACATGTTGCTCACAAGCTACTGTTTAGGAATCACTGCTCTAGCGTATCGATGCGGCCAATCAGAAGCCTCGCTCCTAGCTTCCATCTCCCAGAGGCCTCTCTGCTTGCCAGTAAACTTGTAATTAGCGAGACTCTGTGAAAGGAGCACTAAGTTCTCAGCATTTGGGGCTAATTGGTTGTTAGAAAACTTCCTAGAACGATGGTATAACAACAATGCGACCATATGTGATGCGCGAGGCAAAGTCCCCCGGACTCACACAGATGGTTGAAATCTCAGTGGGCCCCGGAGATACCTGAGGGTCCGAGATAACACGCTTCATTCAGCAGGGAAGGGGCCCCTTTCTTTTCTCTTACTCTTTCTGTGTGTGTGTTTTAAGGCTAAGCACATTGTCAGAGCAGAGAAGAGTCAACAAATTTAATAAGCAGAATCCATTTCAGCCTGCGGCCGTGCCATGGCAACCGAATATGATGAGAGGGAGCAGGGGGGTGGGCCATGTCTCTGTTACTCAACAGTCATTATCTGCACAGCCATCTGCTAGGAAGCAGCACCCTTCCAAGCTCATCTGAATGGAGTCAGAGCCTTGAAATCAGTTTAGCAGCCTCACTCCCCAGATGCACCAATGTGAGGCCCCTCCCACCAGCCAGGGTCTGTGTGTCGAATGCTTCTATATCACATTCAGCACATTCAGAGAGATTGCTTGGCTCTCATTCATAAAAGGCTCCTCGGCTCCCGAGGGCCCCAATCCGTCACTGCTACACCACTCTAATATGTTCAAAGAGATCGAATCAAAGCATTGTGGGTAAAAAAATGGCATCCTGCTTGCTGGAACTCATCATAATGACATGACAAGGGGGTGGCACAGATACACGTCGCTGCCTTTAAGGGCCTTTAGATCTGTGCCACCCATGAAAATATGGGAGGGGGATAAAGGGACAAGAGGAAAGAAAAGGCTTTTGATTTGTTGGTTGAAAGAATCAACTTAAATGTATCTCCCCTTTTCACTTTCCACTTAGATAATACAGTTTGAGGGTATATTTCTATTTATACTGTACATATATGGACAGGAGTTACGTTACCTGCAATAATGCCTTTGTTATAATTAATTAAAGGTGAAGGAAAGCTACTGAAGCAGTTTATTGCCAATACATTAGCCACAATAGTGCAAGCTATAAGACTATATTTTTTTCTGCAGAATGCTTTACTATACCTGAGTAAACAGCTCTAGAAGCTCTCTTTGTTTGTTTAGGATAGAAGCTGCCATATTACCTTGGTGCGACATCAATTCCTGCCTGTGTCTCCCTGCACACTACTAGCTCTGGGCTCAGTTTACAGCAGGGAGGGGAGTCGGGAGGGGGAGAGGAGCAAACTGAGCATGCTCAAGCCCTGCCCTGGAGGTTTCAGCTGAAAACAGGAAGTCTGATACAGAAGCCCATGTGTACACAATTGAAGGAAATATATGCTATGGTTTTTTTTTTGACAGAGGACTCAGAGCAGCATTACTTTGAGGGTTTACCGGTGTATTTATATAGTCCTTTCTGATAAATCTTACTTTATTTTAGCCTTTCCTTCTCCTTTAAAGGAAAAAGTACAGTCCCCCCACCCTAATAAACAGCCATGCTCTGTATTTCTGAATTCTAAGGCAGAACTGTCCAACAGGGTTGGCTTCTCCTTTTCTGGGTGGAGATCACTGACCAGGAGCTTTTGTACCAGAACCCAGAACAGTGCCCTCTGGGGAGCAAGGCTGCACCAGTTCAGGGGTAAAGGACCATGTGTAGGGACACATGGTGAGAAAATGAATTTACCTATCCTTTAAATACATTTCAGGTTTCAGGTATATTTGATTTGTTATAGTGTAACTGCAATTTCTCTTATATTCCAAAGTCAAGACAAATTGCTTTAGTAATTACACCATGTCATGGCCTGGGCCGACTTCTGACACAGGGGCAGAAGGAGATTTGCATGGAGCCTCTTGTCTCTGTCCTGTTGGTAGGGGAGCAGGTGCCATGTCTGGGAGATTCCTCATTTTCATGTCACTTTGCATGGGCTCTTGAGGAGCAGAAAGTTCTCTGACACATTCTCAGCTCTGTAACCCAACCATCGTCCTGGGGAATGTGCAGATAAGGGGTAAGTCTGGGGCACAAATGACAAAATAAATGGGATTCTATGTGGTAAATGAGGGTTGGGCTTATTCAGCCATACAGTGGGTTAGAATCAGGTATAATTTTATTTATATGTTCCTATTTATATCTGGGGCCTGTGCCATGCTGTATAAAATAAAAAGCAAATAATTGCCATGTGTCACATCCCTCATTGTCCCATGATTTTCCTGATCATAAATAGTTTTGAAAAATTGGAATTTTGGAATGAGAATAGCTTTGATCCCTATATTATACCATGGGAGGTATGGTACATAGGGCATGTAATAGGTGCCCTTCTCCCTGTATCCTGTGCCGGTGCTGTTCTGGTTGCTGACAGGCAGCTGCCGTGAGCCCAATTTTGCAGTAGAAACTTAGTGAGGCCTGAGCAGAGAAGATAAGGAACATGAGGGGGTCACTTCTCCTCGGTTACCGCACCCGAGGAGAGAAATTCACACCAATAAACGGCAGTGCTTTTTATCTGGAAGAATAGGCAGTTGTTCACTCACAGAGCTACAGAGCTGACAGTTCAGTATCACACAAGAAATCTCTTTATTTGGCTCAGATAAAGGTTCCTTTGGCTTTTGATAGTCTGAGTTTCACTCTCTCTCTATTTCTTCTCCGGGCTTCCTACTCAAACAAATCCCTTTGAGAGGGGATAGATAACATTAGAAAGACATCAGTGTCCCAGAGAAGCTCCTTGCACCTGCTCTTGGCCCACACAAAGCTGCCCTCGCTGCTCGCCCCACAAACTCGGCTCCGAGGAAGGAAATTGCTGTCTGTGGTCACTTCTCAAAACCTTCTGCATAATTACAATGAACCAGACCCCCCCATCTTCCTTCCCAGACTCCTCCATTCAGTTTCCTCTGTTCATTCTCTCATTTTTCATCTGCAGAAGTTTCACTCTCTGGCCGGATGGGCCCTCAGAGTAAAGAGGCAGAACTTCCTTGCCTGCGATGTGTGGGGGCTTTATCCACTTTAAAGAAGTAATTATGTACCCAGAGACCCTTGTTAGGATAAATCGTTTATTTTGTTCTCACTTTCCCGGAACAAGATGAAGCCATAGTAGAAAGATCTAAACTTGTTCCAGAGGTAATAGTCTCTATAGACACTTTTCTATAAGGCCACCCATTCATTAGCCAGCTGGAAAACTCAGACACTTTTGCTTGGGACAGATCTCATTTGAGGAGCCACAATACATTCTATTTTCCCATGGTTTGGGATGTAAATCTGGCCCATAATGGAGAAAAAGAAATAGAACACTGTGCAGAGCTTTTTTTTCGGTGTTAAACAAGGTGACACCTGTGATTGAGAAAGACTTAGAGCGAATGTTAATGTTTGTGTATTCATGACGATATTTTTCCATATGTCATAATGGGGATCCAGGTGCAGCACTACGTGCAAACAGTCAGATCACCACTGCTTGCACCTACTTGTGTCCTCTGTCCTAATATCATCAAGGTGTAACATGCACTGCTCCAATGGGGCTCTTGAACTCTACACGTCCTTGAATTCCATTTTGCACGTTGCAACTACAGTTACCTGCTGATTGCGTCCTTATTGGCCCCAAACATTCTGGAAAGCTCTACAATGATGCCGCGTATATTGAGACCCAAGCAGCCTTACAGGAGGCCAAAGAGAAAGAGCCAACCTATTGCAGCTTACAGCCGCCTCTCTGGTATTTGCCAGAATCTGCAGATTACCTGTACCTGGATAAAGAGTGCTGGTGCCATTCAGGGCAGCATGCATACAGTATGATGGCTCATGGTCACCAGGAAGGAATCTTGAATACAGTTTATCTATAATTTACAATGATTAGTTCTGGTTATAATGGAAAGGTCATGGTAGATGTTTGTCAATTCTAACCACCAGGTAAGGGTAAATATATTATTATGGTAAAGATACCGTTCAGTTTCATGGCTTTCTATTCCCTTGCACAGAATTTTTAAGGTATATTTATCAATTGTGAATAAAAACTCTAAACTTTCACTCTGGTGAATCCATGTTTCCCCGTTCAATAAATATGCCCCCTTGCACCCCAAACCACCTAACATCTAGATAGTTTGCTCCATTCTCTTTAGTTGGTAGAGTCTGAAAGTACAATATCTTCTCCCACAGTTGTGCTGACAATTCCGACTTCTGCTAATTAGCATTTCTTGCTCGAATTGTGTAATTATCCTTCCCTGAAGCTTCATGAGGATCTTATCTCACACTCCATAGTGACTTTGGGGGAGACTGGAGGAGGCCCAGCTGGGAGCAGTAATGGCTAACAGCTTTAAGCGCTCACTTTAAACATCTTGTAACTGCCACTGAAGCAATGGGAATTCCATACTAAATAAATTGATTAAAGGCATCAGAGTTATATATGGGTTTAATATCCCATTACATGGCAGTGTGTTGGTGACCTCCTTGGCAGCCAGGAGTACAGCAGGAGGAGCAAAGATCTGATAGAAAGCCGCTTAATTCTCTCCCATTAACAGAATGTTGAGGAA
The DNA here is from genome assembly GCF_017654675.1 of Xenopus laevis. Taxonomy (NCBI): domain Eukaryota; kingdom Metazoa; phylum Chordata; class Amphibia; order Anura; family Pipidae; genus Xenopus; species Xenopus laevis. Next base: position 16,941,782 of record NC_054388.1, on the reverse strand, counting down.
ATAACTGGATTTCTAGGGAAAATATGATGGGGGTTTTCATGAATCAGCATTAATGCATGGAAAATACTCATGATACAACCTCTATGACTGTAGGCACACCCCAACTTGCCTTATTTTAAGAGGAACATCATATTTTTCAGCAGGTTAGCACCCATAGACTTCAATATATTTGGTGAATCTTTGGCCATTTCTCAAATTTTTCATCAAAATGGATCAGATTCTCCCATCATTACATGACTGATGCATGAATTACAAGGATGGTTTGTGTCCATTCCAGAAGTAAGTTGTCACCTCAACCAAAGGAGGGACTGAAGGTCCAGGGTCGGACTGAGCCGACTAGGTCCTGTTCCCTGCGGTAGTCTTTTTGGCGCAAGTTGCGGCAAATACAAGGTGCGCACGTGCATGCATGTTCATCGATGGGGTGTGGCTCGGTAGGGGAGTCCATTGGAAGGGGACCCAGAGGGGGGCCCTGCGACAGCAGCCCCCGTGGGCCCCATGCCCCCCAGTCCTACCCTGTGAAGGTCTAACAAAGTCCATAAGTGATGAGATGAAGTTGATAATTCCAAAAAAGTGACCATTTACCAAACTAGTCGGCTGCTTCCTCCATTTGATGATTGCCTTGTTCAGTGCTTGGGCAATACTAACAGAAGTTTATGGAATTTGTATAATTTAGCAATACATGCAAGTCCATCATTTCCCCTATTCAGCCCCAGGGTAGCAGAGAGGGAGAATAATAGAAGAGAAAATGCAAGAGCCGCAACAAGAACTAGAAGCATTAACCATGACTGGACTTTAAGAAGTATCATGATACACAGCATTTTACCATCAGTGATGCCATTACAGCTGCCTCTGCTGCCCCTCCTTTGACTAATGACCAGACAGCACATTAGAAACTGTAGGTTTTACATGCCGATGATAGCAAGCAAGGTTCTCATCATTATGACTTATCTTCTGCCAGCAAAACAACCCTATTGAACCTTTTAACTATACAACTGCTGTCCTACCATGAGCATGCTCAAGTGCATCATGGGACATGTAGTCTCCATATGCTGTACCAATGACTAAAGAATTGAATTACAGCATTGTATTCTGAATGATGCTATGGAAGGAAGAAGGGCTAACTTCATCCTTTTGAGAGTAAAGACTTCAGGTGTCATTTCTGACCTCTGAGGCAGTGTGCAAAGTGGAAAAAAATGAGACATCTGTGGATGTCCCAAAGAATATATCCTTGACTGTCTTTGAGTCTGTTAGCACTATATTCATGAGTGGTTGGTTGAGCAAGTAGGCAAACCAATCCCATACATGTCCATCATTCAAACATACATGTTAAGATGGCAGGCAGTAAGGACAGGACTGGCCTGAGCTCCCTGATGCTGTTGGCTGCACCTCATCCAAGATTTTTTTTCTGGCATAAGCTGCAAGCTGCAGTCAGACAAGGGGATAAAGTGCTTGCTGGATGAGCACTAAGAGGTGCTCATTGGTACCCTTTAGCACTTCTTCCCCCTGTCAATACCCCTCGTATTTCATCATAAGATATGCAGTCTTCCTTTAGTAAAAGAGTATACAGCACTGTGGCATTGACATATTTGGGTATCAAATAATTTTGAATGGTTTTCTTTATTTTATGTGAAACTGTAGATTGTCATGTTTTATTGGCATCATAATCTCAGGCACGTTCTTGTCTGCATGCTCTGTATACATAACCTCTCATCGCAGAAATGCACACATGTTTCTGATTAAATACAAAGAGGCAGATTTACTAAAGGGCAGAGTGGCTAACGCTAGCCAGAAATCACATCTGCAGGGCCATGGAACATTCATTGGGCTAATGTCTATGGCATTATCTGATCTCTTTTGTCTTTATTAAGGTTCCTTGGACATTTGTAATAATAAGTGGCCACTTCAAGCATTTGCACGAACATCTCTAATAAAGATGTCCATACAACATTAATGTACCCACCCTATTCAAATTGACCTAAGCATAAGATCCCTAGCGACTTATTGCTAGGCATAAACGACGCTAGCGAATCTTCGCCATGAAATGTTCGCACTGAAGAAGTATCGCTAGTGAAAAGTCGCCAGCAAGAGGCTCCGAGGACGCAACTTTGCATGTAAGTGAATTTGCGTATTGGTAACGCATTTGCACCTGGCGAAGTGGTGCGTAGTGTGCGAAACAGTCACTGGTGACACCCACCCTTTAGTAAATGTGCCCCAAAGAGTGGGGCCTCTTATGCACGGATATTGCTGCTGAGTGGGGACTCTCATTAACACAGAACCACGCTTTTAGGGTCAGAACTCTTTGCATAAAATTGTTAGTAAGCATTGAGAATCCTTATCAAGTGTATAATTCTTATGTGAGATTATGGGCCTCTCTGTGTTCCACTGCCTTACTGAGATATTTAAATAGTGTGTTTACGGGTTTATGGTTTATAATTACAGCATGGCTAATCCTTACCTAGTAGTAAGGTTATTGTTCTTCATCTTGTTTATGCAAGAGGTATGAACACAAAATACAAGATCACAAATTATATGGTTGTTTTCCTAAATGCCACTGCTCAGTATATTTCTCATATTACTTCCTGCTCAAGGGAGCCCAATGTATTTTACAGACTTTCTCCCCTTACTGCAGTGGTTCCCAAACTGTGGGCCTGGCTCCCATGGGAAAATGGCCTAGACCAGTGTCAGGGAGGGCACAGCCTGAAGGGTAGTTAAGGTAAGATGTGGGAAGAATGTCTGTTAGCTCTCCTAGATACACCTGAAAGCCCATATTGAAGGTTAAGTAGGATAAGACTTAAGGTGGCCATACACGGGCCAATAAAAGCTGCCGACAGACTGACGGGCTTCACCGATCGAGATCTGGCCAAAAGATCTCGATCGGATGGGACAGAAAATCCCGTCGGATCGCGGCCGCACCTATTCGTTGATGCAGTCCCGCAATCCGACCGCCTGTTAGGCATCGTTAGGATCCGATCGTTGAGCCCTAGGGCCCACGATCAGATCAGCCCGATATTGCCCACCTCAAGGTGGGCATATCGGAGGGAGATCCGCTCATTTGGCGACATCGCCAAACGAGCGGATCTCTCCATGTATGGCCACCTTTAGGGTGAATATTTACAGTAATGTTGATTGGCTGTAATTTTCCTTAAATTCCCATTTCCTGGGGTAAGATTTGAGCCCATGACTAAGTGCCTTTAGGGCATGAAACACATAGAGCCCATGGATATATCTACGTTTTAGATTCTACAAATAATTATTGCTTTTACTTTATTTTTTTTTGGCCCTGTGGATTCCTTTAAGTGCAGGATCGTCCCGTTTGTTCCAGCGATGTTGAATATGTCTGGAACCTGTTCAAGAAATAAGGGTGATCCTGACCAAAGGTCTAAACTCCAAAGGGTGCTTGAAAAGAACGTTGAAAAATTCCAACAGCTATTTCTATTTTTCTGTAGTTAATGGCCCATCTGAGCTGGGCATTCCCCAACTGTATGAAATCAGATTATTCATGTTCCATCTTAATTCTTGCTCAGGGGAGCCCTGTGTCCATCCCAGACTTTCCCTCCATGCAGACATTGCTTTGCTATTTCCTCTTTTTCCAATATGCTAATGAAGAGATGCACCACCCAATAAAAATCATTTCTAATTTTACACCCAAACCTTCACATTTCAGAACATGGACTGTTGTACCTTATGTTTAATGAACGTTTATCTCTTGAAAGCTACTAAATCCTTTATGTTATTGAAGGATTTAGCCATTTTGGGATAATCCAAGAGTAATGTTTTTCAAATCATTTAAACAGTTACTTCATCTGCAGTTTGTATAGATTTCCCATTATCCCACCAATAAAAACAAATCCTACCCCTCCGCCATAAGAGTAGAGACTTCAGACTGGCACTTAAAGTAGAATAAAGAAAATGAGAAATCATTTGTAGAGATTCACAGCTCCTCTCAGCTCTATCCAATAATGAGCAGCAAGGCTAATTTGCACGGAAGACTTTTTGGAGATAGTTTCTGATTAAAACCGCAGCTTACAGAGCAACTTTCCTGCCTCTCATTAAAGTCACAGGAGACTCCCGGCAAAAGGCCTTTTCCCTTTGAAATTGTCTGCAAACATAGTAATTAAAGAAAATTGCTCTGTGAGATGGAGCTTATCACTTATCTGCACGCAGGGAAATGTATTTACTTTTACAATGGTTAGAGAGGGGTTCGAGATGGTGCTCACCAACCAAATGTTCAGCTCAGACCTAATATATAAATCTGTTCTCAGGAAGATCAAACAAGCAACCCATATTTCTTCGCTCACTGCTAGAATTTGGGGATGGAAAGTGTGAAAAAGAGCTCAAGTGCCACTTGATTTCCATCTGCACTGAAATGTTTGTTATACAATTTCATATTAGGGATCTCACATGATCTAACATTAAAAGTTAAAGCCAGCCCATTGTGATAACATGTAGCTAGGCAGCAGACTAAACTAGGAGGATACCAACCTATAGTTGGCTTTTAGCTGCACCTAGGGTGGCCGGTAAAAATGATGGTTGATCCCAATGTTAATAATAGTGAAAAAAGATAAATATATAGGAAGGCCGGTATTTTTTTTCCAGAAAAGATGGAAACCCTAGCTGCACCAGCCAGTTGACCTAATCCCATAGGGGCAAATTCACTAAAAGATGAAGCGCCTAACGCTAGCGTTAATTTGCTAGCGTACACTGGCGTAAATTCGCTAGTGTTACTTTGCACCCTTATGCCTGGCCAATTTGCGCAACGGACCTAACTACGCAAATTCACTGACGCGCGCATTTTTCTCAACGCTACCTTTTACACCAGACTTCCTTCTCCACCTCAGAACAGGCGAAGTGCAATAGAGTAGATAGGCGCTGGCTTTTTTTCTTTTTTTATGGGTGATAGGCTGAAAAAGATCGAAACATTTTTTGGGGCTCCCCTCCTTCCCCCCTACATTTCCTAACTCATGGCACCGTAACTATACAGTGGGCACATGTATAGGGCAAAATAAAAATTTTATTTGCTGTTTTGAAGGTTTCCCAGGCTTGTGTAGTGCTGCTACATATACCTCCATTGTAACTTCAATTTGGTGCCGTATGCAAATTAAACATCAATAGCATAACTTCGCTTTGCTTGGCGAATTAACACTAGTGCAACTTCGCAACCTTATGCTTCCCCTGAGCGCAACTTCAGATTTTAGTGAATTTGCATAGCGCTGGCTAAAATACGCCTGGCGAAGTGTGGCGAAGTGCGGCGAAGCGGACGCTGGCGCAACTACGAATCTTAGTGAATTTGCCCCATAGACAGAACCATGTCTCTCCTCCATTAGGCCAAGGACATACAGAATGTTGGCTCTGCTGCTCTCAGTCTGTGAATTTTCTTCAGTTTTCACGTATTTGGCCCGACCTCTGCTCCTATGCCTGTGACTGAAAGGCCATATGGACAATTTAGGACTTTGCAAACTGGCCTTTTGGTGTGTTTGATGGAAAAGTTGCCAATGGACTCTGCGGGCTGGAGGGTGTATGGGTGGGGTTGTGGGACTTTTTGTTTTGTTGTATGATTTGTGAACTGTTTATGAATTGATTGAATTGATTATTTAATGTAAAGTGATCTTTTATATAAAAAATTCCTATGCCTGTGACTGAACACAAGCGGAAATGGTTTGGTTGTATGAAGATGGAGCACGGACCATATCTGCTTCTCTCAGCTTGAAAAAAATATGCATCTTTCGGGCTCCGTCTGCCCTTCATCTTTCCTCGTGCCTCGTGAGGCAACTTCGGGCGACTTCAGAAAACGAAGTCCCGCGATTGCCATGCCGCAGGCGATTTCTCATTCTAGCAGGCGGAAGACAGGGGGAGCCATTCAGGGAGATTAGTCGCCCAAAAGAAGAGGCGATTATTTGCCGGGCGACTAAATTTACCTGAATCTCCAGGTGTGTCCTTTCCCTAACTCTGCTACTGCAGGATCGACTGTCCATTCACAGTGTGATAGGCTCCTGTCCCATCCCATCAGATAACCTGTGAGTGGGGTTGTTATTTTACTTTCTAATTGTTGATTTTTCAGAGGCCCCAGGAACAATAAAATCATGTTTAGGAAGGAAGTGGAGGTAAAAACTGAATGGGACAGTTGGAAATGGTGTAGGAAACAAAAAGGCAATTATAAAATACAAAAAAGGGGAGAGAAAGTGAATTAAAGACAAAATAAACATGGAGAGAAAAGGGAGGATGGAGGAGTAAGGCCAAACAGTTGGAGCAGCAGACAAAGAAATGAAAGGGGATAAGAGACAGAAGGAGAAAGAAGAAGGGAAATGGGCTTAGGGAGTACAGACACAAATGGGGGGGGTGAGAAATATAGAAGGGGAGAGAAGAGGGAAAGTAAAGCCAAACAGTTTGGGAGAATAGAAAAATAATGAAGAATGAAAATATAGAAGGATGACGAAGAGTAAGGTTAAACAATGAGGTAAGACAGAAAAGGAGAAAAATAGAAAAAGGAGGATAAATGGGTAATGTACAGTATGAATAGAAAGAAAAAGAAAGATGTGTCCAGACGAACAGGCATTAACACTCTGTGTCTATGGCACAATCTACATTCTTTGTTGATGTTGAGCAGTGCAAGTCAACTGGGTAGTCACAACTTCTTTCTAAGAAAACAGCAGCCATTGACACTGTTCCCAGAGAAGGCAACCAGGTTGTTAAGTGGTACAGAACAATTCATGAAATAAAAGTGGCCTTATCACCAAACTCAGACTTCAGATTCCCATCCAGCCAGCAGCCAAATGTCCCATTATCTTCCAATCTTTCAGACACAGCATCTCAGCCCCGCTGAGCCAACTGACTGTGTACCCTATTCTTGTATTAATAACCAGCTTTTGTTCAGAGTTTCTGCCACCTGTCCCTCTGAATGGGAGAAAAGTTTCTCTGTGTTTTTATCAGAGCAGCCGTGCAATTTCCAGAGGTGATTAGCCAGACTTGATACCCAGCGCTCACTTTGTGGGAACCGATAGGAAGGAGAATTGTTCCTTGGATCTAGTAGCAAGTTGTAGAGCCCTCTCTTACTGGCAGTCATGTCTTGTTCAAACTGTAAAACTTTTTAGGCTTTTTAATCCCAGCCATGCTCTCAAGAAAATAGTATATTACATGTAAAACCCATGCTTTAACCCAAAAGCTCTAGCTTTTTAACTCAGGGCTTCCAATAGGGGTCTAGGATGTTTCTTTGTTCCGTAAGGCTCGATTATGAAAGCAGTTTGTGGAATCACCATTTTTTCCACATTGCAGCATTTTCCTGCAGAATTTCAGGCATCCACTGGTGCTCTCTGTAAATCAGGAGCAAGTTCAAGATAGCATTTGCAGCATAAGGATCTAATCTCATGGCATTGATAATGGCATTAATGTGTGGTGCAACCTGCTAGTGCAGGGGTCCCCAACCTTTTTTATCCTTGAGCCACATTCAAATGTAAAAAGTGTTGGGGCGCATAAAAAAAGTTCCTGTAAATGCCAAATAAGGGCTGTGATTGTCCATGTCCCTATGTGCACTAGAAGCCCACAGGAGTCTCATTTTGGCAGTAAACCTGGTTTTTATGCAACCAAAACTCCAAGACAGGAATTCAAAAATAAGTACCTGCTTTGAGGCCACTAGGAGCAACATCCAAGGGGTTGGGGAGCAACATGTTGCTAGCAAGCCACTGGTTGGGGATCAATGCGCTAGTGGAACATCTAAAATCCTGGTACATTTTGTGTATGTAGCTTGCATGTGCTGAGCCCTACTGGCAAATACATTTTGGTTAAAAAGTTGGAAAAATGTATTTTTAAAATATTGCACACAAATGGCCCCGTCCTACTTTCCCTTGCCAATCACTAGCACTGGCAAACGCCCAGAGGGGAGGATTTATCAAAATCCCTGCTTTCTGGTTGACATGGCCAAGTGGCCATGCTCCTTGTAGAGTTAGGCAAAAAACATCTTCTTTTGTGGACAACATACCAAAAATGTAATTTTGGGGAAACGGTGCTCAGAGGTATGTACAAGTATGGGACCTGTTATCCAGAATGCTTTGGACCTGGGGGTTTCTGGATAACAGATCTCTGTGTAATTTGGATTTTCATACCTTCAGTCTACTAGAAAATCAAATATTTAAACCCAATAGGCTGGTTCTGCTTACAATAAGGATTAATGATATCTTAGTTTGGATCATATACAGTACAGGTATTATATAAGGTACATTTTTAAAAATTTTAAATTATTTAGATAAAATTGAGTCTATGGGATATCCTTTAAGTAATTTGTTGTTTCCAGATAACAGATCCTTCCCATACCTGTACACAACTCTTCGTGAGTTCAACCCTGTGGATCTACCACTGGTTAAACTTTGGAGACATGAACTTTTGGGTCAGACACACAAATATTTGTCTTTTGGTTAATGTTTTATGTCTTCTAAATCCTAAAGCTGGCCTTAGACATGCAGATTTGAGTCTTATCTCAGACGAAGGATCGTACTTCGCAATCTTCCAACCTCCCCACTGACTATTTAGATTAAATAAAGTAGTAAAAGAACCAAGCAGATAATGTTCTGGTCAGAGTTATGTCTGACAAATATTAGTGACAATCACTCATTGTGACCCACTGAAGTCACCCATTATCATTAGCCAACAGATATTGTCTAACTTATCCGATTGACTAAACTGATTGCCATGGTATGAAAAATGTTTGGATGAACCACACACAGTCCATGAATTGTACAAAACGAATTTTCATGCAACTTTATCTTTGCGTCTATGGCCCTCACTTTCATGATTTAGCTCCTACCTAACTGACATAATGCTGGAGTTACATTGTGTAGGTGTATTGCAATGAATTTTCCACTTGGGGGTCTCCTCTGACCATTTTTTTTGCATGGAAATTATTATTTGTACCCAAAAGTTCAACTTTTAATGGTTGAAAATGAACGCTGGAAGATTTGGCCAAGTTTATTCTACTGAATTCTATAGAGTGGAGGCCTTTGTTACACAAATTCCTTGGTATGCCCCCCACCCCCCTGCCCCTTCTCTTTCCATATGGGAAGCTGGGGAAAGAGTTTCTCACAGAATTTTAGCCAGGCCGCCCCAGCTGTGATCATTGCCTGATAGTGTTGCCATCTGCCCTAGCGAGAGAGGAGCTGCCCTTTCATACAGGGGCCTGTGCAGCTTGCCGCTCCATATCTCTCTGGTCCCACAAAAACTTTCTATTGACTTCCATCCCTGCAAGGTCTCTATTGTCAGACACAACTCACACAAAATCCTTAAAGGTCTCCTACACTCAAGTGAGATATTGTATTGGAGCCGAGAGTGTCTCAGGGGCAAGGGCTAACCCCCTCCCGACCAAAATCTTTATTCTTCCAATTTTTCTAAAAGGATTATTTGGCAGATTGATGGGGCCTCATCTGGAAGGGACAGCATTTCAATTTCCCCTCAACTGTAAAAGTATCTCTGCAAATTAATCAGTAATCAGGGACTTTTTGTGATACTTTGTGGCCTGCATTTACCAAGGCTCTGGCCAGATGGGAGACTTTCTCATGGTGTTTAAAGTAGATGTAAGCCTTTACATTAACTAGTATTATATAGCAGTTGGAGGCTAGATAACTTTGTAGCTTGTCTCTCTTGTCTCTACCATATATATATATATATATATATATATATATATATATATACAGTATATATATATATATATATATATATATATATATATATATATATATATATATATATATATATATATATATATATATATATATATATATATATATTTCTTATAGTTTTTTAAAATAATTTGCCATCATCTTCTGGCTCTTTCCACCAGTTTTCAAATGGGGATCACTGACACCATCTAAAAAACAACAAATGCCTTGGAAAGCTACACATGTATTGTTATTGCTACTTTCATAACTCATTTTTTCTATTCAGGTCCTCTCCTATTCATATTCAATTTTTTTATTCAATTCAATGCATGGTTGCTAGGGTAATTTGGACCCTAGCAACCAGAGGGCAGAAATTGCAAACTGAAGAGCTGCTGAAAAAAAATCGAAATAATTCAAAAATCATAAATAATAACAAATGAAAACCAATTGCAAATTGTCTCAGATTATCATTTTCTACATCATACTAACAGTTAACTCAAAGGTGAACAACCCCTATATACCAATATAGTTTTTTTTATCTATTAAGCTTGGAAGCTGCCATATGAGTTGAGGGAAAGCATAATCAATTGCCTCACACAAAGTAACATGGTCTTTAACCAAAGCTAAAAAAAAGCTTCAGTGTTTGTGAAATGTATCCCACTGTGGATCGTGGGGAGGCAGAACTCTTGATAACCTTTCTGCTTTTGAAGTTGTGACCCTTCTTTACATAATGTGGCTTCATGAATGACAATGGGGGCTGAAAGATTTCCTCCCAGAGAAGTTAGAAACCAGATGTAGGTTGAGTTGCCCTGCTGGCACCTATTCACACTGGTACAAATAGAACATTGGAGTGAGGTACTGGTAGAATTAGAGGGACCTATAATGACACATTGTACATGCTTTATGCTGGAGAACACATCAAGAGATCTTCTGCTTAAGGCCCCCATACACGTGCAGATTAAAGCTGCCGACAGACCAAGTTGGCAGCTTATTGGCCTGTGTTTGGGGCCATCCGATGGGCGTCCCAGATCGATATTTGTCCGAAAGTCGGCCAGATGCCGATCAGACAGGTTATAAAATCCCGTTGGATCGCGGCAGCATCTTTTCGTTGATGTGGTCCCGTGATCCGACTGCCTGTTTGGCCTCCATACTGATACGATCGTTAGGCCCTAAATTCAGCCCGATATTGCCCACTTCAATGTGGGCATATTGGGGAGAGATCCGCTCGTTTGGCGACATCGCCTCTCTCTGTGTATGGCCACCTTTAGGCCATTGGTCATTCACAGGCAATAAATCTGTGATAATATATGGCTGATCCCATGACACTAGCAGTGTAACTATAGTCTCTGTACCATGGTGTCTCTGGCAGGCCCCAGTGCTATACTACAGCCTGGCAAAGCAGATCAGGAGCCGGCCCATGTGTCACCACCTTCAAATATTATGAGAAAGTGTAAAGTCACAGCAAAAACAAAATAACTTTAACAGACCATAGATTGTAAGCTCCCTGATCCATGGAGTGGATTGGATGATGAACAAGTTGTGTAAGTGCTGTGTGAATACTGAGCAGTGCTATAAACAGTATATAAAGGATAAGAAGCAGCATTTGTGAGTGGGAGGATTAGCTGAAGTTACACTATATTTATGGGGTTCACAAGTAGACCAAGATTCATATTTTCATCTCCTAATGGCTCTCTAAGAACTGTGTTAACATCTGTTGGGGGGCTTTTGTTTTGGGAGGGGGTTGCAACACTTCCTTGTATAAGTAGAATCTGGAGAGAGAAAGTGGAAGCTCTTTGTTGACAATGATCCCGTCAGAGCAACCCCTTTGCCGTTGGTCAACAAAAGCCCCTTTTGAAAGGGAACAGTAAAGCTGAAAAGAATGTTGTGCTTATGTGTACTGCTAAGTAGGAAAACTGTAACTGTGGTGTTTTTCACTTTTAAATTAACTTTAACTATGTTACAGAATGGCTAATTCTAAAACAATTTTCAATTGGCCTTAATTTTTTCTCTTTAATCGTTTTTGAATTATTTTCCTTCTTCTGACTCTTTGCAGCTTTCAGGTGAGTGTATCTGACCCCCCTGACCCCCGCCACACGGCGGTTCGTTTTCCGAAGTTGCCTCACGAGGAAACTTCGGAAAAAGGAATCGCCGCGTATGATTAGCGCCAACGTTTTTTCATTTTAAGCCGCCGCAGAGTCAGGGAAGGCATTTGGGGAGATTGATCGCCGCAAAAATGAGGCGAATAGTCTCCAGGCGACCAAATCTCCCCAAAACACCCAGTGTGACCTGACCCTAAGGCTACAAATTTATTGTTATTGCTACTTTTTAATACTCCTGTCTCTATTCAGGCCTCTCCTATTCATATTCCAGTATTTTATTCAAATCAATTCATGATTGCTAGGATAATTTGAACCGTAGCAACCAAACTGCTGTACTTGCAAATTGGAGAGCTGCCAATTAAAAGGCTAAATAACTAAAAATCCACAAATAATAAAAAAAAGAAAATTGCAAATCTCAGAATATCACTCTCCAGATCTTACTAAAAGTTAATTTAAAGATGAACAACCCCTTTAATGTTGGGGGAGCAGGAAGCCATTGAAGAGTAGTTATGGGGCTCACTCACTTCTAAGTCAGCAGCAGTGTTGACATAGTGTGTGACTTTCTTTGCACGCAAAGAGTCTGTAGATCCTTGTTCTGACCACTGCAGACTGGACATGACCTCAACAGATTTATTACAAAAAAACAATGCCAAATTGTCACCAAATACAACTGCAGCAAATTCTGTAACTACCAAAAGATTCTAAATACTCAGATTCATATTATAAAATCTTTTAATTTTGAAGCAATATGGAGCATATATATATATATATATATATATATATATATATATCCATTGCACAGAATCATAGTATCTTGTTTGATTAGTATGAGAGGTAGCCGTCATGCTGCTGTATGTGCTCGGTAGCCCACAGACATGAGCAAAACAAAAAATCTGATTCATAATTCCCAGTTATAGCCAATGCTGCCTTGGTTAAATAAATAATTGTCAACCTGGGTAAACAGTGGGCAAATGCCAGGTGGCACTGCCTTCAACCTGCTCTGTGAGCACCTGTCTGAATCCTCCCATCTAATTTCAGGCCTGGAAGCAGAGAATGAAGTTGGTGTTGGTACAAGAGAGAGGAATGCACTAGCAGAAGTGATCTGATTGTTTTGGGAGGGGGTTGGGGGCCATGAGAGCAGCAGGCAGGTTGCAGAGCCTGGGGGAGGAAGGGAGGGGGCAGAGAGTGTCCCATTGTCTTCCTACTCTATAGCAATTGTTTGTGTACACTGAGATTGCTGCTCAGGATTGGCTGCCTGCAGCCCCCACATAGGCAAAATTGCCTCAGCTTGGGCTGTGATTGGACTGTCCTAGACCTGTGCAGGTCCCCTGGACACATAAGCTCTGAGCAAGTTGCAGAAAGTTTTAGGAATGAAGTAACTTCTGAAGGAGCAGTTTTTCTACCAAAGGAGCCCAGGCACAGACAGAAGCCAAGATGAAGTTGTGTGAAACGTTTCTTGGTTAGTAAAACTTTGCTTAATGGGTTTCAGTGTCAAGATGTGTGATCCAACAGGTTCCAGGGTAACTCAGCCATTGCAGGATTGTTGGGCAGATGGCAAGTGCAATTAGTGGCAAAGCAATGCCGGGTTGCCGGGGCATCAGACTTATCTAAACTGTCCTCATTCCTTATCAGACTTTGTGCATCTGTTGCTGTATGTCCTCTGACTTATCGCTCACCCACTTTCCGTAGATATGTGGTCTGTTCTGTGTCAAGGTGGCTTGTCTGATATTAGAAGTGCCCCATGGGTGGCTTATGTGAAATTATATCTGTCCCATGGGTGTGTTATGTGCCATTCCCCCCTTGAGCGTAGCTTCATGGTCTATCCCATGGGTGGATAAAGTTACAATATATGTTCTCTATTGTAGTGCAGTGTTTTTTGACTGTATAGTATATTGGGTGTGTGTGTAACAAGAGTGTGATAGGATCTGTGAATAACATTGATCTCAGTTGTGTGAATAACATTGATCTCAGTTGTGTGTAAGGAAGAGCTGACACACCGTGTTTGTATGGCAGTGATGCTTGTGAGTCTGCACTGGAACCTTTCTGCTGTCAGAGTTTGCTGTTAGGGTGCTCAGGGCATATTGTACAAAACAGTGAGTGTAAAATGACATTCCCTCCATGCACTTTAAATAGTGTTATTTATCTGGGTGATTAGAATTTTGTGTAAAAGTGTTTCTGGATATTTTGTGTAATATGAGTCATTGAAAGGAACAATGGGCAGCAACGGAGAACCTATTGGCCCTTCTTGATATGAAAAGTCCTGAACAAGTGATTGTGCCAATAATCGGATGTAACTCTATTTCCAATCACTTTGTAACTTTCTTTTCTCTTTGCTGAGCTTTATAATTCTGTTTTGTAACTGTGTCACCGATTCTTTTTCTCATCCTTTACAAATGTAACTTTTTTTGCTTTGAGACGTTTTATGACTATATTTAGGATTTTGTCCCGTCCTTCTGTAACTTTTTGAGCTAAGTTTAGCTATTCAGCCGGATGTGGGGATTGTAACTCCGGACAAACAGCTTCAGCAAGTTTTACAAAGAACAGGCCCATTGAAAGCTGCCGAGACCCCCCCCCACCCCACCCCACAGTAACACAAGCCCTGGATTTGCTTAACGTACAAAAAAAAAAAAAGTTGGATGCAAATCTAACATCTCATTGATAGAAGAAACTTCCACTTTCTGAGCAAACAAAGGCAGTGCATGCTATGAGGGTGTGTTTTGGGGGAGGGGGCATTATGACAATCTTAGCCTCAAGGCTTATTAAAACTTTTTTTTTTGTTTTCCCATCTGCCAGTCTTCTCCCTTAGCCAGTATACCCAAGCCCCTCAGCTGTTCCATATACAATATTAATGCAAGCCCCATTCCCATTCAACAATTCAACAGCACTAATTGTACTTTGTGGCATTAAGAAAGCCCATCTGCATAGGGGCAAGAAAAGAACCAGCAAATCTTTCCCCAGCTGCCAGCCGGGACCCTACCAATTAGGCCCTGATACTGAACAGACACAAGTTTACTTTAATAAGGGGGGGGGCTACATTTGCTTCAAAGTGAAAAAGTTACAAGGGAAGAACTCTGGGAGATTCTTTTTAATATAATAAAAAATTAACAGAAAAAAACTTTCACACACAGTTGTACAAATCAAATATTCAGTGGGTTATTCTTGCGTAATAAAATACACTAACTAGTAAACACACACACGGACAACATTGACTTTAAGCTGTTATGAACACAAACACTATTTGTGTACAACCACTAAGCACCCCACACACCTTTTGTTTTATGAAGAACATTAATAAGATTGTTATTAGACACAAACTTTATTTTATAGACCAAAACACTATAATATAAGCTATTGTGCACACCAACACAAATAGACATGCATATATCTAATACTTCTACATTATTTACACAATGGTTTATGTAAGAAACAGGCACACATTACCATTTTTAATAAAATATATTTTGTTTATATAAAGCTTGTATCTTAACATATGTATATGTATATATATATATATATATATATAACATCAAAATTAGCCAGCACTCACGTTACAAAAAAAATCAAACTGCCTGGGTGCAGTCATAAAGTATAGAATAATTGAACAACAATGTCCGCACTCTCAGGTCTTAAAAAGTGAAAAAGTTATTTATTACAAAGAACTGACATTTCAGCTAGCACTCTAGTATAAATATATATATATATATATATATATATATATATATATATATATATATATATATATATATATAGACACCTTTTTTTAAATACACAATTATTGTATCTACATATAACTTGTTACCCACACAGACACACACTTGTATAAATAAACACACACACACAGAGTGAAATAATTCAACAAAATAAAACTATTATGCATCAAAAATGTATTATCTCCTAGCGCACTGAACTCTGCATATATATTGTAAATTTTTATTTAATAAATAAAAATGCTGGGTTCTCTGTTATACAGAGCCAAGCACTTAATAAATGTATTTTCTATAGCAAACCCCTTTGTGAATATATATATATATATATATATATATATATATATATATATATATATATATATATCTCTCTGCCACATACCATATGCACACATACTGTATTTTATCATTTACAATATTTTCATAAGCCCTTTTCCCCCAGTCACAAGACAAGAATGTAATGCCTTATTACGGTTGACCCAAATCCCACCCTCTGTGCTCACAGTTTGCACTTTGTATTTCTGTATACTGTATTTTAATGAAATCCCTTTGCTGTACTTAATATAACAAAAGAAACCTTCTTTGCTTCTAAAGTGGGCCGCATGCTTTTAACACTTCTGTTCCAAAGACAGACTCAAAACATACAAATTGTTAGTTCTTTTGCACTATATTTTGTTGTAATGTTACTGCTATTGCAGTCAGCCATAAAATATTGAGTTCCATTATATGGATACTTTGTCCATCTTTTTGAATTATTTACACATACATGTAACATTAACCCATCACACTCACCAGGATTTTTAAAAAAAAAAAAAATATACATATATATATATATATTTACATTTTCAGCTTTGAAGTAAACATTCATAAATTAATACATTATTTTTAAGCTCACAGTGACTTTAAGCTTTTCTCGGTAACTAGACAGTATGCACACTCACACAATTCCCAGACTATAGCTATATAGGTAAATTACAGTTGTCATTTTTAGACCCCATACTAAGGACATTTATTTGAGTTTATTGTGACTCACACACTGTAGGACTGGGGATGTGCAAGTATAATTCTTGTGTATGAGAGTTCTTCCTGTATTGAGTATAGTGTGATCATTTGGGGGATTGTATTTGTGTTTGTGTGCATGGAATAGTATGTGTGTGTGATAAATTAGGATAATTATAGTTGTTTGCTTGTCGTCAATGAATTTAGTGTATTGTGTGCTTGCACATTAGTGTGCACACTATGTTTGCAGTTCAGTGTATCTATGTATCATTTTATGCTAACTACATAATGTTAGTGTGCAAAGTGTGTTGGTCAATTGTGTTTTCCTTTGTCTGACTTTGTTTAATTTGCAATTAGCTGTTAGTGTGTTTGCGAGTGTATGTCTGAGTGAAGTATGTTGGTAAATTGTGTGTTTCTTTTGTTTTACTTTGCTGTTTAATTTGTAAGTAGCTGTGACAGTGTTTTTTTTGTGAGTGTGTGAGTATAGTGTGTTGGTAAACTTTTTTGTCCTGATTCTGACTTTGCACAGTTAGTGTGCAAAGTGTGTTGGTCAATTGTGTTTTTCCTTTGTCTGACTTTGTTGATTAACTTGTAA
The DNA here is from genome assembly GCF_017654675.1 of Xenopus laevis. Taxonomy (NCBI): domain Eukaryota; kingdom Metazoa; phylum Chordata; class Amphibia; order Anura; family Pipidae; genus Xenopus; species Xenopus laevis. Next base: position 16,924,744 of record NC_054388.1, on the reverse strand, counting down.
TAAGTTGTGAGTGTGTGTTTGTGAGTGTATGAGTATAGTCTGTTGGTAAACTGTTTTGTCCTGATTCTGACTTTATTGTTTAATTTGTAATTAGTTGTGAGTGTGTGTGTGTTGTTAAATTGTGTTTCCTATGTCTGACTTTCTATTACTTGTGAGTTTGTGTTTGTGTGTGGATAAACATTATTAGACTGTGCACTCTGTATATCAGGGAGCTGTCCACTGGTTGGTGCTGAACTCTCTCCCACACTGATGGCTCCATCTGAGCATCAGATTTCTACTTCAATTCATCAACTTGCCCATTGTAACTTCAGTGAAATCAGTCTCTGTATATAATACTTTAGTGCACTGCCTACTTCATAATACTGTAAAATAATAATAAAAGTAAAAAATAAATAAAACAACTTCTGGGGCTTCATATGCCGATAGTAACCATTGTTTAATGAGCCTCGGTGGGGATCCATGGTTTACACTTATAGTCTGTGAATTCCAGTAATAAATATGTTTATTGTGCATGCGAATATTGTGCAAATTGCAGTTCATCAGCTAAAATATTAGACACATGCAGCAATTACGGTTTTAATAGTGACTTTATAGTGAGGCTCAGGCATTTCTGTGTGTAATTATCTTGTTGTTCAAATGCTTTCCTGTGTTTTGTACTTAAGAGATCTTCCCCACTCTGTCTCACTGTGCTGATTGTGTTTGTAATTAAGTCCAACCCCACAATACCCCACAATTGGGTAAATTCTGTGGAAGAAATAAGAACATTAGAGGAATTAACATATATTTATCACAATAATAGTGGCATGTACTGGAAAATATGGTATCCATGGCATAGGTTTATGGGAGAAATGGCTAAGCCCGGTATTGGGATCTTAAATATAGCATAAGGCGGTGCAAAGTATCCCCCCCTTACCCCTTTTTTTTCTGTATCCCTTTGTTTGTTTTTATTTTTCTGTTTTTCTGGATATTGTTTGTACTATGTATTTACTTTGTATGTTTTGTTCTGTGGTCTTTTTTTTTTGGAAAAATTTGATTAAATAAAGAAATTTAAAAAAAAAAGTCCAACCCCAGGATATTTGTGTTTGTGTTGGTTGTGTGTGTGGGCACAGAGCATTGCTTGGCTTTTGTTTGTATTTATCTAATGTAAATTGTGTATAAACTCCATAGAATAATCTGCATGAGAATATGGGTTAAAAAAAAAACTAAACAAGGTGGTTAAGTCATTTATTTTCAGCAGTAATACTTTATGTGTACCCCTGTCATCACTGGGGAAAAATTCTGTAACGAGAAGGGGAATTTTATTGTGTGTTGGAAAAACAGGATATGACATAGGCTCAGAGCTGTGGTAACTGAGGGGTTAAATGCACCATTTTTTTCTCTAGGTGACATGTGTTGTTGTTTACTGTACTCGACTAGAGAGACAATGTGATAAGTTAGGGCAACAGGAAAGGGCCACTCAATGACCGAGCTCTGTCCTTCATAGAAGAAAGTCACAATTGCAGCTATAGATGGCTCCTAAGTGGAACTTTCCTCGGCCCTGCTGATACACGGCATCTGTCATTGCCTGGGTGTTGCTATTAGAATTTATTGGACTGTACCACAAACTGACAATGCATAGGGGGAAGGGGGTTGAGGTGACAGTTGTAACATACCCAGTCCCTTATGCTCTCCCAATGGAAGAAGCTTCAACGATCTTGCATATTAATTATTAATCAGCTTGAAAGAGCCAGGGACCTTCTGTTGACTGGGGCTGAGTCAATAATAGGTCGGTCCTGCAGGAAGGTCCTGCCCACTCCCCCCCCCCCTTCAGGAGGAAGTGAGCTGCTCCATCTTTTTGATGCTACACTGAACATTTCTTTCACCTCGGAGAGTAAACAGATACACTGCAAGGCTGGAGTTCAGGAGTATTGGCTGAGCTAAAGACCGCCCCTTTTTCTCTTCCTTTCTGTTAATGAGCCTGTTTATTAAGTGAATGAGGGCCCCCCCTTTGCCTGCAGCTACTGGGACTGGTTACTGAAAGGACTACATTGAACTGGAAGTGCAAAAACAGGAGCTCACTGCTAGAATGGGGGCCCTCATCTAGTCATGACTGCTCGTGAGCCCTGGTGATGTCATTGTGAGAGGGGACACAATAGCACAGGGAAGGTAAGTCAGTTTTGGGCTGTGCTGATGGCTTATAGAGTGGCACAATGGCAAAAGGCAAGGCTTTTGTTGGTTTATGTGGGTGGCAGATACAGAGACAGGAGTTCAGCACCCAGGACAGCAGCCTTCCCCTTTAGAACATGTGTTGGATGTGAATCAACTGATTTTCTCTTTCTTTAAGGGACACCTTCCCCCTTCAGATTAAACTCCTTGTAGCAAACCCCAGAATAAACTCACTGTAACACTTTCAGAAGATGTAAATGCATTTTACAGCATAAAAGTGGTGTTTTATCAGAAGAAAAGTTTTGAGTTGTTGCAGTCAAAATTAATCTCTTCTCTGATCCCCTTGGTCTTTCCCACTGAGACATTGGCTTGTATTTGTCAGAGGAAGGGCCCCAGTTCTCAAGGTGATTGTGCTCACTGTGGTTAAAGTGAAGGGGAGTGTGTGTGTGACTGGCTGTTATGTAGCATTGATATGATAAAACTTGGGCATTATGGTTGTTCATAGGATAAAGCAGTGGACGATGGGTAAAAAAAATTGCTTTCAAGGTACAATTCTTGGAAATCCTGATGGACTTCCTAGGATGAGAAATGGGAAGTCCCACTCTTGCATTGGGTGGAGATGAATGTCTGTGCAATCTATTCTCCTGCCCATAGGATTGTCCTCTAGAAACAGCATTGTATGACAAATTATCATTTATTTCAACTGTTCTTTGGGGGGTGAGTTGCACACGCGCTGTAGTAGTATTGACCCGGCCAGGTTTCTGTGAATGCGCCTGCGTGCTTCTGGCATGCTCTATAATCTGACAACCATTGTCAGGCCTCCAAATCTCTCCAAAGCCTTTTGAGAAGAGTTTTCAGGAGATGAATTCATTTTTTTTTCTCGACCGGCTCATCTGCTTCCTTTATCAGCATCTTCCATATGGTCACTTTAATTAATGGCAAACAAAGATGAGAGATGTTGGAATCGGGGGCTTTGCCTGATATGCTGTCATAGAAACTGGAGGTGGGTGCAGCCTGCTGCCTCGACTGTTTTGTGCTCCCAATCATTATTGTCTCACTAGTAACTCACACACAGCCTACCAGAATGAACTAGTGATTTGTATACACACGGTGAACACTCTTCCTATATAAGCTGCTTCCTGGGGGTTGGGTGATTTGTTATCCTCTTGGCCAACACACAAAGAACCACACACATAATAGTCCATACACACTCAATGCTAATATACATACACACACATCTTAAGATACATTTATCTTATACACACACACACACAAAGTTCATTCACTCTGTATCATAGTTTATTGATGTCATTTGTACATGAATAAATTAACACACAAATAATATAAACTTCCAACAGAATATTTTAACCAAATATGATAATTACACTCACTGTATAACTGATCAGTCATAATGCATAGTCCATTCTATATATTATAATAAATTATTTATAAACAATACTGATACAATTAATTTACACATGTGGATTATATGGTTACTGAAGTTCCTATGAATTACACTAAAATATACTATTTTAATTGCATACATAATGTAATGCACACGCATATCATAATCTGAGTTCAGGCAAAGCCACAGATGGGTATAACTATAATTTAAATTCAGTGTACCCTGCTAGCACGTGGAGGGGTGTGTACCCTGCTAGCATGTAATGGCTCACTGGCAAACTCCCTGGCAAACTAGTCCAGGAGGATACATAGGAGGATTTGCTTTAATAAAACATTTTGCTTTACAAATTTTGTGAGCAATATAATAATTCTGAGCATATGAACTTAGGGGGGGGGGGAATGTTACTGCAGCAAATTCCATCTAATATTCCATATAGGAGCTTGTTTAACAGGAGCAGAGATTTCATATTCTATATATTACATGTGGTATCTATGAAAAGGGGAATGTTTCAGTTGAAATATCATTATAAAAACTCGCTGAATCTGTGGGTGAAAGCAACCAGGTTTGAAGGCCTACAGTACCAGTATGGGTCAGGGGGGTAAAATCATATAGCCACAGGGACAATACGCTGTACCTTGCCTTATACAATGAGAAGTCATGAAGTAGATGAGTAGGGTGAGTTAGGGTATTGAATGTAGCAAATACGTGCAAGAGCCAGTTTTTCATAAATGAGAGTTCTCTTCAGTGATGATTTGTTGGAGCTGTTGTAAAAGGCCAGGGGTTGATTTTTTTGACTGTTGTGTTGGGGGAAAGCTGTGGGGGCTTGTCAGTCATTGTTGACGAAAGGCATTAAAGGAACGTGGGGGCTAAACAACTACTTTCTTGTGAGGGTCTCAAATGTTTGGTGAACCTTCCCATGTTCTATCCTGAGGTTTACTCTTAGACTCCTAAGGGCCTTTCAATCATTACAACCATTTTAGTTCATACATTGTGGGAAGAGACATAATAAAAGCCTCAGGCATATCGAAAGAGAATGGCCATGAGTTCCATGAGTAGTGGTAGGAAACAGACATAGGTTCCAAATTTAGTAAGAGGGAACATTCATGGGTTCTAAGGAGATAGTAAAATGGGACAACCATGGGTTCCAAAATGATAGTAAAAGGGAACTTCCATAGGTTCCACAGGGATCAGCTGTAACTGTATTTACTGGTCAGTTAGATACAAGGCCATTTATGGGGCTTTTCTGGCTTTCAGACCTTGGCTATAAGATTTCTGCTCCCTATGTTTATTAGTTCCACATAAATACAGAGGTCCGAATGCATCACTTGCCCTTTGTTCCCTGACATATTCATGAGCCAATTTATAACTGAGTAGGGTCTTGCTCTGTATTGTTTCCTAAATTAACTCACCAAGAGTTCATTTTGATTGCTTCTTTTGGAAGCAAGTTAAACTGGGGGCTAAAATGTTCCTGCAGGACCAGGTGACTACGAGCCAGGCCTCTCAAACCAGTCTTAATTACTGCCAATTACACAGCTGAGTCCTCAGCCAAGGACAGCAAGCTAAAAACCCACAGCCAGAGGACGGCTAACCATTAGGGACCCTTGTATATGAAGGGTTCTTACTCTACAAGAACTGGCAGTAATTGGGCTTGGCTGTAATTTTTCTTCATTCTTTCATAGTTTAGGTCAGGGCTATTCAGCAATAAGTTTAAGATTCCTCCTCCTTGAATAGTCATCCATATTTGACCAACTGGCCAACCTTGATAAAGTCTATAAGATACTGCTTGGCCATTCCCATGCAAAGGTTCTACAGAACCAGAGTTGCAATAGGGCATCTTTGGCGACCCAAAGTTGTATCAACTCAAGGAGCTCAAGTCACACATTCTGTTGCTGTTCCTATCTAAGTTTGCATTTGGTTCTGTTGGTAGTATTCTAATGCTCTTATTGGCTGAGCAGTTGAGACTTGGTTATATACAGATGGACAAGGGATTACAAATTCTCCACTCAGTCACTTTGTTTCCATTGTCTAACCACTGGGAAACTGGATTATTCCTTCAAACAAACCTGGCCAAACAATCCTTCCCTGACCTCTACAAACAGTTCCTCCCCACAATGCTACAAATGGTGCCTTCCTGCTCCTTCTCATCTATTGCAATTGGTTCTTCCCAGTGGGGAGGGTTTTACACTAACCCAATAAGATAGGGAGAAGTTGATTTTGCAGCAGATACTGGTGCCAGTGCTATACAAGCATTTTCTCTCTCTCTCTCTGCAGAATAGTTTTCCATAAAAAGTGTGTGTGTGTGTGGGATCAATTTCTTTACTCTGCCATTTCAAGGCCAAGCCTTTTATTAACTCTGATGCCTGAACTGAGGGGAGAAACACAAGAGTAAGGAGAATAGGCATGCATGCGTCTAAGCGGAACTGGATCAGGGGGAACAGGCAGGAAAGACTTGTGACTTATTTCTGGCAAACACGTGATGGGGCGAGAGGCAGCTGAGTGTGCACAACCACCCCCCATCCCTTAACCCTTTCCTCTGTCATTTCTCTAAAAGCTAGTATTTAAGGAATGAACAGCCACTCCTGCTGCAATTTTCATTATGTATTATAATCAGCTTCCCTGCAGACTCTCTGCATCTGCTGCTTATTTCTTTTGTGACTTGGAGGGGAGAGATGCTGCAGCCCTGACTCTGTTTCCAGGGGGTGCCTGTACCAACCATGGGCCTCTTTCTCTCACTGTATAGCCCGGTCCTGTAAGAACTTATTTCATGTTATCATTTGGGGTCAAATGCAGAAAAATTACCCCCCTTGGTAGTGAATTCCATACCCTAACTGCCCTTACAGTAAAGAAACCCTCCCTGTGCTGATGGTAAAATCTACTTTTCTCCCCACTAATCTATCACTCTGGCCCCCTCTTGGGAATCTCATAACCTGATTGTCCTTACAGTAAAAAAAACCCTTTCTATGTTCATAGTTTGATGTGCTTTCTGCACTCTGTGCAAGTATTACCACAGTTGTGTACAAAAGAAATTTCCAATATTCTGTACACATTTGCAGGGAGATGGGAATGGGGGGGAATAATCTTCCTGGAGCGGAGCTGTTTCATACATCTGTCATGTGGGATTATGTGCCATATTCAAGATGTTGCTTATTCCATGGGAAGCAGCCTAGTTCCCTCACTGCTGCATTACCCCCAGGGGGTTTGAGAATGATTTTACATTAACTCATATTAAGGAGAGGTTATTGTGACTCCCAGGCAGAGCTACGCCTCACAAGGACAAGAGAGTTTGCAGCCTCTGCATCAACAACTTGACTTCTGGGGGGCGAAAATTCCTAGAAAAGTACAGTCAGTCCTGGGGATGGAAGAACAGTTGAGCATTGTAGAGTCTGTGTTGTACAACTACAAATCCCAGCAATGGTCTCTCAATGGTGACTTAAGGGTGTGTAGTGCAGAAACCATCCACTTGCTCAATAGATGCTCCCAAGGTTCCAGGATGATGAGATATCTAAGTGTAATGAAAATCCTGGCTTTTTAAAATAGATTTTATATTTCTGAACTTTGCTATAAAAGGCTAGACCAGTAGAAATGTTCATGGCCATAAGCTCTCTGATAGATAAAGCTGGCATCTCAGCCATGGTGCATGACAGGTGCACTAAAGGCAGGCTGTTCTAGAGGGGTGCACTTAAAATGGGTTTTGGGCTGCACTAGAGGTGGAAAGAATGCACCATTGTCTGTTCTGCTAGTTTAGACCAACTAATCCATTAGCACAATCCAATTCTCCCCAACAGAGTAGCCTCATGCAAAACTCAGAGCACCCTGCAGTCCAATCCTTTAAATTCACCTCATTTGAGGTCCAGCCAGTCTCCCCAAAGTCTCCATCCCCACAGTATTCCTTAAATTACTTAGAAATTACAATGCATCACATAAGCACCTTAGTGCTCCCCTTAAGAGTACCAAATGCACCCTACAGAGCTCCACCAATGTCCCCTTTAGAGCATCTCCTTATGTTCCCTGCAGAGCCCCATCAACCCTGAGCAAATGGCTGATCCCCCTCAGATTGATGCAGGTAATTACTGCGGCCTCCCTAGCGCATGTTTCTCAGCTTGGATGAAAGCAAATGGAACAGGAGGCTGAAATGACTGCATCATATTATTTGCATTTTTAGGAAAATTCTCTTTGCAGCCAGATGGGGTGAAAGGTCACCATTTGCATATAAATGGAAAAGGAAAGCGCTTGTTTCTTGTGTATGATTTGCACAGCAGTCGGCCTGTGTAGGGAAGATTAAAGTACATGGCTCGGCATCTGCTTATTATCCAACGCAAAGAGCTTGCACACTAGAGCCACTCAAATGGCATTCTGTGTGTGTGTTGGGAGGGGGGGAGGCCACAACAGTTGCTTCACAACACCAGAGCAGTACAGTGAGGCCACAATAAAGCATAGGTATACGGTGCAAAGAGTGCAGCAGTGATGCCACAATAGAGTGTGATTGCTCTATTCTCTAGCAATGATGCACTGTGTGATACTGTGTTCATACAATAACCCCTCAAAACCACAAACATTTATTGAAGTGGGGTCCACTGGCCATCCTTATTACAAAGGTGGGAGGTCTATCTTTCAGTTGTAGCTGCTTTGACACCAGCACCCCAGCCCCCAGGTACAAGCAGCAATTAGTTCAGTTTGCTGTCACCTGAAAGGCGATCGGCGCCAACATGTTCAATATTTACCAAACTGCCATCTGTCTCTTTCTCTCCAAACTTGTTTCTCTGCCTTTGTGTCAGGCTGACAGATGGACATGGAGTGGTGGGGAGGAGGAGGCAGGTAGATATAGGTACAACTCTCAGCAGGGAAAGGGTTATAGTTTAAGTACAGGGGTCCTCTCTCTCCAAACACCCTATATCAGTAAGTACAGGGCCCCTGGCATTTCCAACCCCATCACAACTGTAAGTGCAGGGCCTCTTTCCCAACCCAACATCAGTAAATACAGGGCCCTTCTCTCTCCCAAGCCCAACCTCCCCCCTTCAATCAGTACATACAGGACATCTCTTTGCTACTTGTTTCTCCTACTGACAGATGGGCCTCTCCAACTCCAAACAGTTAATAGACACTTAACTCGCCTGTTCTTCTAGTTCTCCTTCTGCTGCTTATTGAGAAGGAGCATATCCCTGCAATTTGTCTCTCAACGGCAGTTGCAGCAGACACAGTTGCAGGTTCCACTCACCTGTAGTTCACCTGTAGTTCATTGTGGGCAATGCTCTTTTACTCTATGCACACACACACTCTTTCCTTTCTGTGGAACTATTCTTGAAAGAAGTAACCAATTGATTGAAGCAAATGGAGAAACTTAACAGTATCCTTTGCTGTAACTGAGCAGCCTTAAATACCGTATTATCATAATTCCCCCCTGAAATGAGCTGTACCTACTAAGGGGTGGGGGTCTGCATTAAAAAGTCTCACTGTGTAGCCCCCAATCCAGCCCTTGGAAAGCTCCAAATCCACCATTTCATATTGTTACTGATATGGAAATTCATGGTAAGGCTAATGGGACCCCGGGCCCCTTTTATCCTCACTTCTAACAAATGCATTTTCTTTCTAATTTGTCAGCTGGCCACAGTTATTATGGGGAATAGCACAGCAGCACATGGAATGGAGATTTATTGTAACAATTCACTGGATTGCACCCCCCACCCGTTGGCATTTTCACGCCTTCCAGCATCATTTTTCCCCTAATAATATAGGAAAGCGAGCAGGAAAGTGCAGCCAATGGGATCCATTTTAAGGAGGGATCTGGGGAAAATTTCATGATTAATATTAAAGCCCCCAGAGGTTCCGCTCTGCACTGATATAAAGCACACAGTGACTCATTTCTGCTGCCTCTAGCCAGTGAGCAATTTATATTCAAGGGGTTGTATATGGTGCCTACAAGCCAGGTGGTTACCCTGTGGTGGTGTTCCTAAAATGATTTTGCTGTACTAAAGTTCCCGTTATGCCTGGCATAGCTTATCAACCTCTCCCCCATAAGCCATTCTTAAACAAATCACTATGACATTAATGTCATGTTTAATGGGGGTAACAATCTATTGTGCTTGAAACCTCAGTCTGTAAAATTAGGGCAACAGATGTCCCAAGGCTACCATAGAACCCAAGTCTTTCCCCACCCAACAAATCTGGAGGCAATCTTTACATATAATATGGCTCATACATCTCTTCCCACCCTCAGCTCAAGGGTTGTGTTTGGCATGGGGGGGATGTGTCCTACTGGGGTTTTCATTTTCAGTAATGGTAGAATTTCCCATAACTACCTTTGGTCCTATTAGATTTGCATTTCAAACCACCCTCCACGAAAAGGGAAGTTAGACCTAAAGCCAAATCATGAGGTCCCTGTATTTATTGCCACTCTGGGTTCTATCAATAGATCTAGGGTCCATTAATTGTAAGGAAGTTTCCTTCTGCAAATTCCCTCCCTTCTCTTATTGCCATGTCCCCCCTTCCCCCTCCACAAACACATCTATTCACTATTTGCACTATAAAGACCCTCACGTTGTGGATCTGGTGAGTGGCTTGTGATTCCACATATTGAATGCTACAGGATGGAAACATGATGAATGGGGGGCTTATAGGAGTGTTGGAAGGTAAATGGTGGTTGGGCTGCAGACAAGTCTCATTGCTAAGAAAGGGTGTTGGACTTAACCCCTTGAGCCAGCCAAATTCTGTGACCTCCAGGGCCCAATTGGCTAAAAGCCTGATGGGAATTGTGCTTGGCAGGGGCCAACTGTATTATCCTCAGGTACTCTGGGGAACAATCTGTTTATTTTTGTCCATTTTATACAATATTGCCTTGCTGCATGGTTTATAATTGGCTAAATTGGCAAGTAGCCTGTTGGGGGCTGATGCATGTCTCTCACCAAGTTTCCTTTCTTTGGCTTCTGAGATCTCTCTGCCTGGTGCTGAATTAAAATAAGTCACTTAGATTCCATTGGATAATGGGTAGGGTACTGGGGATGTTGTAATCATTGCTGGCCCTGCAGGTTGTAATGGATTTGGTATGATGCTTGGAACACACATTCACAGATTGTCCGCCCTTTATATGGTGCGGAATTATGAACTATCCAAATAATGTGTAAATTCTTATGTTGTTTATCCACGTCTCCATAAACAGCTTCATATGCCCCTGAGGGAAATCTACCCCTTCTCTACCTAATCTTATTCACCCAGTATCTCATATCAGGATTTCTCTGTTTCTATCCCCAGAAAATGAGTTCCGAGGGGAGCTGCTAAGCCAAAGGTGGACTCGCGGGGAGAAGATCAGCAGCTGCGAGACACAAAGAATAAACAGTCCAAGGTCCAAGGTAAGTTTTGGGGAAATGTGGGAAATGTGTATGTACTGTAAGTGAACTTAGTATATAAATATATGTCACCTTATTCCTGTTATACATGGGCAACACATTCCCTGTGGCAGGGACATCCCTCTCGCTATTGGACTCCAGGTTTGGTGTATTAAGAGTAGCAAATACATCAATATTCAGATACTGTTATAATGGCTTGTATTCTCTTTATGTATTGTCTGGGATTTGTACTAGGAGGGAGGGACTTTTTACAATATGGGTTCCCTTTAGGAAGAATTTAAAGACTTAGCAGGTGGTGTTGAGAGTTTTTATTTAACACCTGCTCAAGGGCCACATTCTAAGCACAAACCATAAATTGCCTCAGGCCTTGCCAGCCCTAAGGGCAGAGACTGCTATTTCGGGAGATTAGTCACCCAAATTGTTTCTTCTTCGGCCGAGTAATCCCCCTGAACTGCTAGAATGTAAGTCGCCGGCGGGGTAGCACTCGTATTGCTTCAGCTTTCCGAATTTTTATCATGAAAATAAATCAGGCTTGGAGTCCACATTCTACTGTGCTCTGCTGCCTGTAGCTCAAGTAAACTTTTCCATGCGACTATCTCTGGGAATGGGCAGGCCCAGATTTGTGGAGAGGCCACCAAGGTAGCAGGGCTAGGGTAGCAGGATCTTAGGAGGCGGCATGCTGCCCAACCACACCCACACAGGGGATGAGCAGGAGATACGATCGTTTTTTAAATCTCCCTTGCGCCAATCCCCATTACTCCTGTCCTGATGATGAAAATCTCTTTGTCTAAGGATCCATATGCGGTGTCAAGCCATGTGCATGAGGTATGCTTGGAAGAGTCATAGACAGGGGAGAGTGAGAGGTGGGGAGAGAGTGAGATTAAAAAAGAGATGGATGAGAGACATAAAGAGGTAAAAAGGGAAAGAACAAAAGGGGAAGAAGGATAGAGAAAAAGGTGGGAAAAAGAGGTGAAGGGTCAAAAATAGATAGAGTGAGAGAAAAAGCAAGGGGGGGGGTGAGCTTGAGAGAGAGAGAGGGGGGGGAGAGAGAGAGGTGGGGAAGGGCAAGAGACCGAGAGGGATGGAGCGATATATGGCTGTCAAGAGAGAGAAGGAGAGAGAAAGGGAGATAGAAAGTGAGAGAAAATGGGGTAAAATGGTGGCAGAATGACAAAAAGACATAGGTGGAGATGGGGTAAAAAGACTGAGTGGGAGAATAAAGAGATAGATCGAAAAAACAGAAGGGGAGAGCAAAAGAAGTTATGATTAAAGTAAGAGAGAGTATAGAGTAAAAGTAACAGAGACAGTGTCGGACTGGCACACCGGGATACCAGGAAAACTCCCGGTGGGCCTAGGTGTCAATGGGCCCTCCTGCTTCTAAACATTTGGCTTATGTCATGGCCATTACCTATTTCTATGAGAATAAAGAGGCTAAATAGATGGAATAATAGGTTATAGTATGTAAAGAAAGGAGAATAGAGGTTGAGTAAGGAAAGGAAGAAAATAATACTTAGAGTGGGCCCCTGGTCTAAAGGTGTTTGGGTGGGCCCCTGGTGTCCCAGTCCGACACTGAACAGAGATATACATAGGAAGAGAGTAGGAGAGGGGGAAAGAGTTTGATGTAAAGGTAGGGTAAGAAAAAGGGGGAGTGAGAGAATTTCAGCACATTTGCGATTGCGGAGGACCCATTCATTCCTAGGACATGGAAAAGGCAGCAACTCTTAGGGGAAGAGCCTGAAAGGGAAGCTCTGTCGCTGCACAGTGCACACAACTTAGTTCTCATGACATAAGCTTGGATTTTGTTTGGATTCCACAGCAATGGCTGGAGATGCTGGGTTGGAAGGTCACCCTTCTTTAGGCAACACATTAGCCCTCCCTTGGCCTTCATTAAGCTTTATGACCGTACCAACCACGTGGGCACTAAGTCTTATATGCTTTGGGTTTTTCTAGCAGCTCAGAGAATTCTCTATGATTTAAGCCCATAAAAGGCTTCTCACATTAGATTTGCCATGCATCATTCCTTTGCAGCTGCAGCAAGGGGGAGGGAGCAGGTTAGTAATATACAAACCGTTGCCATTTGAGTATACTTCTTATTTGTGATGAAACATCAGAATTCTGCAATGCCAAGCCTGCATTAGGGGAGGAGGGGCATTTCTAACACAGCAGCAGATTTCTCAGCAAACAGGAACATAGATACAGGTGCCTTTAGCTGTTGTGTGGAATAATTGTATAGGGCCACATTATTTACCTGTATATAAAGCCATCTTGTCCTACTGTCATCATCTTGCCCTCCCGTCACCTTCTTGCCCTGCTGTCTCAATCTTGTCCTACTTTCTCCATCTTGCATTACTGTCTCCATCTTGCCCTCCCACCACCTTCTTGCCCTGCTGTCTCAATCTTGTCCTACTTTTTCCATCTTGCATTACTGTCTTCATCTTGCCCTCCAGTTGCCTTCTTGCCCTACTGTCCACATGTTGTCCTACTGCCCCCATCATGGCCTCCTGTCTTTATGTTGTCCTACTGTCTTTATCTTGCCCTTCTGTATCCATCTTGTGTTACTGTCGCTACCTTGTCCAGCTTTCTCCATCTTGCATTACTGTCTTCATCTTGCCCTACCTTCTTCATCTAGCCCTACTGTCCCTACATCCCAATCATCATTACTGTCCTACTTTTTTCACCTTGCATTACTGTTTGCATCTTGTTCTACTGTTTCCATCCTGCCATACTGTCTCCAATCTCCATATTGCCCTGCTGTCTCCATTTTGTCCTACTGTCTCCATATTGCCCTGCTGTGGCCATTTTGCCCTTACTTCTCTTGATTCTGTCACATGTGAGGTTCCTCTTTATCACATAACTAAACATGAATGAAGAAATACATTAGCCCAAAATAGGATTACACTCTTTTAGCAAAGACTAGTACATTAATGAGATAGATCAGCAATAAGTATAAGGATATTAATACAAGCCATTTCCGAATGATATTTCCCTAAATCTCTGTTTTTTCAGATGAATGTAGACAATGTTAACAAAGGAACTCACACAAGATCTAAAGCAAGCCGAGGTAAGTCCGTCCAGTCTCTTGACTATGTCACCTTGAAGCTACCACCCCAATCTGGTGTCATCAGGCATATTTTTATTTGGTTGATTCACAAAAAATCCAGAGTTGTAATAAACAGAAGAGATGTATGATTAATTAATTATGAACTTTGGGAAGCTCTTAATTACTTACAAGCACCTCTAACAGCAGTGCAAAAGACAGTCTGCTCTCTTGGGATACGGGCTAGAAGCAGTGCTGATTGGGAAGCAAATATACACAGCTGTCTCGGTACATAACTAAATGGGGGGGGGGGATAATAGTAGTGATGCCATGTCTCTGTCTCTGGTGCTGATTGAGTAGTACCCACACAGAGATCTCATGGTGAATGTCTACATTTGAGGGGGGGGGAGGTTAGATGCAAAACAGGTGCTCGCTGTCTGTGCTGGGCACTAATACTGAGTGTTTGGTTTGCCCCTCAATCCCAATCAAAGTTCAATTAGATTATACAGGTGTGTTCCTTGTTGTGCCAAGCCCAAAGTAGACTCAATAAACTCAGCCATGTCCTGTGATGAACTGTCCAGCTGGCATCCATTAACCAGGGTAACCCCCCCCAACAGTTTTTTTCACAGCTGTAGGCCATGCATATATGTACAGTGTTGTTGTTCTATTACTACTTGTCCTTTATTCATTGGGTTGATCTGTGCTCGTTTTCATTCTCTCCACAGTGATCCCATCAGACCTGATTGAGCAGGAAGTGAGGTAAGATGGAAACAATATGCATTCGAGAAATCTAACCCCAAAAATACCTTTTCCTCTGCTACAGTGGCCTTTGTAGCACTTCTATTCTGCATATATTTGCTATTACTCCACCCTTTTAATAGTGGCATAATAACAAATGTACATACTAATAGGTCAGTATCTGAATTAATAAGCACAGTAGTGGTGTGAAATGAAGAACTAAGCAGATATCCAATACAGGTCTGGACTGGGATTCTAAATAGGCCCTGGCATTTCAGGTACACAAAGGCCCAAACAGCCCCCCACCAGCCCACTAAATAGTGACTTTCTATGGCAACTTACAGCAGCCTCTCTGGCTTTTGTCAGAACCCACAGATTGCCAGTCCTGGCTTGATCCAATACCAGTTCCATGGTCAGTAACCCTAGCAACCAGAGAGAGTGAATTCCAGGTTGCCTTTATAAAGCCTACTGAATAGATTAGCAGTCAAATACAAATACATAAATAATACATTCTTTTAAAATTCATTTTACAACTCAACCTTGATCAGCGCAGCTCTGGAGTGCAGAGTCAGAAGACATAAATAGAAATGAGTCAGGGAGCCTTGATCACCTACTCTGTATGTTGTGGCTTCTGGCTAAGCACTAGGAGAACTGTGAGGACACAAATAGCCTTGGTATGCAATTGGATTTTTATCCTTGTCCTCATATGCGCTCTGCCATTGTGCTTATTTTCTATACATATCTCCATTTGTCTTTCTGGAACACAAAGGAGCTTTTCAGTTACATATCATGGGGTTTTATGGCATGTGGCTGTGCTCTACTACTAGCATGCAGTGCTTCTCTCTACCAGGTGTGCTGGGAGTTAAAGATGGAGGAAAAATGTAGTTAATTTTTATGCTTGCAGGGTGGAGTACTCACGGTACTCATGAGTCTGTCTATTCAATTTCTGTCTCAGCTGTTGTGTTTTGTTTTAGGATTTAAGGATACTGTGACTGATTTAGCAAAGATTAGGGCTGATAAGGAGGCTAAGTTGAAAAAGAACAAATAAAACCACTAAAATTTAAAAACTTAAGTTTCTGTCTTGCTCTCTTTCAGTTTAGAAAGTTGCCCCTTGTCCCGGAAGCGCAAATTGCAAGAATCTGAGCAGGAAAATCCCCTCTCCAAGAGAAAATCCCACCCCCTGAAACTGGCATTAGATGAAGGATTCAATGTGGACAGCGATGGTAGTGAAGAGACAGAAATGAAAGAGCAGGATTCTGGGACAGAGGAATCAGAGGCAACCCTTGAAGAGATTGAAGAGGATTCTGAACCAACAAAACCCAAGGAAGCTCCCAGCCCCCAGACTGCAGAAGGTGAATATCTTCTTTTTAATTAGCTCTTTATCCTGCACTTAAAGGTGGTGGGGACTGGGGTAAACCTTTGTGATACCAGGATAAAGATACACTTTTTTTTCTAATTCCTGTTTTTGTGTTGCAGCTGAAAGCTCTGATAAAGTGGAACCTGAGGAAACTGAGACTAAAACTGAAAGCAGCCCCCCAGCAAAGGCCACTTACAGTAGTTATCACGAAATCATAGCCAACTCTCTTCTCAACCTGGGCCAGGTTGCCAAGGAAGCCCTGGTGTCAGAAGGACACTTGAAAGAAAGTGAGCTAAACAATGAAAAGCCAACTTCAGTAAAGTCGGGTCAAGCGGAAATAGAACAACTTATGGTAGAAGAGGCGTGTGAGAAAGAAATCATCATCCAGACTGAAGATGCAGAAGAAGTTATTGAAGTCACCAGTGAACCAATCAGTGAGTCTGGCACTGAACCCAGAGATGAAGTCAACTGCGAGGACACTGAAAAACTGCAAAAAGATATGATTGATGAAGAGGAAGAAGAAGAAGATGATGATGTTGATGAAGAAGATGATGATGACCTGGAAGAAGATGAAGAAGAAGAAGAGGAACACTCTTCAGAGATGGCCAACCAAGATCTCCCCCATGCTTCTCAGGATTCCCCT
Organism: Xenopus laevis; assembly: GCF_017654675.1. Classification (NCBI taxonomy): domain Eukaryota; kingdom Metazoa; phylum Chordata; class Amphibia; order Anura; family Pipidae; genus Xenopus; species Xenopus laevis. The sequence goes on along the minus strand of NC_054388.1, from coordinate 16,908,079 downwards.
AAACCTCACTGTGAAGGACATTTTAGTCCTAAACCTGAATATTCTGTGATTGTGGAGGTCAGATCAGATGATGATAAAGATGATGACAGTCATTCACAGAAGTCAGCTGTAACGGACGAGTCTGAGATGTACGACATGATGACTCGAGGAAACTTGGGACTTTTAGAGCAAGCCATTGCTCTGAAAGCCGAACAAGTCAAAGTTGTTCGGGAGCCTAGCAGGTCCTCCTTGGACAACATGAAGAACTTTTCAGCAGATGAAAAACAGAACAGACCAATAGACACCATGAGGAAGAGCTTCTATGGTAAATGATTTGAATGTGTCTTTCATAGTTATTTACTCACTGACTCCCATTTTACACCAACACAGTATCCCTTTCTCAGCAGCATTTTGTACAGTAATTGCAGGCATGTAATATAATCTCAGCTTGCTCACAGGAAACATATTATCTTCCATGAAACTGGAAACCTTAATTCTCATTGACTGATGGTGTCATTTTTAGCTTAGATATGACTTTTTGCATCAATTTGGCTCAGTGTCACTAAGGAGTGACTAATCCTACCAGTCACAAATCTTCCTAAAAATAAGACAATTAAGACAGGCTTCTGCATTCAATCATATTTCACTTTGTGCCATAGGTGATAGGTAAAATGAGTGAAAACTCCTGCAAAGGTAGTTTTACTAATTTGATGGATTTGATTGCAGAAATAATTGTACTAGAAGATACAATAGATAGTTTCAAGGTTAAAAGGTCTTCGACCTGAACAGCTAGTGTCGATTATGATATTCATGTGTGGTGTATCATTTGACTCTGGTGTATCATGTGGTGTATCATTTGACTTTCTTAGATGCAGGAAGACCAGAGAAGAGAGACATAAAATGCCCCACGCCTGGTTGTGATGGAACAGGACATGTCACAGGATTATACCCACATCACAGGAGTCTTTCTGGATGCCCCCATAAGGACAGGATTCCCCCAGAGAGTAAGTGCTTTGTGTAGACCAAGCTGTTCTTAAGCTAACAGAGCAAGATCTCACACCAATACTATAGTACTCAAGACTAATGTTGTTGTCAAAACTAATCTCAAATCAAAATATGGATGGTCTATGCCTTATGTATCTTTGAGTTCTTTTCTTGTACTAGGATAGTAAGGATGTAAAGTCTTCAAAGACTAATACAAAGTTGGAAAGATAGTTTGTCATTATTAGTAGTCTTAAAGTTAATTTGACATCTGATGTTTTGGTCTTCAGCATATTAAAACCTGGACCTCTTTTAGTTTTTGTCTTGACTTGACATAGATCTCCCTAGAACACATACATCTATGGCAAGAATTATTATAGGGTTTATTATAATGAAATTAAGCATTAAGTATTATTACCTTAGAGTGTGTGATAAATAAATATTCTTTCTATCTCTTTTTCCAAAGTCTTGGCCATGCACGAGAATGTGCTGAAGTGTCCAACCCCCGGATGTACAGGGCAAGGCCATGTAAACAGCAACCGTAACACACATAGGAGGTACACAAAATGCCTAAATATTTCTATATGGGAATGCAATTATGAATGTGATGCATATTCTACAACAGTTTATTTAGTAATTTAAGAACTTTCTACAATCAGTTTCCCTTCTTACAAATGTTATGTGATTTTTTTTTGCAGTTTATCTGGGTGCCCCATTGCTGCAGCAGAAAAGTTGACAAGATCACATGAGAAACAACAGCAGCCTGGAGACCTCTCCAAAAGCAGCTCAAATTCAGACAGAATACTCAGGTGAGTGTAAGCTATAGTTGGACCATTCCACACAATATTCATTGGGAGTAATATGTCACACTGCCTCTCTGTCCATTGTACCAATTATGGGCTATGACTGATAAACACGCAATATGGGATTATAATGTCTATTTATATCATGGAATGGCCGATCTTTATCTCTGATTGCGGCTTGTGTCTTTGAAGGCCCATGTGCTTTGTGAAGCAACTGGAAATTCCTCAATATGGCAGCTATAGACCCAACATGGCTCCTGCAACCCCCAGGGCCAATCTGGCCAAGGAACTGGAGAAGTACTCCAAGGTCACCTTCGATTATGCAAGTTTTGATGCTCAGGTTTTTGGCAAACGTTTGCTTGCCCCAAAGATTCCATCAAGCGAAACCTCACCCAAAGCCTTTAAATGTAAGTTGAAAGCTTCCCTTATTCTCAGAAAATAATATAAATATAGTATAACAGGCAGGATATTGCTTTATGAACATAATTCAGTTGTGTAGATATTGAGAGATGGTAACTCAGACAGATGGGTAATTACCATAAAAGCGCTGACTCTTCAGCAGTGTGTGACGCATACTCCATCTCTTTATATTGCGATAACCATTCCCCAAGGACTCACAAACCATTTTCCTTCAAGAGATTTCTGCCCATGATATGAAGAATATAAAATATAAAAGGAAGGCATCCATCAGTGTGCAGAATTATTATTCTTTTCTGGACTGTATTTATACACAGTAGTGAATTGCAAGGTGCAAAAGGGAAGGAAGTCTTGTCTCTTGAGAAAGCAAGTGGTACATGTATTTATTTTTGAGAGTTGATAATCAATTAGATCCTGTTAAGGCCTGGTAGCATTAGACCATTACTTGCTGTGTCTCTCTAAGGCACAATGATACCAAGTGGTCAGTTGAGTAGTAATTGAGTGACAATTTACCTCAAAATATGTACCTTAGCCTTTCCAAGCTTTTCCAAGTTGCTCACAAACTCTGCTCCCTGTGGCCTCAAAGTAGGTGCTTATTTTTTCTAATTCCTGGCTTGGAGACAAGCTTTAGTTGCATAAAATATAGTTTAACTGCCAAGCAGAGCCTCCTGTAGGTTGGTTACAAAATGACCAATCACAGCTCTTTTTGGGCATCAACTTAGACATTTGTTTCATGCTTGTGCTACTATCCAACTCTTTTTACATTTGAATGTGGCTCATGGGTAAAAAAAAGGTTGGAGACCCCTGCCCTAAAGACTGATGTGGCAAATGGTCATTGCTTCGTTTGCTTCAAGCTCCTTGTCCGAAATCCTGACCCATTAGCACTCCTCTGTTATACAGTACATTACTTTGCTGTTTCAGAGCAAAGAGTAATTGTCCTTCATTAGTCAATAAAACCTGTCCAGAAACACCAATCCCAAATTCAAGCTGGAATCTAGACAGGGCAATGGACAATACAAAAACTATGTTTCAAGTCATGGCCAAGAAATAAAAAAACCTCCCCTACTGAAAGGGATAGCCCCTTGGTCATTAGAATGTCCCCATATAATTGACGCAAAGCATTGCAGCGTAAACCTTCCCACAATTCATGTCCCTACTCTAATTTACTTTTTGGAAAGCCATCTGAATAGGTACAAATTGAAGAAAATACTTGGCACTGTTCAGATTTCCCAAAGCAGGGCTCTAAACAATTTGCTGATGAAGGCGCTTGCACTGCAATTCATTAATAGCTGGTTGAGTTGCCAGGCCAGATATTGTCTATTGTAAGCTTTGATGTTTCTAATTTCCATTTGGATGGAATATTTTGCATGTGTAGTGATTTTCTCTTTGACTATGTATCTGCAGCCAAACCTTTTCCAAAGGCCTCTTCCCCCTGTCACAGCCCGTCCAGCAGCTATATTAAAAGCACTTCCTCTTCCTCCTCCTCTGGCTTCGACTATACCCATGATGCTGAGGCAGCACACATGGCTGCGACTGCCATCTTGAATCTGTCAACTCGCTGCTGGGAGATGCCAGAGAATCTCAGTACCAAACAGCAGGACACTCCCAGCAAAGTGAGTTCCAAAAACATCAACACTAAATATCAAAAATTGGGGCTCATGAATTAAAATCACCTATTCAATATTATATGAACCCATGAAACATGTTTTGTTGGTCACTAATGAACTATTATGTGGAACTCTTGCTCTCATGCTAGGAGCCTTGCCTACCACTATCCTATTAGTCCTATGGGGCCTCCTCTCATTTAAGAATCCATTCTTCATGTACAGTAAAAACCTATGGTTAGTTATGTAAGGTCCCAAATGTTTGTGTTTTTGTCTGTAGTCCAGTGAAATCGAAGTGGATGAAAATGGCACTTTGGACTTGAGCATGAACAAGCATCGGAAACGGGAGAGCACCTTCCCCAGCAGCAGCAGTTGCAGCAGTAGCCCCAGCATGAAATCCCCTGACCAATCTCAAAGGCAGAACTGCACCAGTGCTACAAGCAGCAACATGACCTCTCCCCATTCTAGCCAGACCTCTCGTCAAGATGATTGGGATGGTCCCATAGACTACACAAAGCCAAACCGGCAGCGGGAAGAGGAGCCAGAAGAGGTAGATGGTTGGGTTATATCCTTTTCTTCCTTTGCAAAACAAGAGTTCCCCAAATCTAAGAGATTCTGCATTCAACTGTTAGTCAGCTGTTACCAATCATTCCATCATATATCATGATGCTTGGGCCACTGGAGGCACTGTTCATTATTACTGATTTTTTGGAAATCTCTCCAGTGAGGCTAGAAGAAAGGAGATTTCACCACAAGCATAGGAAATGTTTCTTTAATTTATAAATGTCAGAGAATGGCAACTGGGGATGAATTTGATGGACTTATGTCTTTTTATCCCAGTTGATAATCTAGTTGTACATATAACATTTAAACCATTAATTTTCAATCTTCGGGAGTACGTTTCTTTTCTACATAAGTTGAGATTGGTGTGATCTCTGGATAAGAATGCACAATTCATGAAAATGAAAGGAGCTGTTGGCTAAACAGCAGTGTGTTTGTACCATACTGAACCATTTGAAATATTCCCTTTAAATGAAAAAGCTCCCATTCACTCAGGAGACCATTATTATATCAGGAAATAACCCATTTCCCCATTTTCCATTACAGATGGAGCCTGCGGCAGCATCTTTTGCCTCCTCGGAGGTGGATGAGCAGGAGATGCAGGAGATGCAGGAGATGCAAGAGATGCAAGAGGAGAGTTACGAAGATCGCAAATACCCCGGAGATGTGACGTTAACAAATTTTAAATTGAAATTCCTCTCCAAGGACAGCAAGAAGGAACTTCTGAGGTAAGTAACAACCCAACAGAAATGGGTATTTGGGAAGGACTACACCAGATCATGATTCCATGAATACAAACCTGAGTAACATTAGCAGAGGCACACGCATAGGTATTGGGTAGACTGTTCTGAGAATAAACAGGAGGTTTGTTGCCTTGGAAAAGCTCCTATTTAACAGTTTGGAAGAATTTTTATGAGTAGGCTCTGTCTTTCATTTGTGCTTCTTTTATAAGGAACATCACATTATACATTCATTAAAACCTTAAGTTTCTGACTTTAATACAATGCACCTCCTGTTAAATGCTAGGCAAATAACTTTTGATGGTGTTTTTGCCTGGAACACTACTGCACCCTTTGTAGGACACAAATGGGTCATTGTGAATTTGGCCATTAAACATACTAAACTCTATTCCGTATTCATGTAAGACACTGCCTGACGCTTTGTCACTGCAATTAACTGCCCTGGACACTGAGTACCTGCCTCTATACATACATGCTGGGAACTGAACTGACCTTCCATTTCTGGACCCTACTTTGCATACATGACACATGTAACACTTGACATTCTCTCTATACAGCTGCCCAACCCCGGGATGTGATGGAAGTGGACACATCACTGGAAACTATGCCTCTCACCGCAGGTTAGATTCCCCCAAGTTGCACCTTTCTGCTCTGGCTTGCAAGCTTTTATTTTATTGTTTGGAACTCTCCCGCACTCCTCTTTTTTTGGCTTATCCAGATCTCTATCTGTTCTCTTTCAGCCTTTCTGGTTGCCCTCTTGCTGACAAGAGTCTCAGAAATCTCATGGCTGCCCACTCTGCTGATCTCAAGTATGTTTGCGCAAATCTCTGCTCCTCCTTCCCTAGTGTGCTGCCTTCCTTATATGCTCCCTCTAAACCTCTGCTTACCAAAAAATCTGCTGAGACTTCTGAGGCCAACTGATTTAATGCCCCAGACAGCATTTGGCTAACAATATGTGTTGGTCGATCTTGCATGCTCCCGTTAGAGGCCTGAGCAGAATTTTGTGAATGCTTTTTGATTGCTCTATGCATGTTTTGCTTTCTATAGTTTGCATTAACTACAATCCAACTGCAATAAATGTTTTATTTTTATGGGAACCTGGCTGAGACTTTACCTGATGAGGAGTTTTCATAAATAGCAAAGGCTTCTCAAAGTTCTCAGGAATAAACACTTATTATCTTCAGTCTTGGTGCAGTGTTTATGTCAAACACATGAATCTCTACAAACTATTTGCTCCCCGGGGATTCCTTACAATTGAAAGGCTAGCACATAAGAAGTATAGCCTCCAGCCATGCTCCAAGTCCATGCTACTTTAAATAAATGTTCTCAAGGAGGCCTTTCCATAGTAGATCTGGCCCTTGTGAGGTACTGCAGCTGTCAAACATATGTATCAGTATATATAAGGCACTGTTCAAACAAAATATGCCTTCACGGGATAATAGGGATAGGGATATAAGAAGAGAGGGTGTCATACACACACACATATATAAGATACCTATATAGGACACTACTGAATACAATATTTGTCACACTGGCATAGAGGGTGACATTGGTGTAAGGTCAGCAGCCTTTATATAACTCCTGTATATTTTAGTATATTTGCATTTTTGGCTGAAGTTCTAAATTCTTTTTGCCTGTTTCACACAGGTGCCCAACTCCAGGTTGCGATGGCTCAGGACACATCACAGGGAATTATGCATCTCATCGAAGGTAAATCATCTCTTGGGGTTATTTGTTCCTAACATCTGCTCCCTGTGACTTGTGCCGAGCTCTTGCATGGCATTACTGAATACATTTTCAGAGGATAGGATCTTTCTTTCATCATGTACCCCAGTCTCCTGGTAGCCTTGGATGTTTAATACAAAAGGAATACAGCCTGTTTGGCAATTCTTTTAGACATGGTCATTTTGTCTAACTTCCAACATGCTGACTATACTGAGTACATTCAGATCCCACATTGAGTAGGCACAATGCCGTTTGGCTAACCTGAAACCCTATAATGCACAGCGCATTACTTCCCAGTTTGCATGGAAGATGCTATATCATTTAGTATTCTAATGTTTCAGACTAGAACCAGGGCAGTTCAGCAATCCAGGCAACCATGACTATTACAGAAATGACACCTTCTTCTTCTTTACAGCTTATCAGGTTGCCCACGTGCCAAGAAAAGTGGACTGAAAATAACACCTACTAAGGACGACAAGGATGATCCAGATCTCATGAAGTGAGTGCAATCACTTTCTGGATGGGGCCCAATACTTAGCTAATAGTGAAGGAAAGAAAACAATATAGAAAACATAGAATAGAATACATAGAATAGGACTCAGGCTCCAAAATCTTGAGGGACTTTGTACTTAACTTTGGTGTCATGGAAGACACCTCTGAATGAAGATGCTGCATTCAGAGGTTTTTTATCTAAACATATTGTGCCTACACATGATAAAATATCCACATATCTTTTAACAAGAAAGACAATTTTTAACTTAATGGTTTTGCTGTTCTTCTCTATTTTCTGATCAGGTGCCCGGTGCCAGGCTGTGATGGTCTTGGTCATATTAGCGGTAAATATGCTTCCCATCGCAGTGCATCTGGATGCCCACTTGCAGCCCGTAGACAGAAAGAAGGTGCTCTAAATGGATCTGCTTTCTCATGGAAATCACTAAAGACAGAAGGACCCAGTTGCCCAACCCCAGGGTGTGATGGATCAGGCCATGCCAATGGAAGCTTCCTTACTCACAGAAGGTAAGCATAACCCCCAAACCGATGTAGAGACGAATCAGCATCACCTCTGTGTAGACATCTGCAAAAACATTGAGCACAAACTGTTACATTTTATGTTGGTCTATACCATGGGTCAACAACTTTTTTGCACGTGAGCAATATTTAGATGTAAAAGGAGTTGGGGAGCAACACAAGTGTGAAAAATATTCCTGGGGGTGCAAAATAAGGCCATTTGGTAGCCCCTATGTGGTCAACCTACAGGAAGCTCATTTTGGTAGTATGCCTGGCCTAGCAATTGCCTACAAGGCAGTAATTCAAAATAAGCACCTGCTTTGAGGCCATGGGGAGCAACATCCAAGGGGTCAGAGAGCAACATGTTGCTCAATGACTTTATTTGATGATGAAAATTGAATGTCAATTTAGAATAGTAGAATTTGTTCAACCAATTGGGTGAATAAACAAGTAAGACAAAATGTCTTGGTTTAGTGAGAGTGTATTGCTTATACTATGACAAATCACCAAAAACTTTAGGGGTAAAGTGCTTCTCAGGGGTCCTCTTGTTTCTCTTTTGCTTTTCTTCTACATCCAAGAACCAACATTGGCAGTACTGCATCAGTTAATATCTGACCTTCTTTGTTTTATCTTCAGTTTGTCTGGCTGCCCTCGAGCTTCTTTTGCTGGAAAGAAGGGGAAGATCTCAGGAGATGAACTTCTTGGCACAAACTTCAAGACCAGTGATGGTAATTTTATTTTGTCACCCAGACACAAAAAACTGTATATACTCTTTTAATAGTGACCAAGTCAGTTGCTATTGCTTGTCTTGGTACTTTCTACAACTTGCAAATGTACAGTCATTTATAGGTTTAAAGTACATATATTTATAAAAAACCGATAGGTTTCTTATGTCTGTCTCTATCCCCACAGTCTTAGAAAATGATGAAGAAATCAAACAACTGAACAAGGAGATAAATGAGCTCAATGAATCCAACTCAGAGATGGAAGCTGATATGGTGAACCTGCAGTCTCAGGTTTGTGCTACATTTTTGCTATTTATAGACGTTGATCTTAAATTGTTGGATATTTCTTGTGGAGGCAGCCAGGGTTTCCTGTGCCTGAGTAAATAATGGGACTCTAGGAAGAAACTATACTTGTTTCGATTTTTAATGTCAAACTGCAAATATGTAGAAACGACTAAAACCACAAGAAATGGTTGTGCCTAATTCATTTCAGTAATACTGTTTTAAAGTTCTATCAAACTTACAGTCAGGCAGAGCTTGGTGGTGTGAATTAACAACAAAACATACATGATATTGTCATTCCTGATCTTCTTCATCATAAGAATATGTCTAATCAAAGGCTTTAAGATGAAATTATTGTAGAATATTAACCAAGCTATTTTTACATAACTACAGATAACAACAATGGAGAAGAATCTAAAGAACATTGAAGAAGAGAACAAAGTTATAGAGGAGCAGAATGAAGCCTTGTTTGTGGAACTCTCTGGGCTCAGTCAGGCCTTGATCCGAAGTCTTACCAACATCCGCCTTCCACAAATGGTAAGTTGGAAATAACATTAAAAACATCACTGCATTGGTAAATGTTATCTTCAGTAGAGGAAAAATATGGACAGATCAGACAGATATCTTGTAGGGTTTTAAGAAGCAAGACCCTTTCAGAATTACTGCCCTCAACATTACTAACCAGAAATAGTAAAACACCTTTGCACTTTCCACCACCTGGACCTATCCAATCATCAGTGAGCACTCTAGCCCTGACTTTGCTAAATTTGCCTCTGGCATCCACCTTACCTGAGGGTGACACCTATGGGTGGTGTTGGGAAGTATTAGCAAGAATTTAAATATATTTTGAGAGGAGTAATGTTGATGAATGTAAAGTATGTAGAAAGAAAGTCATATATGTGATTTCTTTTAGTTAAAATGGAAAATTCATTGCTGAAAATTCATTTCTTCACAGGAGCCAATCAGTGAACAGAATTTTGATGCCTATGTAAATACCCTGACTGACATGTACACAAACCAGGAGTGTTATCAGAACCCAGAAAACAAAGCCTTGCTGGAGAGTATCAAACAAGCAGTCAAAGGGATCAAGGTGTGAACTGAAGGATAGCATAGTAATCAGGTCTGGAAGCCACCAGTGTGCAAAATTGAAAGGACCAAAACATGAATTAATAAAGAGAAAAAAAAGAGACTAATGTAACTTTCCATATGAAATGTGTTTGTCTCAACATTGAAACTAAGCAAAGGAGGTCACATCTTTCACATAGAGGACACCTGAAGCCAAAGGAAGGATTCAATGGTCGTACACTGCAATGGTCACTTACGTCTCCTTCTTTGCCTTCTGGGTAAAAAAAAATTGTGATGGATCACTAATGTAAAGAGATATCCTGAGGTTTGCCATGGACCAAACCCAACAGGATGCCAATATGGAAGCTTTATGTCTGCTGACATTGTCTGGGTCATCATGTTCAGTATGTTTTTCTGGGACAGATCTGACAGAGGAAGGCAAAAGACAAGTATTATACACAAGAAGATTCTTTATTTTTTAATTTTTCACAGGGAAAAAAAAACATTTGAAAAGCAGTTTTGCAATTCCAACTGAAGCGCAAAGGAATAAAGGTTCTCAGGGAAAGCTTTAGGAATTCCCAACTGCAATGTTAATTTTTTCTGTCTATAAGACCTTTGTTGCTAAGGGCGCTGGCAACTCAATGCCTTGCTGGCCCCTTTGTAACATAAAGGGTTTTAACACTGTCAGGTGCATTTGCTGCCAGAACAAAATAATCATTTCTGATAGCGTTGTGTGTGTGTAGGCGGGAGAGCCAGATCTACATTCTATTTTATTATGCCTTTCATTTCCCATTTCCCGTCTCTGCACACCACCAGTGTTTTTTCTTCTTTTTGCATTCATGCAGGTATATTCTGAAATGTACTCACAGTACCAAGCATCCTTTGCCCTATAGGAATTGAGCCGTGCCTTTTGGGTTTAATTCCCATTTCAAATATTCATGTCCTGGCATTAAAGGATCCCACTGTGGATGTGGAATCAAGGGGGCAGGTTTTCAACCTTCACGTAGATTATAATATTCTGACCTTCATCATCGGCAAGTAAAACCTGTTCTTTACGAAATTCTCAGGACATGTTATAAGAAGTAAATAAGGGTTGGTTGTGCCCTGAGATTAAAACAAAATGTTTTCTAAGTAGGGATTTTTTCTAGACACTTTAACAATTACTTTAGAAAAACTGTGGACTTTATTCTGTTACTCCTAGGCCATGAACTTGCTACTTCAACACTAAACGATTGTTTGCTATGAAAAAGTTAATATTCCATTGAGTTTTAGAAATATCAGCTAAAGTAGAGTTGAAGGGGTTAGACAATGTTGCACTTTAACATCTTGAGGACCTGCAGAAAGTCGACTGCTTGTGGGACACCTAGAAAAATTCTTAGCAAGTATAAGCATAAATACAGACTAATGTGACTTTCTGGGGCAATCCTGGTCTAATCCCTTTAATCATATCTAGTTCTACGTAGGGCAGCCCATAAAATGAAAATGAACATTAAGTATTGTGCCTGAGGGAGCTTTATGGGGACCTCATTGGTGCCCAAGGGGCATGGTTGTAAACAAATGTGTTAGGATAGAGATTCTGCTTTCAATGAAAGGAATACAAAATAATATAATAAGCAGGTATTCCCTTGAATTTAGAAATGCAGATCTTAGTTGCAGTGTAAATGCTCATATAAAGAGGAGTTTGGCCGAGGACACAACTGTGCTAATGTAAATAAGGTCCAAAGCAGTGGTGAAAGCTAGGCGCCTAGAATTTCATCGGTGGAACTGCTGCACTTCAACAGATAACTTGCTCAGATTAATATACTTGTAAATTATTTAATTTTGTCAAATTCTGTTGTAATTTATTCATAAAACCCTATGTAAGCATTTGCTATTTATTTAAAGGTTATGTTAATTTATTACTTTTTTTTGTTGTTGATGATGATTATTATAACTGGGCACACCACACACTAATAAATGGGGAGAGAGCAAAAATATTTAAAAAATAAAAACCTTTGACAATAAATTATATTCCATGGGAAAAAAACACTATCTACAGCTAATAGTTTTGATGAAACCTAGTTATTTTTTATATATTTTGTTATTTATTCTTTTAAACACTGGGAATTTTTTTAGAGATATTTTATAAAGAATGAGTTTTGATATTTTTTTTTCATTTTATTTTCTTGTTAAAAGGGAGATAACTGCATTTTATTTTCTTTTGTTAAGTTGTGTAACCCCATACGTTCCCGGAGAAAAATACAGGGACTCCTTACTCATGTCACTGCAATTTTCTCTGCTGCCAGTGGGGGTCGCTATGTTCCAGGCACTGACAACAGTATAAGTAAATGCTGTATTTATTTATGAATTATTTAAGTACAATGGACTTGTGGACTCGTTGTATATTTATTTTGTCATGTTTGTGAGTCTGTTAAGTGATTGTTTACGTGAAGAAATCCTGTTAATATTTAAAAGAAAAAAGAAAACCTACAAAAAATAAAGGGTTGCATTGAAGGCTGATGTTGACTTGTGCTTGTCCTGTGCTAAATCTTTCAGATACTGTGATTTTGGCCTCAGGGAAATACTAAGCCAATCTGGCCACTTGGAAATAAAGCTTGAGTTCTACTTGTGAATATCTGTCTTTTTTGTTTAGTTATTTCTAACACAAATACATTTCCTCCATTTTCCATTTTACAGAATTTGTCACGGTCCCATTCTGGGAAACTGGGGTTTTGTTTTCTTTCCTAGGTTTAACATTTTTTTCCAAAATTGATTTGATGTGGCCCCTTGGGAAATGTTAAATTGGGATTCTACTGTTTTATTAATGCCTTCTTCCAGATTATTAATTAAATGTTAAATGTTAGATTCCCTGCTATTCCTTTTAATCACAAAATATATAGACATTATAAAATAAGAGTCCTTGTTACTGACGTTAAAATGAGAATTAAATTAAATCTACGTTTAAACTGATGTTATAGCCTAATAGTCCGCTCTTGTGATTAGTCGAGGGGTGTGCAAACTTAATAGCAACAGGTAATGTCCAGCTCCATACTATAAAAATATAAACAGACTTACTTCAAGAAGATGGACCCTGTAAGTACTCTTTCGGTTTTTGCTGATGATACTTAATTGGATTGTATGGTGAAAAGTCACTGCAATATTCAGGTACCGGATTTACAGAGCGGGCTCCCCTAGGCCCACAGTTGTTCGTCACCCCTGTTCCCTCCCCTTCATTTGTGCACATGCACAAATTTTCATCATCAGGTTGGAAGCACTGGGGATCTGTGCATGGGAAATTTAAAAAACTATTGTATCTCATGATCAGCCCCAGAGCTTCCAAACCCATGCAGGTGTGGTTGGGCTTTATGCCGCCCCCCTAAAAAACACAGTGGGCTTGATCCTGGTGGGCCCAGCAGACCAGTTCCCTGACCTTGCTTCCCCTGACCCCCCTCTCTGGTCCCAGTCGGAAGAAGGTACAAATGGGTGCGGGGAGCTGAAGGGAGGTTATGGCTGCTGCGGGGTTCTGGAAGGAGTTTTGCGGCAAGGACGGGGAGCCCCTGAGACAGCAGTCCCGGTGGGCCCCAGACCCCCCAGTCTGACCCTGATGATGTCTCTTCCTTTTCATTTACACCAGCTGCTGGTAGTTGGCCAATTATGGGCCTTTATAAGTCTGCTTCTTAGCTGAGATCAGTAACGGAACTAGGTGGGGGCAAGCCCTGGTGCAGGGTGCAGCCGGGCCCCCCCACCCTCGTCCGTGCGAATTTACTTTGCGGCTGCAGCGCGCACAATCTGCCGGGGGGCCCTGCGGGGGTGTGGGCCCTGGCCCAGTTGCACCCCCTGCTTGCCCGGTAGTTACACCACTGGCTGAGATCTAGATTCTTATGATTTATTTGAATTCCCTTCTTGTTCCTGGTTTCTGCTTGTTGCTTAATAGTAATAAGCTAACTTTTTGCCGTGTGTGATTTTGCCAACGGAAAAAAGTCGCCCGTAGACGCTAGTGGATTTTGCTTCCAAAAAGTCTCAGCAACAATAACCATCTGTTCCTCCACCTCTGGCAATGAGAACGTTGGGAGAGGGGAGGAAAATTAAGACCATTGTGTCTAAAAAAACATGTCCCAAACTTTACGTTTAACGTTAATCAAGTCAAAAAGAGAAATCAGCTGTCAGCCAAAGGAGATGTTTATTCAGGCCTTCCCATCCCTTCCTGCAACTTTTTAAGAATACCTTTCCATGTACTGCCTTTGGACCCAAATAGGACTCCTATGGTTTTAGCTAGTGGCATGGGGAGCAGAGTAATAAGGAACTGACGGAACCTGTGGCTAAATGCCACAAAAAAGCTGCTCTTTCTCTTTCCTCTGTACCCCTACCTAAGTCTGATGCAGGGCCGAACTAGGGGTAGGCAGAAGAGGCACCAGCCTAGGGCGCAAAAGCTTGGTGGGCATCAGACACATACTTTCCCTGTTGCCTATCCCCTAGTCTGGCTGAGCAAATGCTGAGCGAGTTCCGCTTTTAAAGGCAAAGTGCACAGAAGTGTGCCCGCAGGGCAGGGCATCTTGCTTGGTTGCCTGTGGGTCCAATGCCTGGACCGGTCCTGCTCTGCTGTTCCTTCTGTTTCCTCTGTACCTCTACTTAACTGTAGTATTCCCCCTGTTTCTTCTGTACCTCTACACAACTCTACTGTTCCTTCAGTTTCCTCTGTACCTCTACCTACCTCTACTAAATCTGACCTAGTGATAGCAGTGTAGCTCTCTTTGTAAAAGAAGAGTCTGTTTTAGAGGATGCAAGCAAGGATGTACGTGTAAACTCTCCTAATTCTTTCTATTTTTACCTAACTTTACTGTTCCTTCTGTTTCCTTTGTACCTCTACACTTCGCCTGGTCTGAGGTGGCGAAGGCAAGTCTTGCGCAAGAGGTAACGTACAGTAAAATCCGCATCTTAGTGAATTTGCGTAGTTATGTCTGTTCGCCAGAGTGCAACTTCACCAGGAGTAAGGGAGCGAATTACAGCTAGAGTCTATCTCCTTCGCTTGGGAAGTTACGCCAGCGACCATTAGAAAAATTGGCGAACTAACGAAATGACGTCACGCTGGCGAATTTTCGCTAACGTCAGTCACTTTGCCCTTTAGTAAATCTGCCCCTAAGTGAGATCCCAATTCCATAACACTACTGGAATTACTGTAAAAAAAGTAAGTTCTACCTCTTATTTAACCCTTCGTGTGCTCTGGTTTGTAGTTTAAACATCTAAGACAGCTCATGCCAAACTAAGATCTTGTTAAAGGGATACTGTCATGGGAAAAAAAAAAATTTAAAAAATTAATCAGTTAATAGTGCTGCTCCAGCAGAATTATGCACTGAAATCCATTTCTCAAAAGAGCAAACAGATTTTTTTATATTCAATTTTGAAATCTGACATGGGGCTAGACATATTGTCAATTTCCCAGCTGCCCCAAGTCATGTGACTTGTGCTCTGATAAACTTCAATTACTCTTTACTGCTTTACTGTACTGCAAGTTGGAGTGATATCACCCCCTCCCTTTTCCCCCCCAGCAGCCAAACAAAAGAACAATGGGAAGGTAACCAGATAACAGCTCCCTAACACAAGATAACAGCTGCCTGGTAGATCTAAGAACAACACTCAATAGTAAAAACCCATGTCTCACTGAGACACATTCAGTTACATTGAGAACGAAAAAAAGCAGCCTGCCAGAAAGCATTTCTCTCCTAAAGTACAGGCACAAGTCACATGACTTGGGGCAGCTGGGAAATTGACAAAATATCTAGTCCCATGTCAGATTTCAACATTGAATATAAAAAAATCTGTTTGCTCTTTTGAGAAATGGATTTCAGAGCCGAATTCTGCTGGAGTAGCACTGTTAACTGATGAGTTTTGAAAAAAAACATGTTTTCCGATGACAGGATCCCTTTAAGGTCACATCTTACTGGCGCAGGTGTCACCTCTTATTGGCACTCTTGCCATCACAACCTTGTATCTTAAGAGATTTATCACCATGGACATGCTGTAATAAGTGTTACCCACAGGTATTTCCTTTTCATTGTTCTCCAGGGTCAGACTGGTGGGTACAGAGTTCACCAGGGCTGCCACCCCAGAGGCCCCCACACCTGCCTTTCAATGGGTTTGGGCTCTATAAACGTCTCCTCTTCCTACTAACTAAATTGATTTCCATTACACATCGGGGGGAAATTAAGGAAACACCTGCTAAAGGGAAACCCAGGATGCTAAGGTGCACTGCTGGATCCTGGGCTCATTCTATCCACCAATGTAAGGAAGGATCCACACATAAAAATTTTGGAACTGTACTGACTATTCTGATTGCTTATCCGAGCCAGACTCTGGCTGAAAGGTACTAATGGGACATGATGCTGTCTGGGCTGCCTACTTTTGTCAAGGGGAGTGAAGAATTAGCAGTTCTGCCATCGAGAAACTAACACCATGAATCGGTCAACCGGAGACATCAGTGCTTGCGGGTGGTTTTCAATAATGCTCTTGCCAATTCTTGTCTCCCGGCCAGTACCTTCCAGACACTGAGGTAGTAGCACAGCACATCCATGTTCTTCAGTGGTTACTTGTCACCAATCATAGCCCACGTGTACTGTATTTCTGACATATGGGGCTTGTACTTTTAAATATAAAAGTGGAATAATAGGAATGGAATAAAGCATGATAACCCTAAGCAGCATTCTGAATACTCACACTTCCACAAGTTCTTTCTCAGAAGCATTTTATACCAGTCCTGTTTACAAACTACACTTGCTGTTCACTTCATGTTATGCAAGCACTGCAACCACCAATTAAGCAAATCCCCACACTACATAATAAGTAGCTATGTCAATACAGGCATATTGGGGCAAATTCACTAAGCGCCGAAGCGCCGAACGCTAGCGTTAATTCGCTAGCGTTTGGCATTTTCGTTACTGCGCAAATTCACTAACGAACGCTGGCGTAGTTTCGCTAGTGATACTTCACACCCTTACGCCAGGCGAATTTTCGCTAGCGACGTAACTACGCAAATTCACTAACTTGCGCAGTGTACTGAACGCTACCTTTTACGCTAGACTTCCTTCGCCACCTCAGACCTGGCGAAGCGCAATAGAGTAGATAGGGATTGTTTGAAAAAAAGTCAAAATTTTTTCTAAGTCCCAAAAAACGCTGGCGTGTTTTCTACATGATGGGTGATAGGCTGAAAAAGATCGGAAAAATTTTTGGGGCTCCCCTCCTTCCCCCCTACATTTCCTGACTCATGGCAACTTACCTAGACAGTGGGCACATGTGTAGGGCAAAATAAAATTTTTATTTGCTGATTTGAAGGTTTTCTAGGCATTTGTAGTGCTGATACGTATTCCTCCATTGAAATTTGAATTTCGCGCCGTATGCAAATTAGCCTTCGCTGGCGTAACTTCGCTTTACATAGCGAATCAACGCTAGCGCAACTTCGCAACCTTACGCTACCCCTGAGTGCAACTTCGGATTTTAGTGAATTTGCAGAGCGCTGGCGAAACTACGCCTGGCGAAGTGCGGTGAAGTACGGCGAAGTTGCGCCTGGCGCAACTTCGCATCTTAGTGAATTTTCCCCATAAAGTTTTAAACTTTGTGGCATGTTGCCCCCTTGTGGACTGAAGATGCATTAAATTGCAGCAAATAACTTATTAAGGGATCTGTCACAGTTTCACTATTACCCACTATTATTTTTTCTTACTGTTGTTTATATAATTCTTGATTCATCTGTGAGTTGATAAACCTGATGTTCTTCTTGCTGCAGCCAAAACACTGATGCCATAAGTTACAGTCCTGAATCTGGTCAGGTACCCGCGTAGGGTTCCACCTGTTCGGTTTTGACCCAAACAGTTTGGTTTTTCTAAGGCCTGTTTGGGGTCTCAAGTTTCTGGTAATCTGGCCAATAAAGGGATCATCAAGTGAGGTTAATTTCTTATTACAGAAACAAACAAAAAAAAAGCAAATCAATCAAAAATAAGAAATTGTTTTTCTAAATTAGCATTGCTGTATTTGAGCTTTCTGAATAACTGATTTCTGTATAATAGATCCCATACCTGTAGTTGATTGGGTTTACTATACTAATATAGATAAGAGATAGGGTTGCCACAGAGTGGTTTTGAACCGGACGTCAAAACGTTCTGTCCGGTTTACAACATTGAGAAAACTGGATGGAAATTCAGCCAGTTGCATTTAAGTGATGCGATAACCCCACCCTGTGTCATAACTCGACCTACTTCATTGTGCCAGCCTCTTATATAATCACTGCTCCACCCCAATGGTATATGCCCGGCCCCCTTTGTTAGGCCCGGCAAAGGTATAACCTACAATATACCAGCGGAATACTCACATAGTGGTTGGGTTTCAGGCAAAAAGTCCCTGATTCCCTGGCCATGCAGGCAGTCTGTGGGTAACCCAGCTGGGTAACTGACAAAGGTGCAGGCTTGATCCCTCCGTTGTGGGTAAGCCAGTTTTTTGTGAAGATTCAGCTCTGGAGTGACATCACTTCTGGTACAACGTGAGGTCACTTCTGGTTTCGCAGGTCCCTCGGTCAGAAGGTTAGTTGGCCTATTGTGGGTCGGGTAGTGGATCAGCGGGGTATGGGTCGGGTATAGGTATCAGAAAATAGACCCAAAGTACCAATGTTCCAGCACTGTCGATTTTATGGTTCTGGGATTCTCTTGATTCTCTTTCATCTGAGCCATGCAGATTTTTGGACTATTCTGCTCTAGAACAGAATTACAGTACATGTCTGATGGAATGTTCAGACAGTGAGCACCAACAACAGTGTTTCAAATATAAGTACTTTTATTCTAGTCCATGGATCTTTCAATCAGTGAACAATCAAGGTTTATTTACAGTAGTGTTACAGAACAGGTAAATAAATAATTGTCTTACAATATTCAATATAATATAAACTGATCTAAAGCAAATAATCCCCATAATGCACAGCTACAATCTTCATCCAACCCAAGGGGCTTGTTTCTTAAATACTCGAGTCTGTGAGGATGATTAAGTTTTCTTATTCCAGATATTGTGGGTAAGAACAGTCTTTAATACTGATCAGCTCTACACCTCATCTCTATAATGATCAGTCCAGTACACCAACTCATTACTCATTAACTCTGTTCCTCAACCATGACTAATCAGCCATCAACTCCAAGTAACTACTGATCATAAATGACAAAAGGATGAGCGTCTCTTCCACATGGTGCCCTAACTTATGATTCTCACCCAGGCATTAGCTTCCCCTACCTAGAATGCAGCATGAAGGGGCTCAGTGTAGGAGGCAGTAAAGGTGTAAGTGTCTGATTGGCTCACTCAGCTCATAGAAGGACAGATACCGAGCCTCATAGTCCAGTGACATTCTAATTCTCCTGCTGGAAGCTCTTTGGGTTAAGATGGTTAATATGCTATTATGTATCACAGAATATTTATTACTAAACCATCTGTACAAACATCAGTACTTTTTATCATAACCAGAATTATGATATGAACATACAGTATATCCTGTGTACTGGGATAGGCCACCCCTACCCACCACTCCCCTGATTCGCTGCCCTCCACTTCCCAGTAATGTTGCCCTGATGGGAAACTCCTAGAGCTTAAAACCTGAGAAGAAATATGAAATAACTCAACTGTATGTAGATTGCACTGCTCTTTTACTAAGTAGGATAACGTTTTACTGTCTCCTGATATAGACACATGGTTACTTGCCAATTTTATATTCAGTAACAGGTTGGTAGCCTCCTGCCCAGGCATTAGCTTTTCCTTTACCCCAGTCACAATCCCAGCTAAGCCAGTGAGAAATGTCTCTGAGATCAGATCCACATCCACATCCAGATCCCCTACAGCAGGAACCTTTATATCATCTCTTTCTCTGCCCTCATTATCTGCCCCCTCAGCCCCACAAAAGGTAGTTCCATCTGATTCCCGAAGAGTAAGTGGATCTGCCATGTTGCACAGCTCCTCAATGTGATGGATCTTCCTGGTAAATTTGCCTATCTTTATTTCCAGCTCCTGGATCAGATTAGTGAGTTGTTGGGAAAGCTCCTCTTTCTGCCTGGAGATGTCACTCAGGAGTCGCTTCTCTATGGTTTCCAGTTGTTCCCTGATGTCCCTAAAACAGTGATTCTCTCGGTCTCATCGGCTGCTTTTTCTGCCACTTCTCTCCTGCGCTCCTGCAGCCTCTGGGTTCCACTCTCAGTCGCCTTTCTTTCTGGGCTCAGTTTCTCCAGAACATTCTGTTTCTCTTTCTTCTTCTCAGAGGCCTCATTCAGCAGCTCCACCCTGTGGCCCCTGTGTTCTCCAGCCAGGCAGCAGGACACACAGATACAGGCACCATCCTCACAGCAGTCATACTCCAGGATCTTATGATGTACAGAGCATTTTCTGTTCTCCAGGGAGGTAGTGGCTTCACTTAAGACGTGTTCTGCTGACTTGCTGTGCACCCTCACATGGTCATCACACAGAAAAGCCTCGCAGTGCCGACAAGTTTTAGCAGCAGGTACAGTAGAGTGATTACAGAAAGTACAGAAGATCCCAGCCCTGTCCAGTTCTGGGTGAGTTGAAAGCCTCAAGTTACTTTTCAGTTCAGATTTTCTTTTATATTTTTCTCCACATTCTGGGCAGGAAGGATTACACACATCTAGTTTTCTCCCAATGAAGCCCTTATGGCCACATGGCATGGATACAGTATCAGTATAAAGGCTCAGGCAGATGGAGCAAGTCAGCTTGTCTCTTAGATAAGCAGCTGCCATTGCTAAAAGGACAAAGATGAAGTGAAATAGAAATGTCTGCTTTCTCTTATAAACAGGTAGGAATTGTTTTCCTCATCCCAGATAGAGTATGTAATGAGAGAGGTTTTTGTTCAGCTTTTTTTTTTTTGAAAATTGTACATTGTTATGTATCAAATTTACGATTCAAAATCAAAGCCTAATTCAAAATCCTAAAATTTATAACAGGTTAGGTTTATTTACCTTAGATAAGATGTCAAAAGCCTTTTAGTACGGTGACTCCTGGGAGGTGAGCTCGTGGTTGGTCCAGTTCCTTGAAGCAAACTTTGAACATAGTTTGTTTCTTGTAACAATGAATTGCCCTTTAGAATTTCTATATCATACCACGTTGTATTTATGAAGGTATGAGTAGACAGACGTGGTTGCTCCTCTTCACTTCCTCACTTGTCAATATACCTTGCCCTGGCTCACATACACTGGCTGAAAATAAAATTTTTAAACCAACTCAATGAAGCCGACCGAAAGCTATAGTACTGTACATGGATGTTTATGTGTGTATATAGCACCTTTAAGATACATTAAGTCACTAGGTGTGACTTCCCCAATGTCAACCTCGTATGTCAAATAGATTTGAACAGTGGTTGCCAACATGTGCAATGACTGGAGAGCAGGTGTAGTGAGCTTTGGAGGAATGCCTTTTTTGCTCATTTGTGGTGAGCATTTATTTTCTGTCCTATTTGTTGTTGGGATTATGGCTGAATAGCTGATTCTTGTATATATGTAACCTTATTAGGTAAGGGGGCGTTTTACCAATTCAGACTCCAAGGGGGCTAACGACTGCCTTACAGAAATGAAATGATGTAAAAAAATGCATCATCGCCCACAGGAATCAGATCATCTGACTGTTGGAAGGGGCATCGTATTATGTTACTCAGCCTCACGTGGGAACTTTACAATATAACAGAGATCTTAAAACAATTTGCAATTGGGTTACCGGACCTGGGGAGTTGAACAGCAGGATACTTTCTGATGTTTCCATCTATATGGGCCAAAGAACAAAGATACCGGCACAAGAGACTTATTTGCAGGGAAACCCTTGCTTTAATCCAAAGTGCAAAGTTTCGGGCCCACGCCCCTTTCTCAATCAGCAAACATGCCGGTATCTTTGTTCTTTGGCTCAATTTGGAGGTTGCTGTATCCTCTACTACTGAGCACCAGGCTGTTATCTCCAGGGGTTGCCATGGGTGTGCGTTTGCTCTTCCAGTTCCATCTATATGGATGCACATAAAGTTCTGTCTTGCATAAAAAAGGGCATTAACTCAAGGGATGAAAACATAATTATGCCTCTTTATAGGTCCCTGGTGAGGCCTCATCTGGAGTATGCAGTTCAGTTTTGGACTCCAGTCCTTAAGAGGGATATAAATGAGCTGGTGAGAGTGCAGAGACGTGCAACTAAATTGGTTAGAGGGATGGAAGACTTGAATTATGAGGGTAGACTGTCAAGGTTGGGGTTGTTTTCTCTGGAAAAAAGGCGCTTGCGAGGGGACATGATTATACTTTACAAGTACATTAGAGGACATTATAGACAAATGGCAGGGGACCTTTTTACCCATAAAGAGGATCACCGTACCAGAGGCCACCCCTTCAGACTAGAAGAAAAGAACTTTCATTTGAAGCAACGTAGAGGGTTCTTCACAGTCAGGTCAGTGAGGTTGTGGAATGCACTGCCGGGTGATGTTGTGATGGCTGATTCAGTTAATGCCTTTAAGAATGGCTTGGATGATTTTTTGGACAGACATAATATCAAAGGCTATTGTGATACTAAACTCTATAGTTAGTATAGGTATGGGTATATAGAATTTTAAGTAGGGAGGGGTGTGTGTATGGATGCTGGGTTTTCATTTGGAGGGGTTGAACTAGATGGACTTTGTCTTTTTTCAACCCAATTTAACTATGTAACTATGTAACATTAGTGATGTGCAGGTCTGAAAAATCTCAATCCGCACTCAACTCTTACTTGCAATACCTTATTCTGCACCTGACCCTAACCCACAATATGTTGCCATTGTAGGACTTGCACCCGATCTGTACCCAAATCATCTTGCTCTGTATGCTACTTCTGTGCACTTCCCCAGTCTGACCTGCAACCAACCCTAACCAGCAATGGTTAATCAAATTCCAACCCAAACTCACCCAACTTGTGGGAACAGTTGGTTTCAGGTCAACTCATACATTACTAGTTGCCATATTGTACTTGATCCGATTGTACATTTGCTGGCAGGCCAAAATAAGGAAACGAAGGAACCATTACAGAACAGTGTCCCCTGCCGCAAGGAAGAAGCTTTATAAAGCACCAACATATTCTGCAGCACTGTACAATAACTAGACCAATTCTTTTACTGTGTAAGGCCTACTTGGCAGGTGTCGGTGTGTATGCTCCTGGCCTGGGGTGTGTGAGTGTTATTTGTGTAAAGATTGAAAGAATTTTTAACATTGTTATTCCTCAAAGATTGACATTGTTTCTTATCTGTGCCTTTTCAGCCACCATTGGAGGCAAAACCCCACCTGGTAACTTTATTAGTTGACTGGATTTTTTTTAACCACAACTTTGGCTGTTTACTTGTTGAGAGAATAACCACACCCTCTACACCAGTAAATTTGCCCCCCGTTAAAAAACACTGGAGGTGAATGGGGGTGGGGTGTCAGCATCAGTTATGCCCCCATTTACTCTTTTTTTTTTTAATGTACCAGTCCCCTTGGCCAATTCGTATCCCTAATATGATTTTATGCCCATGTTTTCTCTTGCAGAGGATCTTATTGCTTTGTTACCAAACCTTAAAGGGGTGGTTTACCTTTAAGTTAATTTTTAGTATGTTATAGAATGACCCGTACTAAGCAACTTTTCAATTGGTCTTCATTGTTTACAGTTATTTTTAATTATTTGCCTTTTTCTTCTAAATCTTTCCAGGTTTCAAATGGGGTTCACTGACCCCACCTAAAAACAAATGCTCTGTAAGGCTACACACTTTTTATTACTTTTTTCTATTCGAGCCTCTCCTATTCATATTCCATTATCTTATTCAAATCAATTTTGGACCCTAGCAACTGGATTTCTGAAATTACAAACTGGAAGAGTTGAGTCTGAGTAAAAAGCTAAATAACTCAAAAACCACAACTAATGAAAACAACTGCAAATGGTCTCAGAATATCACTCCCTAAATCATAATAAAATTGACCTTAAAGTTGAACCGGGGTGGTTTTTATTTCTATAAAATTATATTTAATATATTCTGAGTTTCCTCAGCACATATATACCTGTGCCCAGGACACTACCAGCCTTCCACACTGATCTACGCCCAACCTCCTGCATTGCTACTAGCTCTAGAGTCTCTTTTTTTTTTTTTATATATTCATCTGGTTCTTGACACTGCCCATCTGTACCCGGTCTGTCACTTTCTTCTGTAGCTCAGTCCCAACCCGTCTGACACTTGCACCCTAGTTTGTGGCACAAACTCAGTGGATGAGCCTGCCTTGTCTTGGCTAGTTTTGGATAATAGTTAGTCCAATGGGAATGTTTGGAAGTGTAGTCAAAACTGTGAAGGATTTAAGGGAGGAGGAGCAGTCTGAATAAAGTGATTTGTATGTCCAAAGATCATTAACTGGACAGGTCCTCACAGGGATGAAACTTTGCTTCATTCATACACCCACGATGTGAATTTGGGGACGAATAACTGGATTATAAACCAGGGCTATGCAACCATTCATACACCCACCAAATCAGGTTGATGTGAACTTGGGGACAAATAACTGGATTATAGATCAGGGCTGTGCAATGCAGTGAGCAGTTGTTCCCTTACATGTACCAATGCTGTACTTAGCCACAGGGATTTTCAATTTACCCAATTTGACTTTAATCCAAATTGTGCCCACAACACATGCTATTTTACCGTTATTGCTTCTAACGCACAAGGTTGCTTTATTGCTCTTATTTTCCCCAACACAATTTTAGTTCCTCTTTAATATGATTAAACCCATCATTAAATGCCTCAATAATAGAGCGAATATTCTCCATTACACTTTAACAATATAGGGAAAAAGCATGACTGATTATAGTCGCAAGAGGCTAACTGCAAGCAAAATGAATTGCACTCTACCCCCATGTTTGTAATGCCAAGTGGTACATCCCACATCTACTTTAAAGCAGGGAGGGGGGCAGGGTAAGAGAGATTTGTCCATGTCCCTGTGATACAAATCACAACATATTCGTCCATGTGAGGGCAGGTTAATAGATGGATGTATATAAAGTGAATAAGAACATTATGCCCCAGAATATTGCTGTCATAAAGGGAAATCTTGAAGTGAAATACACGAGCCGACCTGCCTTGTTCCTCATGTTGTGTTGGCAGGTAAAATACATGGAGCTGCCCTCAATAAAAATGGCTCCTTCAACACGGGATCATATACAGCCTCCTAACTAATGATGGTCACACTGGCATTACCCACCCACACAGCAAATGCAGCATGAAGGGGCTGTGTAAATTTGGCAGTGAAGGTGTATAAGTGTCTGATTGGGTCACTCAGTTCATAAAAGGACAGACGTCCAGCCTCATAGTCCAGTGAGATTCTGATTTTCCTGCAGGAAGGGGCGTTGCACAACTTGGTTTCTTTCCCATCATGCCTCACGGTGTAGGTATTATTATTGGCCCACCTGCACAGCGCCCAGGACTGGTTATTATTCCCAAGCCAATCCTCATACTCGGCTGTCTCTATAGTGGGATAGGCCACCCCTACCCTCCAGTATCCCGGCTCACTGCCCTCCACGTCCCAGAAGTGATGCCCTGAGGGGAAACACCGCCTGCTTATGGTCTGCCCATACCACCGGTAGGTGATCTCCGGGGGGTGTCTGTTTGTGGTGACGCAGGATACGGTTCTCCCGTCATTGGACACCGAAACATTACGACCAGCCTCCATGGTATTCAGTGACAGGCCTGTCGCCTCCTGTCCAAAGGTAAAGTCCTCGCCCTCAGGCTGACACTGGGATCCTTTTCCTGAATCCCCCGCCATGTTGCACAATCAGATGGTCTCTCCCTACTGCTAGATCACTTCCCAGAATGGAAGAGCCCTGTGACTGTCAGCTACTCACAAGAATGTGAAAGCAAAATGAGAAGGCGAGAATTCAGCCAATGAGCAGCTGGCGTTGAATAGTTACAGGAAGCGGAAATGGCACAGGAAGGGGCAAGGTTATATCAGTTCAGACGCTTCTCGCTTTTAAGGAAGCGGCCGGCCTAGGGCTTTAACACATAAATAGGAAGCGACACATTGACAGTGGATGGGAATAGATGACAATGGATTGTGGAATAATCACACAGAGGAATACAGTCGCCACGTTATCGTACACTGATAGAAAGTTAGTCTGTCATTTCTGCGGCCCCGCCCCGCTATGATTCACGTGACGTGCGGCAGCCGATCAGAACGGCGCTTCGCGTACATGAGACAGGTTAAAAGCCGAGAGCGGGGGTAAGGGAGTTAGCTCCTCCCAGTTGTTGGGGTCATTGATTTTTCTTTTTGGGGTGATTGGGACCGCAGAGGGGTAAGTCAGCCGTTGGGAGGGACCCACACTCTCTGCCAGCGAGGGGTTTGGAATAACATCTCTAACCTGTGGGACGGAGTGTCTGAATGGAAATACAGGACTGACTGGGAGGGGCCTTAGATTGTAAACACGGTAGGGGGAGGGGTTATCTTTCCTGTTTAGTTTCATGTCAGAAACGCTTGTTCGGTCAAGTAACCAATCCCTGGCTGATCTTAGCTCAATATACAGGTTCCTGATTCAAATACAGTCTTCCTTATTCATAACATTGGCATCAGCAGAATTCTACTGGCTAGTCAAGGTTCCGCCCAAGTGAATCCAGACTTGTTAGATGTGCCACTGTTCTTGTTGCCTCACTGGGTTTTCAGTGGTTCCCAGGAGAGTTTGGTTCGGGCATGTGTTAGGGTTGCCACCTTTTCTGGAAAAAAATACTGGCCTTTCTATATATTTATCTTTTTTCCCTATTAATAACATTGGGATCAACCATCATTTTTACCGGCCAGGCCTGTAGTGGCAACCCTAGCATGTGTGTGGTTAACTGGGGGGCTGCACCCAGAAACGTAACTAGAGGGGGGGCGGGACGTGCAGCCGGGTCCGCCCCCCTCCGTAAGCCCGGAAACGGCAGCATTTTCCCAAGAACGCAGTTGCGCGGGAGCTGCCGGGGGGGTCCTGAGGGGGTGCGGGCCCTGGCCCAATCGCACCCCCTGCTCCCCCGGTAGTTACGCCACTGGCTGCACCTGGCAGACATCACACCTGTCTCCTCCCCCTGCATTTCCTGGGAGTTACCCAGTTTTGCACCAATCCCCCGATCTGTCACCGTGTGGCAGTGATCCCCAACCAGTAGCTCGTGAGCAACATGTTGCTCTCCAACCCCTTGGATGTTGCTCTCAGGGTCCTCAAATCAGGTGCTTATTTTCGAATTCCAAGCTTGAAAGCAAGTTTTAATTGCATAAAAAATAAGTATAGTGCCAAGTAGAGCCTCTTGTAGGCTGTTGGTCCACATAGGGCTACCAATTGGTCAATCACAGCCCTTATTTGGCAGCCCAAGGGACTTTTTCATGCTTGTGTTGCTCCCCAACTCTTTTTACATTTGAAAGGGGTTGGGGACCCCTGCCGTATGGTAATACTTAGGCTGGGCAGAGGGGGGGGGTCTATGCAGGGTAGAGGAGGGGGGGGTCTATGCAGGGTAGAGTTTTTTAAGTTTAGGGTTGAATTCTCCTTTAAGACTACTTTATTTGCTTTAGTAGCCACTGAATGACACTGCCTATAGTTACACGGCTTACCTACAACAATCCATAGATCCTTCCCAGTTAAAGGGGATGTAAAGATAAAAAAAATAAAATCCCATTTTTACTTTCTTTAATGAAAAATAAACCTATCTCCAATAAACTTAAATTTAAAAAATATCTACCGTTTTCATAAGAAACCTGACTATATGCAGTGAAATTCCCCCTTGGTTTTACTTGCTCTGACTGCTGTGGGTAGGAAACTTCAGACAGTTCCTAACTGCTTTGCAGGGAAACCATCATACTTTCAAACAGTAGGTGGAGCCCCTCCCCAACTTACTTCCCCGCCGTGCAGAACTCAAGCAGCTTTGTTTGTTTCCATGTAGAGTATTTGGCGACTGTGTAGAAATTCGTATTAGATTTTATTTTTGACTTTACATCCCCTTTAATGTTTCCCACTCCAGTGTTGGGGACAAAGATCATGGAGCCAGATTTGAACAGATAAAATTGGATTGAAGGATTATTGTGCTGCAGCCACTGGTTCTGCAGAGTTGGAGAAAGTTTATTAAACAATACAAAAACGATAAAATCCACATTAGTTTACATGACAACACAAGACCCAGTGCAGTCTGTATATTCTCATTATTAATTAGTCTTGCTGTATCGGCTTCTATGGCAGAAATTATTTGACTTGTGCTGTTTTGATAATTTATGACAATCCCTAATCAGCGCAGACCACACTGAGCATGTGCACAGTCTTGGTCTTTCAAAGATGTTTAACAAAGTAAAGGCCCCCATACATGGGCCAATAAAAGCTGCCGACAGACGAGTCAACAGCTTATTGGCCCTCCGACGGGCTTCCGTAATCAATATCTGTCTGAAATCGGGCAGGGTTTAAAAGTCGGATTGTGGCCACATCTGTTCGTTGTAGGGATGCACCGAATCCAGGATTAGTTCGGGATTCGGCCTTTTTGAACAGGATTCGGATTCGGCCGAATCCTTCTGTCCGGCCGAACTGAATCTAAATACTAATTTGCATATGCAAATTAGGTGCAGGAAGCGGAATTTCGTGACTTTTTGTCACAAAACAAGGAAGTAAAAAATGTTTCCCCCTTGCCACCCCTAATTTGCATATGCAAATTAGGATTCGGTTCGGTATTCGGCCGAATCTTTCGCAAAGGATTCGGGGGTTCGGCCGAATCCAAAATAGTGGATTTGGTGCATCTCAAGTTCGTTGATGAGGTCCTGCGATCTGACCGTCCATTTTGCCTCCATTCTGATCCGATCCTAGAGCCCACAATCGGATCAGCCCGATATTGCCCACCTCAATGTGGGCAAATTTGGGAGATATCCCTTCGTTTGCCGACATCCCTGTGGCCAACTTTGAAAGCATAAATCATTTGTTTAATAAGGCTTGTGGTGCAGTAAGTTTATGTTTAGTATACAAAATACAGCACTTCTAGCATTATTCTATTTTAGACTTTACTTCTGCTTTAAGGATATCCCCACACACTACCACTTTGGTAGAAATAATATGAATGCAAGTTATTCACAAAGTGCGTAACCTTGCACCTATCAACACTGAACCTCATTTTCCAGGTTGCTGCTCAGTTTTCCCATTTAGCCATAACGCTCTGCAAAGCGTCTGCATCCTGCATGGTATGTATAGTTTTGCTCAATTTAGTATCAGCAAAAATAGAAATGATGTCTGAAGGGTTTGGGTCAGGGTCGTGTTTGGGCCTTCTCCACCTCAATTCGGGCTGGGGTTGAGAAGGGGCAGGTCAGGTTGGGCGTGGGTCAGAAAATTTCTGAGGTTCTAATAAATGCTATTTGGCAGTTTCACCTCTTCCTCTGAGTTAGATGTGCACATCCTCTGATATCATTCTGGCCCTTCCATTAGGTTCCATAAGAAGGGGTGTATAATGGTACAAGTGACAGGGTGGACGAAAGGTCTATATTCAGGCCCAGACTGGCAATCTGTGGGTTCTGGCAAATGCCAGAGGGGCTGCTATAAATGTGCCATAGAAAGTGATCATTTAGTGGGCTGGTGGGGGCTGTGTGGGCTGATTGGGCCTGTGTGTACCCAAAATGCCAGGGCCTATTTTAATTCTCAGCCTGGACCTGTTTATATGTACAGGGCTAATAGGATGGGTGGGGGTACATTGTACTGATCTCACTATCTTGGAATACACATACCATATGTGAGTAACTAGGAGTAGGTGGGGATATATGCCATTAACACTAGGCTAACTGGGAGGGAAGGCCTATATACCTGTAAAACTGGGTTAAATGAGAGGGAGGGGATGGGATATATGTCTTAAGACTTGGTTAACTAGAAGGGCATATATTTCTTTATCAGCTAAATGGGAGGTGTTAGGCACTGTACTCTGGCGTAGAGGGTGGAGTCAAGGTCTTTATGCTGACAGCTGGAAAGAGGCGGAGATAACATTTTGTAATGAGGTTACTGGATGGAGTTGGGGGCAGGCAGCTTCCCTGTTTTTCATTTGACTGATGGCTATTTTCCAATAAAATGAGATTTATTTGGATATTTTCTCTGCATTTTCCTAGATTTTAAGTTTCAGCATTGGCCTAAAAGCTTGCAGATATGGGGGGAGCGGTGAGCGCTGGACAGGACAATGATGAGCTAATTGATAACCTGAAGGAGGCTCAGTATATTCGAACAGAGGCTGTGGAAAATGCTTTCCGTGCCATTGACCGTGCAGATTATTACCTGGAGGAGTTCAAGCAGAATGCATATAGAGACTTGGCCTGGAAACATGGTAACATCCACCTATCAGCCCCATGCATCTACTCCGAGGTGATGGAGGCCCTCGATCTGCAGCCGGGACTGTCATTCCTAAACCTGGGCAGTGGCACGGGCTACCTGAGCACAATGGTGGGGCTAATCCTGGGTGAGTGCAGGCAATATTCTAATCTGAATAAATCTAGCAGTACAAGTATCGTCCAAATCATAACCTAATTTACCATTAGTGTGGGTCCCCAATTACTGCACTGTGCTTCACAGTTTCTGAACCACTGATATAAATTCAAACGTAGCTTCTCTTTTGTGTTCAGAAATATCTGTAGCATTCTGCACCTGCCCGACAAGCTCATGGGAGCTCTGAGGCAGCCATGTCAGTCCAGTAATTCTAGTTCAGCCAGGCACTGGTGATACACAGGTTGGATGCCAGACAATTGCACCTATTGGCTAAGTCTTTTTACCAGTGTTTTTATTTGCTGGTAGACACGCCTTGTCTTTCAGGTTAGTGGCTAAGATGTTTAAAGGGGAACTATCATGAAAATGAAAATTTAATATAAGCTTCAGCATACTGAAATAAGAAACATTGTAAATACAATCAAAATAATATACTGTACAGTTTCTGAAATAATCAAATTTATCTTCACTATCCCTCTCAGCATCTGTTTCTCTGAATTCTGTCTTCATTTAGGAGTTGGGTGTAAGATGAATGATCCAATATATCTTATAGGGGGGCTCCTTTTGCCTAGAAGATGTATTAGAGCTCACTCTATCAAAATCACCAGACATCATGTCTCTCTACATGCAGAATTAGTGCAAAGGGCAGTTATTTTGTTTGTACTGGAATCAGTTATTTCCGTAAGCTCTAATACATCTGCTAGGAAAGGGATCCCCCTCTATAAGATATATTGGATCATTCATCTGACACCCAACTGCTGCTTGAAGAGAGAATGAAGAGACACAGATGCTGAGAGAGGAATAGTGAAGATAAACTTATTTCAGAAACATTGCAGAATTTTTAATTGATTATATTAAGTTAGTTTCTTCAGTACAAGGAAGCTTATATTAAATTTTCATTTTCACAATAGTTTCACTTTAAAGACAATTCTCAGAAATCCCAAGATGGAAAACAAGCTGCCATTCTAGTTTTTTTTCAGAGCACCTAGAGAATCATGGGTTTGTCAGCCATGTTATTTTGTTTGGGAACAGGGCCCTTTGGCATCAACCACGGAGTAGAAATCCACATTGATGTGATTGAATATGCCAAGGAGAAGCTGGACCTGTTTGTGCGCACTAGTGACAGCTTTGACAGGTACGATTTTGTCGCTGTACTGAAAGAGGAACTCCACACAAACATAACTTGAGCTTTTTTGAAAAGTTAACAAACTTTGCAATAGGGATGCACCGAATCCAGGATTCGGTTTGGGATTCGTACAGGTTTCGCCCTACAATATTTGCAATATACATCAATGAAAAAATATCACATTCATGATTTTTAATGGTTTGGAACAGTTCCCTAAGCCTAGCCCCTGGCTCTCCTGCTGATATCTCTGACTACTTTGCTGAGCTGGCTGACTACTTTTACTTTGTGTCAACATCTATCTGTCCTCGACCTGCATCCTCCAAAACCCACAATTCCTTGCACACGTGATTTCAATAAGGAAAGGAACATCACAGTGCAATACATTTTGGGTTATATAGTTCCTGCATGCTGTCTGTAAGCTGTGGAGAAGTTGTTACAATTTTTAACATCAGTGTTTTAGTCCCTCCTTCCCTGCCAGGATTTCAGATGATGCAGAAAGAGAAGAACTGTTAACCAGCTGGATTTCAGCATAGAAAATGGCATTTATTCATACTTTTTAAAGAAACCGGTACCTGTGATGGGTATACTAGGGGTTTCTGTGTTATGTGGGCCTCTTTATCAAATTTTGGTTTGGAAGCCGGAGTTCCCCTTTAATCAATATGGACCTTGGGGAAGGAGTTGATGTAGGTGCTGCCAGGCATTTTAATGCAATTTGCTCTCTTCCCATATGCAGATTTGACTTCTGTGAACCTTCCTTTGTTGCTGGGAACTGCCTGGACATCGCTTTGGACTGTACGTATGACCGTGTGTACTGTGGTGCCGGGGTGCAGAAGGAACATAAGGAGTATATGAAGAATCTGATCAAGGTTGGCGGGATCCTTGTTCTGCCTTTGGAGGAAAAGGTAAACACAGTCCATTTATCCTACATATTAAAACTACACTCAGCTTTGATCCACTTCCTCCTCCTTCACCTTGTGGTCTTGTCTCACCCATGTGTTACATTCCAGCATTACCCTAATGTGGGCACACATCACACAGTGTAGGGGCTGCACTGTGTCTTTCTGTAAAGTTGTGCTGACTTTTCTTTTTTTACCAGTTGAGAGATGCGGGGACAGCATACACATGGAGATGCATGAACTGAAAGGAATGTACATTAACATCCAATATAATCAGCGTTCTGATAAATTGTCAGGTGTATAATAGACCACCCCCGTGCTCTGCTGAATTAGATCAAGTTAGCAGATGTCATAGACCGTGAGCTCAGTGGTAGATGCTGTCCAATAGGCAACAGAAAGCAACAAGACAGGACTTGGGGCCAGTAGCCAGGTGGTCCACATACAACAGAGCCTCAAAATGCTGACAATAAGCTTTATAACTTTTCTTTGTATTTTAGCTCACCAAGATCACTCGCACAGGGCCATCCTCCTGGGAAACCAAAAAAATCCTTGCTGTGTCCTTTGCTCCCCTCATACAGCCTGACAATGCAGAAGCTGCAAAGTCAAAGAGTCTGCGACTACGTGAGTGATACATTTCATATCAGCACTGTCTCCCAAAAGCTCTTTATTAATACAGAGTTACACAGAGACTCATTCCCAGGAAAATAAAGGCAAGACGTAAGACTTGTACAAGCCTCTGTATATGTACAAATATATGGTGTATATGTATATAACTTTATATATATATATATATATATATATATATATATATATATATATATATATATATATATATATATATATATATATATATATATTTATACACACACACACACACAACATACTTACACAGATACTTGGTAATGCTCTTCAGATATACAAGAATGTACATTGTGTAAACTGTATTTGATCTCTGTCTTTCAGCTCTGCCGAATATCTGCTCCCTCCAGGATCTTACTCGAGTCACCATCAGGAGACACATGAAAAAGATCATAAGCCAAGCTCCAAACGGCCGGGGGGATGGGGTGCTGAAGAACCCACCACGCTACAAGAGAAAAAGATTGCGCAGGCGCCCCTTGCAGACTGTTGTTTATCTGGAAGAGGGAGGCTTCGTTTGCAGGATCCAGAATTCCTTCGATGTTAATAACAACTGTGACGATGTAGAGGATGATGTGACAGAGAAAGACGAGCAGGGGGTTATTGAAACCAAGCCAGACCCCCCTGTTAACTTTCTTCGTGAGAAGATTCTGTGCCTCCCCCTTCCTGTGCCCTTAAAGTACTATCTGCTATATTACCGAGAGAAGTGAAGGTCGTGCCCAATGCAGTCTTGGGGTCACTATGTTTCAGTGGGCACTTACAGCACCCGTGACGTCACTGCCCTGGGTGTTGGTGCGGCTTTTCTTCCTCCTTTTACTAAATCCTGATGCACAGGTTGCTGCTTTCACTCAGAAGACCGAGTGTCCTATGGCTTGCTGAGGATGGAATTTCCGTGATTTTAATTGGCTGGGGCATTGGACCCAATTTGGGTTTTTCTGCCCGAAAACCCTTGACATGCCTGTTACTGTACTAAACATGTTGCCTGTTTTGTGAGATTGAGCTGATGCTTTGCCAGATCTCTAGGATGTATTCAATAGGTCCTGCATGTAAAAAGCAATGTAAAACACCAGGCCAGCCAGCTTTAGGTTAGAGGTGTGTATACTGGTAAAACTGCGCCTATTTATGTGGTGTAGTGACTGTTCCATCCGTGTTTTGCTTAATTATAGTAACCTTCGCCTCTGTTCCGGTTTGGCTTTTAACGTTTGGAAAATAAAGGAGACTTCTGTTATCCTTATGGTTAAGGGGAATACATTTTTGGTTGAGGACAAACGCCTTTCTCGGCACTTGGTCCTGATATTCAGGGTCCTGTCCAACTCTCAACATAGATGTGCTGTTGGAATGAGTGGGAGTTTGTATGATGAGGGATACGCACAATGTTCTAGAATGTTTTTTGGTGCTCCCTTGCTATTGGTCTATGTCGTGCCTTTTTATGGTTGGTATGAGGGGGTGGTCAAGTCCAGACTGAGCTCCAAAATAAGCTCTTGCTATTCAAGTACACAGAGTCCCAAAACAACCGGCACCCCCCCCCCCCCCCGTCAAGCTATTGGTCTCTTTGTGTGGTTGTTTGTTTGTTTTTGGAATGGAGGGAGTGCTCAGCGCATTAAGCGCATTACAATCAATGTCGTTTTTTTTTCTCTTTCTGTAGGTTTCCAGACACTCACCCTTCAGAGCTTACATTGTTAGCATCATTTCATTTAAAGGAACACAGATGATAAAATATCAGGATAAACAACTGCCATGGTCTGTCTGTCCTTGTTTGTCAGTAAGTTCCAGTCTTGAGTCTGTGGCTCAATAGTATGTGAAATTCAAGATTTAATGCTTGATATTCACTGGGAGACATAGAGCTCCAGTTCTGGTAATTTATTGCCACGAGGAACTATTATACTGCTTTGCTGACTACAGATCCTCCTATATACACACCTGCTTGGTGTAAATATCCACTTATGATCAGACTATAGGAAGTCTTCTAAACCCCACTATTGTCTTCATTGTTATAGGTGAAACACAGCCCGATACCCTACAGGTACTTGTTTTGCCCCCCCCCCCCCAAAAAAAAAATTCTTCAAAGAAATTTCTATTCCAACTCCCCTATAAAGGTGTAACATGAAACTGAACTGTTGCACTTGTTTTAATATTGTAATCTGTGTGCAAAATATAATATATGGACTTTTATGTTGTTTGTAGTTGAAGAGTCTAAAGTAAATAAATGGACATTTTGTTTCATATAATCTCCATGACTTTTAATTTGTCTTCAGTTTAAGATACAAGCTGGAGATACGTGCAAAGGTAGCACAAGGCACATCACACTGGGAATCAGTGCAATGGTAACACAAGTGTGTGTGTGGGGGGCCACTTCTGTTTGAGGTAATGACCCTGGCTAGAATTCCTGCAACTTGACCCTTCCCTGCGATATTTGGTCTTGAGGGCTATGGTGCAACATTTTTAGTAGGAGTAAAGTACATGGTACCTCCCCAGTCTAGGAATTTATTGCAGCGCAATAAGGAATATATTTGCATATTTAGGTTCTTGGTTTATAAACACTACCCTATGAATTATGTTCTGTTCCTGGTGAGATCCGTATTTACTGAGCCAAGCATATAACTCTGAACTGGCTGCTTAGGGGGAGACATGGGTGTTTGAATTTTTTTGAATATTTAAAGATTCCCTTTTTTCCCTCTCTTCTGCAGCCTTCCAGATTAATATTGATATCTTTGTGCTAAGCTTACTCACCCTAGCAACAAGGCATTGCTTTGTTTCAGAGTGAATTCTGAGTAGGAGTGGGACAGAATCAAGCAATAACTATATGTAATATATGTATATACTAGAGATGCACCAAATCCACTATTTGGGGATTCGGCCAAATCCCCAAATCCTTGGTGAAAGAACCGAATCCTAATTTGCATATGCAAATTAGGGCAGGAAAGGAAAAAGTGGAATAAATTCTTTCTTAACGAAAAGTCACGTGATTTCCCTACCCACCCCTAATTTACATAAGCAAATTAGGATTCAGTTCGGCCAGGCACAAGGATTCAGCCGAATCTGAATCCTGCTGAAAAAAGCCGAATCCTGGATTCATACTGTATGAAAATGCAAATATTACGTCATAATCTGTTTTTTGGTTGCCGGGCCAGAGAGCCTAGTAACTAGAGAGAAAAACCGAAAAGGCAAATGTAAGAATAACTACCGGTATCTATTTATTTTAGAGTTGAACTTTTCCTATCAGTAAATTCTGTCTGTATATCTTAAAGGTGCTGGTTCTCATCCCTCTTTCCTTTTACTGCTGATATCTGCCACAACCCATTATCTTTTCGTTCTAAAGAGGGACCCATTTTCCCATTGTCTGGAACCCTTTACGCCTCTTTGTGCAATGAGAGGAATTAAGGGGAAGATCATTGAGTTAATCTCAGATTCCTACCAATCCGTTCCTTCTTCTTTTGCTCCCTTCAATCTTACAACCACATGAGCCAAAATTAAACTTGCTGAGGGGCCCATCCCAAACAATAAAGGGCACCCTCACTGGAGGTGTGGGCCATCACAACCTGCTGTTCTTGCAAAAATACTCTTTGCCTCATCGGGAAACCAGTCTCTGTACTTTAATATGAGCCATAATACTTTAACCAGCTTCCACTGCCCTATTTAACTTATTTGTTATGATGAGGTCACATCCTAATTATGATGACTTCTCTTTGTGGTTAAAGTTGCTGTGGCTAGGTCCAACAAGTAAAATTATGGGCTTTGAGTGAGCGTGTAACCATGCAGAACTTAGTGGAGTGATGCCAAATTTTCCTGTAAACAGTCGTCACCCAGCAGGTCAACTCAGTTAAAATAAAACCGAATTGTTACTGTGAATTGTTTTATTGCCATAAATTCCCCTGACGCAAAAGATCAGCCTGAGCTTATCAGGACTCTTCTCATTTCCTTGTCCTGCTACCACAAGATTTGCTCTTCTTTCACTCTCCACATCTTCTCTTCTGGCCCTTTACATATGTGCTTGCTTGTTACTCGCCATACTTACTTACTTACTTGCTTGTACATAATACCGTGAGTATTATGAGTGCTTTCCAATGGCGCTGCTTGGTTACACTTACCATCCTGGCATTACTGATGATGGTTTGCCCTGTAGAATATGTTGTATCTATGGTTATTCTGCAGAGCCTCAGTGTGGCCCTAAGTAGCAGATTGTACAGCCATAGAGGGGCCGTGGACATTGCCTCCAACATCTCACTATAGAATTCCCAGCATGCTCCAACTACTAATGAATAGGATTTGCTTCTGTGCTGTGACCTTTTTGAAGAAGCTTCTGGAACAATCACTCCTTTTGGCTCCCATTCCCAGCAACGTGGTGAGATGTGGTCCACACTCCAAATGTTTGTATTTCTCAAAGTGCTTTATTACATAAATCGGTCAGAATACATATACAGTAATTGTGTGGATTGACTCACTACATGGAAAGAAAAAGCACCCATATCACTTTCATATTTTGGGTTGTAAGGGTGCATCGTACAGTATGTGTTGGACAGTATATATGAGTATCAGATTTCATGTAGGATGAATGGGACAGTGACGGAAAAATATGGCAGTAGGCAAACTGTAGGGCAAGATAGGAGCAATAGAGATAGATGGGAACAATTGTGTAAGATGGGGTTGCCACCCCATCTTACACAATAAGCTGGGGTAAAGACCTTGGGGAGGAATGATGTCAAGAGGTGAGATCGGGGTGATTGTTGCCCAGGTTTCTCTGCAGTTTTTGTCCAGACAAATCCCTATAAAAACCAGGCTGTCCAGTTGAAACCCAGACAGGTGGCAACCCTGGCTCACAATCATAAAAGCAGGGCAAGAAAAAGAGAGTAGGGCAAGATGGAGACAGAAGGTCAAAATGGACAGTAAAGTTGAAGACATTAGGCAAGATGGAAATAGTAGGACAAAGTGGAGGCAGTTGGACGATATGGAGACAGCAGGACAAAATGGAGGTAGTAGGGCAAGATGGAGAGATTAGGACAAGATACAGACAATAGAGAAAGATGGATCAATATGGCAAGATCAACATTTTAAAACCGTATGGCCCAAAGTGTAGCCCATCAGCTATTGTTGAAGTTCAATTACACAGTCTAAAAACAGATGAAGAGCATTGGGTTAGATATTTGTTGCTTTATGCACTCCTAAAGGCAGTCCTGTATGTGTTTTTTTTTTTGCTATACCCACAGCTTCTTTTATCAAAGTTGGATTTACAGACTCTGGTGAAATATTAATCAGAAGTTAGAAAGTTCCAAGTGGCAGCAGATAAAGGGCCAATGTACAACTATGTTTCACTTTGCCGAGGGGAACACTCTCCCTAGAGAATTAATTCCTCTAGATGTATTGTCAGTAAATGCCTCCCTTTATGATGGTTCTGCTACAAAGACTTATATATGTATCCTCATCCCCCAGAGCTTACAGTCTGTGAGAGGTACAGAACACAAGTATGAGGAAGCTCTGCTGCTTACCATGTATTCCTTTAAATAGCTTCTGAAATGGGGACCATGGTTCTATAGGTCAGCAGGTCTCATTCCTAACACATCTGCTCCTGGAGGAACGTAAAGAACATCAGCCCTTGCTTTCTATTTGTGCAACGAGGAAGTTCTGCAGGTACAAATTAACTAACTTCTCAATTTCCCTGCAAACACAAATTACTGAATGAGCTGCAAGGAGTCTATTTTGGAGGTGTTAAGTGGCTAATGCTGGCCTGATTTGGTTTTGAGGAAAACTTTCCTTACAATATGGAATCCTTTCTAAGGGAACGGTTAAACTGCCTGAATTGCCTTTGGGACAAGATCTGGCCTCCTGAAAACCCTGTGGTAAATGTGAACACAATCAGCTCAACGGTCCAGCATATTTACACAGACCTAGTCACAGCCCTGTACAGTTTTGATGCCCGGAGTACAGACGAGCTGACAATTGAGGAGGGTGAAGAGCTATATAAGTTGAGTGATGAAGGTGAATACATCTTGGCCAGGAAACAAACAGGCAGTATGGAAAGTGGGTTGGTTCCAGCATCCTATGTGGCTCAGTCTGGTCTTCCAGGTGGTCACTACACCATCCAGGACCCGTGAGTATATAAAACAGAGTCTCCAAGGTGCCAGAGTTGCTCATAGAGTGGGCATAGAAAGGAAAATTTGGAAATGTTACAATGCTTATGTCTAATGATCAGGGTGGAGTGAGTGGTATGCGAGGCCCCAAAGCTTTGGACTATATGCAGAAAAGGATATATCCATTGATAGTTGTAGGATCCTACAGCTATCCTTCTCTCCTTGTAGGTGCTTATACCCCTCCATCTACAGCAATCCTGTTCTTCTTCTAGCTAATTATTACCTTTCATCTACAGCTATCCTCTCCCTGCTGCTGTTAATTCCTCTCCATCTACAGATATTCTGCTCAGATTCCTGCTGCTAATTCCTCTACAGCAGGGATCCCCAACCTTTTGAACCCGTGAGCAACATTCAGAAAAAAAAGCAGTTGGGGAGCAACACAAACATGAGAAATGTTCTTGGGGTGCCAAATAAGTGCTGTATTTGGCCATTTAGTAGCCCCTTTGTGGATTGTCAACCTACATTGATGCTCGGTTTGGCAGTACACCTGGTTTTTATACAACCAGAACTTACCTCCAAGCCTGGAATTAAAAAATAAGCTCCTGCTTTGAGGCCACTGGGAGCAACATCCAAGAGGTTGGAGAGCAACATGTTGCTCACGAGCTACTGGTTGGGGACCACTGCTCTACAGCTACAGTGGTCTCCTTTCAGCTAATTATGATCCTCCATTCACAGCTATCCTCTGCCTACTGCTGCTAATTCTCCTCAATCTGCAACTATCCTGCTCTCCTTCCTGCTGCTAATTTCCCTTCATCTACAACTATACTGCTTTCTTTCCTAATACCAATTCTCTTCTGTTTACAGCTATTCTACTCGACCTCCCTCAGCCACTCCATCTACATCCTTGTATCCTGCTTCTTGCCTTATGCTAACAGCCAAGTATCCTGTTCTCCTTCTCATGGAAGTTGTAGCAGGGAATCAGTATATTAGAATGTATGTATTTTGTACCATAATGTGGCATTCCCTCTTCCATTGTTGCTATTACAGTTGGTACTTTGAAGTGGCAAGTCGCACGGATGCTGAAAGATTACTCATGAGCCCTCCAAATGCCCATGGTTCGTTCCTTGTACACCCGAGTGATAGCACCCCTGGGCAGTACTCCCTAGCTGGTGCGTTATTTCTCTCTCTCTGTGGAAACCTCACATTCTTTACAAAGTGGGTGAAATGGAGGTGAAATATTCCTTCTTCTTCTAATGCACATAAATGTAACAAGATATGCCCAAATGCCTCAGGCTCACTTGGGATGCATCTGCCTGCACTCACCCTTTAGAGGGGAAGTTCACCCTAAATTGAATGTATAATAATTTTATTATACTCTGTTTATATACAGTATAAATAATATTGCTGACATGTTTACGCAGATCAGATAAAATGACATTTTCTGTATTTTTTTATGTTGTGTTTCCCACGCACAGTACGCAATAAAGACAAAGTCACCCACTTCTGCATCAGTGTCAGTGCCAGGGGCGAGTTTTATATTCAGAATGAAAAATTATTTGCCTCCATTAAAGAGCTTATCAGCTTCTATAAAGTAAACTGGAAACTCGTCAAAAGTCCGTTGTTCCAGTCTTGTGTCTGGGTGTGTATAAAGCCACTAAGAGAGTGGGTTCTTGCTTCTTAATACAGTTATATAACATTATATACAGATGTGCAGTTTGTATAAATTGCAGACCTTTTTTTTACTTGTGTAAGAATAAATAGCAACCAATCCGCAATTAATTTTGATTAGTCTTCAACAAGTTGGTAAATGAAAGCAAATATCTCATTGGTAGTCATTCAGCACCTATGTTTAATAATTGACCTCAGTGTGTACATGCTGAGGAGAATGGAAGAAGGGAGACTAGTCAGTTGCTAGAAAGAAAATGTATGCCCCAGAGACAGGGATGTAGGATACTGAGAAACATATGCAAGATCCAGAGAAAGGTATGTACAGTAGGACCCAGAGACAGGGATGGAGGACCCAGAGACAGGGATGGAGGACCCAGAGACAGGGATGGAGGACCCAGAGACAGGGATGGAGGACCCAGAGACAGGGATGGAGGACCCAAAGACAGGGGTGGAGGATCCAGAAAAAGATATGGAGGATCTAGAAAAAGATATGGAGGATCCAGAGAAAAGGATGGAGGACCTCGAGAAAAGATCTAGAAAAAGATATGGAAAGTCCAGACAAAGGCATGTAGGACCCACAAAAAGGAATTTAGGACAATGCCTGTAATTAAAGTTATGATGATGTGTGTTTGAATGAAAACAGTAATGTAACCCCCAGAAAGGCATAAAATGAAGAATGTTGTAATTCAGCCTGTTGTTGCTGTTGGAAGGTATTTTTGGACAATATGGAAATCCTCATCACCTCAGATTTAAGTACAGACCTTCTTGTAGGTTGCCTATCAAAGAGACCAGTGGGAAAGGCCACGCATTGAGTTCAAGCTGGTTAAGAAACTGGGTGCAGGGAATTTTGGAGAAGTTTGGGAAGGCCTCTGGAATAACAAAGATAAAGTTGCCATAAAGACCTTCAAACAAGGTTAGTGCTTAATACCCAGAGGTCTAATTCGTTTCTTCACCTTTTACATCACAAGGTTTGTAATTCTGTATTACTAAGGACATAGAATAGAATTGGTCTGTAGTCCCATCCATGGAGGACTTTCACCTATGGGATTTGTGTAGTATGCACTTTGTACCTTGCACTAAAAGGTGCAAATCGCATCACCATGGGTGCAGCATATCCTCCTACAGCCCTCCACCCATGCTTTGCACCTATTAGCTCTTCCTAGACTGCATGTCTGTATGACCAAGAGGTTGCCCACTAGACCTCCCTGTAAGCCAAAACAAAGAAAGCAATGTATTCATGGAAGCTCTTCATTGTGTAGTGCAAAGACTTGTATCTATGATACTCAGCATGATACAGTTTCAAAAAAGCAAAAAAATTTGGCAATGTACACTTGTTTGTTGCACTTTGGTCCATCCACACTTCATATATGAGGCCTAGGAGAGTGGTCAATAAATAATCTGATCATCTGCTTTTAAGAATGGAAACTGTTGCACAATAATTATAGATATGCTGTGTCATTTTTTGAACAGTATAAGTGCAATACGACTGTAATTTAACAAGTATCTGTGGGGTGATTATATTTATGTGATTCTCGATCTTGCAGACCACATCAATGAGAGTGATTTTAAGAAGGAAGTTGATGCTCTCAAGAGCTTGTGTCACAAGAACCTGATCCAACTCTATGCAGTTTGCACAGTAGGAGAACCGGTCTATATAGTCACTGAGCTCATGTCTAAAGGAAGCCTCCAGCAGTTCTTGAGAGGTCAGTACAAACTTCTTCAGCGGTTGTCCTATGGAAAAGCAAGATGGTTTCCATTCCACTTGTTAAAAAGGTAGTTTCCATCTCACTTGTTCTGTACTGTTTAACAAGATGGCTTCGCTCCCACTTACCCTCTGTAGTGTAACAGGGTGACTCCCAGTTCACTTTCCCTCTGTAAGGTAACAAGTTTAAGGTTACCACCTCATTTTGAAATTTGGGGACATAGGCAGAGGTGCATAGTGTATAGATCAGCCTGCAAAATAGTTTACTAAGCCACACCCTCAAGCCCCTAACACTTTAACTACCCACTGCTTTTTCTTAGAGCCACTGCAATGTTATCCATTCTTGTGCCCTAGTGATGAAGTACAGCCGATGGGATCATTATATTTAAGTTGCTTGTGACGGAAATATGCACATCTGTTTAGGGGTCCGGAAGATTTCCGGGGAACAGATTGCTCCAGGGACCAAAGTCCTGACGGGCTTGTCCCCGAGAAATGGAAATGAATAGTTACAAAGGGGCTTGGAAAATGTTCCATAGGGTCAGCAAGAGAGAAAAGACTGAGATCCCTCTTGCTGACCCTATGGAACAGTTTCCAAGCCCCTTTGTAACTATTCATTTCCATTTCTCTGGGATAGGCCCTGTCAGGACTTTGGTCCCTGGAGCAATCT
This sequence comes from Xenopus laevis, assembly GCF_017654675.1. Lineage (NCBI taxonomy): Eukaryota > Metazoa > Chordata > Amphibia > Anura > Pipidae > Xenopus > Xenopus laevis. The sequence goes on along the minus strand of NC_054388.1, from coordinate 16,864,957 downwards.
GTTCCCCGGAAATCCTCCGGACCCCTAAACAGATGTGCATATTTCTGTCACAGCAACTTAAATATCCTATCGGCTGTACTTCATCACTAGGGCACAAGAATAACTTACATTGCAGTGGCTCATCATTCAGACAGAGAGTGAAGAACGGGTAAGTATTGATATATTCTGGATGACTGGAAGCCAAATCCAAATAAATCTATAAATTAGAAGCCAGGAAAGTGACTTAGGAATCTGCTTTAGTGAAGATATGGTTATTTGAAAACAATAAACATATATTATGTGTCATGGTGCCACTACAGAACTTCCATACACTGAGTTTTTTTTTGCAGGTAATGAAGGACATCATTTAACGGCCGCTAATTTCATGCACATCATCTCTCAGGTGGGAGACGGCATGGTGTATCTGGAGAGCAAGCATGTAGTGCATCGAGACCTGGCCGCTCGCAATGTGCTTGTGGGGGAGAAACTGGTGTGCAAGATTGCGGATTTTGGGTTAGCCAGGCTACTCAAGGTCAGTCACTATATTCTCAACCAAGCAAAGTAAATGTTGCTGTCCTCTCCTGGGCTTAGTATAGGAAGATATCTATGCTGGACTGGTATATTATGGTATCTCAAAGTACAGTCTAGTAGAGAACCAGAATGCCCCTGAACCAAAGTTGACTTCTAGTAAGGCAGCCCTAAAAATGTATTGAGTTGTATGTGATATAGAAGACTGAGGCCATCCAATCCGTGGCATTGCTGCTATGAGGGTAGTTGAGAAATTTGAATTTTGTCTCTTCTAGTGCAGAGAACACTTTCTGCACTAGCAATGCAGCCCCGAACTGCTCAGAGGGAGTGTGTGACATCCATTAGGCTGCCTCAGGGCAGGGACCGCTTCTGCTGCCAATGTTGGATGAATGGTGAGCTAGTCAGAAGCTTACAGCCAAGTAAATAACAGCTTTCAGGGTTAAAAATAAAGAATGGCAAAATAATTTTGTAGTCAACTCAAAAAATTATGACAGTGGACAGTTAAAGAATTATAGTAGTTTATTTTGTGGTGGAACCAATTCCAGTTCTATCACATTTCCAGCATCTAATTAATCAACAATTCTTTGTTTTTGACGCATTTTTAGGATGATTTATACTCACTGCAATGTAACATGAAGATCCCAATTAAATGGACAGCCCCTGAGGTTCTGACCTACGGAAAATACTCCACAAAGTCTGACATTTGGTCATATGGCATCATGATATATGAAGTCTTCATGTTGGGACAGCCGCCCTACCAAGGTAAGCACCAAAAACAAAAGGAACTTCCATGTTCACACTGCAAATTGTATCCTACGTGCTTGTTTACAGATCTGCATTCAGGGAAAAAGAGGGAAAATTTTCTACAAAACATCTTATTTTCTGAAATTCGTTTATTCTAAGAAAAAAATAGTTCCAAACTTACCTGGGCAGCACTTACAGTTTTTCTCTAACTGGCCTTCAGGCTGGGCCCCTTAGTTCATAACAAGGTTATAGATATAAGAAACATTGGGGTAACAGTCACACTGCTATAGCTCCAGAAGTACACAAATAAGCACTCACCCCAAATTTCACCCTAAATGGCCTTCAGGCTGGGCCCCTTTTCGCTCTCAACAAGGTTACAGATATTTAGAAACATTGGGGTAAAAGTCACCCTGCTATAATTCCAAGGGGTACCCAGGGCACAAATAATTATTCACTCCAAATCTCACTCTAACTGGCCTTCAGGCTGGGCCCCCTTAGCCCATAGCAAAGTAATAGATATATAGAAACATTGGGGTAACAGTCACCCTGCTATAGTTCAAGGGGTACCCAGGGCACAAATTATTATTCACCCCAAATCTCACCCTAACTGGCCTTAAGCTGGACCCCCTTAGCTCATAACAAGGTTACAGATATATAGAAACATTGGGGTAATAGTCACTCTGCTATAATTCCAGGGGTACCCAGGGCACAAATAAGCACTCAACCCAAATCTCACCCTAACTGGCCTTCAGGCTGGGCCCCTTAGCTCTCAACAAGTTTACAGATACACTTGAGCCACTGGTTTCTATGCTTATTTTCTCAGGAATGAATAACCAAGAAGTGATGGCCAAACTCACATTGGGATACAGACTTCCAAAGCCAGATCAATGTAGCCCAGATGTTTACAAGTTGATGCTGGAATGTTGGCAGGAAAAACCTAGCCAAAGGCCGAGCTTCTATGAATTTGTGTTGAAACTGACTGCCATCCAGCATAGCGTCCAATGAAAGTAATGGTGGGTTTAAGTGGGCAGCAGTTTGGGGACTACCTACATTATAAAGCAGTATGTACACTTAACTCAAAGTTTTGTCCTACGAGAGACTCCCGCCCAAGAATACACAAAAAAATAGGGGTGGATTAAAGTTCTCATTTTAGTCACTGTATTGGCACAACCTTCCACTGAAATTACTAGTATGAAGGATTAGTGCCAGGCCCGGACTGTCCATCGGTGAATTCGGGCAAATGCCCGTTGGACCGATGTCTGTGTTATAAATGGGCCGCACAGCCTGCTGTCCAGATACTGTAGATATCCGTTAATGAGGCTGCTGTTGCTGACAAACACCACTAGATGTCGCTTATTTCTCAAGTGACTGCAGCTCCTCTGCAATTCTACTCTGCAAAGTAACCACTAGGTGTCAGCACTTCTGGAGCCTGTAACAAATTTTAAAGGAGAAGGAAAGTGAATTAAGCTTTATCAGAAAGGTCTATATAAATACACCAGTAAACCCTCAAAGTAATGCTGCTCTGAGTCCTCTGTCAAAAGTAACACCACATTTCTATCCTTTTATTGTGTACTCATGGGCTTCTGTATCAGACTTCCTGTTTTCAGCATAAACCTCCAGGGCAGGGCTTGAGCATGCTCAGTTTGCTCCTCTCCAATCTCCCATCCCTGCTGTAATCTGAGCCCAGAGCTGTAGATGAGCAGGGAGAGACTCAGGCAGGAAGTGATGTCACACCAAGCTTATATGGCAGCTTATATCCTAAATAAACAGAGACAGTGTCTACAGCTGTTTTCTCAGGTATGGTAAAGTATTCTGCAGGATAAATATAGCGTTCTAGCTTGCACTATTGTGGCTAATCTGTTGGCAATAAACTGTCTTGGAGCTTTCCCTCTCCTTTAAACACCAATGATCTTTTTTTTTTTTTCTTTGAAATCCCTGACCAACAATGTTTTTTTAAATTTTAATGGGGAACCCTGGCCACCAATGTTTTTTTTTTTACTTGGGGGTCCAGCCACCAATTCTTTTTTTTACTTATGGGGGGGCTGGCCACCAATTTTTGTTTTAACTTGGAGGGAGCAGGCCACCAATAGTAATATCTTTTTTTACCTTTTATCGGAGACCCTGACCACCTTTTTCCCCCCCACATTTTATTGGGGGGGGGCTCTGACCACCAATGTTTTCTTTTTTAGCTTGTGTGGATGGGGGAGCTTGGTCGCCAATGTCACACATGTATACAGGTATGGAACCTGTTATCCAGAATGCTCTAGACTTGGGGTTTTCCGGATAATGAATCTTTCCAAAATTTGGATCTTCATACTAGAACTAGAAAAAAATAAACCCAATAATCTGATGCTGCTCCCAATAAAGACTAATCATATCTTAGTTTGGCTCAAGTTTCTGTTTTATTATTACAAAGAAAAAGAAATCAATTTTAAACATTTGGATTGTTTGATTATAATGGAGTCTATGGGAGATGGCTTTTCCATCATTTGGAGCTTTCTGGATAATGTGTTTTCAGATAACTAATCCCATACTTGGGCTGCTTTGATTTTTTTTTTTTGCCAGGGCTGCTTTTTTCTCCCAGGCCGACCCTGATTGGTGCTGCGGGTATAAGTGATGCTAAAAGATTATCAATGCCAAGTAGATGTTTGCATCCCACCTTGTGCTTGATAAACTAGGGTCTGAGGTTCAATGACAGCTGGAAGATCAAGGGTGTGAAGTACCGTTTAGCTAAGAACCCTACACATGTGGCGTTTGATTTCTTCTTTTGTTTTGCGTTGTCAATACCCGCTACCTTTAGGTTGTGTTTTGACCAGTGTTTCAAATAGGAAAAGTTTACAGTCGTGGTTGGGAATTTATGTAAAGCATTGGAGTTGGCTGTAGCTAGGAGACCATTACACGGGTTACAATTCTCAGGGCATCAGGGCTGGAACTAGGGGTAGGCAGAACCTCTTCTGTTCCAGGCTCTTGTCTCCACACCGAATACTCCTTCCAGTGGTAATGCTGCCTGTCTTGGTGATCCTTTCCCCAGCAGAGGTATAGTCACAGTGGCATCTTGCTTTCTGGCAGCTCCCCCTGTCCTTGTGCTTACCCATGTTCTGGTGCTATCTTCCTTCCTTGGAAGACCTCCTGCCCCTGAGGTCACCCAGTAACCAGTGGTATCTTACTCCTTGGCATATCTCCTGCCCTAAGCTCACCCACTTGTGTCCCTGTGCTGGCAGCTGATCACCTCAAAGGTACTCAACCCACTGTCCTCTTTGTTGTGGTCTTGAGCAGCCCAGCTAAATAACCTGGGCCCTGTCTTTCGCTCCTTGTATGACTATAACAATAACACCACAAAAAGTTTTTTCTCAAGGTATTCCCGAAGTTCAGTCCGTTTCCTTCCTCCAAGCGGTAAAAATAAAACTTACAAAAGTGATGAAACAGCTCTCCCTAGGAAGCTCGAGGAAAGACAGCAAGAAAAATAAAATTTAGTTTAGTTATATCTATCGCTTTCAATAAAACCATCTTTCTCCTGTGATCTGTCCGCTTTGGTTTTGTTTTATGATGGCAACCTTAACACAATCTTAGAGGACCCTCTAGTGGTGCATCAGTTGTGCAAACAGACTGATAGATATAACTAAACGTTTGTGAGTACCCACCCTGCTTCAGTGCACAAGTGTTTTAAAAGTTCAGAGTGGAAAGTTAACCCTATTTCTATTTCACAAGTGGAGTAAAGTGGTTTTCAAGGGAAAGTAAATGGTCACAAAAAAACACAAAAAAGACATGGGTGAAAAGTAAAATAACTTGTTAATTTTCAGCAACTAAAGGGGAGCACTAAGAGGTGTTACAGAAAAAGTATAAAATACTGCACTATATATATTTTCCTCAAGCTTCTTAGGGAGTGCTGTTTCATCACTTTTGGATGACTATAACGATGTTAACTATACTGAACTTTAGCTAACAGGCCTGGGAACCGCCCAGACCCAATCCCGTACTCACCTCCCCGCAAGGTGGGATCCAAGAAGAGCCCTGAGCATATGTGTGCTCTTCTTTTATCCAAAATTATCCTGACACCTACTGGGCAAACCTTGAAATGTAATGGACCCAGAAAATGGACAAATGAATCAATGGACCACTTAGGTGTCCAAATACAACGGTCTGTTCATTGGGACAAGTTGTTGGTGTGAAATGCAGGAAAAGCACCTGCTGAAATGCATAATAATTTGCAAGACCACAAAAAAACATGACAAAATGTGGGAACTTAAAGGACTACCCCAAGTCCTGGCCCTTGTCCCAACCCCCCCGTAATTTCACTGCCGTCACTTCGACTGCTCTTGAGCAGAGGGATGGGAAAAGTTTGCTGGCTGTGTTGACTAGGGTGCATGGTTGGCTTGACCCAACTTTGATAGCCATAATGAAGATTGGCACCTAGAAGCACAGATAGGGTTGCCACCTTTTCTGCCAGTGTAGACCAGGCAGGGGGCGGGGCCATGATGGGCGTGATGTTGGGGAGCGGGCAGGAAGTTTTGACCCGGGCAGCCCTTCAAATTACCGGGTCAAAACGCGCCAGATGGCAACCCTAAGCACAGATATTAGCACAGATATAAAAAAACAGTGGCAAAGCTGAGTTAAGGGAGGAAACAGGCAGGATAGCCGATATTCAGTCCTGTACACAAAATTCTGCCAATCAGAGAAAAACTATAAAGATGATGAGATGTAGAAAGGAACATGAAATACAGACGGGCTGCTTAGTAGCGCAGAGAGCACACAGCGCATTCAGGGAGTATTTATACTTACACTATACTCGTGTGAATTCTGTATGTGCTATTTATATATGTGACTAAATCACAGATACATTGGCTGGTTAGTAACATTGCCTGGAAATTGGCACAATTCCACACACAATTTTTATTATATTCATAGTATTTTTCCCTATAATGTACTTGCAGCTGCTTTATAACATATAGAATGCTCCATCATTTAGATGCCAATGGCTTGTGCCAATTAGGTTTGCCACCATTTCTATTCCTGGAAAACGGGTAAGGGGGAGGAGCGGATGACATCGGGGGGCAGGGCTGCAATTGGCTGATCTCCATGTCATTAAAATCAATGTCCTGTCCGGATTTTCTAATTCGGAAATCCAGACAGGAAGGTTTTACCTTAGGGTTGCCACCTGTCCAGTTTTAACCCGGAGAGCCCCGGTATTTTGAAGGACTGCCCTCTGACATCACAGCACTGCCCCCTCTATGTCACGGCCCCGCCCCCTGCACGGTTTCCACTGTTTGAAAAGGTGGCAACCCTATTTTACCCGGACAACCCTCATGGCTCGTGCATCTTTATAAAGACTGCAGGACTCCCAAGAGCACCTCTCTAGCTCTTTATATATCATATATATAGAGAGTGATATTCTGAGACAATCTGCAGTTGGTATTCATTTTTTTTATTTTTTGTGCTTTTTGGGTTATTTAGCTTTTTACTCAGCAACTCTTCAGTTTGCAGTGTCTGGTTGCTAAGGTCCAAATAACCCTAGCGACTATACATTGATTTGAATAGAAGGAAGGAGGAGAGGACCTGAATAGAAAGAGAAGTAATAAAAAGTGGCAATAACAATGCATTTGTAGCCTGACAGAGCATTTTTTTATATATGGGCTCAGTGACCCCCATTTGAAAGCTGGAAAGAGTTAGAAGAAGAAGGCAAATAATTCAAAAACTACAAAAAATAAATAATGAAGACCAATTGAAAAGTTGCTTAGAATTAGCCATTCTATAACAAAAAGTTCAAAGTGAACCACCCTTTAATAATACAAAAAAGAACTATGGAATGAAAAAATGAAAGGGCTCTGAAGCGTTAAAATATGCATTTGTTTCTATACAATGACTGAATGAATTACCTTCTCCCTCTGAAAGCACAATCTCTCATTTGATCAGTGTTTCTGTGAGGCTGTGAAGCAGATTGTTAGGCTAACAATTTTTTCAAATAAATATATTATTTCTAAAATAGGATTATTCTCTTTCCAGTACAAAAAGTGAGGTAAAGTATTCTATGTAGCAAATAATGTAGCTGTTGTAGCTTTGGGTTCCATCTCTTTTGTACATTGTTCTGATTACTAAGGGGCAGATTTATCAAGGGTCAAATATTAAATTCAAATAGTTTTTTTAGTCAAAACTCACAAATTCAAATTGTGAATAATCCCAGCCCGATTCAAATTCGAGATTATTCAAACCTTTACCCTGGGAATAATTCGAATTCGACTGTTCGCCGCCTAAAACCTGCCGAGTTCATGTAGAAGTCAATCAAATTTCGATTCAAGTCTTTGCGTCGGTAATATTAGTTCGAGTTTTAGACGTTCAAATTTCATCTTAAGTAACCTCCCAATCGAGTTGCGATTATGTTCGAATTTATTAGAGTAAAAAAAAATTCACATGAATTTTCAAAATTTGACCTTTGATAAAAGGGCCTCTAAAGGTGTTAGGTGTTAAAACTCCAGATTCTGTTGCCCTGCACTGGTATAAACTGTGTGTTTGCTGCAGAATCACTACTAGAATTTATATTTAAAATAAATATATAAATATATTCATAGATGGCCTGTCCCAGCCCTGGTAGAGCCTCCTAGAAATGTCTTGACACCAGGAAGGCATATAGGGAGCATTCTGAATGTCTATGTTTTAATACAGTTACTTTTTCAGACATTGGAGTGAGGCATAGTAGTGCTCAGAAGATGCAATGTTCCTATCAAGCATTCCATGCACTGACAGCTTATTTCTTGCTATATAACACAGAGTGCCATATCAGTCCCTTGGAGATTTACACTAGCACCAACCCCCATGTGATTAGTAAAACTCATGCAGTGCTTGTGGAATATTCAATGAGCCACTAAGAATTTGGGCTTTTCTTCTTTGAAAACAGGCATTCTATGCAGTGTTTGAGAATGTATAGGTGCCTACCGAGTTTTCAGCACCCAAAATGTGCTGAAAAAGTATACCTCGGCTTATACTCGAGTCAATGGCTGTGCAGCGCTGCAGGGGCCCTGGGAAAATGCCTTTTGTTGGAGTCGAGGTTGCTGAGGACCCTGAGGAATTGAAAATTGTTGCTGTATAACATTGTTATGGGAGACACATACCGGTACCTCCCACAAAGTCCACCATCACTCCCCTCAATAGTAGTGTCCAAGTAGAACATCACTGCGTGTGGAGTGGCGTGACGGCCTCACGAGATGAGACTTGTGACATCAGGAATAGCTGTCTGGCTGGAGTCTATGCGCTAGACGTTAACGGAGCTGCAGGACTTTTAAACAGGGACCCGGGTCTACTGCTGGTTGTGTTAAGAACAATCAGAATTGTCCAGGGAAAAGCGTAAAGACTGCCGGGAGGTACCGGTATGTGTCAGGTGTCAATATTACCTGTATAGGTTTAGCCCTGTATGAGCTGGGAGGGTGGAGCTCGTCAGTGGGGTTATATGCTGGGAGAGAGCATCCCTCTAATAACGGGCTACACACATAGCAGGAGTGCAAGCTGACTGGGCAAGCTTATGTGTCTGCATTTATGCTGTGCCAGTGGCTGGCATGTGAATGGGCTCCTTACTAATTAAAGTACTCCAGCACACGAAATCTGCTCAAGGGTTATTACCCGTGTTTAATGTCAAGCCAAAAAGGTTACAACGTTTCGGGGGCGTAATCCTTCGTCAGGTGATCTGTGCCTCCCACCTCCACCATTAAATACGTAAAAAACTGTTAATCAACACCCACATAAGGTGAAATTTACATATCAAGCAATAAACGAATTCCTTGGATTACGATAAAAGTCCAGAGTTCATGTAATAATCAAAGTATCCATTATTTCCAATAAAGTCCAAACATAATCCAACTTCTGAAAAATTTGAAAGCATTTTGTTTCAGAATTTTTTTTTTAAGCATTTTGTTTCAAAAAAATACATAAACAAATCAATAAGGGTTACAATCAAAATACAGGGTTATTAACCTAAACTTCGATTATTACATGTAATAACCCTTGAGCAGATTTCGTGTGCTGGAGTACTTTGGTTAGTATTACTTGTTGGAGGTGCTGTCCTCCTATGCCCCATGCACCGTGTACGTTGAAGAGGGACCAGGTGTGCATCTGCATTTTGTGGGCTCCTTACTAATTGTCACTACTTGACCTGTAGTTTTACATATAGAAGTATAGTCCTATATATATATATAGGACTATATATATATATAATATATATGTGTGTGTATATATATATATATATATATATATATATATATATATATATATATATATATATATATATATATATATATACACATATACAGAGCAGCCCAGCCAACACTGTCACATTATCACCATTGTCCCCTCAATTCCCAATCTATAGTCACTACAACTTGTGTGTCCATTAACGGATTGTGAGGCCGCACTCTCTGCCCATGTGCGTCCCGGCACCCTCTTTTGCGCTGTTCACCCTGTGAATGCATTTCTAACCCCTAGGCTTATACTCGAGTCAATAAGTGTAACAAGTTTTTGTAGGTAAAATTAGGTACCTTGGCTTATACTTGTGTCGGCTTATACTCAAGTATTTACGGGTATATTGGATACGATTTTTAATGACAGTCTCACCTTTTCAGTGCTGGTATCTTCTTTAATTTATCAAATAGGAAAGATCTGAGGTATGTGGAGAACTAGAGGCCAACTGCCCTGTTGAACATTGGTAGGAACCTTCTGGCAAAGATTCTTTTTTCTATCTTATCTAATTTTTGTTCATATTTCATTTTTTTTATGGTTAAAGAGCAAAGTAAGTACTTTGGTTCTTTCATGCTGATAAGAGGGGCTCTTGTAAAGCTCATGGTTGTAGTAATTTCTCTGTATCATTGAACCATACAGAGGCCTTAGTGTGACAACATTATTAATGACTATTATGAGCTAATTGCCATGTTACGTTTTTTTATAGATCAATTGTCCAGAAACCTGGTTTTCAAGAAGCTCCAAATGATCTCCCATGGAGTTTATTTTGAACAAATCATTTCAAAATGATTTCCAATATCTCTGTACATTTTTATTTTATTAAATTAAATCAGATCCTTGTTCTTGAAGAAACTAAGCTGTATGAATTCATAATGGTGGCAAAAGCAATTCTATTGGTTCTATTTAAAGGAACAATTCAAACCCAAAATGAAAACTGGGTAAATAGATAGGCTGTGCAAAATAAAAAATGTTTCTTATGTAGTAAGTTAGCCAAAAATGTTATGTATAAAGGCTGGAGTGACTGGATGTGTAACATAATAGCCAGAACACTACTACCCAGGTTAATCTGTGAATCTTTCCCCTAGCTGGCCTAAAATCAGAATACACTTTTAGATATCTAGAAATATTGGTGTCACCCTGCTATAGTTCCAGGAGAAGCATTCACCCCAAATCTCCCCCTAACTGGCCTTCAGGCTGGGCCCCCTTAGCTCATAATAAGGTTACAGATATATAGAAATATTTGGGGTAACCGTCACCCTGCTATAGTTCCAGGAGAAACCCTGGAATAAATAAGTACTTACCCCAAATCTCACCCTAACTGGCCTTCAGGCTGGGCCCCTTAGCTCATAACAAGGTTACAGATATATAAAAACAATCGGGTAACAGTCACCCTGATATAGTTCAAGGGGTACCCAGGGCACAAATAATTACTCACCCCAAATCTCTCCCTAACTGGCCTTCAGGCTGGACCCCCTTATCTCATAACAAGGTTACAGATATATAGAAACATTGGGGTAACAGTCACCCTGCTATAGTTCCAGGGGTACCCAGGGCACAAATAATCACTCACTCCAAAGCTCACCCTAACTGGCCTTCAGGCTGGACCCCCTTATCTCATAACAAGGTTACAGATGTATAGAAACATTGGGGTAACAGTCACGCTGCTATAGTTCCAGGGGTACCCAGGGCTGTATTTAGGTCCGGTGCCTAGGGTGGCCTTTATTCATGTGACGTCAGCACATTGTGCGGCCAACTCACGCACTCACGTCGTGGAAGTGATGCCACGTGATTTGGCATAGAAGAGGGGCAGACAATACTTGATTGACAGCTGAAATTTTTAAATGAGCTTACAACAGCTATGAATGCTTTAATAAAAAAATGAAATTGGATTTCATGTTTAATTTGAAAAGGACCTTTATTATACAGATTTTTGTGTCTGGATGACAGGTCCACTTTAACCAAAAAAGACAGCAGGAATGTTTGACATGGTGCCTCTGTAACAAACAATGTATTGGCTGAAAAATAGTATGATTGGGTATGATGACTACGTTAATAGTGTTTAATGTCAACATTTTCTTTTTTTTATTAAGTTGGAAGACAAATGAAAGATATGGGTTCAATCCTAAAACTACCCTTGTTATGCTGATTTCCTGTTTTTTGTTGTGTTTTCTGTTTCTTAATCTCATTATCCTCTTTATCCCCTCCCAAAATTCAATCTGCGTAATGAGAATACTCTGTCAGTCAAGCACGACCTTCTATGTGAGGTGTGCAGAGGGTCAGGCAGATTTTGGTTGAGGGTTTGTGGTGGCAGCACTTCTGGTTTTATGTTAAACAGCGGATATCAGGTCAGCTTGCAGATATTGATGTTGTGGGTTGGATCAGAAAGTGGGTGATAATATGGGTTGTGGGTGATAATATGGGTTATGGGTGATATTGCACCTGTTCAAATTAGACCCATGCAGCTCTATAGGTATTTAGTAGAGTGGTATCACTGGGGACACAGCCGGGCAAATTTTTACTGTAAATGAATAATGAATAGCAGGTATTTACTGGTCCATCCAGTTAACGTGAAATCTAATGACAGAGTTTGTACTGTGAATTGTTTTACTGCAATAAATTCCCCTGTGAGGAGCAACTGAAGCTGCAGATCAGCATAAGTTTCCCCGGGGATTTCTTATTTCCTTCTCTCCTTGCCACTGGATCTGCTCACCGGGAACTATTAAGGAACAGAAAAACTGTTCAGTTTCTGCATTTCTTTAAAGGGCCCTTTTGGCTCCCACCCTTTTGGCTCCCAATAACAGCTTATGGGGGCCACACACTGAACAGTGTAAAATGTTCTGCTGAGTTTCATTTCTCCTTTACCCGAGTCCTCTATTGAGAAAAGCAAACAGGTGTCTGCAAACAAAGGCGCAACCTCCTTGTAGCTGGTTCTCCCTGCTTTTGTTCTGTCGTGTTATTCAGGTTGCCTTGGAATCAGTAGGAAATGCCTAGAATATTTTCCTTTTTTACACTTTTTTATTATAACAAATGTGGCCTCATACAATTCTGCATTGGCTCTCACTAGCACTAAAGAGAGCCCTGTATGTTGTTACCAGAAAGCATTCCCTTCATACAGTGTCGGACTGGCCTACCGGGATACCAGGAAAACTCCCGGTGGGCCCAGGTGTTAGTGGGCCCTTTTGCTTCTACCAATTTAGCATATTTCATGGCCATTCTCTATTTCTTTATGTGGAAAAAAGAGACTTAATAAAAGAATAGAGTACAATAAGTAGATATAAAAGACTAGGAGAATAAATAGGTTAAGTGAGGAGAGGAAGAATAATAATTTGGAAAGTGGGCCCATGGTTTAAGGCAGTGATCCCCAATCAGTAGTTCTCAAGCAACATGTTGCTCTCCAACCCCTTGGATGTTGCTCCCAGTGGCCTCAAAGCAGTTGATAATTTTTGAATTCCTGGCTTGGAGGCAAGTTTTAGTTGTATAAAAACCAGGTGCATTGGTAGAGCCTTAATGTAGGTTGACAATCCACATAGGGTCTACCAAATGGCCAATCACAGCACTTATTTGACACCCAGGAACACTTTTCATGCTTGTGTTGCTCCCCAACTACTTTTACTTCTGAATGTTGCTCACGGGTTCAAAAGGTTGGGGATCCCTGGTTTAAGGCATACCTCCCAACATTTTGAAAACAGAGGGACAAAAAGATTTGCCTATGGACCACGCCCATTTTGTGGCCACACCCCTTATTACATGTCCATTTTACAAAATTTGTGGTTTTAATGTGTTATTACAGTTTTGCTAATGAAGGTGCATTGCCCTTAAGGGCAGAGATACATGGTCAGATTCGGGGCGACAAATCTCCTCTTCGTGGGTGACTAATCTCCCCAAAATACCTTCCCCTGCCTTCCGCGAGCTAGAATGAAAATCGCCGATGGGATGGCACTTGGATTGCTTCGTTTTCTGAAGCCTCCTGAAGTTGCCTCACAAGGTAACTTCAGGCGACTTCGGAAAATGAAGCACTCCAAGTGCCATCCCGCCGGTGATTTATATTCTAGCCGGGAAGGCAGTTCGGGGTGATTAGTCGCCCGAAGAAGAGAATTGTCGCCGTGCTCCCCGAATCTGACCATGTATCTCTGCCCTTTAACTGTGAGTCTAAGTTCTCCCAAGAGACCTGCTTATCTCAGATTGTTACAAAAGTATCTATTGGCCATGTTTACTAACATTGGAGATAAATATCTGGAGAGATTTCTGGAGATGTTGCCCATGGCAAATCTCTCCAGATATTTATCTCCAATGTTAAGGTCCCCATAGTCGCAAAGATTTTTCTTTGGTGAACGACCGATTTTAGTGCAATCCATCAAATTATCGTGAGGTTAGTGGGAATCGAACGATCGTGCATCTAACGATTTTTACATTTAAACGATAGTTTCAAGCTTGGTCTACCGATAACGAAAAGATCTTTTAAAAATCTTTACATCTATGGCCAGCTTAAGTAAACATGCCAGTAAGTATCTATTCTGGGCTCTCTGCCAAAAGCCAATTAAGTTTAAAAAACTTTTTTATCTTTTTCTGGCTGTTCAGTGCAGGAGATCAAAGAGAAAGTCGGGACATTTCAGAAACAAACCCGGGACTGTCCAGAGAAAACAATTGGGAAGTATGGACTAAGGTTTTCTGGTGGGCCCCTGGCAACCCAGTTCGACACTGCCTTCTACCTTCAGTAAATGTGAATAAATATTTCACTTTGGCAAAGTGGCATTTGCTCAACTACTTTTTTTTTTTGTTCTGAAATCAGTTAAACATACACACACATATCAGCTTACACACATATTTCATTGGTTACTCACTCCCAGCTGCCAAAGTGTGACGCATTATAAAGCAAATCTGAAAAAAGAATTTGAAAGGACCTTTTTTTTTAACCCAGTGAGAAATGAAACTACTGCAAAGCTCCCATAAAAAAACAATCCTGCATTTCTACAAGCTGGTCACATTGCTTGTCTGCAAAATATACTGTATGTTTAAATTCTGCTTGTGTGGTCACTTTATAGTGCAATTGGAGCAATTACAGAAAATAATATTCAGTATTGTTTTGCTTGTTTTTCCTACACACACCAGTCAAGATGAAGAGACCAACACTTTACATTGCGGCCCAAACCACAGCCCACAAGTGGGCAATGATGGGAGTTGTAGTTTAAAAACGAATGAATCTCTATGCCTCTGGCACGGTCCTGTTTGGGTTTTATAAAAGCAGTGATTCTCTTTCGTATCACTAGAGATGTCGCGAACTGTTCGCCGGCGAACTTGTTCGCGCGAACATCGGGTGTTCGCGCTCGCCGGAAGTTCGCGAACGTCGCGCGACGTTCGCCATTTTGGGTTCGCCATTGTTGGCGCTTTTTTTTGCCCTCTCACCCCAGACCAGCAGGTACATGGCAGCCAATCAGGAAGCTCTCCCCTGGACCACTCCCCTTCCCTATAAAACCGAAGCCCTGCAGCGTTTTTTCACTCTGCCTGTGTGTGCTGAAGAGATAGTGTAGGGAGAGAGCTGCTGCCTGTTAGTGATTTCAGGGACAGTTGAAAGTTTGCTGGCTAGTAATCGTTTTGATACTGCTCTGTTATTGGAGGGACAGAAGTCTGCAGGGGTTTGAGGGACATTTAAGCTTAGGTAGCTTTGCTGGCTAGTAATCTACCTTCTACTGCAGTGCTCTGTATGTAGCTGCAGTGGGCAGCTGTCCTGCTTCTGATCTCATCTGCTGACTGCTGCAATAACAGGCAGATTTTTCAGATACATTTTTGCCCTTGATCCCCCTCTGGCATGCCACTGTCCAGGTCGTTGCACCCTTTAAACAACTTTAAAATCATTTTTCTGGCCAGAAATGTCTTTTCTAGATGTTAAAGTTCGCCTTCCCATTGAAGTCTATGGGGTTCGCGAACCGTTCGCGAACCGCTCGCATTTTTGCGCAAGTTCGCGAATATGTTCGCGAACTTTTTTTCCGACGTTCGCTACATCCCTACGTATCACCTACGGCTCCTGTTCTTATCAGAGTTGGATTTACAGAGTCTGGTGAAATATTAAACAGAATATTGCAGGCAGTAGATAAAGGACCAATGTACAACTCACTTGCGCCAAATTGGGAGGCACTGACTTGCCCTACAGAGCTAATTCTCTCTTAATTTCCACCCTACCTGACTGAATAAATGATTGGATAGACCTTTTTTCTGTGCATATTTGTATTTTCTAAATATAAGTAGGAGCTGCTACAGTGTCATCTATAATCCCTTAATGAACTTTTAAATCTGTTTATAACCGTAACAGGTGATGTTTTATGTGACCCTAAAGGGTCTCTTCCACGCATATACAAATATATAGAGAGGAATGTTCTGGGCACACAGTTAACTATACCCTCATACTATATTGTCTAAGGGAAACAATATGGCACCTTCTTCCCATATGTATAAATACAAATACAGTATATAGAGAGGAATGTTCTGGGCACACAATAAGCTATACCCTCATACTATACTGTCTAAGGGAAACAATATGGCACCTCCTTCCCATATGTATAAATACAAATATACAGAGAAGGAATGTTCTAGGCATACAATAAGCTATACCCTCATACTGTACTGTCTTAAGGGAAACAATATGGCACCTCCTTCCCATATGTATAAATACAAATATACAGAGAAGGAATGTTCTGGGCACACAATAAGCTATACCCTCATACTGTACTGTCTAAGGGAAACAATATGGCACATCCTTCCCATATGTAAAAATACAAATATACAGAGAAGGAATGTTCTGGGCACACAATAAACTATACCCTCATACTGTACGGTCTAAGGGAAACAATATGGCACATCCTTCCCATATGTAAAAATACAAATATACAGAGAAGGAATGTTCTGGGCACACAATAAACTATACCCTCATACTGTACTGTCTAAGGGAAACAATATGACACCTTCTCCCATATGTATAAATACAAATATGCAGAGAAGGAATGTTCTGGGCACACAATAAGCTATACCCTCATATTGTACTGTTTGTTCACCTTTTATTCTACTTTAAGAATGATATAGTGAGTGATATTCTGAGACAATTTGCAATTGGTTTTCATTTTTTATTATTTGCTCCTTGTTCAGCTGCTTACAATTTCAGCAAATTTCTGTAGCAACCCAGTAATGATTTGAATGTGAGACTGGATTATGAATAGGACCTGAATATAATGATAAGTAACGAAAAAATTTGCAATAACAATAAAATTGTAGCCTCACAGAGTAATAGTTTATGGGCTACTGTGTTCAGCAACCCCCACTGGAAAGCTGCAAAGAGTTAGAAGAAGTAGGTAAATAATGCAAAAACTATAAATAATAAAAAAAAATATATAGACCAATTGAAATCTTGCTAAGAATTGGCCATTCTATAACATACTAAACGTTATCTTGAAGGCGAACCGTCCCTTTAAAGTAAATATAACTCAATATACTGACTAAATAAATGATATTTATTCATGGGGAGCGTTTATAAACAGGCCCTACTGTACAATAAACAAGCAAAGTTCTGAGAATTCATGATACATATACCCTGTACCACAGAGCTTTCAGTTTGTGACATAAAGAATTCAGCTCCTTATCTAAAGCCTTGGGGTTCACTCTTTTTCAGTTAAAGGATATCATTGTGATGTAGGGCAGCAGGTTGGGTCACATTCCTGACACACCTCCTATTGGAGGAACATAATATACCTCAGTCCCAGGTTTCTATTTGTGCAGCCAATGAGGAAGTTCTGCAAATGAAAAATAACTTTCTCCTCAATCTCGTTCCCAAAGCACAAAATCCGCCTAGTTCTCTCTGGCTAATGGTGACCAGGACTTTTTACAGAAGAACTTTCCCTATATCATGGAATCCTTTCTAAGGGAACAGTTAAATTGTCTGAATTTCCTTTGGGACAAAATCTGGCCTCCTTCAAGCAACGTCAGGAACGGTAGCAATGGGAGGGGATCTGTTTCTACGCCCCCGATCAGCTTCATCTCCATAGCAGACATAGTTACAGCCCTGTACAGTTTTGATGCCCGAAGTAAAGATGAGCTGACAATTGAGCAGGGTGAAGAGTTGTATACGTTGAGGGATGAAGGTGACTACCTCTTGGTCAGGAAACTAACGGGCAGTATGGAAAGTGGGCTAGTTCCAAAATCCTACGTGGCTCAGTCCAGTCTCCCAGGTGGTCACTACTCCATTCAAGAACGGTGAGTATAAAGTATATGAATTGCAGCACAGAAGATGTGTTTGAGGCATGTGAAAGATTGGGTGGATTTATTTGCAGATTTGATTTTCTGCATAAAGGCAAAGGGGTGCAAACATATGTCAACTATGATTCATGCCATGCTTCCTTTTAAATAATACACCACCACTCAGTAGTAGTTAAAGTCTTTTAAGCATTGTTATTTCATCTGCCTACTGCTAATTCCTTCTACTGCCAAGTATTCCCTCCCTCTGAAACTAAGATTCCGTCTCTCTTCCTGCTGCTAATTCTTCCTTCTCCTTCCTCCTTCTTCATTATCATTCCACCCCTTCTACAATCAGGTATCCTGCCCTCCTTCTTCATTCTAATTCAACTCCATCTACAATCAAGTATACTGCCCTCCTTCTTCATTATAATTTCACTCCATCTACAATCAAGTATGCTGCCCTCCTTCTTCTTTATAATTCCACTCCATCTACAATCAAGTATCCTGCCCTCCTTCGTCTATATAATTCCACTCCATCTACAATCAAGAATGCTGCCCTTCTTCTTCATTATAATTCCACTCCATCTACAATCAAGTATCCTGCCCTCCTTCTTCATTCTAATTCCACTCCATCTACAATCAAGTATACTGCCCTCCTTCTTCTTTATAATTCCACTCCATCTACAATCAAGTATCCTGCCCTCCTTCGTCTATATAATTCCACTCCATCTACAATCAAGAATGCTGCCCTTCTTCTTCATTATAATTCCACTCCATCTACAATCAAGTATCCTGCCCTCCTTCTTCATTATAATTCCACTCCATCTACAATCAAGGAGCCTGCCCTCCTTCTTCATTCTTATTCCACTCCATCTACAATCAAGTATCCTGCCCTTCTTCATTATAATTCCACTCCATCTACAATCAAGTATGCTGCCCTCCTTCGTCTATATAATTCCACTCCTTCTACATTCAAGTATGCTGCCCTCCTTCTTCATTCTAATTCCACTCCATCTACAATCAAGTATCCTGCCCTCCTTCTTCATTCTAATTCCACTCCATCTACAATCAAGTATGCTGCCCTCCATCGTCTATATAATTCCACTCCATCTACAATCAAGTATCCTGCCCTCCTTCTTCATTATAATTCCACTCCATCTACAATCAAGAATGCTGCCCTCCTTCGTCTATATAATTCCACTCCTTCTACATTCAAGTATGCTGCCCTCCTTCTTCATTCTAATTCCACTCCATCTACAATCAAGTATCCTGCCCTCCTTCTTCATTCTAATTCCACTCCATCTACAATCAAGTATGCTGCCCTCCTTCTTCTTTATAATTCCACTCCATCTACAATCAAGTATCCTGCCCTCCTTCTTCATTATAATTCCACTCCATCTACAATCAAGAATGCTGCCCTCCTTCGTCTATATAATTCCACTCCTTCTACATTCAAGTATGCTGCCCTCCTTCTTCATTCTAATTCCACTCCATCTACAATCAAGTATCCTGCCCTCCTTCTTCATTCTAATTCCACTCCATCTACAATCAAGTATCCTGCCCTCCTTCTTCATTCTAATTCCACTCCATCTACAATCAAGTATCCTGCCCTCCTTCTTCATTCTAATTCCACTCCATCTACAATCAAGTATCCTGCCCTCCTTCTTCATTCTAATTCCACTCCATCTACAATCAAGTATCCTGCCCTTCTTCATTATAATTCCACTCCATCTACAATCAAGTATGCTGCCCTCCTTCGTCTATATAATTCCACTCCATCTACAATCAAGTATCCTGCCCGGCTTCTTCATTATAATTCCACTCCATCTACAATCAAGTATCCTGCCCTCCTTCTTCATTCTAATTCCACTCCATCTACAATCAAGTATCCTGCCCTCCTTCTTCATTATAATTCCACTCAATCTATAATCATGTATGCTGCCCTCCTTCTTCTTTATAATTCCACTCCATCTACAATCAAGTATCATGCCCTCCTTCTTCATTATAATTCCACTCCATCTACAATCAAGTATCATGCCCTCCTTCTTCATTATAATTCCTCTCCATCTACAATCAAGTATCCTGCCCTCTTTTTTCATTATAGTTCCACTCCTTCTACAATCAAGTATCCTGCCCTCCTTTTTCATTATAATTCCACTCCATCTACAATCAAGTAACCTGCCCTCCTTCTTCTTTATAATTCCACTCCATCTACAATCAAGTATCCTGCCCTCCTTCTTTATTATAATTCCACTCCATCTACAATCAAGTATCCTGCCCTCCTTCTTCTTTATAATTCCACTCCATCTACAATCAAGTATCCTGCCCTCCTTCTTCTTTATAATTCCACTCCATCTACGACCAAGTATCCTGCCCTCCTTCTTCTTTCTAATTGAGAGTCTTGAACTGAAATATAGTCAGACAGCCGCTGCCCTACAGTCAAGTATCCTGCTCCCTTCCTACTGCTAATACCTGTCCTTGTGTAGCTATGTTTCTTTCTTTCCTTTATGTTGTTAATTCCTCTAGCTCTGTAGCCGAACATACTGCTCTAAAGCTGGCCATAGACGCAAAGATCCGATCGTACGAATCGTGGATTCGTACGATTTTCGGACCGTGTGTGGAGAGTCCCGACATTTTTCGTCCGTCGGAGATTGGTCGTTTGGTCGATCGGACAGGTTAGAAAATTTCTGTCGCCTGCCGATAATATCTCTGCGTGTATCGCCGATCGTACGATTTTCAGAGGGAGACTGTCACTAGTGTTGTCAGACATAAGTATCGTACGATTGCTGTCAGGGGCAGAACATTGGGTGATCTGTTCTTATTTGATCGGAATGGTAAAGACTTTGATCTGAATGGTTAGTGGAGGGTCGGGAGATGGGAAAGTCCGATCGTACGTTGATTCGTACGATCGGATCTTTGCGTCTATGGCCAGCTTTATTCCTTTTGGAGAATCATGGGTCTTGTAGCAGTGAGTCAGTATGTTGAAAATCCATGCCTTCAGTACCATCATGTGACATTTTCTCTCTCATTGTTGTTAATACAGTTGGTACTTTGAAGTGGCAAATCGCAATGATGCTGAAAGGCTGCTCCTGAGTCCTCCAAATGCCCATGGCTCATTCCTTGTGCGCCCCAGTGACAGCACCCCTGGGCATTACTCACTATCTGGTGCGTTGTTTCACTCTATGGGGGAACCCCCACTTTCACTGTGTACCCATTCTTTCTTTTAAACCCCCAAAAAATACAACAATGCTAATGAGTACAGAGGGCCTAGTGGGGGTCATGTCTGATGTGCAGCTTTAATTAGGGCATATACATATGAATAATGTATCACTTCTACGTGCAGTTAGGGTGTGGGGAGCTCACATTTCAGCCTTATTCTTTAAAAGGGGATGTGGGTGGAGGTGAATGTAATGCAAATATCCATTCTCCTGGTGCCCTGAGATGTAAAATGATGAATCTAAATGCCTCAGGCTCACTGGGGATTCGTTCAACTCTATCCACCATTTAGAGGGGAAGTAAAATAACTATATAAAAATGTCTGGGGTTTTTCTATAATTTGTATAGCCTTGCCCTATTTAAGCTGTGCTTTATATACATAATATCTAATTTTCATCAGTCCCAGTCCCAGTCCAGTTTATAATCTACAGTTAATATCACACATTAGGGAAAATTTTATCAGGAGCCATATAGCCATACTGTATGGTTTAAAATGGGGGAGAAAACCAGGCAGGACTAGACTGAGATTCAAAATAGGCCCTGGCATTTCAAGAACCCAGAGGTCGGAACAGCCCACTAAATAGAGACTATCTATGGCATCTTACAGCAGCTCCTCTAGCATTTGCCAGAATCCACAGGTTGCCAGTCCGGGCCTGAAACCAGAGTACCAGGAGGAAACCTACACAGACAAGTAGAGACAATACACACTCCTTGCAGATCAGTTAGTATTAGTATTACAAAGAAGCAATGACTACCTTCTGCTCCATGTTGCTACATATAGTACTACATATAATACATTAAAGACATTGTTATTTTGAGATATTCTTCAGCTAATCCTTCTTTCTATCTGTTTACTTCCTTTCTAGGTGCTCCTTTCTAAACCGAACTGTCAGTGACATAAACCAGAAAGCATTTTCTGTGGCTAGATCTCTGATTATTATTCTGCACTATTTGTCTAATGATATATCTTAAAGGGGTTTGTTCACCTTTAAATTAACTTTTAGTATGGTGTAGAGATTGATATTTTGAGACAATTTCCAATTGGTTTTCTTTTTTTTATTATTTATGGTTTTTGAGTTATTTAGCTTTGTAGTCAACAGTTCTCCAGTTTGTAGTGTCAGAAATCTGGCTACTAGGGTCCAAATTACCCTAGCAATATGAATAGGAGAGGGGCCTGAATGAGTAATAAAAAGCAATAACAATACATTTGTAGCCTTACAGAGCATTTGTTTTTTTTAGATGGGGTCGGTGACCCCTATTTGAAAGCTGGAAAGTACAGAAGTTGAGGGAAAATAACTCAAAAACTACAAAAAAGAAAAAATGAAGGCCAACTGAAAGGTTGCTTGAAATTAGCCATTCTATAACATAATAAAAGTTAACTTAGAGGTGAACCACCCCATTAACTCATAGATGCCAACTCTGCTTGTTTATCTGCAGTAAGGCTGATAAAGGCAAAACTCCAGTTGGTTGCTATGTGGTCCTACCTAAGTAAAACTAATGTGAATTCCTCTCCCCCTCAGACTGAGCTAATCCGATATAGTGGATTTTTTTATGTTGTGTTTCCCATGCACAGTGCGCAATGAGAACAAAGTCAGCCACTTCCGCATCAGTGTCAGTGCCAAGGGCGAGTTTTATATTCAGAATGAAAGATTCTTTGCCACCATTGAAGAACTCATCGGCTTTTATAAAGTAAACTGGAAACTCATCAAAAGTCCGTTGTTCCAGGTTTGTGTCTGGGTGAGTATGAAGTCATTAAAACAGTAATACTCCAGAAACTAATGTGCATTATTATATTACGTTGTGTAGTTCTTCAAGAAATATGTTTTTCATTTACATCAATGTCTTTTACAAGGGAGTTCCGGGTACTCGTGTCTCATTGCATTCTGGTTAAATACTCATCATGACAATCCTGATATGTTAAGTTATTTACAAATATGCTTAGCACCAGCACAACTGTCAGTCTATAGTAGTATGCATCTAATTTAGTCATCTAAATAGTAGTGCATAGGAGTAAAGGTGGCCATACACGAACGTTGAAAGCTGCAGATGGGCAAAGATCAGAAATGTAGTTGGTATCTGTATTATCTATGAATCCAGGGGAACAAAACATCGCAAAGTGTTATAGAACATCTAGAGACAAAATTACAGGTGGATCCCAGAATAGGATAAATATGACATATGGGACCGACATATGGGACCTGTTACCCAAAATGCTCAGAACCTGGGGTTTTCTGCATAACAGAGCAATCTGCAATTTGGATCTTCATACCTTAAAGGAGAAGTAAAGTTTATTTAGACTTGGGGGTGCCAAAAGCTAGACACCCCTAAGTGATTGCATTTACTTATCTGACACCCCAGGCTGGTGCATCTGTCAGCAGAAAACTGCACAGTCTCGGGGGTTCTGCCAGCAAACACCACGGAGCGATCCTCTTCTTACTTTCAGCTCGTGGTTGTGCATGCTCAGAGAGAAAATCTGAACTTAAAAAAAAAGCTAGCTATTTCGGGGAAATTTGAAAAGTGAACGATCGTTCCTGATGCTCGTCCATGCTTTTGAGGAGGACTTTTGGCACCCCCAAGTGTAAATGACTTTCCTTCTGCACTAATTCTACAAGAAAATCATGTAAATATTAAATAAACCCAATAACCCAATAACATTAAATAAACCCAATAGACTGAGCGTGAAATAACAGAAAAGCATGCAACTGCAACCTGTTGAAATTATACCACCAACAGAGGAAAGATTTGTGGCAGTACTAAACTTCAGGAGAGACCTCTGGAAACTCTGAAGACATCATAACGAAACATAATGAAGCTTAAGAAAACCATTAATGGTCTAAAGGATTCCAACCTTTAGAACCCTTGAGCAACATTCAGAAGTAAAAGAAGCTGGGGAGCAACACTAGCATGAAAAATGTTCCTGGGGTGCCAAATAAGGGCTGTGATTGGCCATTTAGTATCCCCTGTGTGGATTGTCAGCCTACACTGAGGCTCTGTTTGGCAGTACACCTGGTTTTTATACACTATGATTTGCTGTGAACATATATCAGAGACATTGTGTACATACTGTTCCAGTACTTTGGAGGAGAAGACAAAATAAAGGAAAACCAACCAATGGCTATAAATGTATGTAGGATCCAAAGTAAACTTGCAAGAATATGTTTGATGAGATGGTGTGCATGAATCTATCTATCTATTTATCATCTATCTATCTATCTATTCATAACATTATGTTCTTGTAGGTTGTTCATCAAAAAGACCAGTGGGAAAGGCCACGCAGTGAGTTCAAGCTGATTAAGCAACTAGGAGCAGGAAATTTTGGTGAAGTTTGGGAAGGATTCTGGAATGACAAAGATAAAGTTGCTATAAAGACCTTCAAACAAGGCTAGTGCTTGGAACTAATACATATTTTGCCTTTCTACATCTTAATATTTGTAATTCTGGATTACCAAGTGCAAAGAGTAGTATTTATCTACTAATTTTAAAGGAGAATTGGCATTAAACAAATGTGTGATGTCCCGTGACCGCCTTTTAAAATTGGGAACAGCTTCACAATAATAAAAAAAAAATGTGGGGGGTGCAATAATACTGATGTATTTTAGTACAATAAATATCTTTAGGGGTGATTATATTTATGTGATTTTCAATCTTGCAGACAACATTAATGAGAGTGATTTTAAGAAGGAGGTCGATGCTCTCAAGAACTTGTGTCACAGGAACCTGATCCAACTCTATGCAGTTTGCTCAGTAGGAGGACCGATCTATATAGTCACTGAGCTCATGTCTAAAGGAAGCCTCCAACAGTTCTTGAGAGGTCAGTACAAACCCAACTTTTCCTCTACGACAATCCAAGGTTCCATCACACTTATCCTCTGTAGTGTAGCAGGGATGCTTGCAACCCTATATCCCTTTTTCATTTAATAACATGACGTGTTACAACATGGCTGTTTTTTTACATGAGTTGTGTCATGTATTGCCTATTTGTTTTGCTATAGACCCCATACAATTAGAAGCTGAAATATTTCTTCCATCTTCTAAATGATTTATATACAGCCATTGACACAAACTACAGTAGATGCAGCTGTTCTGTTGTTGCAATAAATAAGGACACAATTGTAGGTGGAATCACTCACAGGGTATTATGGGGTTAGATAAAGTAGGTGTTTCTCTGCCTCTGTATTTATATAGACAGTGGGGCAGTTATCCATAGCAACCAATCAGATGAATGCTTTCAGTGTTCTTCCTGCAGCTGACTGAAAAAAGCTAATCACTGATTGGTTGCTATGGACTACTGCCCATGTGCAAATTTGCCCAGTGAATATCTTGACTGGGAGGGAGTACATAGATAAGGACCATCAAAGAAAGAAAGGTCATAGGTGAGAAAAGTCAGTAATCATCCAGACAATGGGGCTCATTTACAAACACTGAATGAATTTGCCCCTGGGAAGTAACCTATGGCAACCAATCAGATTGCTGCATTCATTGTTCTACTTGCAGCTGGCCTTAAAAAGTGAATCACTGATTGGTTGCTATAGGTAACTGCCCAGTTGCAAATTTGCCCAGTGTTTATAAATGAGCCCCATCGAGAGGTGATTGGGATAGATGAATGCAGGGCCTCTCCTGCCATGAGGTAACTTTTTAACCAAACTTTTTCTGCCTGTGCAGGTGATGAAGGACCTCATTTAACAGACCCTAAGTTCATGCACATCATCTCTCAGGTGGCAGACGGGATGGCATATCTTGAGAACAAGCATCTAGTACATCGAGACTTGGCTGCTCGCAATGTGCTTGTGGGAGAGGAACTGGTGTGCAAGATTGCCGATTTTGGATTAGCCAGGCTACTCAAGGTTAGTCATCATAGCCTCTGCCAAGCATAGTAAAGGCTACTGTCCACATCTAAAGAACCTAAAGACAAATTATACACTAAGATTTTTCTGCTCTGTTGTGCTTAGTACAGGGCAATACTTAATTATTCTATTTTTTCTATTCTATGCTGATAATAATGTATAGTAGAAGACAAAACCAAGCCCCTAGTGATATCAGAGCATGCTTCTGAGCCAAATGTGTGTAACACTAACTTGGGCTAGGCAGACCAAAGTAGTTAATGACCAGCTAGTGATAAGAGCATGGGTTACATGTGACTCAAACACTTCAGGCTAGGGCCTTCTCTAAGTGGAAGATTTCAGGAATGGTGTAGTGTAACTACAACGCTCAGGCTACTGTGCAATAAAAATAGGAATACTGGACAGGAGGTTCTTATGGTGAAACAAACGAGTAACAAGTTTATTTGTTCTAGACAAATGACCCACAGGTTTACTTACAGTCATGAGGTATATGCAAGTAGTATTAGCAGTGCTGAAACAGGCAAAGGATGATACAGCTGAGGAATGTGACTCCAAAAAGGCATTGTAGTCAAGCGGTAAAAGGAATCCCAGGCAGATTAACCTTTTAGTGGTCCGGATTCCACCCAGTGGAGTGGTTTGGGAGAAGACGTCTAAGCCTGATGCCCTATCCACTGTGGTCCCTTCACTAAAGGCAATCTAGGAGCCTTGGGAAGCTACTCCCTGCTACAGATCCTTGATGGAGCACAAAGCTGTTCTTGCTATCTGTACTCTCTATCTTACGCTCCTAGAGAGTCTATAACAGATATAACCTGTCTCTAGCTAACCTCGTTCATGGGGTCCCTGCTCCCCGACTCAATCACTAGAGGTACTGGTCCCTCTAGGGCAATGGCTTTACTGGGCCTTGGTGTACCCAGGCTCAATGGGAACATCCAGCTGGAAAGGACACCAGAAGCCAAAGTGGAAGATCCACCCCTTACCATACACTTTATTAAAGTGTGGTAAAAAGTGGTTATTACACCTCTTGGCCAATAAACTGGATACATGGTCTTTTGCCCAGCAACTAGGGAAAGGAGGAAGGGTAGGGATATAAAGCCATGGGGGCAATTTAACCCTATGGGTCCCTACATGTGTCTTCTGTAATTCGCAATTACAGAAAGTGATCAGCAGAGATGAGGCTATAGTCGGACTCACTATGAACAAAAGTGGTCAAAACCGAAGCCAGCTCACAACTGAAGTATCACACAAATTCATGTTTACCACTTTTCCAGTAACCTACCTAATTAATTTACTGTGTTTCTGTCAACTCTTTAGGATGATTTTTACTTAGTGCAAAGCAACAAGAACATCCCAGTTAAATGGACAGCCCCGGAGGCAATGACACATCAAAAATACTCTACAAAGTCTGATGTCTGGTCGTATGGCATTGTTGTATATGAAGTCTTCATGTTGGGACAGCAGCCCTATCAAGGTAAGGACAGCAAGAGTATTCACTCAGGAAATGTTATCCTACAATCTCCTGGGGTGTTGGTTCTATGGTAGATCTTTTTTATTTCTAAAATTCTGTCTTTTGTTCCATCTGGCTTTGCATATAGAATATAAATATAAAACACAGGAAAATATTGCGACAGGATTGTTCACATAGCACGGTAAGAAAAGATTACTGGTGTCTGCCTAGCATTGAAGCAATGGCACATGGGGCCAGGAAAAATTCATTCCAATCCTCTCCAATGCAAATATATTTTACATAGGCACCCATGGGTGATTTCACAAGGGTGACAAAAGCAGGAGAGAAATAAAGTTGCCTAGGGCTGCTGTGGTTTCTCGGGGCCTGCCTTGGGCACTGCTTGATCTTCCAGTTGTTTTCTTTTACTTTGGATGTTCAGCTCTGGTGCATTTAGATCTGGGTGCAAAAATGCAATATCCTTGAAAAGGTCCTTTTGTGTTTTATACATGTAGGAGTGGCCCCCCTTAGCTCATAACAAGGTTACTGATATATAGAAACATAAGGGTAACAGTCACTCTGCTATAGTTCCAGGGGTACCCAGGGCACAAATAAGCACTCACCCCAAATCTCCCCCTAACTGGTCTTAAGGCTGGGCCCCCTTAGCTCATAACAAGGTTACAGATATATAGAAATTGGGGTAACAGTCACTCTGCTATAGTTCCAGGGGTACCCAGGGCATAAATAAGCACTCACCCCAAATCTCCCCCTAACTGGCCTTAAGGCTGGGCCCCCTTGGCTCATAACAAGGTTACAGATATATAGAAATTGGGGTAACAGTCACCCTACTATAGTTCCAGGGGTACCCAGGGCACAAATAAGCACTCGCCCCAAATCTCCACCTAACTGACCTTCAGGCAGGGCCCCCTTAGCTCATAACAAGGTTACAGATATATACCCAGGGCACAAATAAGCAAAATGTTACCCTAATTGGCCTTTAGGTTGGGTCTCATTGGCTCATGAAACAAGGTTACACTTCGATAAAATTGAATTTGGAAGATGTCTGCTGTGGAGTCCAGTGATATTAACAAACCTCTATAAATAAATAAAACTCAAATTTTCCTACTGCTGATTT
The DNA here is from genome assembly GCF_017654675.1 of Xenopus laevis. Classification (NCBI taxonomy): domain Eukaryota; kingdom Metazoa; phylum Chordata; class Amphibia; order Anura; family Pipidae; genus Xenopus; species Xenopus laevis. Next base: position 16,836,633 of record NC_054388.1, on the reverse strand, counting down.
TGGTGCTTATTTCCACAGGAATGCTTAACCGCGAAGTGTTCATTAAAGTCACTTCGGGATACAGACTTCCAAAGCCGGATCGATGTAGTACTGATATTTATACCTTGATGCTGGAATGTTGGCAGGAAAAACCTAACCAAAGACCAAGCTTCTATGAAATTGTGGAGAAACTGACTGCCATCCAGCGTAACATCCGATGATAATCATGGGGTATCCAAGTGGGTGGCAGTTTCTGGGCTATATATACTGTATATATATATATATATATAGTGAATAAAGTACCCCCTTTTGTAAAATATAAGGATATTATAAGTTACCGAGGAGTTTCATGACCATATAAAAACACGAGGCCGAAGGCCGAGTGTTTTTATACAGGTCAGGAAACTCCGAGGTAACTTCTAATATCCTCATATTTTACAACTGGGGGTACTTTATTTATTATAATACACAAGTTTCGGTGAGTCATGTGACAGAAATGACATCAGAACTCACCGTTTATAACTGATGACATCAGAACTCACCGTTTATAAGGATATAATTTACAGGATATTCATGGCTTTTGTGTATTATATAGATATATATATATATATATATATATATATATAGATAGATAGATATATATAGATATAGATAGATATAGATATAGATAGATATAGATATAGATATATATATATAGATATAGATATAGATATATATATATATAGATATATATATATATAGATATATATATAGATATAGATAGATATATAGATATATATAGATAGATATATAGATATATATATATAGATATATATATAGATATATATATATAGATATATATATATAGATATATATATATATAGATATATATATAGATAGATATATATATATATATATATATATATATATATATATATATATATATATATATAAAGCAGTATTTGCACTTCATCCAGGAAGAAAGGCTCTGAATCTAGAATATGTGGAATGAGGAGCCTTGAAGGTAAGGGAAGAAATTAAAGCTCTCTTGTTGGACACAGTAACAAAGAACAAATATACAAAGTGATGCTGAATGTTATCACTGTCACTTTATAAACCAGGGTGGTTTGAATATGCTCCAAGCAAAATGGCACTGTCAAGACAGAAGTAACTGGGGTTTGTTGAGTTCCGTTAGTCTTGGGATGGATTGATCTTACTGTAAGCTTGAGCTTCTTGTCCGGTACAATCCATTTATCCATTTGTAGCTTGTGGATGAATGTTAAATTGCAGTAGAACCTCCGTCAAGCAGATTTGCCATTTTGCTCTGCAACTTCTTTACCTTTGTAGTGTAAAGGTGGTCATACACTATAAGATCTGCTCCTTTGGAGATCTCCCCCCAATATGCCCACCAAATGCAGGACGATATTGCATTTGATTGGATAACAACAATGGGAATAGGCGCCAAATGGACAAGAGCTGCATCAACTAGTCAATGTGGTCCACAATCGGAGGGGAAAATCAAACCTGCCCGATTGATATCTTCCGATATTCCGACAGAATCAGTCTTAAGGACTCAAATCGCATGCTTAAATCTTGCCGTGTGTGACCACCTTACTATCTGTTTGGCACAAGGGAGCCCTGCACTTAAAGTAAATGTGGCCATACACGACAAGATCCACTCACGTGGCGAGGTTGCCAAACGAGCGGATTACAGCGAAGAGAATGGGCGCTGGCGGGTCACAGGACTTCATCAACTAGCCGATGCAGTCCTCAATCACAGTTAAAATCAAACCTGCCCAATCAAGAGGAGACCAGACGGAAGCCCCCATGCACTCTTTAATAAGATGCCAAATTAGTAATTGCTCCCAATACCTTCTAGACCCTAGAACTCCCTACTTTGGACATCCAAATAAAACAATCTAGGAGGTATTCCATGGGCTGCCCATTTACAACAACTTAATTTGGAAGAAGCACACCTATATACCGGCAAATGCCTTTTAATCCAATTATTTCAGCAGAACATGTGGCACAAGCTTTCGGGAACTCAGGTGCAGGCAGCACTACACAGGTCTGGACTGAGAATTAAAATAGGCCCTGGCATTTCAGGTACACAGAGGCCCAATCAGCCCACATAGAGGCCCAAACAGCCCCCACCAGCCCACTAAATACTAACTTTCTATGGGACCTTATAGCAGCCCCTCTGGCATTTGCCAGAACCCACAGATTGCCAGGCACTAGATATAGAGCAAGTGTACTCCATTCTATGGGTGCAAAGAGACACGACCATAGGGCGATATGGTATTTGATATTGCACAAAGGTTGCAGAGCATATGGAAAACAGGCATATTTACAAATACAAAATTGCACATATTTAAAGGTGTGGTTCACGGCTAATTCTGAACAACTTTTCAACTGATCTTAATTCTTTTTTTTATAGTTTTTTTAATTATTTGCCTCTTTCTTCTGACTCTTTTCAGCTTTCAAATGGGGGTCACTGATCCTATGTAAAAAAACCAATGCCCTGTAAGGCTACAAATTTATTGGTACAGGTATGGGATCCGTTATCTGGAAACCTGTTATCCAGAAAGTTCCGAATTACAGCAAAGTCCTCTCTATAGACTCCATTTTATCCATATAATCCAAATTTTTAGAACATATTTCCTTTCTCTCTGTAATAATAAAACAGTAGCTTGTACTTGATCCTAGCTAAGATATAATTAATCCTTATTGGAGACAGAACTAGCCTGTTGGGTTTATTTAATGTTTACATGTTTTCTAGTAGACTTAAGGTATGAAGACTCAAATTAGAGAAAGATCCGTTATCCATAACACCGCAGGTCCTGAGCATTCTGGATAACAGGTCCTATACCTGTATTGCAACTTTTTATTGCTCATCTTTCTATACAGGCCTCTCCTATTCATATTCCAGTCTCTTATTCAAATCAACGCATGGTTATTAGGGTAATTTGGACCATAGCAAGCAGAATATTGACATTGGAAACTGGAGAGCTGCTGAATTAAAAGCTAAATAATAAAAAATGAAAATAAGTGCAAATTATCTCAGAATATCACTCCCTATGTCATACTAAATTTAAAGGTGAACAACCCATTTAAACCTTTAAAACCCTATTTCACAAAGGTATTTCCATCTGTACATACTGTATGCCTCATACTAAAATGACAGTTGCTCTGAATAAGGTGCCAGCTGGAGAGTACAGAGAGACCAATTCATTATTGGTGTAACCCGCAAATTAAAACATAGAGACTGGTTAGCAGCCGACAGTGGAAGGTTTGACACTCATAAACAACATTGGCCCTTATTTTTCACTCTACCCCAAACTTTGAAACTGAGGCTGCTAGTATTTTTAACCATTTGTTGACTGAAATATCCTCCTATTTTCCAACCAATGTTTCTGTGAGACTGAAAACAAATCTATTTATCAATTAAAATATATAATTTGTAAAGTGTTTCTTTATGGACTTGCCAGTTGGCTTAGGCTAAAATCCATTAGGAGAACGGCTCTTTTTTCTATAGGTGTCACATGGGAACAGATTGTGTAACCTGTAAGGGATATAAATATTACATGGAACAATATTGTGATTCTACACGCTGTCCAATAGGCAAGGGGAAGCTAATAACCTCAGGCCAAATCTCACCTTATCAAAAAGATTATGTGAACTGACTATGACACAAATAAAAACCACCTTAACCCATAAATAACAAATGGGAACAAGCTGAGAGGCAGAAAAGCAGAACAAACACACAATAAATGTATATTGGGGAATTCATCCTAATTCAATGGAGCATTGTCCAACATGTCCAGCCTGGCTTCTCTCTTGGCAGGCGGCTGTGGATCGTGCAACTGCCTCACACTGTTATTGTATCACAATGCGCTGCCTTATAATAAATGTCTGTGTGCTCAGCCCGTTACATTACAGAACATTAAAGGGCTTGTTCACCTTCCAAACACTTTTTCCAGTTGAGTTGTTTTCAGATTGTCCACCAGAAACAAAGACTTTTTTTCAGTTTTTCCATCTTTTCATAAAACTATGCTGAATTGGGAGGTGCACATGTTCCTGGGGCACAGAAAGCAGCAGAACGAGAGTGCAGGGGAGGAACAGGAGCTCTGTGAGGTCTTCATGAAAACCCTTAACTACACTGCCAGCAGGTTCAGCCACTTCAAGAACAGAGAAATCATTGCTAGTGGACAATAAAGTGAATCCTTTGAAAATACTCCATCACTCAGGAAGAAGCACGTCAGTGGTGCGGAAGTTAAATAGAGACATGCACAGTGGAAAAATGTTATTTTGGCAATGGCTGCTGGAGAACTCTATTGATTTCAAAATGCGGCTTTAAAGGGCATGTAAAGTCTAAAATAAAATAAGTATCTGTATTTTGTATACTGAATATAAACATGAACTTACTGCACCACAAGCCTAATCAAACAAATAATTTATGCTTTCTAAGTTGGCTACAGGGGGTCACCATCTTGTAACTTTGTTAAACATCTTTGCAAACTAAGACATGTGCACATGCTCAGTGTGGTCTGGGCTGCTTAGGGATCGTCATAAACAAAGCTGCTTGTGTTCTGCATGGCTGGGAAGTAAGGCGGGGGCTCCCCCTGCTGTTCATAAGTATGATTGTTTCCCTGCTCAGCAGTTAGGTTTCTTATAAAAAAAAGGTACACATTTTTTAATAAAACTACAATTGGAGATAGGTTTCTTTTTCATTAAAGAAAGTAAAAATGGGATTTTATTTTTTGCCTTTACATGTCCTTTAATAAGGAAATTTGAAGGATGTCGGCAGTGACTCGCAATTTGATGAGGTTGACAAGCGGAATCTGTTTTAATGTCTGCGAGTATGATCAACTACCACAGCTAATGCTGGTCAAAGTGTGGGTACCAACCATTTTTAAGCTCCCTTATTCTTGAAACAACTTTCACTTATGTTTGATGTATGTTTGATGTAATCACATTCACCTTTTGTGGTTTTTGAACTGAGCTAGTTTTCACTGTGGGTTCTAATGGAGCAACAGTGAGGGGGTGTATTTAGTGAGAAGGCTATACTATATATTTTTTCTTGTTTTTTCTTTGAGGAGTGTTCAGCAACTTTCTTTGGAATTGTGTCTTTGGAGGTGAAAGTGAACCTTATTTGTTGCCGGACCGGGAATAACTTTATTTGGGAGTTAATTTTGACTTTTTACTACTGACTAAAAATCATTGGTGGGGTCCAGAGCTCCTCCAGTCTGCAACCCAACCCCTACTGAGCTGTCCCCGCCCCAACACATTTGGCTGGAGAGGAGCTGTGATGTCACGCTAGGGCAAGTCAGCAGATTTGGAGTTTTATGTTTTATTGACAGAACAAGAGAATATTGTAAAAATTCAGCAGTGCAACCTGTAGATAAAGATGTAGTCTCATCAGTAGCCACAAGAGGAAAGGCATTCTACACACAGGAACCAATCCAGTCTATATAAAGGAATTATAGTTATAAAGCCACTACACGGAACAGGCCAGGCAAGGTGGGCACAGTAATATGTGGCAGTCTCCCAGGCTGGGCACAATCACTGACATTCATAGGGGAAATTTACTTACCTTCGAAGTTGCGCCAGCAATTCGCCGCACGTTGCCAGGCGTAGATTCGCCAGCGCTGCGTAAATTCGCGAAGATCCGAAGTTGCGCACAAGTTACGGATCATTTGCGAAGTTGCGCTAGCGATGTTACGATCAGCGGTTCGAAGTAGCGATCACAAATTTGCAGGCTGTGATGGGAGCTTCTGTAAACTGCTTTGTATTGTATGTGAGCTTTCCTACATTCTCCTGGGAGCTTGATTTAAAACAATAACACAGAAAGATCCACTAGCAAATTGCAACCCCACAGGGGCAATAGTTATTGTTATTATGTTGAATAACTGCAGAACTGCAGAAATACGTTTATTGTAAAATAGATAGGGATGCACCGAATCCAGGATTTGGTTCAGGATTTGGCCAGGATTCGGCCTTTTTCAGCAGGATTCGGCTGAATCCTTGTGTCTGGCCGAACCGAATCCAAATCCCAATTTGCGTATGTAAATTAGGGGCAGGTAAGGAAATCGCATAACTTTTCGTCACAAAAGAATAATTTTTTCCACTTTTTCCTTTCCTGCCCTTAATTTCCATATGCAAATTAGGATTCGGATTCGGTTCGGTATTCGGCTGAATCTTTCACAAAGGATTCAGGGATTCGGCCGAATCCCAAATAGTGGATTCGGTGCATCCCTAAAAATAGAAAGAAACATTGTCTTTTGTTTGATATACATATACAGGCATGGGACCTGTTAGCCAAAATGCTTGGGTCCTGGGATTTTCCACATGACAGATCTTTCCTTAGGATCTTCATAAATTTGTTTGGATCTTCATACCTTCAGTCCTTCAGTCCTTTTATTATCCAGAATGCTCGGGACCTGGGGGTTTTCTGGATTTTCATAGGATCTTCATACCTTCCGTTTCATAGGCTCTTCATACCCTAAGTCAGGAATCCCCAACCTTTAGAACCTGTGAGCAACGTTCAGAAGTAAAAGGAGTTGGGGAGCAACACTGGCATGAAAATGTTCCTGGGGTGCCAAATAAGGGCTGTGATTGGCCATTTAGTAGCCCCATATGGACTGTCAACCTACATTGAGGCTCTGTTTGGCAGTGCACCTGGTTTTTATACAACCAAAACTTGCCTCCAAGCCTGGAATTCAAAAATAAGCTCCTGCTTTGAGACCACTGGGAGCAACATCCAAGGTGTTGGAGAGCAACATGTTGCTCACGAGCTACTGGTTGGGGATCACTGCCCTAAGTCTACAAGAAAATCATGTAAACATTAAATAAACCCAATAGGCTGGTGTTTCTTCCAATAAGGATTAATTATATCTTAGTTTGGACAAGGTACTGTTTTATTATTACAGAGAAAAGAAAATAATTTCTAAAAATTTAGATTATTTGGAGTCTGTGGGTGACGGCCTTTCCATAATTCGGAGCGTTGTGGATAATGAGTTTCCAGATAACGGATCCCATACCTATACACACACACAATATAAATATTCCTTTTGCTTTACCCATTGCAAAGAATCGCACTGAGCAAAAGGTTTGTATCTTAAACAATTATCAAGGTCCGAATTTATCTAATTATTTTCTCAAAACGACTCCACTTGGGATAGGCAGACAAAGCAGTCAGTCCATTCAGTTGTACAAACAATCACCCGTGAGCCAAATGAATATGGATTTGGCCATGCAATTTGGTCATTCATTTGGTCCAACTGCAGGAACCAACAGAACAACAGGTAGTAAAGAGCATCTGTGGTTCCTCTTAACTTCTTTTTCCACCAGGAATGACCCTAAATCATCCAAACTGCTTGATCAAAGCTGTGTTCACCTATAATCCAACATAGTTCATAAAGTACTGTATGTACAGGAAGTGCATAACATATCCTTTCCACCTTCCCAAACTGCCAGTCCCTGTTGAATATGGTCAGTGAAAACAAAACTGGCAGTCTGCTCATCTTACACGGGATGATACTGGCCTCTAGTGGGGAAAAGCATGACGCGCATTCAACTGGCGTTGAGTACAGTCTTCTACCACTTTCTATATATAGTAACCTGCAGTAATAATGATAAAACATTCCTAGTTCTACAATAAGAAAGACAGGAGTATTCTTCATCAGTTTCCCATTTATTCAACAGAACCAAAAGCAGCCTAACTGCAAGAAAAGATACAAAAGGGCCAGGGGTCATACCCTGCTGCAAGTCATTGAGCACTATGGGGTGTACTTACTGGCTGCCAGCACTCCCCCAAACTGCATACCTGAATAACACACAGGTAAGCCCCCACTTCCCCTAATGAATACAGTGCTACATAGACTAGCATTGACTTATGGTCCATTCAAAAGTGCAAAGACCTGTGCTCACAGGAGCTTGTTCTGAGTCAAAGTACCTGCCTGATTGTGCCAGTTTATTGTACTTTGCACCTTGACCCATCACTGGTAAGTGACTTCTTATGGCTTTGCTAATCTGGCAGCCAAGTATTTAGGAAACTTGCTAAATACTTTATAAATTCAGAGGTTACATTTCCCGACATGCAACAAGAATGAGGCTTTTGTTTATCATAACTTAAAACTGGCCTCTTTATTAAGAGATTGCACTAGAGACATGGATTGTAGAACAGAGGCTGCTGGCAGTGCTATAGGTTGAGAAGGAAACTGGCTAAGGACTAGTATTTGAGGCAGAAAGCAAGAACTATCATTCCTCGTCATATTGTCTGGTCCCAAAGTGCATTTTATAGTCATGTTTACCCCAGACTGTAGGGGGGGGTTGGCATAAACAGTTCAGAAGCAGTGATTGTACCTCCTTCAGGGGTTGTACTTGAAACACATTTATATACAGGGAACGACAGTTCCTGCCCCATTTACAGCAGTTCCTGTGGCTCTATTAAGGGTAGGCAGAAAAGACATGTGCCTGGAGTTCCTATAGATGTTATAGATGTTGTATTGTCCTATGGAAGAAATAAGAAAAGGCTGATGAAAATTGTCTTTGGCTGGGGCCCACTAGGACCTTGGCCCATTGGGAGATCTATTGGTAATCTCGGCTTCGGTCCACAGGGAGATTCATTGGTTATTTCATTGGTAACAATTATATTGTTACTGTGCTAATGTGGGCATGTATAATATTTCTTGCAGCAAATCTATTTTTCCAAGAGGAAAAGGAGGAGGTTGGCCTACAGGTTATGCTACAGATACTGCTACAGTAAACTGCTTAAAACTGTTCTTCATTTAGCACCTGTCACATTTGGCATATTTGGCCAGTGGGTGCTACGCTGGCAACTGTACCCAAATTTGACAGTGGACGATAGTGTAGAAAGATTGCAAAGGGTTGCTCACTTATACCAGTGGGATCCCTGAACACCCAAAGGAAAGTAATATATTTTCCAGCAACCAAGAGGACATACTTGGCACACCTGGAAGGACTTTATGTGGAAGGATAAAATGCACCTGTATAAAACTAGTACATTGCTATCTGTCTGTCCTACAGAAATGAGAAGCAGATGGAGATACTCTCAGACTCTGATTGGCTGTACATCAGTCTGGCCCTGTGAATGTGGGGTAATATGAAAAAAAAAAGTTCACTGCTGATCTAGTTACCCATAGTAACCAATCAGCCAGAAGCATTTACCAGTCACCTGTTTGAAACATCTGATTGGTTGCTTTGAGTAACTAGATCTGGGTTAATGTTGTGACTTTTATTACATTTTAAAAAACTCGCAGGAATAAAGAAGTCTTCTTCAGTAAAAGAAGACATCAAATATCAAATGTACCACAATAATATTATTATTAATAATAGGGAGCCTCCCCACAAACAGTGACCTTCATCCAGCACAGCTGTACCCTGCAGCAACGATATAGTAAAATACACATACTGTACCTAGGTAATGATACTTACCTGCCAGAGAATCATGCCCTTTTTTATACTTTGCAAACATCAAACACAAAGGCAGAGGGCACAGAAACTCCTTTGTACTGCTGTCAATTTTCCAGCTCATTTAGAAGTCATTGAAAAAAACACTGTCACCAAAATAAAGGTCCTAATTTTGCTTAAGAACAGTCTGTGTCGTGTGTCATGCTGAGTCATTTATTCAACATTTTCAGCACAGCATCCCTGTCTTGCTTTATGGCATAGAGATATGGGGCTTTAGATACAGATTATGGAGCCTATATCAGCACCACTGTGATGAGACATGGCAAGAAAGCAAAAACCAGACGGATAGTCACCCTTCCTAATCCATCCACTATACTCACTTCTCATTCTTGCAGCATAAAAGCACAAATAATAATGATAATAGTGATCTTTTTATCAATAAAAGATGAAGGATCCCAGCAGAAGAGAGGCGACTGGACTTCTGAAAGTGGAAAGGAGGCAACAGCTCCACAATTGGGCGACAGAAGTCCAGCTCTCTAGGAGCAGAAGAGGAAGAGAGAAGCTGACAAGGACAACGCTCAGAGAGAATCAAAGTTAAAAAGATTCCAGTTTGTGCAGGAGACGAGGAAAGTGAACATCTTCCAAGATAAATATCACCGGAGGAAGAGAGAGAGAAGATGTGGAAGCAGCAAAAGGCAAGGAGAATCAGCCTGAACATCCAGTAAATAGCCCTGCCTAGATTCGTCTGCCCCTGGTCATTTTCTCCCCTGATATTACACAACGTGGATTTAATATTCTCTGATAACATACAAATTACACAACACTGGATGGGGAAAATTTTGAGCTCAAAGGTTTTTTTTGTTGTCCTAATAGATGAGAGGATGGAGCTTGATTTGATGCAATATGGTCTTTCCATGTCCGGTAACACACAAAAACACACAAGCCAACAAATAGACAAACTTGCTTCTTATATGTATAAGCCAATGGGGCTCATTCGTTAACACAGGGTCAACTTCCACTGGGGCAGTAACCCTTGGCAACCAAATGTTTTCTTGCTTGTAATAACTGGCCGATGGGAAATTAATTCTTGATTGCTTGTTAAGGTTGTTACTGCCCATGTGCAAATGTTCCCAGTATTGATAAATAAGTCCCATTACTGTTTCTTAACCTTGACTCCCAGGTACTGCTTTTCCCCATAAAAATGATCACCGCACCAGAGACTAGTGAAACAGAACTTTCATTTGAAGCAGAGAAGGTGGTTCTTCACAGTGAGGACAGTGAGGTTGGGGGACTGCACTGCCGGGTGATGTTGTGATGGCTGATTCTGTCTGTAAAAAGGGCTCAGATGATTTCTTCGACAAGCATAATATTAAAGCTATTGTGATACTAGTATAGGTAATGGTGTATATAGTTTATGTGAGTGTATGGAGGGGTCGGTGTGAGTGTGTGTATGTATGTGAGCTGGGTTTTTATTTGGAGGGGTTGAACTTGATGGACATTTTCAACCCAATTTAACTATGTCATTTAAAAACCACAAATAATAAAAAATGAAGACCAAATTACAATATGATTTATTAATCAAATTTCACTTTCTCCTGAAGAACAAGAGCCGAAGAAGCAGCGTGTGGAACCTGAAAAATCTGATCCACAGAAGTTGAGCAGCAGGAGTGGATGTTTCGTGAAGGTAAGTGATGAACTTCTTGGGGTTCCTATTACATTTTTGGCTTTAATTTGCAAAGACAAGATCCCAGTCAGGGGCGCTCCGCCAATGAGGCGAGCTGAGACGCTCGCCTCAGGCGGCAGCACCAGAGAGGTTTCCAGGGACAGCAAAAAGCCGCTCCTGCAACTTTAAGAGCTGAATTTCTGTTTTTTAAACCGGAAATTCGGCTGTACTATTGCGATAGAGTGCAATTGCGCTCTCCGCACAAGTGTTTCTGCCTCCCCTCCCGACAGGTAAGCTGGCGAGGGGGGGGCGGCATTGCAGGAGCCGCCTCAGAATCGGAGCTGATCCCAGCTACTGTAACCACTTGTTTTGTGTAAGCTTCCCATCTGTACTCTACATTCAAGCTTTGCTTCATTTCATGGGGCTCATTTACTGAGTGCAGGAAATGGTGAACACCCAAGACCTGGATCTTGCGCTCCATAGCAGCTCTATAATCAAAAGGGGAAGGTTGGGTGTGATATACGGGTAACCCATAACCAATAACCAACTTGCACATCACTGTTGCTGGAAGTAGTTACATTATGCTGCACCTTTGGTAAGATACAACCAATCAGAATTTAGAATAACATTTATCTGTATGGAGCAAATCAATTTCCTTACATTTCTGATCCAATTATGTTACATTACAGTGATAAGCTGCAACAGATGAAAATTCACTTTTCATTAGGATAGCAGCAATTGAAGCATTTGTTCCCTGTTGTTCCCTGTGTCCAACTATTCCTTTTTCTCTTCCCTCTGCCTTTCCCAGGTGATGTTGGCATCATTACGCAACCCAAAGAAGCACGTTGCTATTAAGATCATTGAGAGGGACGGCAAGCAGGAACAACAAAGCGACATCAGGAAAGAAGCTTGAATACTCAGGATGACTTTCTTTGCATGGGGCTCACAGCGTTCCAAACATATATATAACCCAGTGCCAATGTTACTCTGCCTTTGTTTAACTCTGTTTAATGGCTTTATATTACATTCCTTACTCTGCTACTTTATATCTCCAGTCCCACTTGTACAAGTGCCCAGCGAATCCCTCTGCATTTATATCACACTGGACTAGTTACTAATTCTCATGGATGAAATCGCTTTGGGTAAAGAAAGATGAATTAGTCGTTTTTATGCAGTGAGTGCTGGTAATTTTATACTGTTCATCCAAAAATGAAACTGAAAAAACTGTTAATTTTGCTACACATTCTATACATCTATCTCTTTTTGTGCTCTTGATATTTAGTTCTACTCCAACAATTGTGATCTCTATAATGTCTTTTTACTCACTTATAGGGTAAGGGCACACCTGGAGATTCGGGGACATTTAGTTGCCCAGAGACCAATCGCCTCTTCTTTGGGGGGACTAATCTCCCCGAACTGCTTCCCCGTTTCTTCCGACTGTTTCAATGAAAAAACGCCTGCAGCAATACACTCACGGCGCTTCGATTTCCGAAGACGCCCGAAGTTTCCTCACGAGTGCATTGCCACAGGCGTTTTTTCATTGAAGTAACCGAAAGACACATGGAAGCAGTTCAGGGACATTAGTTGCCCCAAAGAAGAGTGATTAGTCACCTGGCCACTTAATCTCCCCAAATCTCCAGGTGTGCCCTTACCCTTATGCTCTTCTCATTTATCTGTTTAACCAGCGGTACACGTTTCTGATGATGGAGTGTGAGAGCAAGCAGAATCTCTTCCAGATGATAAGGGAGAAGGGGAAACTGAACATGGAGACCATCATGTAAGTAACGGACAAACTGAAATAGAGGGAGAAGGTTCAGACACATATTATACATCAGTTATATGAGGATGAAATGTGCATCAGGCCCAACCTAATGGCTAGTTTCTAAATATCTACGTTGGGTCCTGAGAATAGCAAGGAAATACAGATTAATTATTAAATTAATAATAATAACATAGGGGTCAGTATGGAGAGCCTGTGATTCAATGCAGTCTGCAAATGACAATGGAGCTTATTTACTAGTTCTGGATAAGTTTCCCCAGTTCAGAGGTTGGCTGCTATGGGTTAGTGAACTGAGCAGAACTTGTCTTGTGGCAGTAACTAAAACCAGGCCTGGACTGAGATTCACCTTAGGCCCAATACATAGTGACTGGCTATGGCATCTTACAGCAACCCTTATAGCATTTGCCAGAACCCACTGATGCTAGTCTGGGTCTCACTAAGAACCTGGATGTCAGACATTTACGTCATTGGGTTCCCTATGTCAGGTGCTATGCTGTGTTTTGCACAGGGTCCCCCAAACCACAAGGACCCTGTATAGTTCCACATATGCTGTGCCCGTCTGTAATATTATCCCCCAGGGAGGCCAGCAATAAAATGGGAACAAAAGGGTACCAAACAATATTTGCACCCCACACAGGGGCTAGAACCCTGAAATGATCTTCTGCTGAAGCTTTTGGACTGGTAAAAACAAACGTTTACAAAATATAAATGTAAAGCTTTCTTCAGTTAACAAAGACATTTCTGTCTAGAGTCTAAAGCTGGTCACACATACCCAGCTTTCATCAGGTGGTTTGGCCCAATTTGGGTATGTGTATCACCTTGGGGGGGGGGCTTTAATGAATGAACTATTGTAGTAAAGGTAAATATGATGGTTAATCTATGTTTATGTGTTTCTACAGCTTCTATGCAGCAGAACTGGTAGTCGGCATCCAGTTTCTTCATTCAAAGGGGATTGTACATCGGTAAGTTACACTGTTCTCTCTCAGCTCTCATTTCTGTGAACAAACAACAAAAGTGATTGTTTCTTTTTGAAGATCATTGATTGTGGAATAAATATTCAGCGTCCCTAATTTAAGGTTGAGCAATCCTATAGTTTCTAAAAAGGTGGCATTAAATGGGACATCATGTATTTGCATCTGTTTTTATATAATATAGAGATGTTTCAGCTTTGTGCCCCTTTATTCTCATCCCTCTCGGGCCTGGATTTCGGCCTTGATCACCCCGAGGCCACAGGGTCCTCCCGTATATTTGCCATTACGGGGGCAATTTTATCCAATTTAACATCCCCCTTTAATTAATGGCAGTTTTGACCTATTTTTAAACTGTTGTTTGATTAGGAAAGTTCTTTGTATTATATTCTCCTACTAGTTTTTATTGCTGCCTTTCATATTCCCAGCCGTCCTTCCCTTCCTTCTCACTTCACCCTTTACTTTCCTACCCTACATTAGGTAACTATATCATTAACCATTCTTTTCCAGAGATTTAAAGGCAAGTAACATCTTAATTACTAAGGACGGCCACATGAAGATAGTGGACTTTGGACAAGCAGAGGAGAATGTTTTTGAGGGTAAGAAGATCCAGCGCATAAGTGGAACATTGTCCCATATGGCTCCAGAGGTGAGAAATGTAGTTGTACTATAGTTACTAACAGGAATAGTGAGATGTGCCCTGAGCTACAGACCTACCTCTGCCACCAAAGCAACTTACAGCCACAGTATGAAGTCATTTAGTTTCTATTACTTTTTAACAGTAAGTAAAATGCCCAACAGTGAGAGCATAAAGTCTGCTGTTCACATCCATGAATGTTAAGGTGGCATGGAAAGGGTTAATTGGAGGCTGATGTAGGAACATGTTAGAAGGGTGAGTGACAATTCAGTAAACAATTTCTTCTTGCTTTTCTAGCTCTTTCTACAACAACCATATGACGGGGCAGTGGACTGGTGGGCATTTGGGCTCATTGTCTATATGATGGTATGATGGCCACTGGAAAAGTACCATTCAGCCATCGTGACGAGGACTACCTGACTTATTTAATAATCTGGTCCAGTCCCTGCTACCCAGAAGGGCTCAGCACAGAAGCCAGGAGACTGCTGGAAGTGGTGGTCCACACTATCAACCTCCTGCATCTACTACCACTCACCTCTAGCCCACATCATAGTCCCTTGCTTTAAGCCTAAATCATTGTCCCCCCTGCTTCCCAGCTACACTACTCACCTTCTGCCTTCCACTTTCACTCACAGCCCACATCGGGCGCATTGATCCTCCTGGGAGCAAATCTGATCGCCGTTAAGGGGTCAGGAAGGAATTTTTCCCTCTAGTGAAGCCGATTGGCCCAAACTTCTCAGAGGTTTTTGCCTTTCTTGGGATCAAAGAGCCAAGTGAGGGTTCATAGGAAGGGCTCCCTATTATCTGCTGCTTCCAAAGAGGGGAGCAGAACAGACTCTATCCTAAGATTGGCCTTTAGGCTAGTGCCAGACAGGCCAATTTCAGTCCCTACTGTGAGCAGTCTCCTCCTTCATTCCTGTACAGAACCCTTATGTGGGCTCCAGAGGGAACACACTCAGCGGATTTAACATGAAATGCCTCTTGTTTCTTCCTAGAAATCTGCAGAGTGTGTTCACTCCAGAGCTGACACAAGGGTTCCGGACATGAAGATGAGGATGATATTGAATCATCCTTCTGAGTCCTACTCGGAAGCATGCGCTCCATTGCCCAAGTGTCCCCGAGGACAGCTTGAGCGGGTGGGTCCCCCTTCACCGAAGCTAGGGAGGGCCAACCATCCCAGCCCCCCCAAAGGGGTATAGGGCTGTTTGGACTCCCCTTCGCTAAAGCTAGGGGGAGTCCCATCTACCCTGGGTTCAGCCAAAGGGACTAGGACACCCATCCAGGGTGCTCAAACCAGGCACAAAAAAGGTGCTGGAGAGTGCAGTGCAATGCCATTGATTGCCTTGTTAAGGCTCTGGCTGGTGGCAGGAAAAAGAAAGAAGAGGAAAGGAGTAGTGGAGAGAAGACTCCTCCCCCCCCCCAGCCAAGCAGCTGGGGATATGGGAAGTGAAGCAAGATTAAGTAAGGGCATGTGAAAAAAGTTCCAAAAAAGTGAGTCGAGCACCCCTCGCATTCGGGGATCACAGCCCAATGCTTTCTGCTAGCGGTAGGGACTGGGTATTTCAGCAGGCTGATTTCAGCCCTGTCTGGCCCTAGCCTTAGGCTGGCATTGCCATCAGGAATCTCTTAGGGAGACACAGATGTTAGGGAACCCCAATTATAGACCTATCATTTTTATTATTAATAAAGTTGTGGTTTCTTCACATTAACCCTAAAGATGTTGTATGTGTCATTATTCTGGGGTTTCAGGGGACTTGAGGTCGAAGTCTTCTTATTTTATTTATAGACTAGTTACTCTGTATGTAAAATGTTCTTGCAATAAAAAGTGCATTTCTACATTTCTTCCCATTATTAAGCCTAATATCATTTCTAAAGTGTGCTATTAATTCTATAGTTAATTTATAGGATACAGGCAGGGTAAAGAAAGAGGGCACCAGTAGGAGATGATCAGTGAGGGGGCAATAAAGGTTAAACAGTGGCTACTGCTTGTAATCAAGCTCCTTCATTAATATTTAGGACACAGCAAGGGTTAAGCTGGAGTGCACAGAGAGGCAAGTGGTAGGGCACAGTAGGGGTTAATATAGAGGGCACAGTAGGGTTAATGTAGAGGGCAGGCACAATAAGGCAGAGGCGAGAGCATCCACATCTGCTGAAGGCTCCTGGGCAGTGTCCAATGATGCAGGGGCCAAAGCTGAAAAACACGAGTTATAGCTTACTGAAGCATATGGGGAGGGGCAATGAAATGGGACAGAGCCTTAAAAACTTCACGTAGATCGGTGATCCCCAACAAGAGTCTTGAGAGCAACATGTTGCTTACCAACTCCTTGGATGCTGCAGTCAGTGGCCTCAAAGTAGATGCTTATTTTTGAATTGTGTGCACTGCCTCTATCTGTATCCAGCTCCTACTGAGTCAGCATTTAGTCACTTTCAGTTATACCATGTGATACAGTCTAACAGTATGGCAGCTTCCACTTATATGAACTGTCATCTACAGAGACAGAATATGTATAGAAAATCTAAACCCCCTTACTGTACATTCAAGCAATGTGGCAGCTCCCACTTCCATTTAGTAATCTATCTATATTAAAGACAAAATATAAGCAAAGGATTTGTGTGTGTGTGTCTTCTTATTATAGGTACAGTAGAGAGAGATGGTGCCTATAGTAACAGTGGGATAATAGTCTCTGGGAAGGGAGTGTGACTGTGGGATAACAGGTATAGTAGGGAGAGATGGTGCCTATAGTAACAGTGGGATAATAGTCTCTGGGAAGGGAGTGTGACTGTGGGATAGCAGGTATAGTAGGGAGAGATGGTGCCTATAGTAACAGTGGGATAATAGTCTCTGGGAAGGGAGTGTGACTGTGGGATAGCAGGTATAGTAGGGAGAGATGGTGCCTATAGTAACAGTGGGATAATAGTCTCTGGGAAGTAACTGTGACTGTGGGATAGCAGGTATAGTAGGGAGAGATGGTGCCTATAGTAACAGTGGGATAATAGTCTCTGGAAAGGAAGTGTGACTGTGGGATAGCAGGTATAGTAGGGAGAGATGGTGCCTATAGTAACAGTGGGATAATAGTCTCTGGGAAGGGAGTGTGACTGTGGGATAGCAGGTATAGTAGGGAGAGATGGTGCCTATAGTAACAGTGGGATAATAGTCTCTAGGAATGGAGTGTAGCTGTGGGATAGCAGGTATAGTAAGGAGAGATGGTGCCTATAGTAACAGTGGATAATAGTCTCTGGGAAGGGAGTGTGGCTTTTGGATAGCAGGTATAGTAGGGAGAGATGGTGCCTATAGTAACAGTGGGATAATAGTGTCTGGGAACGGAGTGTGACTGTGGGATAGCATGGAGCCTGCTGTATTGTTATTATGCACAAATTAAGGATAGTAATCAATGGAGTAACTACCATAGGGGCAAGAGTATCATTGCATCTGGGCAGTGATATAGAATACTGAAGGCAGTTTAAAAAGGAGTTTACACATCCAGGCTGGGTATCCCATAAAGGGAAAGGGATGTTTTTGTCTCAGTATAGCAATGATCTTCAGCCATTGGTTATTATGGGACATGAGTTGCAGTTTAACACAGCTATCAGGCTGAACCCCTCCCTGAATTTAATAGGGTTTGTGAGATATTTATTACTAGTAAGTAAGTCACAGCCAGGTGTCCTCCACCTTGTCCTTGTCACAGCCTCACGCCCTAATTTCACCCTCTCAGGTATGTGGTAGAGCAATGCAGGAAGAGCACTAACGAGGAAGTAAAGTATTTTCAACAGGTTTTACTTCATTCTCAGGTTCATTCCGAGGCAAGTCCCAATACAGTCCTTCTATCTATGTGATTCCCTCACTATCACTTTCTTTTACTTCAGCGCCCTGAAAGTAGTAGCCAATGTCTTGACTCTGAGTCACTCCAGGTCACCTTGTCTTCTTCTGGGCAGGGAGAGGTGGGACGAGAAGGCTGAGATCTTTACACTGTTATTCCCTGGGAACTGAATGGTTGGCTACATCAAGATGAGCCATCTGCCAAAGCGTTTTGTTAGTCTATGGGACTTCACGGCTGAAGCTCCAGAGGAATTAAGTTTTAAAGCTGGAGATGTCTTTGAAGTTTTGGACAGGAGTGAAGACTGGTGGTACGTGCAGAAACTGAAATGGGACAGAAAGGGAAAGGCCGAGATGGGATACGTCCCTTACAATTTCCTGGCTGAGGAAGGAACGGTGGAAGAGCAGGCGTAAGTAAGGCATTGATGGGGAGGGAGGCCAATTGGATGGTACTTGTTAGAAGACCAGGTTTTCACATCCCATGTTAAAGGGATAATAACATTAGAATAGATGGTGCTTAAACAGGAAAGAGCATGTTCACTATTTAGATAAATAAAATAAAACTTTATTTATCTTGGCCTCCGCATAAAAATGTTTTTGGTGGTATGGTTGCAGGCAGGAGAGTATCAGGGGGATTCAGGCCTTTCCCCCTGGGCTCCTCTGTAGTTGCTGGGTCTGCTGAGGGGAAATTACCACTTCCTGCTTTCCCTTTTAGCAAATTATAGAGTCAGGATGCAGAAATGTATAAGGAAAATAACCTTCACTATTCTTGAGATACAAGCATATAGAGAAAGAACCTGTAAATCATAGTGATGGGATGTCCGGTCCTTTCGCGAAACGCATTGTCAATTATTTTGATGTGCGACAATTTTTATACCAGCAACAATTTTTATACATGCAACTATTTTGTCACCAGCGAATTTTTGTCACAGTTTCGCAAAACCATTTGCGGTCGGTGAAACGTCTAAATTCGCCAAAAATCCATGCCTGCCGAATAAATTCGCTCCATCACTAGTAAATCAGTATATGTGTAAATGTTATAGCCCATCTTCCCCTACTGTCACCATCTTGACGTACTATGTCCCTATTGCCCTAGTATACTTATCTTGAAGCCCTTTTGTACTCATCCTGCCTAACTGTTACCATCTTACCCTACAGTCTACATCCTGCCCTACTATCTACACCTTGCCCTGGTGTGCCCATCTTGCCCTACTGTCTCTACTGTGTCCTACTGTCTTCATCCTGCCCTATTGACATTTTGCCCTACTGTCTCCACTTTGCCCATCTTGCCCTACTGTCTCTTTGCAGTTCTCATACCCTTCCTACCTACAAGTCATGCTCGGAGAAGGGCCATTCGTTTTTGCCTGTGACCTTCCCTTGCTTTTGAATTTTAAGGCCTGTAATTACACTTGTCCAGAGCTGTAATTATGCCTAAGCTTAATAGTTATTATGATGTGCATGGTTGGGCTCCTGAAAAAATGTACCTCAGAGCAAATTATAGTATAAAATATCTATTCTTCCTACAACAAGTCTTGAAGCCAGGGCCGCATTTGCCTTGAGGGTACCTGGAGGCCGGTGTTCTCCATTGCCCCCTCACTCTCAAAAAATAGCGAGCATGTGCTATCCTTTTGCGTGCGGCTGGGCAGCATGCCGCCCCTTAATTGATGCCGCCCTAGGCCCGGGCCTTTGCGGCCTCGCTTCAAATCCGGGCCTGCTTGAAGTTGAAGTTTTGGACACCTGTGTCCATGTATGGGGTATTACATTAATCAATTAAAACAGATCAAATCTGTTGCCAGTCAAATAAAACTGAGATCTTTTGTCAATATGGTCTGCTGAAGAACCCTTTAAACAAATGTAGGTCCTTAAAGGAGAAGGAAAGGAATGATTATAAAACAAATGTTGCCAATTACCCCCTGTCCTGAAATGCTGGGTTAGATTTTCTCTCTGTGCCTTTTAGAAGCTCTGCTCACGTTCTAAACTTGCCTACATTTCACTAACTTGTGATAGTGGTTGGGGAAAGATGGGGGTATATCTGTGCTTATATATTATACAGTTACATTATGTGCATATATGATATGGGGGTTACACTGTGACAGTGGTTGGAGGAAAGATGGGGGTATATCTGTGCCTATATATTATACAGTTACATTATGTGCATATATGATATGGGGGTTACACTGTGACAGACAGTGGTTGGAGGAAAGATGGGGGTATATCTGTGAGCTGGTTGGAAGATGGAGCAGATATTTATGATATAAATAAATAAATATTAGGAACCACCTTTGCTTTATTCTTGTGTTCTTACAGATGGTTTTTTGGAGAAATGAGTCGCACAGAGGCTGCGAGTCTTCTCATGGAAGATGGAAATAACAATGGATCGTTCCTGATTCGTGCAAGTGACAAACACGAAATTCTCTATGTACTCTCAGGTAATGCAGCAGATCAGGAGTAATACACAAGAGGAAGAGTTGGTCTTTCCAGCATGGAGAGAAGTTAAGGCGAGTACAAGAGCAAGTGATTAAAGGAGAAGGAAAACTACGGAGGCATTTTATTGCCAATAAATTAGCTGCAATAGTGCAAGCTAGAATGCTATATTTATTCTGTAAAATGTTTTACCATAGCTGAGTAAAAAGCTCTAGAAGCTATCTGTTTTTTTAGGATAGCAGCTACAGTATTAGCTTGGTGTGACATCACTTCCTGCCTTAGTCTTTCCCTGCTCACTTATAACTCTTGGCTCAGATTACAGCTGAGATTACCTTTTCCCTGCACCTTTCTAGTGTAGTGTAAAATAACCAGAAGCCAATATATTAATGAAATGTTGTTGCATCTATAGTTGTTTCTTTATACTTTTGTATAAGCCTTCATTGCATATACAGTAGTTACTGTACGATTTCCCATGTAGAGCAGCAGTCTGATGTTTAAGACTGTACCATTACATGTTCCTATCAAGTCTTAATTTCATTTACTTTTCACCTTTTTGAGATCATGGGTGTGTTAAATAGCTCTAATACCTAAAATTAGTGCCTGGCAGTATAGGAAGGTTCCTGTCCCTGTGATACTGGCAGTTTAATTAATTGGAGGTGTCTGCCCCATAACCTTTCAGATGCTATTGAATCACAACTCCCAGCAAACCCCCTGACAGCCTTTTGCTGGGTACATCATAACCTGCATAAAGCATCTGTTTACAAAGATACTCAGTATATAAAGAGTCATAATAGGGGGCTTTAGAAGCCGAAAAAGGGGGGTTGTGGCTGCACACCTAAGGCAAAATCTTAATATATTTAAGTACAATGGAAGTCCTATTGACCTGGCCAGTCAATCAATGCACATTCCCTTATGCCCTGTCTAAGTAATTCAATAAATATGCAAGTGCATGTATTTTAAAAACAGGGTTTTTTACTTACAAGGTTATGATCATAAAATTGATTAGGTTTAACCCCACACGGTGGTCCCTAACTTGTTTACCTCTGGTCATAGTAGAAAAGATCTTTGTCATCTCTGCTTAATAGCATTAATTAATTAATGGCCGTTGGTTTGGGCAGTCTCTCCCTCTTAAAAGCCGCAAAATCAAGTGGCCCACAGGTTGAAACCAAGGCACAGGAGATATTTTTTTGTAACAAAAAAACCCTGTTTTTAAAATACATGCACTCGCATATTTATTGAATTACTTAGACAGGGCATCAGGGAATGTACATTGATTGACTGGCCGGGTCAGTAGCACTTCCATTGTACCTAAACAATATCCAGCCTTAGGTGTGCACCCACAACCCCCCTTTTTTACTTTAGAAGCCCTCCTTATTTTCTATAACCACCTGCTTGACTGTAAGGGGTCAGAATGTGACTCAGAAAACCCAGTGCCAATCAGATAGGGGTAACAGCAATAGTGAATGTAACAACTGCTACACAATATTGCATCTCCTTCTGATGCCACTGAATTATACAGAACATTCTCCAACACAAGCCAGGCATAGGCTAGTTCCAGGACCAGGAAACCTGTAATCCAAGTTGCTCCATCTTGTCTTCCCTAGTGAGACACCAGGACTCACTCCGGCACTTCAAGATCATGAGGAACGCGGCGGGACAATTTCACCTAAATAACACCTCCTTTTTCCCTGACCTATATCAGCTAGTGGAGTCGTACTGCAAGAAGCCAATATGTCCAGGGCTGACCCTGACCAAACCATGTGTGAAGGTGAGAGGAGAGCAGTTTGGAAAATAGAAATGTGCCTACTTCTGGCTCAGGACAAATGTTTTGCAGACTCTTCATTCCATGTATGTGTTTATGAGAACATTTAGAAACAAGTTGTGGTCTTGCAAAATGATATTTACCAACTGACAGGTATTACTTGCCTATATATCCGAGAGCAGGGTTGGACTGGCAGCCAAAGTACCAGAAGATGTTCTAGTGAGTCCTAACAAAACACAGTTCCTATCAGGGTTTACTTATTTTCACCATGGGTAAATATGGCACCATTTAATTTCATCTAATTAAATTGTACTGTCCAAGAGTACAAACCTTCACATAATTCTACAGGCAGATCCTGCAAAAGGAGATTGATCTGTTTAATGGTGAGAACCTATTGTATAAAAATGTATAGTGAGAGAATTTAGGGAAGGATCATAGAGCAGTCAATCTTCACTTCATTTGGGAGTTTATGACAGCTGGTCCTAGGGCATGGAGTATGTTTGTTGTACTGGTGCATTGGACAAAAAAATATACATCAAGTCCCAACCCTGATGAGCAATACATAAATTATCTGAATGTTTTCCAGATGTTGAAGGGTGACCAGGAATGGCTCAAGGCTATTGAAACAGATATCTCAGATTCAGAATTAGAACAAGTGATTAAAACTTCTCCAACAGGCAAATGCCCTGGCCCAGATGGGTTCTCATCAGGATTTTTTAAACTATTGAAACCACATTTAATAAAACCGTTAGCTAAAGCTTTTAATGAGATTAAAAATGGTCATTCTTGGTCTCCAAGAATTCTGGAAGCACATATGAGCTTGATATTAAAAAAAGAAAGGACCCTACATTACCATCTTGTTATAGGCCCATTTCACTGATTAATAATGACATTAAGCTTCAGGCCAATATCCTAGCTACACAAATGAAAATGGGATTATCCCACATAATACATACAGACCAAGCAGGTTTCCTCCCACGTAGTGAAGCTAAGGATAATCCCAATAAAATAATCTCATTGTGTCTGGGGAGAGGGGACAAACTCCTCTCTTTCTCCTGTCAACAGATGCCGAAAAGGCCTTCGACAGGGTGAGATGGGACATGTTTTACTGTCTCCGTTATATTGGCATAGGCCCAAACACAATGAAATGGATCTCCTCACTTTACACTAATCCCACCGCTAGACTTAAAATAAACAATTCCCTCTCAGAACAGATCCCATTGAAGAACGGTACCAGACAGGGATGCCCGCTTTCCCCACTCCTTTTCGTACTAACTCTAGAACCTCTTCTCTCCACCATTCACCACAACCCCAACATTCATTGGGTCATAACAGGCACTTCACAGCACAAAATCTGTGCATATGCGGATGATCACTTATTTATGCTCACCCAACCCATTATCACAATACCGAATCTTATACACAAGATAACATTCATATAGTCTTTGAGTGACCTTAAAATAAACTACAATAAATCCAGTGCACATAATATAAGTCTTTCTCCCTTACTAGAGGCAACATTAAAGGACAATTTCACCTTTAAATGGACCAAAGACAATTGCCTCAATGCTTTACTCCCCAAATGGGAACAAATTAGGAAGAACTTAGTCTCCCTCAAGGAGAACATTTCAAATGTCAACAGGTCTCAAGTTTCATATCACATACCATCAGAGGTACCACAGGTGACCAACTCTACACGGACTTTGAAAATAGATGCCGGCAAAAACAACCTCCACTCTGCAACATTTTTGCAATCTACGAGATACTCATCTCAATCCGCTGCTCCCACACAAAGTTTATCTCACTTTAAAAAATGGGGAAAAGCTCTGAACACAACTTTTACTAAACAAGAAGAACTAGAAGGAATTATCCATTATCATTTCAGAATTATCAAAATATTTCCAGGTACTTCAGACAAGTGCTGGCACTGTGACTCCTCCCCTAGCACATTATTACACATACTGTGGGAATGCACGGAGATACAAACTTTCTGATTGATGATTGACATATGTAACACTGAACTACAATTGATGATCCCAAAAGACCCAGCAACTATTCTCCTACACCATAATGAACACACTGTCTCTTCTTACAAGAAGTCCCTACTGCAATATGCTTTGAATACGGGCAAAATAATAATTCCTCGAAAATGGAAAACAACAGCAGTACCTACAATAGCTGAATGGACTTCAGAAATAGAGGACATCCGCAAATATGAAGACCTACACGCAAATTCGCCTAACGCAAAAAGGAACCATTGGGAAACTTGGTGACCCTGGCTTGTGTACATTGGATCTACACAAGCGGGAACTCAATAAAGTATTAGATATTACATGAACTGTAATAAATGCTGGAACCTGCAAGACCATGAAACTAAATGGTCTACTTTATAGCATGTATAATGCATAAGGAAATTAGAAACTTATAAAATTCTCCCACCAATTCTTGCATGAGCATTTCTCAGATAAGATACCATTGACGGTGGACAGATTCAGGTAACAAATGTCGAGATTTATGTTTGAGACATTTGTCCCTGTTTTCCGTATGCATTACAAGTATGCAATTAGCACAACAACATATATATGCTATAATTGCAACATTTCTGTGTGTTCAAGAATTGAAACTGTTGTTAAACCCAAATAAAAATATATCTATTTTTTTCTCTCTATCTTCTCCCTTTATGAGGCAGAATGAGCCAGTGGTCAGTGACCTGAGCCCGGTACCCTTGGATGAATGGGAGAGGCCAAGAGAAGAGTTTACCCTTCTCAGACGACTTGGAAAGGGAAATTTCGGTCAAGTGCATGAAGGACTTTGGAAAGGAAAACAAAAAGTTGCTATCAAGATTATAAACCGAGGTAAGAAGGACAGTAATTCATTAGTGACTTATCTGAGAACAAAAATGCTAAACTGCACATGTTTTTGGTTATTGGTGTTTTTCCCCTTTGGTTGTTGTTTCATATTTATTGACAGTTGCACTTTGCATCTACTGTATGTTCATTAATCATCCTCAAGCATTACGGGTCCGCTGATGTATTGATTCATCAAATTTGCCTATAGGTTGAGTGCAGTGAAGTGTAATGATAATGGTACGGGCTATAAAAAGTACCACTAGATGGCAGAATGTGGACAGAAAACACAATATGGATGAACAATTCCATCTGTCAAGCGCTTAGAATAGAGAGCAGTTTGTCTCTTAATTAGGTAAAAAGATATTTATATATTTATTATCCAAAAACATTCATCCTAAGGAAACTGGTAACGGTTCATATATAATTAGACTTGAATCTACTGTATGTTAGGATTGCTGCCATACATCTTTTCAATTTCAGGCTCTATTTCTTATACTCTATAGATGAGTTCATTTTAATAATATTATCATATTATTTTATGTTCCAAGGAAAAAAATAATATAAACATACAGAGAGCAGACTATTATAAAACTAAGTGGTCGCTAACGGCTGGAGATTAGAACAACACCTATTTATTACTAGGTGCTATCAGTTGCTATGTTCTCTCCTTCTCCCCACAGACGTGACCAGCCAGGATCTATTTGTGAAGGAGACAGCATTTCTGAAAACCCTACACCACAAGAACTTACTATCACTGTACGCAGTGTGTTCTGTTAGTGATCCTTACTACATTGTAACTGAGCTGGTACCCAGGGGAGATCTACTCAACTATCTACAAGGTGAGATTGGTTGGGTGGTTGTTTATTAAGTATGGGGTACCCTCGCACATACAGGAAAAGTGATGCCATCTCTTAGTTCCTTCTGTTTTGGCTGACTTATTCCTGTTTCTGGCACTGATTTGCCTACAGTGTGTGTTCTAACTGTTGAGAAACAGTTTGGAGCTCTGTTTTTGGCCTTTATTTGTTCTTCCTGTTCTACCTTATTCTATCCACAGCTATCCCTTTCAGACAGATGAAGCCAAACACCTTATTTATGTCTATCTTCTAAAATCCACCTAGACTAGATTTGTTTTTTAGATTTGAGCAGACAAATTGGGAGGTTTGGTAGTACAGGACATAATGAAGCTCCAGAGCCCAGGTAAGGCAGGCAGAAGAGGTACATGCCTAGTGCCCCCTCACCATTGGAATCTAGGCAAATGGCCATTGTTCTGGAATCCTAAGTGGGCCAGCACCAAAGTACCACTTATCTAGACAGCCTTGGGATAATATTAATTCTTCATCATTTCAGTGCTGAAATTGTTTTCCTCTTTAGAATTGTGAATATAAATACGGATACATTCATGAATGGCCTCATTGGGTCTACTCAACTTGAGACTTACCAGCCTTCCAGGCTACCTAAAGGGTAGAGAATTCATTAATGGTCATTTTTTGACCCATCAAGTTATGACAGTTCTTCTTTTTACATTGTGGGCTATTTATGTGCTATCCACCAGATTCTGAAGAAGATGAGTTGGATGTTGAAGGCCAACTGGACATAGCAACCCAGGTGACTGAAGGGATGCGATATCTTGAGTCACAAAATTGTATTCACCGGGACCTGGCAGCCAGAAATGTCCTGATGGGACGAAACAACATCTGTAAAATAGCTGACTTTGGGATGGCCAGAGTTATCTTGGTAAGGCCCTTGTTGCCTTTTCACTAAGAGACAAATTGCAGAAAACCCATAAATCTTGGGAACAGACTATCCCCTCCCTGGTCTATAGACTAAATAAGTATCTTATTAAATATGTTTCTTGTAATAAGGAACATCAATAATGTCCCCTCCTCAGTAATGTTCTCTGTTTCTCTGAGGTGAGAAACTATAGAATGAGACCTTATCCAAAAGATGGAATGGTCATTAAAGGGATTTTGTCATGATTTTTATGATGTAGTTTTTATCTCTAAATTACACTGTTTACACGGCAAATAATTCACTCTACAATATAAAATTTAATTCCTGAACCAGCAAGTGTATTTTTTTAAGTTGTAATATTGTGTGTAGGTGCCATCTAATTATAATTAATTTTGCCTGGTCATGTACTTTCAGAAAGAGCCAGTACTTTAGGATGGAACTGCTTTCTTGCAGGCTGTTGTTTCTCCTACTCAATGTAACTAAATGTGTCACAGTTGGAACTGGATTTTACTATTGAGTGCTGTTCTTAGATCTACCAGGGAGCTGTTATCTTGTGTTAGGGAGTTGCTATCTGGTTACCTTCCCATTGTTCTGTTGTTAGGCTGCTGAGGGTAAAGGGAGGGTGGTGATAACATGCCAACTTGCAGTACAGCAGTAAAGAGTGACTGAAGTTTATCAGAGCACAAGTCACATGACTTGGGGCAGCTGAGAAACTGACAATATGTCTAGCCCCATGTCAGATTTCAAAATTAAACATAAAAAAATCTATTTGCTTCTTTGATAAACAGATTTCAGTGCAGAATTCCGCTAGAGCAGCACTATTAACTGATGCGTTTTCAAAAAGAAAAATCCCATGCCAGTATCACTTTAAGAAGAGGATAATCTCTAAACCAGAATAAGAGTAGGGGAGGCATATCCTGGAGTCCTGTGTTTAAAACAACTATGCAAATATAGGTTTCCCAGCCTTTCAATCTCCAACTAGTCAAGGGGACGATAGAGAGACATCCTTCACATAATTCCAGCACCTTATTTTTACAAAATAAAATAATATATAGTTCTATTTGGTGGTCAAATGACCATTCCGGCCCTGCCTTACCTTAAACTCCCCCAAATTTGTACTCAAATTTGTACTCAATTTAATGGATTAAAATCTCTCAGAGATAATTAAGAGTTCATATCTCTCTATTATCTTTCCACTTCCCCTGTCTAATACAGGATTCCTACTATGTGTCAGCCTCCATGAAAATTCCCTTTAAATGGACAGCTCCAGAAGCTTTGGAATACGGTCTTTATACTGTCAAGTCTGACGTCTGGTCCTTTGGTATTCTGTTGCATGAGATCATGTCACGGGGCATGCAACCATACCCAGGTAGGTCTTGGCATCATAAAAAGGTTTAAACCCACTACCAGAAAATACTGTATAACGCCTGTATAGCTGAATGGTAAATATATACAGTACTGGGCATTATATTTCCTACTCTAAACAGTTTTTTAAACAGGACATTTTCTGGGACTGTGAAAAGTCTTGGAATGATGCCCTTCCTTCCCTTACCTAAAACTGGCCCAAGGGCCCCAAGATCTACTCCCATAATCAAACATCTGATATGCTAATGTGATTGGTCCCTGCAGCACTTTTAAACTATGAAATGCTCGAGTTCCTTAAAGGAGGCCAGAGGATGAAAGCTCCACCTAAATGTTCCACACGAGTATACGATATAATGTTAATGTGTTGGGCTCTGAACCCCAACCAGAGGCCAAGCTTCGATGATCTCAAGACAATGCTGGAGAACTTGTCTAACTATGAAGGCTCAGAAGTCACCACCATACATTAAGAACTGGTCATGAGGGGGAAAAGATAAAAGCGATGTGGGTACCAGAAATTCCAAAGGAAAGGAAAAACGGTGTCATCTTACAACTTATGAAATATGACCTATGGATTTCATAGCATTGTGTAATTTGTAATCTTTTGGTGCTTCCATTGTAAAGCAATGTTAGGAATTTGCTGAACCAAGTAAACTAACACCAACAACTTTTCGTACATACATTTCTCAGTATTTTAGTATTAACATTTTTTTAAAAAAGTTGGTAACAAAAGACGGCCAAACTGTTGTTTTTTTCCTCAGTAAAAATAAAGTAATCAGTGGCCAGTACAGTTTGTACTGTAGTTGACACAACACTTGCTCCTTAATTGAATATTGGCTGTTTTTTCTCAATTTTTTTTCTTTATATTCTTCTGCCTGTACACTTTTAGGAGAGTTCCAACTACAAATTTACCCTAAGCATAAAGGCCATGTGTAAAACCAGACGTACTTTATTATAGGAAGGTCCAGCTGCTGTACTACTTCATTTCCCAGAATGCCATCTCAGTTAAAGGTGCTGGGAGCTGAATTCTATGAACCAATGAAAGGCTGCAGGTTGGATTTTGGTGCTCTGTGCTTATTAGCCATAGATAGATGAAAGAAAGAAAGAGAAAGAAAGAAAGAAAGAAAGAAAGAAAGAAAGAAAGAAAGAAAGAAAGAAAGAAAGAAAGAAAGAAAGAAAGAAAGAAAGATGATAGATAGAGGTTGGCAAAATGTTTCCATCTCCCCCTGGGACCCTGCTTGAATATTGTTCAGGTGAGGTTTATGCAATTTTTTTTCGGGTTGTTCCTGGAAAACCAGCCTGGAACCAGTTACAGGAACATGTTGCATTCTTCCCATGCTGGTTATACCTTTGCACGCCATACTTCCTGTTTCAGTTTACCAGGAAGTGGTGAAGGTTCACATATTTTATTCCCTGAGCTCTGCTAGATTTGCAGCCTGTTCCTCTCATTAGAGCAGATTATGCATTGGGAGTAGGCACTAACCTGATGTACACTGTAAATAACTCAGAGTCCTAAGGAAATTCTTGCAATAATCTTGGCCCATGTTACCCCCCCTAGAACGCCTCTCGGCCTCTCCCAATGTACTCAATGCCCTCGCCCCTCCCTTGCCTACAGAGCTGACTCCACTGCACCCAGCTGCACATGAAACTGGGACAAAGGTGACACAGAGACTGGAGGACAGCCAGGGACAGACGGAGACCTGGGGCCATGTTTCCTAAACAGTGTTCTGCCCTGTACAGTTGCTCTGCCTAGCGACAAGCAAGTTATTAGTGTGTCTGGGTTGGCCCAATCAAGACTTTTTACAGGAAAACAAGGAAACAGCTCTTTACAGAAACACTACAGGGACTAAGGGAGTGGCCTGTTTAGTTAAAGGGCAAGTTCACTCACAATCAGTTTTAGCGTGTTACAGACCGAATTAGAATTTTTTGTATTATTGTATTGTAGGCAATGTTTTCCATTGGTAAATAATTATACTCTTGCACACACACATGCATGGTAAAGGAAGCCATCGATTAAAGTTAGCTCCTGAGGCCATCAGGGCAAAGAAATCAGTTGGGATGATGATGCCTAATGCACTTGGGTGAGAGGGTACCCCTGAAATTGCTGCTGAAGTTACAGTAAGACTCGGTCTGGACTGGGATTCACAATAGTCCCTGGAATTCCAAGTACACAGAGGCCCAAGCAGCCCCCCATCAGCCCAATAAATAGTCTATAGCAACTTACAGTAACCCATCTGGCATTTGCCAGAACCCACAGATTGCCAGTCCGGGCCTGGTTAGGCTCATTTGTAATTTATACCTCCAAAGCATCACATTGCTGCCTCTTTCCCATTTGTTTATTAGGAAAATTCTTAGTGGCCGTGGGTAGGTCAGTGCTTGGGTTATCCTAACCAATGGAACTTTGTTGTTGTACTTTGGGGTTCTAAGGGCTCCATTAAGACTGACGGGCAAGATCATTTTTATTTTATGATCTCAATACGTTCATTCATCTAGTACATGGATTGTGAGCTCTTCAGGCCATGTTGTTATGTTTTGTTTAATGGGCTTATCAGGGATTTCATGGTGATAAAGAGAAAAAGGCACATAGGGCACAAGTGTTTGTGATACCAGCTGGGTGCTGTAGGATTCTATAACTCCCAGGCCACTGAATTGATTGTACTAATGATTACAAAAGATGATATAATGAGGCAACCGACCCCCCCTTCCTGTATACGTGACCTATATTCCCAACTTAGGTTCGTGTATTTTAAGAGGCTGATCTAAATTCGTCCTGAAGCAAATGGACTGTGCTGAGCCACTAAAATGGGGCTTGAGTCACCAGAAACTTTCACTGCTGGTAAAAACCGACGAAAGTGGTTTTAATAATTTTCAATATCTGATGACCTTTAAATTTGAAGTCTCCTTCTCATGATCTGATTGGCTGCTTCTCACTCCTAACTAGTTAGTTACACAAGAAGTGGCCATCTCAATGAAACACACACGAGAAGGAACAATTATAGTTAACCTTGCCCCCAGACCAGGGAATCGTGTGGGGTAGCAGTGAGGTTTTAGGGCAATGACACAGAGAGAGATTTGCTGTACAAGTTAAAAAATTACTACCACGATCATTACTTTACTTACGGCGATTTGTCTTAATGGAGAACTAAACCCAAAAAATGGATATGGCTAAAAATGCCATATTTTATATACTGAACTTATTGCACCAGCCTAAAGTGTCAGCTTATCAATAGCAGCAATGATCCAGGACTTCAAACTTGTCACAGGGGGTCACCATCTTGGAAAGTGTCTGTGACACTCACATACTCAGTGGGCTCTGAGCAGCTGTTGAGAAGCTAAGCTTAGGGGTCGTTGCAAATAATCAAGAAGAAAATGCTGGTCTGTAATTTAAGCTGATGCCACAGCGTTG
The DNA here is from genome assembly GCF_017654675.1 of Xenopus laevis. Taxonomy (NCBI): domain Eukaryota; kingdom Metazoa; phylum Chordata; class Amphibia; order Anura; family Pipidae; genus Xenopus; species Xenopus laevis. The sequence goes on along the minus strand of NC_054388.1, from coordinate 16,804,847 downwards.
ATTATTAAATTCTGATGCTAATTGCACTGATTTATGTACAGCCACATAGTAATTATCTATTAATTACTAATCAGCCTTATATTGTGACATTTCTATTCTATGTGTACTGTATATTGTGAGTGGGTCCCTAAGCTTAGTGACAGCAGCACAGAGCAGGTGCAGTGAATCAGCAGAAACTAAGATGGGGAGCTACTGGGGCATCTTTACTGCTAAAGGGCTGTGGTTGCCTTGGGCTGGTACAGATGCCCATATCATGTTTAACATTTCTACCCACTTCTTTAGTTGTATTTTTTCCAGAGACCCAACTTGGAGGAGATGTAGGAGCCAGGTGAGATGTTCTCACATTTAATCACTCTTGTTTGGTGTTTTGAGAAAAATTGCAGATGACCTTGTTCGTTCTAAACAAAAATGTTCTCCCCATTGGCACTCACAAAAGAAGGATCCTAGCAACCTGGCACAGCCTGGAGCTGGCAGGGACTTGCATTAACCCTTTAGAGGGCATTTTAATCAGGACCCCTTAACTCATTACAAGTTTAAAGTAGTACCCAAAGACACAAATAAGCACTCACCCCAAATCTTGCCCTAACCAGCCCCAGGGTCCCCTTAAATCATAAGATTACAGATATAGAAACATTGAGGTAACAAGTCACCCTGCTATAGTTCCAGGGGTACCCAGAGCACAAATAAGCTTGCACCCCAAATCTTCCCCTAACTGCGCCCTCTTCGCTCATAACAATGTTAGATATATAGAAACATTGGGGTAACTGTCATCCTGCTATAAGTCGAGGGGTGCCCAGAGCACAAATAAGCCTCACTAACTGGCGTTCAGGCTGGTCCCTCTTGGCACATAATAAAGCTACAAATATAAACACTGGGGCACCAGTCACTACTCCAGGTGCAACAAATGAGCACTTATAGAATGATACCATAGCAGCTGCATGCCAACCCCAGTCTCAGATCCAAGAGTGCCTGTTACCACAGTTTTAAACCAGTTTAGCAAGAATGTTTGCATTTATCATTTCTAGGTTTTGATCCACCCACTCCAGTGTTTCTAAAACAGTTTTATTTGTATTTATACATATGAGATGGTGGTGTCGAGTTTCTTAGACAGTACAGTGAGGGAATGGTTTAAGTCAGCCACCCATGCTAAAAATGCACTTGTGTCAGCTGGGTTAGCAATACAGCAATCTTGTCTGGTTTGGCCAAAATATTAAAGGATCAAATTATCTGTATTATCATGATCAGCTAAAGTTACCTTGAAAGAAAACAGTTGCCATGGAATGATTCTACCCTCTCCCAGGATTTTGTTTTTTTTCAAACCACATCCATCAATGTCTGGTCGAGCCTCAATTAGACCATTATTATTGCCCCATACATGGGCCAGGCACAAATCTGCTTGGACCACAAACACCATTTTCAGGCTGCTCAAGTTTATTAGACAAATACAAAATAAAAACAAGTTTTCATAAGGCAAGAGAGCAAACTAAGTCCAGAAATGTTCCATTGTTACGAAATATGGTAAAAACAGCTTTTTTTGTAATTTTATTTTTATATGAAAAGGAAAAAAAAAAATATGTAAAACTACAGCTACATGTTGGGCAGCCTTTGGGGGTGGGGGCAGGGGTGGGCTCCGCCACCTAGCGTCGTCCATGTGAGGAAGGAATGATTGGTGCTTCAGGCAGAGGGGCTGGAGTTAGACTTGGAGTCACTGACTTTTTGCTTCTGCACAGACTCTTGAGTCAGGCCACATGGAACCAGTCCATTGGTGATACGGAAACTTCCTGAGCTGGAAAGAGAAGACAAGAATGGATTAGGATTGAAGATACTACCGGTCTTAACAAAGGGCATGAATTCAGTCCTCCTTTTAGGGCCAACATTAGTTGAGATTTTGCTCATAACAAGTTTACAGATATATAGAAATACTGGGGTAAAAGTCACCCTGCTATAGTTCCAGGGGTTCCCAGGGCACAAACAACAACAAGTGTTCTACACTCACTTCTCTGGGGATTCTGAAACCGTTGTCATGACAGGATGGGTGGATTTTCCAAAAAAGAAGCTGGCCCACCAGTGACCAGGATCAGCTTTCGGGAGACCTGTTGAATAAAGAACAAGTGAGGAACAGGAGCCGTCATTCCAAAATTAGTCTTCTCTGGAACATTAGGACCTCCACTCTAGTCTCTATCATTGAACCCTCAGCAGCTGAGATGTGCAGTTTCAACCTAGAAGCAGAGGTTGGGTTTGTGTGAATCATGTGATTCGTGTGAATTAAAATGAACTGGGTCAGCAAGTTGCCATATGGAATGGGGGTCCCTAAATGATAGTTACAGATAACTACCTGGGTGGTGAGGGATGACTTCTCCAGAGTAGTCCACACTCCCACATGAGCTGCTGCTGGAAGTGGATCCCAAGCGTCCTGCAAAGAGATTTAAAAGTTAGACAGAAAGAACTTCATACCCCAGTAGAGCCCTCACAATCCACTGGCTACATTTAATTACACCCCCCCCCCCCAAAAAAAAAAAATTAAAAAAGGCAAAGCATTTTATGCTAAGCTGTGAGCAGAGCAAGAGCAACCCTCAGGCTTCAATGTACTAAACTCATGTGATATTTGTTACTTTAATTCAGAGTTAGCCCTAACTAGTTAATGCTCTTACAGTAAGGAGGAGCCCAACTATTAGTCTAGCATTTAAAGGAACTTGGTCATAGGAAAACTTTTTTTTCTTCATCCGTTAATAGTGTCACTCCAGAAGAATTCTGCACTTAAATCCTTTTTGCAAAAGAATAAACAGATATTTATTTTCAAATCTGACATGGGTCTAGACATGTTAGTTTCCCTGGTGCCCTTAGTCATGTGACTTGTGCTCCGATAAACTTTAATCAACTTTACTGCTGCACTGCAAGTTGGAGGGATATCACACCCCTCCCTTTCCCTCTAGCAGCCTATTAACAGAACATTGAACGTAACCATGCCCATTCCCCACCTAGTGGTAGATATGAGAATGCCATAGTAAAACCCAATTCTGGTCATTGCTCCTCCAGAGTTTGAGTTGGAGAAATAGCTTATCTGAAAGCAGTTCCATTGCCAAGTGCTGGATCTTTCTGAAAGCACAAGATCAGGCACAATGACCTGAGACCACTGCCTACACACCTATATTACAGCTATAAATAAATGCTTCTGGAATAAAATTGCAGATTGAAGAGTAATTTATTTGTAATGTAAACCATGTAATTTAGAAATACAAAAATGTACACCATAAAATCTTTACAGAATCCCTTTAAGTGTTCTACCCAGATACATGATCTCAGCTGGCCATTTTACTCCTGCCAAACATCCACTCCATTTCATAGAGGAACACAACATTCATCTGGTAGTAGAGAAACGGACATCTCCTGCCCACCCAGAATACTCACTGCGGTAATAGTCATGGGTTGCGACAAGTGAACCACTGGATGGAATGGCAGCCATGTTGAAAACCTTGTTTGTACTGTTGTAAGATGATGAAAACCCTGAAAGCAAAGAGAGAGGATGGTGGTCAGGCAGGAGAAAACAACTATAAATTGCCAGAGGAACAAAGATGAATGGGCATCACTAGACATCTTCACACATACCCTCTTGACTTGTAAAAGCTCTATAGGTTTCCTTTAATGTTTGGGTTCTGTCCAGCTTGTTCATGAGCATTTACAGCAGTGCAAGTAGGGTTGCCACCTGGCCGGTATTCTACTGGCCGGTAAAATTGTTGCTTTATGCCAAGGTTATTTATAGGGAAAACCCATAAAAATATAGGCTGGTATTTTGTCCAGAAAAGGTGGCAACCCTAAGTGTAAGGTATGCCATGTAGGCACCATGCACAAGTGTTAGAATCCCATTACCAGAATTCAACAGAGCCATTTTCCAATGTGCCCACTCACATGGGGGCGTGTGTCCAAAATCTAGTTACACAATCAGCCGAGCTGGCGTCCAGAGAGGGCAAGGTCAGCAGTTATATAACCATCCCAAGGGAGGGGGGGGGGGAGAAAACCAGATAAAACTGACAACCAGATACCAGACCCAATGCTCTAGAATTAGAAAGACCCACATCAGCAGCTTAATATGGAGACATCAGAACCAATATGCTGACCTGTACAGAAGGAAGGCTAACTTGGATCAGTGACTCATCAGAACGCTCATACCCCAAGGCTACTGGCTGAATAGTTAAACAAGCCTCACATGTGTTGCTCCAACAACCTACAAGAACTCTGCATCAGGTCCAACTAACTCCCTGGGTCCATAACAATTCTGTTTATACAGCTTGTTTTTAATACTCACAGCATGGGTCCCAGCAAAACATAAAAGTACATTTCCCTTCAGCGTCAACAAGATAATTAGGTGAATGTGATAAAGCGCAGGGATGGGCCAATCCAGGGCCACATCAATATCCTCCTGTAATGAGTACAGGGTTGTGGATAACCGCACTAGGATATGAAGCTGTACTTTAACCTTTAATGGAAAAACATTCTTACGCACGAGTTCTCTTCATATCTAATGAGTGTACATTGTGTTTGTTTGTGTTCTACATATAGGCGGGAGCCGTCATGGTTTGTCACCTGCAGAAAGGTGAGGTTTCTTGGCTCAAACATCTGTCTAGTGCCTTGTTCAAACAGGAGCTAAAAAGAATGTGTGCAAGAGACAAGCACCTTTATCCACCCTCAGACAGGCTGAGACACTGTAGGTACCGTCCAAAGCAGGTCTGATCAGTTACAGTCAAATCCTGACATGCCAACACAGACAGGGAGCTGGGTTCTGATATAGAGGGTCTGTAGGCTGCACTTAATTATCAGTTTTACACCCTCTAATGCCCATAAGTGTATTCAGCAGCACACAAGGGGAGCTGAAGCAGTTACATGGTTGCTAGGGCCCCCCACCCTAGCAACCAAGAGTGGCATGAGCGAGTAGAACAAACTTAGAGATGTGGAAAACGATCTTGTCTCAATCTGCTGCATAGAACCAGTGACCCTTAATTAAAATATGTGACTAGATGCAATGTCACAGATAACCAGCATCTACATTAGAGGAAGCAGTCTCTTAACTCTTGCCCTGCAAAGCTTACAATCGACCACTGCTGGGAAAGGCATACAGAGAATTTGAGAAAGCAGTGGATTTTTTTGGGACCCGTCTTTTCTAAGATAAGTCTACCTGCACCAATAGTGCACTCATTGTTTTTATGCACTTTGGGTGAAACTGAAGCATTTTTTTGAAAAAATAAAAAATTAACTAACTATCTATATTTTGTGGTTCTCCCCTATAGCAAAGTGGGGCATGACGGACAAAATTTAAGCAGCAGAAGAGAAAAGTAAGTGCAGGTCAGAGAGTTCATGATGCGCTAGTACAGGTATGGGATCAGTTAACCGGAAATCCATTATCCAGAAAGCTCCAATTACGGGAAGGCCGTTTCCCATAGACTCAATTTTATCCAAATCCTTTTTCTCTTTAAATAAAATAGTACATTCTACTTGGTCCAAACCAAGATATAACAAATCCTTATTGGAAGCAAAAACAGCCAATTTGGTTTATTTAATGTTTAAAGATCCAAATTTCGGAAACCCCAGGTCTTGAACATTCTGGATAACGGGTCCCATTCCTGTGCCAAGCAGGGGGGATTATGCCAGAGGAGTAGAAAGCAAAAAGCAATATGACAGTCACCTGAAGATGGAGGAAGAAATATTTTGGGCTTTTGAAGTCACTGCATATAAGGTAATAGGGGTGATGCAGTCGCATGGCTATTTATCCTCTGCTCCTCAGTCGGGAGTTACATAAACAGATTAATAATTAAACCCACCGTGTCGTGAAGATTATTTTTATGCATAAACAGGGGGCGGTACTTGCTTTTATTATTGCTTATTGTGCATAATACACGGGCCAAGTAGGGTTGCCATCTATACCGGCCTTCCTATATATTTATCTTTTTTCCCCCTATTAATAACATTGGGATCAGCCATCATTTTTACCGGCCAGATGGCAACCCTAGGGCCAAGCCAGGTCCCTTTTACAAATACTGGGGCCCCAAGACCCTTGAGGCCTCCCAGGACCATACACAATACACATAAGATGAAATAACAGTAATGGCTTAGTACAGGGAAGGGTATAAATAAGCAAAAAGGGGGTCTTATGTTTGACACCAAAGAAATCAGTTTGAGCAGTGCAAGGGTTAAAGTGGTTTTAGCTCAAGCTGCAGGAAGAGAACTGGTCTGAACTGGCTCCACCACATCCCCCCTCCCTTTCCACTCCCCCCCCCCCATTTGCTTCTACCTCCGCCCCCTGCAATTGCACAAAAAGCTGTCTGAGGGGACATGAGCTCCATGGCTACATTAACCTATTCCTCTGGCAGTTGCATTTCCCAACACCCTATCTGCCATCAATGTGCCAAGGGGGAAATGTATCTAACTGGCAGTTACATGCAGCTAAAAATGAAAGGGCAGGGTACGGGGAGATCATTTTAAACACTGGCACTAGAAGGGTCAATGGAGAGGGCCCTATAGGGAACATGGAGGCACAATCTTCAAGTCGACTGTACTACTGAATATGTCAGTGCAATATTAATACACAAAGCAGAAGAATGTATAGAGTGTATTGAAGTATAAGCTCTGCAGCCCAGTCACACACACTCTATAAGTAAAAGACTATATGAGAAGTCCCTTGCAAAGTGCAAAGACAGCTGCCAAGCCCACAGATCAGGGTATCCCCAGCCAGAAATAAGAAAGTCTGAATATTTAAAGAGTATGGGAGGGGGTACTCAAGTTGCTTCAGTTGTTTAAGCAAAACTGGCATTTTATCTGCCAAGGAATATTGGGAATTATAGTTCACTGGCTTTGAGCAGCACAGGCTGGCGAATCATGAACTCTTTAAAAACGACACTTATAAATACATTTAACACACACAAACCCACAGAGCTAACAATCTAACATACTTAACTCATTTGAATTTGTAGCTGTAATACACGTGTTGGAGGAAGGGGGATGGTAAATTAGCCTTTAGAGGACACCAGAAACAATTAACCTCAAGAGCTGACAATCTAAAGAGCAAAGAATGGCAACGTGCCACAAAGGGACCCCCTCACTGTGACACACACAGACAATCACAATCCCACCCTGGGGTAAATCATTCTCAGCCCTGGCTGGGAAACCACAAAGGGTTAACAAGACACCCCCCCCCCCATACCTGTATTCCGACTTGTTGGTCCTCAGGAGCCCGGCTCAAGGGGGATGAGACGCTAGGCGACGGGGCCCATTTGAAAAGAAGAAGCTGGGAGTTTTCTCCACGACACGCGATTAGATCACTGAGAGTTTTGTACGCGAAGCGGCTTAGACTGCGACTATATATAACGCCGGACGCACAAGGGGAGGGGCTTGAGTTTGAGGGGGCGGGGATAGTTTAATCAGTGGGAGAAATAACAGAGGGAAGGCAGTACAAAGATGTTAGTGTGATACGATGCTATTAGTTCTTTGAATTGTCGCCCTGCTGTTTGTCGCACAGAGATCATAATAAGCAGGGCAAGACCTGAGCATCAGCACCCCATGCAGTTCCCATGCCCTCTTTACCATTGGGTGGGTTCACGTTTTCTTCCTCTGTCCCAAAATAAATTGGTGGACTAATCGGATCATTGCAGCCCAGACTGACTGTTCAGCTGCTTAACCCTTGATCTGTGCTGTGGCTTTACTGTGCCTGCACATGCTAGTGTCTGTCCTGCAGAGCTTACATTCTAACTAATGGCAAATCTAAAGATGGTGATGCATTTTGTCACCATCAATCTTTTTAAAGGGATACTGTCATGGGAAAAAATTTTTTTATCAAAACGCATCAGTTAATAGTGCTGCTCCATCAGAATTCTGCACTGAAATCTGTTTTTCAAAAGAGCAAACAGATTTTTTTAATATTCAATTTTGAAATCTGACATGGGGCTAGACATATTGTCAGTTTTCCAGCTGCCCCAAGTAAGGTGACTTGTGCTCTGATAAACTTCAGTCACTCTTTACTGCTGTACTGCAAGTTTGAGTGATATCACCCCCCCCCAGCAGCCAAACAAAAGAACAATGGGAAGGTAACCAGACAGCAGCTCCCTAACACAAGATAACAGCTGCCTGGTAGATGTAAGAAGAAGAACAGCACTCAATAGTAAAATTAAGGTCCCACTGAGACACATTCCCTTACATTGAGTAGGAGAAACAACAGCCTGCCAGAAAGCAGTTCCATCCTTAAATGCTGGCTCTTTCTGAAAGCACATGACCAGGCAAATAGGGTGCACTGAATCCACTATTTTGGATTCGGTCGAACCCCCGAATCCTTCTTGAAAGATTCGGACAAATACCGAACCGAATCCGAATCCTAATTTGCATATGAAAATTAGGGGTGGGAAGGGGAAATTTTTTTTTCTTCCTTCTTTTGTGACAAAATGTCACACAATTTCCCTCCCTGCCCCTAATTTGCATATGCAAATTAGGATTCAGTTCAGCCTGGTAGAAGGATTCGGCCGAATCCTGAACCGAATCCTCGATTTGCTGCATCGCTACAGGCAAAATGACCTGAGATGGCGCCTACACACCAATATTACAACTAAAAAATACACTTGCTGGTTCAAGAATGAATTTTTTTTTATTGTAGAGTGAATTATTTGCAGTGTAAACAGTGTCATTTAGAAATAAAAAATACATCCAGAATCCCTTTAATGAACGATTCCTCCATAATTTTTTGATGAAATGTAAGGAGAATTTTGTTGTATCTTTGTCATGTTGGCTGCAAGATCACATATATACTAAATGATGGCCAGGAGCGATCCTGGAGCGACCAGGGGGCCTAGAAAATGTTGTTGTACAGGCCCCCCCCCCTGCCCCGTGATTATTGATGCCGCCCTGGGCATCACTGCCACCTGGGTATCCATCCCAAAAGCAGGGGTGCTGCTGCCATGAGGTGAGTTGTGCAAAAAAGCCACTCTTGGTAGTTTTAAGAGACAAAATTCTGTTTTAAAAATTGGACTATTACTCTCACACTAGCAATGCGGCTCCTCAGTCCTGCTCCGGCGCTTGGAACAGCTGGTGCGAGGCATCAGAACCCACAATCTGGAGTTGACCAGCTGCTATAAAGATAAAAAGCCAATATTTGTACATAAAAAGAAGAAGAAACCCTGTCTGTGCCTTTATCCTCTCTATAGCCTGTCTCCCTGTCCGCAGGTAAGTTCTGCAACCTCAGGGTTGAAGGGTTTAACGAAAGTGTGTCAACATGAATTAAAGGGGTTGTTCACCTTTGAGATAACTTTTGGTATGATGTAGAGAGTGATATTCTGAGACAATTTGCAATCTGTTTTCATTTTTTATTATTGAAGGTTTTTGACTTATTTAGCTTTTTATTCAGCAGCTCTTCAATTTGCATCTTGTGCAATCTTGTAACTAGGTTGGGTTGCCACCTGTCCGGTTTTGACCCAGACAGCCTGATATTTTGAAGGGCTGCCCGGGTCAAAACTTCCTGCCCGGTTTTCCAAATAAGGAAAACCGGGCAGGATTCCCTTGATTGAGGCGGAGATTGACCAATCGCCGATCACGCGTCATAGGGTGGCAACCCTATAACTAGGGTCCAAATTACCCTAGCAACCAGGGACACCATCAAGGGGGGAGAGTGTCCCGGGCCTGGGGCTGAAGGGGGGCCAGGCAGTGCTGCACTATTTGAAGAGCCAGGCCCCCCTTGACTGCTCCGCAGCCGTGCCTCTGCTTGCGAAGTCCCGAACAGCCGGATGCGGAAGTGGCAAATATACGAAGTCCTAATCGGCGGAAAGACCCGAAGTCACGAAAGGAGCCGACACTGAAGTCCTGAAGCGGCGAAAAGAAACAAAGTCACGAAAGGAGCCGACACTAAAGTCCTGAAGTGACCCGAAGTCACAAAAACAGCTATAATTGAAGTCCTGAAGCCACGAGTTCAATTCTACTGACACCAATGTGGGGTTTATTTTTTTTAATCCCCTGGCCACCAATGTTTTACTTTAATAATCGATACCAATTTTTTTTAAAAAATATTTTATGGGGCCCCAATTTTTTTGTTCGGGGGGCCCTGGCGCCAATGGTTTTTTTAAAAATTATTTTTGGGGCACCAATTTTTTTAAACTTGTAAGGGGGGCCCTGGTGCCAATGTTTTTTTAAAAAAAAATTTTGGGGCCCCAATTTTGTTTAACTTGTAAGGGGGGCCCTGGCACCAATGTTTTTTTAAAAAATTATTTTTGGGGCCCCAATTTTTTTTAACTTGTAAGGGGGGCCCTGGCGCCAATGGTTTTTTTTTTTACCTTATAAGGGGGCCCTGACCATCAATATGTGTGGGGGGTTACTTTTTTAGCGCTGATGTCTGTGTGGTCTTTAATTGTGATGTGGAGTGGGTTGGATCAGAGGTGGGGCTTGAGCGCCAGGGTGGGCGGCTGTATGGGGCCCCGTGATTTCTAATGGCGGCCCTGCTAGCAAACATGCATTTATTTGAATAAGAGATTGGCATATGAATAGGAGAGGGTCTGAAAAGAAGGATCAGTAATAAAAAGTAACAATAACAATACATTTGTAGCCTTCCAGAGCATTTGTTTTTTAGAAGGGAGTCACCCATTTGAAAGCTGCAAAGAGTCAGACGAAAAAGGCAAATAACTATAAAACTATAAAAAATAAATAATGAAAACCAATTGAAAAGTTGCTAAGAATTGGCCGTTCTATAACGGTTAAAGTTACTTTAAAGGTGAACCACCCCTTTCACATACAAAGATTCTTAGATGGTGTAGGGTAAATTTAAAGCTGGACTCTTGTGTTCTGACAAGGAAAGGGTTAACACTCCTCGAATTTATCAGGTTCACATGAAGCCAAGTGATAAAGGCGCAGTTATCCTGCTTGGCTACAGTCTCCTTTGTTTTATATGTTCTAACCAGACATATGCATGGTAGCGGTTAATCTGGTTGGTTTTATTTATAGGTGTCTCTAAGGTGACCTGGCAAAGGATGGGCATTATAAGGGGAGCAGAGAAGGAAAGGGTTCAGAGATCCCATTGCTGTTGAACCCAGTCAGATTAATGTTATTATGGGGCTGCAAGGGCCTTAGATACATGTTGGTCTGGGGGTGGCTGTACATACATGTTATTATGGGGGTTGTGATTATCTGTGATCACATAATGGGGATGAGAAACCTCAGTGAACAGTAACAAGAGCTGATACTTTTTTTGGCTGACTGACTTTTCTTTGTTACCATGGCAACAGCAAATTGAAATTTAGCCAGTTTCCTGGCCGTGTGTAGAGCACTGCTGGTTCGTTACTGTATCTTACAGCAGCCCCCCCCCCAGTTCTCATGCACCCTCTCCAAATTACAGGCTTCACCATCACTGCTATGGAAGCTGCCATGTTGCTTCTATCTGCTGAGGTTTTTTTTTTCTGGAGGCATAAAACCAAATCCCTGCTCTCCAGGAGAGACATATATGTAGTTAGGTGCACAGGCCTGCCATCAGGGGGCACTGGGGGGGACAATAGTCCAGGGCCCAATGGCTTCTATATGTTTAGGGGGGCCCAGTCATGCTGTGTTTCCTGGAATAGCCAGGCCTCCCTTGAACTGCTGAAGTAGGAGCAGAATTGTGCCAAAGTAGGAGCAGAGTTGTGCCAAAGTAGGAGCAGAGTTGGGTCAAAGTAGGAACAGAGTTGTGCCAAAGTAGGAGCAGAGTTGCGCCAAAAAGGGAGTAGAGGTGTGATGAAGTAGTTGTCTATTGTATTGTTCTTTCATGTTTTTTGCACTACAAATAACGTATGTGCAGTGTGCATAGAAATTGGTTTTGTTTTTATTTTCAAACTATAGTCCAGCCCCCCAATAGTCTGAGGGACCTTGCACTGGCCCCCTGTTTAAAAAGTTTGAGGACCCCTGCTTTATATGCAATAGCATGCTCATATGAGTGTAAAGACTGGTTCAGCACCCCCAGTTTGTTGGATGAAATGTCAGGCCCACGTAAGTGCAATAGTGACTGTAATACTGTCCCAGAGGAGGGGTCACCTGAGTTTTGTCACCTGCAGTGTCCCTGGAGTCCCTTTTTCTGGCTGCTGATGCCCTAGAGGAGGAGACAGGTCTGTAACATACAATTTGCTCCATGGGTTTCATCACTTAGTGAGACATTGCAGAACATTACAACATACTCCTTTGGGGGGGGAACTCTGACTCTGTGTTCTCTCCTATGATTCTGTGTGTTCTGTCCTATGACTCAGTGGTGTAACTAGATATTACTGGGCCCCACAGCAAATTATTTTTCAGGCCCCCAAATTTTTTAGCAGTTGACTGGTTTTACCAATATTTATTGAAACTGTATATGAATTAGGGCCTCATGGGGCCCCTATACCTCCTGGGCCCCCCTGCAGGCGCAGGGTCTGCTTCCTCTATAGTTACGCCCCTGCTATGACTCTGTTTCTTCTGTCCTATGATTCTGTGTGTTCTCTCCTATGATTCTGTGTGTTCTCTCCTATTACTCTCTGTGTTCTCTCCTATGATTCTGTGTGTTCTCTCCTATGACTCTGTGTGTTCTGTCCTATGATTCTATGTGTTCTGTCCTTTGACTTTGTGTGTTCTCTCCTATGACTCTGTGTGTTCTGTCCTACGACTCTGTGTGTTCTGTCCTACGACTCTGTGTGTTCTGTCCTACGACTCTGTGTGTTCTGTCCTGTGACTCTGTGTGTTCTATCCTATGATGCACTTTGGTTGTACTAGAGACTAATTCTCCAGGGAAGGAGGTAAGTGACTAAGTAAAGTTCTGTCTGTGCCAGGTGTCCCTGGGGAATTTCTTTGCCACTGAAATATATGGGGTCTCCAAGATGGAGAGGATGGGATTCAACAAAAGATTCATGAGCAGGGGATTCTGATAATTCATGTGCCAATGTGCCATGTTATGTTGTGATTAAGTGGCACAAACCAACTCTACACCCCTATTTGTTCCTTCTAATGGAGAGGTTTCTTCCCCACACTCCATGTTTGGTCGAGAGCTATGAGGAGCTAATCTTAGCATTAGGGAACATTCAGGATCTAATTCTCAGATTCACATGAAACCGGGCAGTACCAGTTGATATGTATGAGATATGCTAACCTGGCCAGTGTCACTAAGGAGAATATCATCTTGTGCTTTAGCTCATGTTTCCCTTTAGTCTGCAGCAGAATTAGATAGGGAGCCCAGGACTGGGGTTATTGGCATCTCTGCTTTTATTTTGCAACCCTAACCCACCTCTCATGAACCATACTGTGAGCACGACGTGATCATGCTCTGCCCATGCCAACCAAGGCTGCCTGGAAACACTGAGTGAGATATGCCACCTGCTGGACATAACAAGAAGTGTCATTTTAACGGATAATGTCATCAGAATTAAAATTATTTGATGGAAATATAAGGGGGCCAGTCACAGTTTTGGAGGGTGGGAGAGAGAGATCACATTTACTGCATTTGGGAAGAGTATCTTTTTTATTAGTTGACTAATGGATGTGTTTTTTCGGATTATAAAAGCCTTACAGCCTGTCATGTCATGTCTATCATAAAAAAAAAACATATTTTTAACTGATTTCCTTTCAAACATAGTAACTGTAAATTAATTGTAATCATTATGAATATAATAACCATGCAATACTTTCCCTGGTACAGCATTTTATGGACAGACAAAACCAAGATGTGAGGACACTGCCCCCTGGTGTTCAGAAGGAATGAGGACAGGTCCAGAAGGCAGCAATGCAGAAATATTGCAGTGGATACAGGCCTGGTCCAATAACAAAGCAGCTATAACCCTTTCCTCAGAATAAGGCACAAGGATAGGCTGGACATGGAGAGCAACAGAGCAATGTGACTTCAGTGATTGGGCATCTTAATGTAAATGGAATGTTCAACTAACAATCAGCTTGGTTTGGTGGAGACGATGACATTCCTTATTTATAATAGTGCTCAAATTCATTCATTCATCTTCAATCTAGAATCTTTTTGGATACCTCCCCTTGTATCTCGCTGTTACATTCATATGTGAGTAGTGTTTGTAGTGCCCAACTAGTCATACAGCATCCCATACACTGCTGCCCCCTAGAAAAGGATGGAGGAGACTCACTGGGTGGAGGGGAGGTTATTTAATTGTAAAAATAAAGTCTAAAGTGGCACCCGTGTTTTCACCCTTACGAGGGTAATGTGTTCTTCGGAACATGTAGTAGCCTATCTGGCATCGCTCATGCAGATGAGTATACAGATTTGCAGTAGGATAAATACAGAGATCTGGGCCACTGGGTCCCTCCTGAGATTGAATGGTTCCCTAGTATTCATCATTCTAAGCAGAGAAATGAGGGCACCAGCCCCCCACACAGGCACATAGATTATTGCCTTTTATAGGAACAGAAAGGGGAAAGTGTTGGAAGGGTTACTGCCTGCTCTGCTCTCCCTACAGAAAATGAGATTGGTAGCAGTAGATAGGTATTTAATATATAGAGTTTTTATGTTTTTCTCAAGACTATTAATATAGCTTAAACTTAAACATGTCAGTCAATCTTATGGACAGAGACAAGGGGGAAAGTATTGGAAGGGTCCTGCTTTGCTCTCGCTTTCCTACAGAAATAGAAATCGGTAGCACTAGATAGGTGCCTTATATTCAGGGACAGAGACAAGAGGAAGTGTTGGAAGGGTTACTGTCTGCTCTGCTTTCATTTCTCTACAGAAATAGGGATTGGTAGCACTAGATAGGTGCCTAATATATAAGGGCAGAGACAAAGGAAAGTGTTGGAAGGGTTACTGTCTGCTTTGACATGTCTCCACAACATAAACAGTTAAAATAACCCCCTCCCAAAAAAACAAAAACCCTCAACCTGCATATAACGGCAGGTAAGTCTCCCTTATTCTACTGTCCTATCCCTGTCCTAATTTAATAATGATAACACAATAACACAATAGCACACAGCCCATACACAGTTACACTCCCACACTCCCATAGTGGCACATACACTGACACACAATGTGACACACACAATACAGTTACACAAAATAACACAATAACACAATGACAGAGAGAGAGGTGAGGAGGCGGAGAGCGAGACAGACTGGGCGAATCTCCCGGTTGACATGAGCTCATCCCCGGGGCTGTCCCTGACTCCGCCCCCGCTCTCAGCTCCTCCCCCTCCCCTGCCCGGTACCGCATTGCTGTGCTGCAGGGGTGATGACTGCATTGCGCCGGGGCCGTCAATAGGTGGACCCCTCCCGGAGAAATAAAACTGCCTGATCCGGACCCTCCAGCCCCTGCTGTCTGAGAGCTCGGCTACAGGTAAGAGCTGCCCTTCTGCTCCTCTTACTAACTGTCTGGTACCCGACCCTCTCTATTGCTTCTGTCCCTGTATGATGCCCCAACTCCCTGTAAGTCACAGCAACTCCCTGTATCGTGTTCCCATCCACTGTAAAGAGTCCCCATAGGTTCATTCTATAGGGTCACCTTACCCTTGGTATCCCAATCCCTGTATGGTGTATATATGGTGCCCCTTTGATACAACTCCATATAACCCCTGAAACTCATATCACCCCTAAAGTGCCACAAACACATCTCCCCTTCATTTACAAGTGCCCCCTCTTGTGCATGTTACCCTTACCCCGTGTAATGCCCCTTCTTACTGACCTCTGCACGGTGCCCACTTGATACTGTTTTTCCTGTAATCTCTCTGGTACACCCTCTTTCCATCTCTGGGGTATCTCTCTCCATGGTACCCCAAAATCTTTATACAACCCCTTGGTGCTTCCTTCTCATCCATCAATATAACCCCACTTGGTGCCACTCCCCCTATTTGTCGTTATTGCACCTCACCCATATTTCTCTGTAGGTAACCCTTTAGATGCCTCTTCCCTCACCAAGTCTGTGCACCCCCAGACCCAGTGTTACCCTTTTCTTATCTCCTTGTGTGCCCCCCCTTCTGGAAACACATTAATTATATTATGCCAACCCTTAGAAATATTATGAAGGGGGAATACAGCAGAATGTCTATTGAAAACAACAACATCTCTCCTCCTTCCCTCTGCTCCACCTTGTGCCATGTTCTGCCACCCCTGCGAGCTCCAGTGCTATTAGAGTGCCATGTATGGGCCTGCATGCAAGTCTAGTTGTGCCCACATTGTCACCTTGTCTGTACCCTTGCCCTTGCTGCAGGCAAGCTTGTACCTCTTATGTGTGTGTGTGTTTGTGTCCCTTCTGTCTTGGTGTGCAGGGGAGCAGGGGGCATGTTTGGGCAGGGAGGGAGAAGGTAGACATCAGTCTTAGTTGTTCCAATAACAGGGACATTGTATCTCATGATTGTGGCGTAATGTGAAATCCATCGGAGGCAGGAATGGGAGGGGAATGGGCACAGCCAGACACTGATACCCAGGTATAAACAACGTCAGCATGCAAATGCACTCACAGCTGTACACAGTGCCAGGGCAGAGACACACAGACATACACTCGGCTATACAATGACATGGGACAGACACACACACACAGCTTTACACACATGTTTATACGCAGCACCAGGGCACAGACATACACTCAGCTATACAATGACATGGAACAGACACACACACAGCTTTACACACATATGTTATACACAGCACCAGGGCACAGACACACAGACATACACTCGGCTATACAATGACATGGAACAGACACACACACAGCTTTATACACATATGTTTATACACAGTGCCAGGGAACAGGCACACACAAATAAACAGTGCCAGGGGACACATACACAGACACACATATACCGTTGTACATAGTGATAGGGTAAATGAACTGGAGCAGGGCAGAAATAGACAGACTAAGGGGCACATTTACTAAGCTCGAGTGAAGGAATAGAATAAAAAATACTTTGAATTTCGAAGTATTTTTTTGTCTACTTCGACCATCGAATTGGCTACTTCGACCTTCGATTACGACTTCAAATCGAACGCTTCGAACTAAAAATCGTTCGACTATTCGACCATTCGATAGTCGAAGTACTGTCTCTTTAAAAAAAACTTCAACCACCTATTTCGCCACCTAAAACCTACCGAACCTCAATGTTAGCCTATGGGGAAGGTCTCCATAGGCTTTCTAGCCAATTTGTGATCGTAGGAAAATGGTTCGATCGATGGATTAAAATCCTTCGATCGAACAATTATTCCTTCGATCATTCGATCGAACGAGTAGCGCTAAATCCTTCGACTTCGATATTCGAAGTCGAAGGATTTAACTTCGACAGTCGAATATCGAGGGTTAATTAACCCTCGATATTCGACCCCAAGTAAATGTGCCCCTAAGAGACAGCATTAATTCTGGTGCTGTAGCTAAAGCTGGCAAGGCCACTTTAGACTGGCTCTGTGCCCAAAAGCAAGCCACATGATTAATGACGATGGAACCAGTGTAGGGGCTGCCCTGTGCCAGCCAGATTTGCTTTGTATCTGCAGTAATAGTAATTATATACTCTGTGTGGGTTAAATGTTGGAGCTGCTTCTATATAGTCATACACAACTCCCTGCACATGTACCTACAGTACCTGCATGCCTGACCTTCACACTGACATATTGGGCTTTTCTCTCACATCCAGCAGAACCAATCCCAACAGACTCTCTGCAGGCAGATCATTCACACTTGGTAGAAATGCTTCATTTTCTTAAAGGAGAACTAAAGCTTAAAGCGATTCTGTCATTATTTTTATGGTGTCGTTTTTATTTCTAAATGACACTGTTTACACTGCATATAATTCACTAAACAATAAAAAAATTTCATTTCTGAACCAGCAAGTGTATTTTTTTTTTAGTTGTAATATTTGTGTGTAGGTGCATCTCGGTTAATTTTGCCTGGTCATGTGCTTTCAGAAAGAGCTAGCACTTTAGGATGGAACTGCTTTCTGGCAGGCTGTTGTTTCTCCTACTCAATGTAACTGAATGTGTCTCAGTGGGATCTGGATTTTACTATTGAATGCTGTTCTTAGATCTACCAGGCAGCTGTTATCTTGTGTTAGGGAGTTGTTATCTGGTTACCTTCCCATTGTTCTGTTGTTAGGCTACTGGGGGGAAAGGGAGGGGGTGATATCACTCCAACTTGCAGTACAGCAGTAAAGAGCAAGTGGTTTATCAGAGCACAAGTCACATGACTGGGGGCAGCTGGGAAACTGACAATATGTCTAGTCCCATGTCAGATTTTAAAATAAAATATAAAAAAACTGTTGGTTCTTTCAGATATCTGCTGGAGCAGTACTATTAATTGATGTGTTTTGAAATAGAAATGTCACAATATAAGGCTGATTAGTAATTAATACAGATAATTACTATATGGCAGCACGGAAACCAGTGCAACTAGCATTAGAGTTTAATAATCAGCCCTGTAGCATCAGCTTATATTACAGACCAACCTCATTTTCTGCTGGATAATTAGTGACGACCCCTAAGCTTAGCTTCTCAACAGCTGCTCAGAGCCCACTGAGCATGTGAGTGTCACAGACACTTTCCAAGATGGTGACCCCCTGTGACAAGTTTGAAGTCCTGGATCATTGCTGCTATTGACAAGCTGAAACTTTAGGCTGGTGCAAGAAGTTTATTATATAAAATACGGCATTTTAGCCATATTCATTTTTAGGGTTTAGTTCTCCTTTGAGGGGTAGTGAATACCAGGAACAGATCCCTGAGACCTTGGTAACATAGAACATGCAAGTTTTTGCAAAGACCAACCCGACCTTCAAATAATGCTCATTAAAGGCTTTTTGTTACTATTGTTACATCATCTATTAAAGTCAACAAAATATTTAAAGGGGTGGTTTACCCTTAAATTAACTCTTAGGGGCTGATTCATTAAGGGTCAAATATCGAGGGTTAATTAACCCTCGATATTCGCCTAGGAATTGAAATCCTTCGACTTCGAATATCGAAGGATTTAGCGAAAATACTGCGATCGTACGATCGAAGGATTTTAATCCAATGATCGAAGGATATTCCAAAAAAACTTAGGAAAGCCTATGGGGACCTTCCCCATAGGCTAACATTGACTTCGGTAGCTTTTAGCTGCCGAACTAGGGGGTCGAAGTTTTTTTTAAAGAGACAGTACTACTATCGAATGGTCGAATAGTCAAACGATTTTTAGTTCGAATCCTTCGATTCAAAGTCGTAGTCGTAGTCGAAGGTCGAAGTAGCCCAAAAAATACTTCGAAATTCGAAGTTTTTTTACTTCGAATCCTTCACTCGAATTTAGTGAATCGGCCCCTTAGTATGATGTTGTAGAGAGTGATATTTTGAAACAATTTGCAATTGATTTTAATTTTTTATTATTTGTGGTTTTTGAGTTATTTAGCTTTTTATTCAGCAGTTCTGCCATTTACAATTTCAGCAAATTACCCTAGCAGCCATGCACTGATTTGAAGAAGATTGAAAAGTTGCTTAAATTAACCATTCTATAACATACTAAAAGGTGTACCGCCTCTTTAACATCTGCTATGGGTGTAGTGCTACAAATAAAACCTGATGTTATAGTGGCTAGAGTCATGACTAATGTCTCACACCAACACTTAAATGTTCCAGCATAACCAACAGTCTAATAATATGACCGATGCCAAAATATTATGGTCAAAAGCAGATACTTCATAGTCATGCTAAACCATCTGACTCATGCTGTCAGAGTTCAACCAACTGACTCACAATATCTAATTTTGTCATGGTCACAACCAAATGACCTATATGGTTATGGCACCCAACCGATTACCACAATCCATCTAGCTCATAATAGCATGGTCAGCCAACTTATACAGTGCCATGGCCACAGCCAGAAGACTCCTACTGCAGTGGTGCACCAACTCATTAAGAAAATCCTGATGGCCCAGTGCATTCATAACAATGCATGATGGCCCAACTGGAATAGGTTGAAGGAGTATCTACATTTGATGACATTGACAGGCTCAATAATTTGTTATTGATTGTGTGTAACTGACATACTTTGTGTTTAGTGCAAGTTCCTATCATGTTGATGGATGTCCCATGTTCCTAGCTTGGTATCTTGGTGCTGTTTCCTATTATTGTATCTTGTAAATCAGGGACCCGCAACCTTTTTTACAGTATGCATGAACCACATTCAATTGTAAAAAGTTGGGGAGCAACACAAGCATAAAAAAGTTCCTGGAGAAAGAAATAAGGGCTCTTATTGACTATTTGGTAGCCCCTAGGTGCACTTGCATCCTACAGGAGGCTCTGTTTGGCAGTACTTCTGGCTTTGTGCAACCAAAACTTGCCACCAAGTCAGCAACAGAGTGACTGCTTTATGGGCCACTGGGAGCAACATCCAAGGGGTTGGTGAGCAACATGTTGCTCATGAACCACTGGTTGGGGATCCAATGTAAATGGACATAGATCCCGCTAACAGTCCACTCTGTGATGTTCTTTTCATTCCTTCTACACAGACTTCCTTGCACTCACCGTAGTGTCACCCCCAGGAGGATGGGGAAAGAGAAGACACACATCAACATCGTGGTTATTGGCCACGTGGACTCTGGCAAGTCCACCACCACTGGCCACCTGATCTACAAGTGTGGAGGCATCGACAAAAGGACAATAGAGAAGTTTGAGAAGGAAGCAGCTGAGGTGAGTATAGTGGACCTCTGTCTTCTTCACAAACCCAAGTACCTACATTTGTTCTGGGTCTGTGGGCCAATTAGAAATGTCTGGTTATACAAAAGCTGTTGTATGGAGTTCTTTAGCAGGAGGCAATTAAATTCATTGCTTGGCTACATCTGGAGCTTATAGTTGAATAGTCTTGCGCTTGAATTGGTAACCAGATATCACAGCTCTAGCACTATTATAGATATTCAAATGTACTAGCATTGGTAATTTACTCCACAGACCTATTACATATTCCATAACTTAGAAGCTTGGTTAGTTTAAAGCAGAGTTCCTTGCTTGTATAATGTGCAATGTACCCTAAATAAAATGGATGTTATAATGAGTGTAAAAAAACAAAGAGAACTCCATAGCTGCAGGGAGCACCGGAGCACAGAGGGCCCAGTGGGAGTACTGATAATTTCACTATAATTGTAGAGCTCATCTATGCCACTGATGGACGGAAGGTGGAAGGAATACATTGTATTTGTGGAATCCATAAAAGTGTTCATTGTTCTTTTCAGGGGGTGAATTTGGGAGGTGTTTGGTTACCCTTCCAACAGTAACGCTCTCATGAATTCCCCTGGAGGCTTCTTTGTGTTGTTCAACAGCAGGACAAGTCCCAATGATATCCGAGATCAGCTGCGAGTGGAGGCCTCAGAGAGAGAGAGAGAGAGAGAGAGTCTCTGCCAGGGTTTAATTATAGCTGCTGTGAGCTGGCAGACTCCATTTTACGTGTGCATGCAGAGGGCAAGCTGTCCTCTCCGGCTGAAAAATGGAGATCTTGTGGGAGACGTTCTACTGCCCTCCTTCATGCAGGAATATGCCCTCCTGACCTTAAACATTCAGGGTAGATGCACTTACAATCAGTTGTGTGCAGCCAATGTGAGCTACACCACCTGTACAGTTTCAGAGAAGACAATATTATAATAGTCATCCTTTACAAATCAGCAAATAGCATGGTGAAAATGCACCTAGTAGTAGTACTGATCCTGCTAACATGCACATAGATCCTGATTGCCAAAGTCAGTAATGCCAATGTAATGTATTTTATGCTCGAAATATATAGTGTCAAATAAAAAGGCATCTTTTGCAGCAGATTACTGCGTCTACCTGGTCTGTTCCACCAATATAATTTGCACTGAATACTAGCACCATGGACGGGGTACAGTGACAGCACGATAAAAAGGGTTAAAAAGGGTTAAAATGTTACAAAAATCTCGTATGATGTCTATGGATAGAATAAATAAATACAATCATTGGGGACTAAACAGGGATCCGTTCCCAGCATACCGCGTTTTACATATTGAAAATTGTAGAGAGATACCGACAAGCAGCAAGTGTCAGACCAAGAAAAGTAACATAGAAGGAGCATCCCCACCACATCCCAAGCCGATCCTGATCTGCCTGCCCTTGAACTCTAGCCTGAACTCCGATTATCCTCTTGCCTAACCCTTTGGATACCGCGACCTTGATCCATCAAGAAGGCTTCCTCCTTGATCCCTGGAGGGAGCTCTCGGCTCCCTGACACCTTCTTGACCTCCAGCCACATTGTTTGAATGAGTGGGCATTCCCAAAAAATATGGGATACCTAGGTCCCAACAATTTCTCTAGCAGAGGGGCGAATGATCTGGGAATAGCTTATGAAGCCTGTCGGGAGTACCAGAACAACAATATCTTATAAATATGCTCCTTCTGCCTCACACAGGTAGTCATTCGCTGTGAATTACACCAAATATCTGACCAATCCTTTGGAGACAATCGATTCGGAATTATAGAATTCCACTTAGTCATATAGGTATGCTGCCCTGGGTTAATGGCGGAGGTTCACTAAGAAGCTTGTATATCTTAGAGATGAGTCCCTTTTGCAGCAAAACTGGTGTTAAGTAGACTGCGGTGCTAGATCTCTCAATTCCTGTAGCGTTAAAGGGGCAGTAATAGAGTCATTGAGCAATTCACTTATTGTAAATAAACCGGTCTGGCCCCAACGCACGCAGAATGAAGCAGTCATCCTCGGGGGAAAATTGGGGTTTCGAAAATAGCTTATATTCAGGGGATATTGTGACATTAAACCTTGTTTATATCTCAGTTTGTGCCATATATTCAGGGTTAATTGAGCCTTTTCCCGTAATCTCTTTAGTGTTACCAGACCATATTTGTGTGTTGATGGTTATATCTGGGGAGGCCAAAGCATTACTCTATTTTAGACTTTAGTTCTCCTTTAAGGTGTGAAGAACCAAATTATGGAAAGATAAAGGTCCCAAGTATTCTGGATAACAGATCACATACCTGTATTAAAAAAAATCAGAGAAAAGTGCCATCCGCTGGAGATAGTGTTACTGCTACATTGTTTCAGTCTTTCAGTTAAATGAGGCTCCAATTCCCTGTCGCTCCCAACAATCAAATGAAGTACCACATGTTGTAGATACAATCGCTGCTGAATTGTATCAGTATATCACTTAAAGGCAGACTCTACTTCCCTGATGGCCTAAACAATAAGTTATTGATCATTTTATTGTTCTCCTGTTAAAGTGAAACTGTTAACGTTTATATTCTACCATGACAATCCTTGTCAAGTTAAAATCACTCAAGATTCTTATCAATAACGTAAGTGACCACCAGAACCGTGTTAACATTCAGGTGTAGAACTGACCACAAAGAAACTGGTGTGGAATTATTTAGCTTAATAATAATAATTATTAAACTCTTATTAAGCTTTCAAGCATGTTTGCATATTTCCTTAGATGGGGAAAGGTTCCTTTAAATACGCTTGGGTTTTGGACAAACTGAAGGCTGAGAGGGAGCGAGGAATCACCATTGATATCTCCCTGTGGAAGTTTGAGACAACCAAATATTATATCACCATCATTGATGCTCCAGGACATCGAGACTTTATCAAGAATATGATCACTGGAACCTCTCAGGTAAGAGGGAGAGAAAGAAAAAGAGAGAGGGAGAGAGAAGTCCACATCAAGGTTTCTCATAAAGTACTCAAGCTCTACCAAAGGCTACTATTGTAATATAATGAGATGGGGTTTCGGTTGGAGGGATTATCTCTGTTGTAATGTGCTACATTTCTAACTTCTCTCCCTCTCCTCTTCCCCAGGCAGACTGTGCAGTGCTGATAGTGGCAGCCGGGGTGGGTGAGTTTGAAGCTGGCATCTCCAAGAATGGACAGACTCGTGAACATGCCCTCCTGGCTTACACGCTTGGAGTAAAACAACTCATTGTGGGGATCAATAAGATGGACTCCACCGAGCCTCCTTACAGTGAGAAGCGTTATGATGAAATTGTGAAGGAGGTCAGCGCCTACATCAAGAAGATTGGCTACAACCCAGCTACGGTCCCCTTTGTACCCATTTCTGGCTGGCATGGGGATAACATGTTGGAGCCCTCTCCCAATGTAAGTGGGAATCTTGTTTATGAAGGAATGGAATAATGAATAAATCTGTCATATTTTTGGGTTGACTTGGTCTGGGGCCCTAGGTGCAATGTGTATGTGATGGTGATGGTATGTAGAAACCATACAAGTAATGGTGGAACGTTGTAGAGACAATACAAGTAATAGGAGAAAATAAACAGGCATGAAGTTTGAGGAGTCCAGTGAGAGACAATATCCATGTGATCATAAAGACATAGCTTAGTTAAGGTTGAAAAAAGATTCATTCATGAAGTATAATGTTTTTATCTGCTAGATCCAGAGGACTTCTCAGTAGGAAAACATTTCCTTAGGACATTCAACCTATTGCTAAGAGAATAAATGCTCTCACCCACTAATCAGGCGTCCAACCCTTTCTTGACACTGTCTATTGTATCTACCAGCTCTATGTAGAGAATTAAACAGCTTTACTAGTCTAACTGTAAAAAATCTTTTGCGAACCTTAGCGTGGAACCTTCATTATTTTTATGTCAGCAGATTCCATAGTGTCCTCTGGATTCCTCTAGAACATTAACCCTCGTAGGCAGCATGTTGCTCTCCACCCCATTTGATGTTGCTCCCAGTGCCTTCATAGCAGCTGCTGATTTCTGGATTTCTGACATGGAGTCATAAAGGCTATGTTGTGCTGCCAAACAGACCCATCTGTAGTCTGTCAGTCCACATAGGTGCTACCAAATAACTAATCACAGACATATGCCACCCCTAGGGAGTTGTTCATGCTTGTGTTGCGACCCCAAGGAGTTGGAGAGCAACTTGTTGCTCACTAGCTACTGGTCGGGGATCCCTGCTCTAGAGCTAGTGAGCAAGATGTTGCTCTCCAACTCCTTTGATGTTGCTTCCAGTGGTCTCAAAGCAGGTGTTTATTTTTGAATTCCTAGTTTGGAGGCATGATTTAGTTGCATAAGAATCAGATGTACTGCCAAACAGTGCCTCCTGTAGGCTGCCAGTACACAGTGGCTACCAAATGGCAAATAACAGCCCTTATTTGCCCCCTGGGAACTTTTGTTCATGCTTGTGTTGCTCCCCAACTATTTTTACAGTTGAATGTGGCTCACGGGTAAAAAAAAGGTTGGGGACCCCTGTTGTAGAGAATAAGACATCAAATAAATAATTATATATACCCATTTTTTATTTATATACATAGGGATCATATGCCCTCTTCTAAGTCTATGATGTGCAAGACTCTAATGACAGTACTTTATAACTTTCAGTAATCTTGATTGTCTATAATAAGAGGATTTTATGTGGATAAACTGAAAGTCCACCAGGACAATAAAGCTAAAACCACTGTTGATAACAGGAAAATCAGAATAGACGGCACTGGACAGGAAAAAACCTAACACGTTTCAGAATCAAATCCCTTAATCAACCTATGACGAAACGCGTTAGGTTTTTCCAGCAACCTGCTTTATTAAACTGTTCAGAAGTGCAGTCTATTCTGATTTTTCTGTTATTGGATACAGTGGGGACACTGGAGACTGAGCACCTGGCAGGGGGAGGAACGAGCGGTGAGCTTGAGCGGTCTCTTATTTTGTGTTTTAAAACCACTGTTGCTTGTGCCTCTTACTATTGGATATTAATGACCAATGGATTGATTTGATGTTGTGGAACTGGCTGGTGATAGGCTGATGAGGTTTGTTTTGAACTCTGACATAGTGGGAACTGATTGGGCAGATACGGTTTGTTAAAAGGCAAATAAGAATGGGGGTTATGCAGATATTTCTAAACTTTAAAGGAGAAGGAAAGCTACGGAGGCATTTTATTGCCAATAGATTAGCTGCAATAGTGCAAGCTAGAATGCTATATTTATTCTGTAGAATGTTTTACCATACCTGAGTAAAAAGCTCTAGAAACTCTCTGTTTGTTTAGAATAGGAGCTGCAGTATTAATGTGGTGTGACATCACTTCCTGCATGAGTCTCTCCCTGCTCTTGGCTCAGATTACAGTAGAGAAGGGAGGGGTGGGGGGAGAGGAGCAAACTGAGCATGCTCTTGCCCAGGGCAATGAGGTTTAAGATGAAGGCAGGAAGTCTGATACAGAAGCCCATGTGTACACAATAGAAGGAAAGAAATGCTGTGTTTCTTTTGACAGGGGACTCAGAGCAACATTACTTTGGGGGTTTACTGGTATATTTAGATGGACCTTTCTGATAAGGCTTACTTAGTTTTAACCTTTCCTTCTCCTTTAAGGGCACCTTTACAATCACTATATACAGTGCTTGGTGTATAAGGTGCACCCATGACCCACCCACGTGTTGACCTTTTCCAGCTTTCACCCATCTGTAAACAGTTTAATAACCATAATCTTTACACCTTTGGTATCTGAGCTAAATGTGGTTGGCACAATTACAATTGAATTCTGAGAAGAAATGTTGAGGATAAAGAACATGGCACATTTTTTTCACGTATGCACTCCTCTAATAAATGAAACCTTTATATGTATATGGGTCTTGCACAACTGATATATCTTCAGGCAGGTGCTGCCCCGACAGTGAGACCAAGTTTAAGTATCCTGCATAAGGACTGACCTCTCCTGCCAGTTTGAGGTGCAACCCTGGGTGTTGATCATGGCGTAGGGAATGTCCCCTCACCCCCCATCTCCATTTAGAAATCTGTGACAGTTAGTCATCAGGTCCAAATATTTCAAGCTCATCAGATCCCGTAAAACCCAGTTATAAAAAGACCAGGGCTGGGAGCCAGAAGACAAGGGTAGCCGGCCAAACATGGCCTTTCCATCAAGCCCCTCTGAGCAGGTTTTATTAGAACATTAATATATTACCCAGAAGGCTTTGTGGCTCATGGGATTTAAAAAAATAATCATCATTAAATCAACTTTTTGCATATAAGGTATATGAAATCCTAGTGGGGATGTCATGTCATCTCACTGATGTCACAATAAAAGGCCAATTGTTTCTTGAGGTTGCCATCCCATAGGACAGGGGTCCCCAACCTTTTTCACCTGTGAGCAACATTCAGATGTAAAAAAAGTTGGGGAGCAACATAAGCATGAAAAATTTTCCTGGGTGGTGCCAAATAAGGGCTGTGATTGGCTATTGGTAGCCCCTATGTTGACTGGCAGCCTATGAGAGACTCTGGTTGGCAGTACACCTGGTTTTAATGCAACAAAAACTTGCCTCCAAACCTGGAATTCAAAAATAATCACCTGCTTTGAGGCCACTGAGAGCAACATCCAAGGGGTTGGGGAGCAACATGTTGCTCACGAGCTGCTGGTTGGGGATCAGTGCCATAGGAGATGGCAGTTACTATTTAAATATTGAAAAGGAGTGATATATGTATATCATATAAACCCATTTATTGATTTCTTGTTCTTAGAATATGTATTATTAAAACCTGTTTCAATAGGGTGCAGGTTATTGCAGTTTCCAGTTGGCTTCCTTTAGTCTTTGGCAGAATTCCTGAAATTAATATTTACTCTCTTTTTGCCATTGTGTTCCCCTATCTATCAGTTCCACTCAATATTCTGACATCCATCTGGGGAGGCTGGATATCCCTTGTCCTTTTCAATTGTCCTTTTCTGTTTTAACTTACTACACTCTTACTAAATCCTACTCAATTCTGGGACACAGTTATATGAAAATGTATTTGTCTCACTCACAGTCTCATGCATGCAACCCTTCCTTCTTCTTTCTAATTCACGTTTATTGCATGCAACTCTCCCTAACTAGCTCTCTGCATGCAACTCTTTCTTTTATATCTAACACACCTTCCCTGCATGCACTTCTTTCCTCCCCTCTCATTCACCTTTCCATGCATGCACCTCTTCCTTCTCCCCTTTACTAACCTTCCCTGCATGCACCTCTTTCCTGCCTCCCACTCTGCCTGTCACACTCCTGGATACAGGTCTTCTCTCTCCCTCTGACACTTTGAATGCAACTGTTGCCACTTAGTTACCATCATGTAGCTTCAGCCTCTCTGCCACTCTCACAAGCTATTCCTTTCCCATTTATTGCACATCCCTCTTTCCATTTCCACAGTGTTGGTATGTTATTCTTTCCATTCTCTTCTCCCCATTTCATGCACACATGGAATTCTTTGTTCTACTTGCCTTTCCCGGGGTACAGCTATCTTTTTGCTCTCCCACTCTGCGTCTTCTGTACCATAACTTAACTTATAGCTTCTGGACCTCTAGATGCCATGGTTCAAGGGATGGAAAGTGGAGAGGAAGGAAGGCAATGCAAATGGAGTTTCCCTGCTTGAGGCTTTGGACACCATCCTCCCTCCATCTCGCCCAACAGACAAACCTCTCCGTCTTCCTCTGCAAGATGTCTATAAAATTGGAGGTAATTACCCTGCTTCTTTTTGCCTCCCCTCTCCATTTTGCTTAGTTGTATCCCTAACCTACCTTTGTGATTCTACTGCACGGTCAGGAATCGGCACTGTTCCAGTAGGTCGAGTGGAGACCGGCATTCTAAAGCCAGGCATGGTGGTGACCTTTGCTCCAGTCAATATCACAACTGAGGTAAAGTCTGTTGAGATGCATCATGAGGCTCTGAGTGAGGCTCTGCCTGGGGACAATGTTGGCTTCAACGTCAAGAACGTGTCAGTCAAGGACATTCGCAGAGGCAATGTTTGTGGTGACAGCAAGACTGACCCTCCCCAGGAAGCCGCAGGTTTCACTGCTCAGGTAAGAAATTGTGTAGGTCTAAAGCCCATCTCAGCAAGCCAGTCTTCCTACGGATGTGTATTATTTTTCTTATGTAAGGAACCTTAGCTACCCAGCTGACACAGGTTTAAAAAGTTCTGAAATCTTCTTTCTTCCAAATTGACAAACAAGCGTACCACCAGTGTTTATTGAGTTAAACAGATAAGGACCTAGTGAGAAAGGATGGAGGGGTCACCAGAACTTGGGGACAGACCTAGGTCCATGTAGCCTGACACTGTAGTCCAATGCTGAGGAGTGGTATGCTGCAGGCTTACAGATCAAAGCCAGCTACGAATGGTTAAAGGCCTGGTGATGGTTACAGAAACTGAATTGAAGAATGATTACTAGAACATGTCACTGTATTTGATGGTGGTACATACAAACATGTTTATTCCTTATGCTTAGGTGATCATCTTGAACCACCCTGGTCAGATCAGTGCTGGATATTCCCCAGTTATTGACTGCCATACTGCACATATCGCCTGTAAGTTTGCAGAGCTAAAAGAAAAGATTGATCGCCGATCTGGCAAAAAGCTTGAGGACAACCCCAAGTCTCTGAAATCTGGAGATGCTGCCATTGTGGAGATGGTCCCTGGGAAGCCTATGTGTGTGGAGAGCTTCTCCCAATACCCACCTCTTGGTAAGTACAACAGACTCCATGGCATGGGGTGAGAGAACAATATAATTTAGTTACAGATGGGCATTTTTGGGTCCATCAAGAAGGGACGCATATAATGGCACATTATTAGCATTTTTCTTTCAAAGATATGCAGGTACTTGTTGTTGTGCTGTGTCCCATTTTTTTACATAACCACCAAACATTTTATTGTAGAGTCCAATCTGAATAGGTTCAGGGCTGAGCCTACGGGTGGTGGCACATATTCCAATTCAGGGATGGCACTCTGGCGGGATGGCACTCAGATCACTTCAGCTTTCTGAAGTCGCCCGAAGTTTCCTCCTGAGGCAACTTCAGAAACCGAAACGATCCGAAGAAACCATCCCGCCGGCGATTCACATTCTAGCCGTCAGGAAGGCATTTCGGGCAGATTAGTCGCCCGAAGAAGACAAGATTTGTCTCTGGGCGAATAATCTCCACGAATCGGAGCATGTGCCACCACCCTAAAACCTTTGAGTCATTAGCTATGGTGAAGAATTGAAAGCTTTAGTGTTAATGTTTTGCCAGTAGTTGCCAGATGATATTGCATAGACTTTCATTGTCATTGTCTTCTCCCTCTAGGGCGCTTTGCTGTGAGAGACATGAGGCAGACTGTGGCCGTGGGAGTCATTAAGAACGTGGAGAAGAAAATCGGAGGAGCTGGCAAGGTGACAAAGTCCGCACAGAAAGCCCAGAAGGCTGCAAAATGAATTGCCGGTTCCCTTCGCCTGGCACACAAGCCTTGTCCCTCTGAGAAGGTCCTTCCCCTTACCTTTGAGGTGCACGCGAGCCCATCTGCTTGTAAAAGCCTGTACGTCAACGACTGGATGCTCACCATTAAAGTCCAGTGGAAGTTCTTTAAGAGGAAAAGCATGCTCCTGCTCTGTAATCTTTAGTGTCCATTTTACCAATTAAACTGGTACAACATTCATAATGTGACATTGTGGGATTCTTTTGATACTTTGGGGCAGATTCACTAAGGGTCGAATTTCGAAGTTAAAAATACTTCGAAATTCGACCCTCGAATTGAAATCCTTCGACTTCGAATATCGAAGTCGAAGGATTTAGCGCTAAACGTTCGTTCGTTCGATCGATCGAAGGATTTTTCGTTCGATCGAATGATTAAATCCTTCGAATCGAACGATTCGAAGGATTTTAATCCAACGATCGAAGGAAAATCCTTCGATCAAAAAAAGGTTAGCAAACCTATGGGGACCTTCCCCATAGGCTAACATTGACTTCGGTAGGTTTTATCTGCCGAAGTAGGGGGTCGAAGTTTTTTTAAAGGGAAAGTACTTCGACTATCGAATGGTCGAATAGTCGAACGATTTTTCGTTTGATTCGTTCGATTTCGTTCGTATTCGAACGAATTTAACCAATTCGATGGTCGAAGTACCCAAAAAATACTTCGAAATTCGAATTTTTTTCATTCGAATCCTTCACTCGAGCTTAGTGAATCGGCCCCTTTGTGTGGCTGGTAGAGATTTAAGAGTCACTTGAAACAATCTTCATTAGCAGCTTTGAACAATAGAAATAGCCAGATATGAATGTTAGCCTTTTAATAGCTGTAGGAGCAAAGGTCTCAAACTGTGGAGCTGTCTCTTGGTGGGGGGGACCAAAGCAGTGTATAAGAGGAGCTAAACCTGAAAGCATATTTGCTTTTAAATTATGGACAATATCATGGATTATGCCAAACCCCAGAGGTTTTGGTGCTGTGTTGAACCCCCTCAAAAAGTCATAACACCTCTGCTGTAAAGACTTTGGCACATGGAACAATGTGCAGATTTGCATGGCAAACACATGGCTGGGCTCCTTGTGGAATTTATCGAGTAGAAAGCTGCCTATGGCATACAGTATTTATTCTAAATGTGCTGTAGGAGAAAGCTGTGCACAAGCACATATCAGGCTTGGGTTCTAAGGAATATAAATCCATTTTGCTCTAGTTTTCATAAGTCAGAACATATTGTATCTAGGCACATCAGCGGTGACAAAGGACATTGCAGCTAAGAGCTAGAATGTAGGAACTGGCCACACTGGGGATGACTTCGATGTAGTTGGCCAGCTTAAATATATCGCAATATATGGACAAACAATCCGTATTTTGTTTAAAGGGAAAGGCATTTTTAGTAGCTTATGGCACAAAATGTTTTAATGTCCTTAAAGGAGAAGGAAATTCTATTAACACTTGGGGGTCAAATGATAGGCACCCCCAAGTGATTGTATTGACTTACCTAAAACCCCGGGCCGGTATTTTTCGAGATTTATTATACCCAGAAGCGGCAAAAAGTTTAAAAAGACTTCATCTTCAACCTGTTATGGTCCTGTCGAAGTCATTGGCAGAGGTCCTATTCGCAATTTGAAGATATTGTCTGCGCTGGGTTTTGTGCGAGAATCTGAACATTTTGGGCTTTTCCTCTGATTTCATGAAAAATTCATACGTTATGTCAGAAAAATTCAGACTTTTGCGTGACAATCCGAAACAGTCACGGTTTTCATGCGACAATCAGAAAAAGTTTTTTGTCTATCTGATATTTTTCATGGTTTTTAAATGATAAATAAGTGTAAATTCGGGATTCTAGTGTGGTCAGATTTTTTTTATTAATAAATCATAAAAATTTGGATTTTGATAAATAACCCTCCTAGGGGTATATTTATCAAAAAGTGAAGTTAGAGGTCGCCACAGTCCGCTAGAGTGAAATCCCGCCACTCTCCATTCATTTCTATGGGCTTTTTAAAAGAATATTTATCAATGGATGAAAGTGAAAGTTCATTCTTTGATAAATACGCCTTTCAAAATCCCATAGAAATGAATGGAGAGTGGCGGAATTTCACTCTAGGGGACTGTCGTGATCTCTAACTTCCCTCTTTGATAAATATACCCCCTAGTCTCTTGGCTGTAGGACGCTCCTGCAAGAAAATAAATCAGGTGAGAAAGCCACAATAAAACTAGAATTTATCGTCCTAGTACAACAGCTCCCAGAAACACATACAAAAAAGTATATTCTGGCCACACAATAAGTCATCCAATTATATTGTACCATATACTGTACTAAGGAAAACAATAGGGCAGTTCCAACACACAGGTTCCAGGCACAGGTCCAACTGCAAACTGGAGACTTACGTATTTTTTCATATTTTTTATTGTATTTAAATTTAAGGTAGAATTAATTGGTTAAATAATTTTCTTCAGCCTCAGCTACACAAGAGATGTTCCCTATTATTTGGAAAGGAGCAAATAGAAATATTTTGACTGGAAAGAGGGCAGAGCAAGACCCTGGTGAGTTCCTGAATACAAATCAAGGGATGTGTGTGTCTGTGTGTTGGAATGAACAGAGATCAGCAGTCTTACTGGGATCATTTGTCAAATTTTGACAGGTCCTGAAGGTAGGAAACTGCCATACTTTATATCGCAATCAACTGCCCAAAGTTGGTCTTAGGAAAGTCACACACTTATAGGATATGCCGAATGAGCTGTGGGTTGTGCTGGAGGCTTGGCACTACCATATCTCTACAACTCAAATGCCTAGGAATATTTAAGGATATTTGCAACTTAAATGGTAACCAATTAGTTTTACAAAATGTGAATTTTATAGTCGTCTTAAGTCAGGGGATGATTGGGCAACTCAGGCTTAAAAGATAAGTAAACCTTTAAAATAAGTGGTCAGTTTCTGACCACCAAGCAGTCAAGGAAGTTGTCAGGAGAAAAAAAGAGGGTTGGTCTCATGGAAAGATTCAAGAAAGGTAATTTTTTTCCTAAGCAGAATATCAGAGACACCCTCTATCTTTCTCCTGGCAACTTCTTTAACTACTCCATGGTCAGATTGGTTGGAAACTGACCAGCAGATGGCACTGTTGTAACAAAATGTGTTCATATTAACAGTACATGTATCCGTTAATATCTTGGAATTAAAAAAGGAAAATAAATAAATAATGAATGTAAATTATAAAGTGCTTAGAATAGCACTCGCATCAATTTTTAGATTCACGTATTTTAAAGGTTTACCTATCCTTTAACAGTATATCGAGCTATAGTCAAAACTGGACCTTAGTTTATCTTTTCAGAGGTGTTGTCACAAGCTTGTATCCAATTGAGAATCCCAAACGTATAATGCAATCCAATTTTACTGTATATAATTATTGGATGTCACAATCATTCATCCTGGTGAGAGTGACGTTAGTTGGGCTGGAGCCATGCCCATGGAATGAAGGCTTTGTTCCTATCTGTGCTGCCTGACTTTAGTGCTTGAGAGAGAATTAGTGCAGAAAGCTGCCTGCTGTGTTTGCATTACTGCAGCACAGGGAATGGGGAAGGTGAATGTAATGGAATCGACTGAGCTGAGACCCAGCTGCATTACAGGACGAGCACTAAAGTGGTGACTTGCTGGTAACTGAAGCCATAGAGGCAGAAGCTCATCAATAATGCACCTTAATTCACAGGGTGACCTCGCCGGCTGAGCTCCTCACCTACATTTCAGTCTTAGTGCAGTTTCTTTCGAGCGGGGGGTAGACTTTGTTCTTTGTGAGGCCCTACAGAGGGATATATATATATATTTATACAGAGGGATATATATATATATATATATATTGTACATATATATATATATATTTATATACATATATATATATAAATATATATATATATATATATATATATATATATATATATATATGAACTATGTGCAACTCTGAGTGTGACTAATAAGGCAGGATGGTGTCAGTAGTTCATGCAGGTTTGATTCATAGATTAACGGGCCACAGGTTAGTGTGTGTTGGTCACTATCAGTTATAAAGGCAGTGCTGTTTATTTCTATTCATAATTCTCTATATAGTTGGGTGACTGGATTCATTTATAGCTTGGGCTGCCTACATCCCAGACGCAGTCACCCAGTCCATATGCAGCAATGAATTAGTTAATAGTGCGTGATAGGGCACATGTATTTAATTGTTATAGGAATCTCTAGAGGCGGCAGTGACTGAGAGCAGTTACTGTAGGCTAGGGACATTGGAGGGAAACAATCATAATGGGGGGGGGTATCTGTCACAGACAAATGATACCCCTGTTCTCTCTGTCCCTGTCTCATTTATACCTTCTCCACCTCCCTCTCCCTCTCTCTCTCTCTCTCTCTCTCTCTCTCTCTCTCTCTCTCTCTCTCTCCTTCCATCTCTTGCTCTTTCCTTACATATTCCTATGCACTAGAGATCCCCAGAGAGACGGGCACAGGGGACTCGCTGGGAGAGAAATAGTTAATAAAAAATAGATTGTGTTTTCTGACTCACTAAAAGGTTGGAGGCAAAGAGAGGGGATCAATTTTCATTTTGTCACCGGCTTGTGATACATATGTGTTATTTCCCCTAGAATTCTCAAATTTCTCTTATTAAAAGGTCACAACTGCTGTATGAGTGAAAAGGGGCTTATTTACTTACTGCAAGTACAGTTGCTACAAAAAAATCCATTTCCAGCACATCCTTATAGTTGCACCACTCTTATTGATGCAGACGAATCCTGGAGTGTCCACCACCTCCACCACCAGGTGGCAGTTGCTCCAGGGTGCCCTTTAAATCTCTCATCAGTAACAATATGAAGAAGAGAAGGGTAGAATATGATATACTGATATAATATGATATACAGCTATATTATGTGCATATATGATATGGGCAGGGCCGCCATTAGAAATCACGGGGCCCCGTACAACAAAATTTTTGGGGCCCCCTGGGCCCCGCCCACACTGACGACCAAGCTCCGCCCCATATCCCGCCCACATCGCAGTTAAAAGACCACACAGACATCAGCGCTAAAAAAGTAACCCCCCCCCCCACACAAGTTGTAAAAAGCTATTGATGGTCAGGGCCCCCTTATAAAAAAATTGGGGCCCCCAAAAAAAAAAATTAACATTTTTTTTATTTAAAAACATTGGTGGCAGGGGCCCCCTGTTAAAAAAAACTTGGGGCCCCAACAAAAAAAAATGTAAAAAAAAACTAAAAAATAAACAAACATTGGTGGCAGGGGCCCCCTTCTAAGTTAAAAACAAATTGGGGCCCCAAAAAAAAATTTGAAAAAAAATTAATTTTTTTTGAAAAAAAAAAAAAACATTGGCGGCAGGGGCCCCCTTATAAGTTAAAAACAAATTGGGGCCCCAAAAAAAATTTAAAAAAAAAATAATTTTTTTTTGAAAAAAAAAAAAAACTGGTGGCAGGGGCCCCCTTACAAGTTAAAAAAATTTGGGGCCACCAAAAAGAAAATTAATTTTTTTTTTTAAAAAAAAAAACAAAAAAAACAATGGTGGCAAGGGGCCCCTTACAAGTTAAAAAAAAAATTGGGGCCCCAAAAACAAAAGTTTTAAAAAAAAGATTGGTGGCAGGGGCCTATAGAATATTAAAATAATACATTGGTGGCCAGGGGATTAAAAAAAAAAAAACACAAACTGGTGTTCAGTAGAATTGAACTCATGGCTTCAGTACTTCAACTTCGCCTCCTTTCGTGACTTCGGGTCTTTTCACCGCTTCAGGACTTCGGCTGTTTTCGTGACTTCGGGTCTTTGCGCTGCTTCAGGACTTCGGCTTCGGCTGTTTTCGTGACTTCGGGTCTTTTCGGCGCTTCGTGACTTCGGGACTTCGGCTTTTTCCGTGACTTCGGGTCTTTTCGTCGCATCGGCTTCGGCTTTTCGGCACTTCCGCATTCGGCACTGAAGAGGCAAGACGTACGGCTCGGGCGCTCGTAAGGGGGGCCCGGATCTTCAAAAAAATGCAGCGCTGCCGGGCCCCCCTTCATGCCCGGGCCCGGTACGCTTGTCCCCCCTGTCCCCCCCTGATGGCGGCCCTGGATATGGGGGTTACAATGTGACAGTGGTTGGAGGAAAGATGGGGGTATATCTGTGCCTATATATTATACAGTTACATTATGTGCATATATGATATGGGGGTTACACTGTGACAGTGGTTGGAGGAAAGATGGGGGTATATCTGTGCCTATATATTATACAGTTATATTATGTGCATATATGATATGGGGGTTACACTGTGACAGTGGTTGGGGGAAAGATGGGGGTATACCTGTGTCTATATATTATACAGTTACATTATGTGCATATATGATATGGGGGTTACACTGTGATAGTGGTTGGAGGAAAGATGGGGGGGTATATCTGTGCCTATATATTATACAGTTACATTATGTGCATATATGATATGGGGGTTACACTGTGACAGTGGTTGGGGGAAAGATGGGGGTATATCTGTGTCTATATATTATACAGTTACATTATGTGCATATATGATATGGGGGTTACACTGTGACAGTGGTTGGGGGAAAGATGGGGGTATATCTGTGTCTATATATTATACAGTTACATTATGTGCATATATGATATGGGGGTTACACTGTGACAGTGGTTGGAGGAAAGATGGGGGGGTATATCTGTGCCTATATATTATACAGTTACATTATGTGCATATATGATATGGGGGTTACACTGTGACAGTGGTTGGAGGAAAGATGGGGGTATATCTGTGCCTATATATTATACAGTTATATTATGTGCATATATGATATGGGGGTTACACTGTGACAGTGGTTGGGGGAAAGATGGGGGTATACCTGTGTCTATATATTATACAGTAACATTATGTGCATATATGATATGGGGGTTACACTGTGACAGTGGTTGGAGGAAAGATGGGGGTATATCTGTGCCTATATATTATACAGTTACATTATGTGCATATATGATATGGGGGTTACACTGTGACAGTGGTTGGAGGAAAGATGGGGGTATATCTGTGCCTATATATTATACAGTTACATTATGTGCATATATGATATGGGGGTTACACTGTGACAGTGGTTGGAGGAAAGATGGGGGTATATCTGTGCCTATATATTATACAGTTACATTATGTGCATATATGATATGGGGGTTACACTGTGACAGTGGTTGGAGGAAAGATGGGGGGGGGTATATCTGTGCCTATATATTATACAGTTACATTATGTGCATATATGATATGGGGGTTACACTGTGACAGTGGTTGGAGGAAAGATGGGGGGGGTATATCTGTGCCTATATATTATACAGTTACATTATGTGCATATATGATATGGGGGTTACACTGTGACAGTGGTTGGGGGAAAGATGGGGGTATATCTGTGCCTATATATTATACAGTTACATTATGTATATATATGATATGAGGGTTACACTGTGACAGTGGTTGGGGGAAAGATGGGGGGTATATCTGTGCCTATATATTATACAGTTACATTATGTGCATATATGATATGGGGGTTACACTGTGACAGTGGTTGGGGGAAAGATGGGGGTATATCTGTGCCTATATATTATACAGTTACATTATGTGCATATATGATAAGGCGATTACACTGTGAAAGTCCGGCCCAAAAATGGCAGAGCTGCTTCTGCAATGCCAGGAGGTGCAGAGAACATATAAACAACTCAGTTAATGGGCTGTTCTGCTCAGTTCTGCCACGGGGGGGGGGGGTCTATATGAGAGAACTGCTGGTTGAAGGGGCAAATAAATTTGTTTTAAGTCCCGTGGGACCCACTGCAGGGAGGACTGAGGTACATTTCTAGAAACAGCTGCATTTTTTCTGATACACGTTCCATATATCGAGATCCATTTCCATCTGCAAAATCCTATTTGTATGTCTAAGGAAACCATCAGAGTTAGTGTAGAGATGGGCAAGTCAGTGGAATTCGGTTTTTAGGGGCCATGTCATACCTGGGATAAGGGCAAATAAGCACCAATTCCTATGATTCATGAGAAAACCAGGGAATTCCTTGTCATTTAAATTGGAAATGTAATTTGAGGACTAAGTGCAAAGACACAACATATTAGTTAATAAGGTTATTATGCACAGAAAGTTTTTTTTGCTTATATCTATGCATTAACCACCTAGTGACCATAGTGACCAAACTATCATGAACAATGATGCAGTGCCAGCTTGGCTTTGTTGGCATAGGCTTCTGAACAAAAAGTTCCTCTAGGACAGAATCATTTCCAGTAACACTGTATAACTTACACACTAAATAAGTAACATAGTGTCAGATATAACAAAACAGTAATATACAGTGCCAAGGTAACACATACAACAATACCACTATATATTGTCATTCACCCTTTGCTCTCAGTATAGGGGTGAACAAAGGCACCCTAAGAATCCCTATATATTTTCAGTAAATACATTAAAATGTCCATCTTGAAGCCTTCAAGCTGGTGTGGAACTAGAGCTCAGCTGAAGGCAATGTTTCTGTAGATTGTAGATTGGTGGCTGTCTAGAATTTAATAAAGTCACTGTAAATTGAGCCATGGCCTGTCACATCTTGGAGAGTGTGTTTATTTGACAAAGCAAATAAATGACTGCACTGATTATCCCCAGGACAATGACTCCTGCAAATGACCTTTCAAAGGCCCTGAATGCCCACTTGGGGAGTGGAAATCATTGCTCTGTGTGTAGCTGCATAGGCAAATGGGAACAATAAAACTGGAATTGCTGTTTGTGTGGGGGGGTAGTGCTGAAAAGACAGTGACCATAGAGATTGTTAGGGTCTTGGGACCATTGAGTTTGGGGCTGTGGGTACAGAAAAGATAGCAACCAAAGAAAGTGCTCTTAGTTTTGGATCATTGTCTGTGCAATGAGCTTAGAGGTTGTGAATGAATATCTGCCAAAGAGAGTTCTTAGCGTGTCCCATCTTTGGTTGGGTCTGCGAATGCTGCAAAGCACTGACTGCTAAGGAGAGTACTTAGGGTCTTTGCTCTGAATGGACAGCAGCAAGGTGCTCAGGGTTTTTTAACAAGTTTTTTTCTCTGTGCAATGAGCTGTAGAGAGCAGAATGGATAGCTACTAAAGAAAAGCTAAGAGCCTGGGTGCAGTGCCATTGGTTGGGGCTGAGGATGCTGCAAGCAGAATTGGTTGGGCCTGGGGGTTCTGAATGGATAGTAGCCAAGTGAAGTACTCAAGCCTAGGACTGTTCTCTGCACAAGAAGCTTGTGGTGCTGAATGGATAGCACATGAGAGACTGAACAGGGCCTGTGTGTCATGTGTGGCATTCTTGTGGTGCTGAATGGCTAGCAACCAAGAGATAGAACATTTTCTAGTTCCAGACTAGAGAGGTGTAGACAAAAATGTCTAATCACATGAAGATGTTTAGCTAGTCATCTGACTAGCCTTGTCAATTCAGACCTCAGAAAGCCAGTCGGATGACTACTGAAATGTCTTCAAGAAAAAAGGAAATACAGCAAGTCCAGTTGACTTGACTTATTACTATAGATATACCACGACCTGGATGAAAACAAGGACCTTCACAGTTGCTCTGTGACTTCTAATATCCTTTTTATTTACAGTAGGGGGTACATTATCCCTTATAATACATGAGTGATACTCGGAGTTCCCTGTATAACTCAGCCTGCAGCCTTGTGCCTTTATATGGTCACAGAACCCCCTAGAGACTTCTAATATCCTTATTATTTACAGTAGGGGGTACCCTAAATCATTATGGTTAATATGGAACAGGTCCCCATTACTGTATTCTTTCTGAAATGAAGATCAAGGAATGATATCTTATGGGCTCTTTTCCATTGCGAGTTAGCTATCTGCTGATGTTTTTACACAATATTATTTTTCCCCAAGTCCCTGGTTCCTGTGTTTACCCCCCCAACACCTGACCTGACCCCTGACCTTTATATTGGACTATGGCTTCTGTCTGGCACACTGACCTGACCTCTGATTTGTGTTCTGGACTCATCTAATCTACTCACCATCAGCAGGTTCTACTCTCTCTCCCACTTCCACACTGCAGACTGTTCCAATACCCGCCTTACTCAGTCTGTGGGATCTGTGCCAGCTATACCCAACCACTTTATTATCACTAGTCAAGTAACCCATTCGCCGCTCACTTGCTCAAGCCAGGATTTGTGGAAAGGCCACCAAGGCTGGGTCTAGGACGGCAGGATTTTAGGGGCGGCATGAAGCCCAACCACATCCACATTGGTTCAGAAACACTGGGGATTTGCAGGAGATTCAATAATTTTTTTAAATTCCTGTGCACCAATTCCCATTGCTCCGGTCCCACTGATGAAAATTTGCATGAATAAAGGGGAGGGGACAGGGGCGACGAACGGCAGTGGGTCTAGGGGTGCCCGCTATGTAAATCTGGCCCTGCACTTGCTTTAGTTTGAGAGGGGACTGAGACTCTTTAAGCAGCTGCAGTATCTGATGGAGGCCCATCCAGCTTCCACACACACACAGCAAAGCAGCAGCACGAGAACAGAGACGAGTGGGAGGGGCGGAGCTACAGTGGGAGAAAGGATGGAGGAGCGGTCCTAGAGCCCATCTGATACATTGAAAGACAGTTTTTAATTAGGATAGATCAGGAGTGTCCCACTTGAATAAAATATAGAGCAGCCCCTCGTGCATTTGCCCGAAGAGACAGATTGCCAGTCCGTTCCTGGTGAAGCTGGGCAGGCAGGGATCGGGTCTGGGCTAGCGGGGCCCCCACGAGGGCCGGGGCCCACCTGTTTTTTTCCCGGTGTCCTGCCAGCCCAGTCCTACCCTGATGGTAACTGTATGACCCTTTAGAGTAGACACACTATAATCCCTCCCCAACAGCCTTCAGTTGCTGTGAGATACTTAAGAACTAAAGGGTTGCAGGGTGAGCAACAATAATATCAAGTATTTCAGCAACTTTCCCTGCTGTCATCATCTTGCTCCATTGTCTCCATTTCGTCCTACTGTCTATATCATACTCTACTATTTCCAAACTACAGTATCCATATAGCATGTAGTTGCTATTTTGCTGTTGCTTTTTCTATCATTTCAGTGTTGCTCTAGTGAGCCCATGTTGATCTACAGTTGTGATTCTAATTCTGTGATTCTTCCCCTACTGTGATTATTTTGCCCTTCTGCCTCTACTTTGCAGCTGTCAACTTTGTCCTAGTGTTTCCAAATTGTTTTGTGCTCTGGACAGCTTGTGCTACTGTGCTTATGATCTTTCACAGCTTGTTTCCTCCCACCTGAATCCAGAAGAGATGAGAACACAATCCAGGAGGTTTGTGTTAATTTAAAGGCTCCATAAAGAAGTCTGGCTGATCATCAACCACAGCTTAGAGGCGACTAAGTGGATGCAGGAGGGGCAATTGAAAGTGTTGCCATATGGCTACATTTAATGGGCCATGCATTGCAGA
This sequence comes from Xenopus laevis, assembly GCF_017654675.1. Classification (NCBI taxonomy): domain Eukaryota; kingdom Metazoa; phylum Chordata; class Amphibia; order Anura; family Pipidae; genus Xenopus; species Xenopus laevis. The sequence continues at coordinate 16,763,282 of NC_054388.1, read as the reverse complement.
TGAGCACCAAACACTAATGTTGCTTTAGGCAAAATCATTATGTTTGGTACATTTAATAGAATTCCTGTGTTTTTGGGCTGGAGCTAATAACAGGGACTGACCATAGTGGGACAAAGAATAAATATATTTGTTTAGGCTGGGAAGGGTTAATAGGGAGGAGCGCTCAGGCGGATTGCAGAGATTCACTCAGCTCACAAGCAGTTCCCATTCAGCTGCGGAGAGAGAAGCCACTACATCCCCCACCGAAAGATTCACCCTCCTCATCCACATCGCTCCCACCCTGGTACCCACTCCCCACTGGTAGCCAGTCACCCCCACCCTAGAGCTGAGCACCCTTCTTTTCACCCTGACAAGCACTTGCCCCCCCCCCAAATCCATGCTACTGCCCCTTATCCTGACACCATGAGCACGTCGGAAAGTCCACCAGTCTAAGCACCATGGTGCAGAAATCCCGCAATGGGGGGGTTTACCCCGGCCCCACTGGAGAAAAGAAGCTAAAGGTGGGCTTTGTGGGACTGGACTCGGGACCCCCAGACACCAGCAGAGATGGGGCGCTCCTTATAGATGGCTCAGATGAGCTAAAACGAAACAGTATCCTTATCAAACCCCGATCGGGGGTCTCAGGCACTGGGAAGCCTCCCAAACGCAATGCCTTTTATCGCAAGCTCCAGAATTTCCTCTACAATGTGCTGGAGAGACCCCGGGGCTGGGCCTTCATCTACCATGCCTATGTGTAAGTACCTTGGCTCCTGAGTGTGTGTGAGAGCTGCACCCATATATCTGTACTATGCTCCCCAGGGGCCCTTATCTACACTGGCATGCCTGCGTGTCAGTGCCAGGGACCCAAAGGGCCCTCATTTCCTAAGTCTATGCTTAAGTGTTTAGCCAACCCCCCTAATATACTGTGCTGTGTGTGTTGTACCTTGAAATTGTACCCCCTTCTCCCCTGGGTCCCCATGCACTGCACATTAGTGTGATCAAAGCTGCAAACTGGAATTTCAAAAATTTCTCATACTGTGTGTGAATAAATATTGTAACTTGCCTTTTTGTTCGTTTTCGGGGGGCCATGTTAAGTCATGAAATTGTAGAGGGCTTCATGTATGATATGTTTGCATGGGGTACTGGATTCGTATCGTGCCCACATGTGCCTTTATCAATAAGGGTTTGTTAAATACCCCATTATCAGGCAATAGACACCCTAGTGTTCCATCTTTGCACCTAGATTTTGTATTGTATAACCGAGTATTCTGTCCCAGTGTCATACATCCTATTTGATCCCCATTGTAAGCAGCAGTCCTGCCCTGCTTTATGGCTGAGATTCTAACTACAGTGGAACCTCAATTTTACATACCCCAATTTTAAGTTTTCCCTCATTTTACATTGCTGTTTTATGGTCCCACCTGTATATTATACATAACAAATTCTCCTGATTTTACATTTTCCTGGATTTTACAAGCATTTTTTTCTGTCCTAGTGTCACACATCCTATCTGATCCCAATTGTAAGCAGCAGTCCTGTCCTGCTTTATGGCTGAGGTTCTAGTTATCTATATAACAGAGCTGTCCCAGTGGCTGCACAGATACTATCTGATCCCCATTGTAAGCAACAGGCCTGCGCTGCTTTATGGCTGAGATTCTAGTTATCTGTATAACAGAGCATTCTGTCCCAGTGGCTGCACAGATACTCTCTGATCCCCATTGTAAGCAACAGTCCTGCCCTGCTTTATGGCTGAGATTCTAGTTATCTGTATAACAGAGAATTCTGTCCCAATGGCTGCACAAATCCTATCTGATCCCCACTGTAAGCAACAGTTCTTTCCTGCTTTATGGCTGAGATTCTAGTTATCTGTATAACAGAGCATTCTGTCCCAGTGGCTGCACAGATCCTGTCTCATCCCCATTGTAAGCAGCAGTCAGGGGTGCTTCGCCAATGAGGCAAGTTGAGGCTGTCGCCTCAGGCGGCAGCACCCCACTAGGTACCAGGGGCAGCAAAAATGCTGCTCCTGGTACTTTAAGAGCGAATTTCTGTGGGATGGGGGGCAGCAGCAACTGCTGCTGCCTCAGGTGGCGGAGGGGCCAGGATCGCCCCTGGCAGCAGTCCTGCCTTGCTTTATGGCTGAGATTCTAGCTATCCGTATAACAGAGCATTCTGTCCCAATGGCTGCACAGATCCTATCTGATCTCCATTATAAGCAGCAGTCCTGTCCTGCGTTATGGCTGAGATTCTAGTTATCTGTATAACAGAGCATTCTGTCCCAGTGGCTGCACAGATCCTCTCCGATAACCACTCTTTGCATCACTGCAGGGTTCAAGGAGATAAATAAGCAGAATAATCTGAGAAAAAGCCTGCCGGAGGCTCTTTGTCAGTTTTAAAATGACTTGTTTTATGAAAACTGCAGATATTTATTATTAGTTGCCATAGAACATGAGAATATAATTTAAAAATGGGTATTCTGGGCTGAGTGTACACCTTTAAGCAAAGCTACATATGACTGTTTATATGAATACATTGGGCCAGGCATGAAACTCACCCACTCTTTTCAGAACTGTGCCAGACATGATTTGTAAACCCCTATCCATCCTGTAGTTGGAAGGGATTAAACTATTTCCTTCTCTTTGCCTACTTTGGTTTGTTGGGGATATGATCCCTGTCCCCCTGTGCCAGCCCTGAGCTCATGTTTTCTTCCTGAACATAAAGAAAGTGCGATTGCATATTGTGTCTCTGCCCTGAGCCCAACCCAGTCAATACTTACACAAAGGGAAATAATTCTATTGGTTCAATCACATAACCATCACTATCACAACCCTCTTATTGTTTACTGTTACAGTGTGTCATATCAAGAAGGGACAGCAATTTTTTCATTGTTATACCCCCCCCCTCTCCTTGTGACTATATAAAATAAGCCAGACAGAAGCTAATAGCTCAAATTATTCTGAAAATGTGCCCTCTGGGTTTGGGAGGGGAACAATTCAGTTACTATCACTACTGTGGGTAACATATTTCCAATATATTGTCAGATCTGTTTTTCTTGTCCAGTGAGTTACTGAGTGATTGGTTATATTTGTAATGATTAGTGCCAGTGTTTATATATCATGGAATGTGCACTCTCAGAGACCATTAACTTGAGGGCTGATACAATTAGTGCAGAAAACTACTTAGTGATTTCTAATGTTCCTTCCTATAATACACAAGAGCCATGAATTTCCTTATATCCTTATAAATGGTGATTGGTGATGTCATCATTTATAATTGTTGCTAAGTGATGTCATTTGTATGGCATGATATAGCTTCTCCAAATTACAAGCGCACACCCTGGCCCTCTTGAAACTTGAATCCCTGGTGCCCAGCGAAATAGGGGATCGGCCAACCCCTCAACAGTCCAAACGAAAAGAAATTCACTGGCACTCAGGTAATGCTCGCAGGGTGAAACCCTTGCTTTAAATTTGCATGCCGCATTGAATAAATTTAAAGCAAGGGTTTCACCCTGCGAGCATTACCTGAGTGCCAGTGAATTTCTTTTCATTTGTATGGCATGACTCACTGAAACCTGTGTAATAAATAATGTTTATAAATGTAATGTTGTAAAATATGAGGATATTAGAGGTCAGGTTTCATGCCAAAGTCCTTGTGCTTTCATATGATCATGGAACTCTTTGGTGACATAATATCCTTATATTTTACAATTAGGGTAAATTATTCACTATGTAATTTCCAATAGGGGAAACATAATCCCTTATAATACATGAGTGATACTCAGAGTTCCCTGTATAACTCAGCCTGCAGCCTTGTGCCTTTATATGGTCACAGAACCCCTCAGGGACTTCTAATATCCCTATCATTTACAGTAGGGGGTGCATTATCTCTTATAATAGATGAGTGATACTCAGAGTTCCTTGTATAACTCAGCCTGCAGCCTTGTGCCTTTATATGGTCACAGAACCCCTCAGTGACTTCTAATATCCTTAATATTTACAGTAGGGGGTACATTATCCCTTATAATACATGAGTGATACTCAGAGTTCCCTGTATAACTCAGACTGCAGACCTGTGTATGTATGTTTGAAGCCTTCACTGATTTCTAATATCCTTATAATTGACAGTAGGGGGTACATTATAGCTTAAAGTACAGTACATAAGTGATACTCAAAGTTCCTTGTATAACTCAGCCTGCAGCCTTGTGCCTTTATTTGGTCACAGAACCCCTCAGTGACTTGTAATATCCTTATCATTCACAGTAGGGGGTACATTATCCCTTTTTATAATACATGAGTGATACTCAAAGTTCCTTGTATAGCTAAGCCTGCAGCCTTGTGCCTTTATATAGGCACATAACCCCTCACTGACTTCTAATATCCTTATACTTTACAGTAGGGGGTACATTATCCCTTATAATACAGAGTTCCCTGTATAACTCAGCTTGTAGCCTTGGGCCTTTATATGGTAACAGAACCCTTCAGTTACTTTTAATATCAGTATCATTTACAGTAGCGGTAAATTAATTATTATTGTTGTTATAGTCTTACTATTACATGTATTTAGTGCCAACATATTCTGCAGAGCTGTTCAATAAATTGATGTATACATGGGTATATACATTGAAAATAAAGATTACCTAGAAAAAACAAAAATCAATACAAGAAATAAAGAGGTGCCTGACCAAAAGAGCTTACAATCTAAGCTTACAATCTAAAAATGTATAATCACAAATCTGGAGTATAATCAATAAGGTATATTTTCTTGCTCCATGCCTGAGATATACGCATGTGTGCCTGTAGTGGGACTGGGACGCTTGAAATATTCTGTCAGTAGAAGTTGGATATTCGTCTGATTATTTATAATTCAGAGAGAATGGAGGAAAGGAATGCTAGTCAGCTCAAAGGCTGAGTGTGGGGTAGAATTCTGTGATTTCTCAACCTCAGTAGTGAATGTGCCATTAAACTGGGAATCAGAAATCATATTGACCCATCCACCATCACTAAGTAGTTGTTCTCCCCATGCAGTTGGGTCAAAACCAGTTTTTTGTGACTTCTTAAGATCCACAGCAGCCTTCCTGTATCCAGATGTGATTTCTGGGAAGCCAAATGAGATCAGCACTTTCTGCCACTTTCTGTGTTGGCTCAGCATCTGCTTAGGTTCCCATTCAGAGATTTATAGCCCTGTGGCCTGTTAGGAGAAATGTGGAATTAGCAGAGATTTAATGACATCCCCCGAGGTTCTGAGTCAGACTGACATGTATTGCAGGCTATATGGGTCCAGTACTTCACGAGTATGTGACACTATATTCACTCTAGTCACCATAACTGGCCTTCAGCATCCCCTGCCCTTTCCACTCTATTGGGCCCCATAAGAAGGCATTTACACAGGTGGCACCCACTGATATCTAGGAATAACTGATGGACACCATTTAGCAATTATATCCACATAAGAGAGAATACAAGATACTAGAGACAGTCATGAGACAGGGCACCAGAGTGTAAAATATTCCTATCTATAATAAATATTAATAATGAATATGCCAGCATTCAGAACATTATTTAGGTTATAACATAGCAGGTGGCAGAAATTTTCTGATGTGGGGGTATGATGGTGTAAATAGGGCTGTAGTGCTAGACCGTAGGGCAATGGTGGCAAATGGACAAAATTATGGCAGTAGGACAAGATGGAAACAGAAGGGCAAGCCAAAGATATTTGGACAAGCTGGAGACAATTGGACAAGCTGGAGACAGTAGGACAAGCAGTAGAAATTAGGACAACCTGGAGATACTTGGACAAGCTGAAGATAGTTGTACAAGTTGAAAACCATAGGACAGGATGGAGACAGCAGGACAAGCTGGAGACAGCAGGACAAGCTGGAGACAGCGGGACAAGCTGGAGACAGCGGGACAAGCTGGAGACAGCGGGACAAGCTGGAGACAGCGGGACAAGCTGGAGACAGCGGGACAAGCTGGAGACAGCAGGCAAGATCAATACAGTGGGGTAAGATGGAGGCAGTAGGACAAGATGGAGACAGTAGGACAAGATGGAGACAGTAGGACAAGATGGAGACAGTAGGACAAGCTGGAGACAGCAGGACAAGCTGGAGACAGCAGGACAAGCTGGGGAAAGCAGGACAAGATGGAAACAGTAGGATAAGATGGTGACAGTAGAGAAGGTTGAGACAGTATGGCAAATTGGAAACAGTAGGACATGATGGGTACAGTAGAGAAGGTTGAGACAGTATGGCAAAATGGAAGCAGTAGGACATGATGGAGACAATAGGGGCATGATGTAGACAGTAGGGAAAGATAGAGGCAATAGGGACATGGTGGGTACAGTAGAATAAGACAGAGATAGCAGGATAAAATGGCAACAGTACCACATTAAATAAATGTTGCCCAACTTGCAACCTTTCAGTTGTTTAGGTGATTCTCTTGCAATGAAACCTAAAGCTGTAAGAGGAACATCTGAATGTTCATAGGTTGCATGGGACTCTACAAAGCCTGTTTTGCTTTGATCCAGATGTCCCAGGATGGCATTCAGTGTGCAGGGGTGACCAAGCTGCAGACACTGCAGAGCATGTAAGGCAATACTGTATGATGCATTGCGGAGTAGAGGTTACAGTATTTCATGCTAAGAGCAGAAGACATTAGGCCTTGCAGTCTGTATAGATCTTCTGTCCCTGGGGGGAAACTATATACTTGTGCACTTCTTGATTTGCTGACAGCATGTTCTGTCTGCTGATGGGGAGTTTGGATGCACGGGGTATAAGAGAAGACCAGAGCTCAGCAAATTGCACAGACCTTGGGCATGTGGAACACACTACACAGGTTTATTACATGCGATAAGTCTGGTTTGTATGCTTTATTATTTTGAATTTATTTTCCCATATTTAATTGAAACATTTATATACAGAATGAATTCAGGTATCCATCCAATATCCCCCTAGAAATGCAGCCTAGCAACGGGCTGTAGAGATGACTAGAGATGCTGTTGCACTGTTCGGAAAGCTCTGGCCAGAACAGTGTTTAAAACATAAGAGAGATCCTAACGTTGCCCTGGAATGTAAAATGAAATTCCATTAATGGGGAATCTATTATCCCAGGGCTCTGACATCTTTTTACTATTATCTAGTTAAGTCACTGAGTAATAAGAAAATTACAGCCCTTGTTTAATGACAGTAGAGGGCAGGCATCTATCTCCTGGGCATTCTCTCTGGGCAGTGCCAGGCTACTTTTAAAATGTAATATTAGGACATTCTACTCCAGTAGGAGAATATTAGAGTTTCTAACATTGGTGCAACAGCTTCTCTGCTTTTATATGTTATGATGTTCTGGTCTGGATTCTCACTGGATCTTTTCTTGTTCACTGTCTCTTTCAGTTACAGCCAAATTTTAAAAAATATTTCCTGTTTTAATAAAACAGCACCTTGTACTTGATCCAAAATAAGATATAATTAATCATTAAAGGAAGCAAACCCAGCCTATTGTGCTTATTCCATGTTTACATGGTTTTCTATTAGACTTAAAGTATGAAGATCCAAATTATGGAAAGATCTGCTATATGGGAAACCCCCAGATCCCAAGCATTCTGGATAACTGGTTCCATACCTGTACTTAGTTCATAATTCAGGGCAATAATGACCTCAGCAGGCACAAGGCTAGGAGAGGAAGGCCATCAGAGCTGAGCAAGGAAGTCATACAGGCTGCGGCATGGCACTGGAACTCATTTCCCTCCCTATGAGGCTGGATGGAACTTCCTCCTTTAAAAGCCTTAAATAAATGAAATGTGGTTTCATTGCCGTTAATTTGGCATGTGTTTCCCTTCCCCATTGTGCTTACTGCACTTACCCCTTAATCTGCATTTATGCCATTCTCAAATGACCAGGCAGCATTTGGGGGGAGATAGTGATTTGTGATATGAAAAGGAGGGGATGTTGGGAATATATCAGATAAAAGAAATGCAATAACTTTTGCAAATATAGCCCTCTTCTGCTACTGCATGAGATCTAGCACACATTTAGTTGCTAGTGGCGCTACGGAAATCCTGTGCCTCCGCTATATGGGAGAGCAGGTACACTTTAAAATGGCGTGCCTCGATTCAGGATCAGGACAGGCTGAACTGTAATACCCCTCCCTGGGAACTTCTCTGATCCGCAGTACACATACACAGTAGAACTGTTAATGGATTTATTTGTCAGGACACTATATCTTTAAATTCCAGTGATACAGGTAGCCTGCCAGCTAGGAGCAACTTCTCTCAAATAACACATCTGATGATCTCTGGACTGCTGAGGGGAATGCTTCAAATAGAGTCCTGCGCGGAACCAATTTATTAAACCCAACCCGCATACTTACCCACTTGGACCCGCTAACCGACCTGCAAGAACCTTTATCCATTAGCCAATCCACGACCCGCTAACCATCAAGAAACAGGAAGTGCTGTCATTGTAAACCGGAAGTGGCATCATTCGAAGTAGGCGTGATCAGAAAAAAGGGAGTAAAATAGGAAGTGCTGTCATTGTAAACCCAGAAGTGACTACTACGCCTTGAAAAAGCTATTATTGCGAAACGCGCGCCGGCGTTTGGTTTTAATATCCGGAATCTTTTTAGCTAAATTCTAACTATTTAACTTGGATTAATACCAACTTAGTGGGGTGGTTGTTTTGGAAATGCGTGCTTGGCTCATACCTTCTCTCTCTATTTATACTGAACTCACAAGAGGCCGTGGATTTGTGTTTTTTTAGGATATAATAGCCTTCAACAGCTTAGGGCTTAGTTGTAATATTGAGACCACAGTCCCGGTTGCTCTGCCTTCTCCACCTTTGTGGTGTCCCAGGGATAGAAAAATATAGGTAGTAGTTTTGGGACAACTCCAACTCTTCTTTTTTCAGTTTCTCTCTATATTTCATGAATTTGAGCATTGATTCCAGTTTTTATCTTATGATCAATTATTTAATCAGCACTATCAGCACTTTTAGCACCTTAAACTTAATGAATTCATTTTCAGCTTAATTGGAAGTTGGAATCAGACTAATTAATTTACCGCACTAATTTGAGTAACGCTGTTACACTTAGAATTAGGGAGGATCTAAACCCTGCCTGGGGACCTCCTTTGTCATATAATTGGTTCCAACGTGGGAAAGATTATGAACTGGTGGTTAAATCTATTTATTTGAATGAATTGTATTGCACGGCACTTTATCTTAATGAATTTGATTTAAATTATTACATTTATTTTGAGTCGGATGAATTAATTTGATTCATTGCACTGCGCTTTATAATATATAATTCAACTTATTAGAGATTGTTCCAATTTGTAGACAATCAGGGGCCTCTCACCAGGGTGTAATTAATTTGTGATTGTAGAGAACAATAATACTACATATATTGTGACTGCCTTAGGTTAATGATTAAGCGGGGTACTTTTCCTATTCTTCCTTTTTTTGTAACCCGGACATGACATCATTAGAAGTAGGCGTGATCACAAAAAAAGGAGTAAAACTTGTTATTGAAAAGACCCGCGACCCACAAACCCAAAGAGCCTCTGACCCGCGTCTATATCCGCTCCCAAAACTTCTACCTGCAACCAGCATGGTACTGCAAGTTTTTGCGGGTACCCGACTCGCTGCAGGACTCTAGCTTCAAAGTCCTGAGAAGGACTCACTTTGGTTTTCCGTGCTTTTCTGCCACTTGGGTTCCCTACTAAGTTTCCCACATAGAAACTCTGGGAACATGAATACTTTACTATTACTCGGCTGCTTCTCTCTCCCAGCAGCACTTCCTCTCTCCCTCTTCCTTCCTGTCAGCTCACAGAGGGTTACAGAGAAGTGATAAGTATATACAGCTCTCCTACACAAATAAAATACCAGACAGGGTAAGATAAGGGATGAGTAATAGAGAGAGGAGGTTATACTGCCAATCTAGGGTACTAGTGAGGCCCCTCCTTGCATATTGGATTCAGGTTTGGAGTCCCAGTCTGCAGAATGATATTCATATATTAAAAACTGTTCAGGTTTAAGTAATTGTGATGATTCATGGGCTCAATAAAAAATAATGTAAGGGAAGTCCCCAAACCTTTAATATATGTAGCTACAGCAAGAGGAGGGAAGGAGGAGATATGATAGGTACAATTAAATAGATGATGGGAATTATCAAGAGGAAGGCATTGTCTGGGAGTGGGAGATGAGTTGACCCAAAGGCCACAACATAAAGGGCCACAACATAAAGGGCCAGATTCAATTCTAGTGAGAAAAAGGTTTATCATTTGAAAACTCATGGGCGAGATTCAATTTGAGATGCAGTTCAATCAGAAAAACGTTTTCACGTGATAAAACAGTGAGATAACTTGGAGGAAAACTAAAGGCAACATAAGAAATTGTTTATTTACTGAAAGGGGGGTAAAGAAATGGAACACGGTAGGTGTTTAGAAGGAGTTTGAACATGAATGGTATAAATACAAAATTATTTGAAAGACTTAAAACCAGAATTAAGCATTTAAAGGGGTGGTTAACTTTTAAAATGTCATCAAATTTTCAATTCCTAGCAATGTGGCAATTGGCTTTCATTGTTTCTTTTTTAAAGTTTTTTAGTTATTTGCCTCTTTTCCAGCTCTGTTATGCTATCATCTTATTGTTACATTTTATTATCTATCTTTCTATGCAGGCCTCTCCTATTTATATTCCAATCTCTTGTTGAAACCTCTGCCTGGTCTAGGGCGATCCTCAGGCGGCAGCAGACCCGATGCCTCCCCCCTCCCGATCCATGCTTAAAAATTAGAGTTGGAGTGGGTCAAAAGGAGGCAACATCGGTAGTGCAATAAGCGCAATAGCGTTCTCTGCACTAGCGGAGCAGGATTTTCTGAAAAGTTACAAGAAGAGGCTTTTTTTTCTGCCCCTTGTAAGCAGCCGCCTGAGACAAAGTTCTCTCCTTGCCTCATGGCAGTAGTAGCCCTGGCCTGGTCGTTAGGGTCAATAAGGCCCTAGCAACCAGACAGCTGCTGAAATAGCAAATGAGAGTGCTGCTGAGCAAAAAAACAAAATAACCAGAAAACCATAAAAAATGAAGAGCAGTTGTCTCATAGTATTGATTATCTACACCCTTTCATAGTCGACTAGATGTGCCAACTTTGGATTCTACGTTATTTGTTGGACATCAGAAACCATTTGATACAATTTGTCTCTAGAAGGGCAACCTCAAGTGCCAAGGTCTGTCTCTGCTGGAGCCTGTTTCATCCTGACAATTGACAGTGACCTGTGCAGTGTGTAAATAGGAGTTTTTGTAAGGGCCTAATATCCATTTTCTTGTTTGTAAAGACAAGCAAATTGGCTGAGCATCAAACTGAATCAGCTGCAGTTGGGCAGATCTGTGAAAGTGTGGGTGAGATTGGTACAAATTGGGCACAAACTGTCCAAGTTCATATTCTGATTCATGACTTGGGTATCTCTTTGCTTGGTACTGTGGCTTTGCCTGTGTTTATTCTACAGCTGAGAAGTTACAGAATGTGCAGGAATTTGTATGGATTATCAGTAAATACTTTTAATTACATTTTCTCATGGCTTCACTAAACTTTAGCTGTGTCAGTTCCATTGATCTATTGAATCTGTGTTGATTTATTAGCAATAATTGTATCATTGATCCTGCAGCTGTGCAATTGAATTCTTATTTTCTGGTCATTCACACAATGTATTGTTTATAACCTATCTTTACTGATAATGGAATTCTCTCCCAGAATCAATTGCACTGGCTGATCTTCGCTTTAAGAAAGGGTTGGATGGCTTTCTAGAGAGTGAGGGAATACAGGGTTATGGGAGATAGCTCATAGTACAAGTTGATCCAGGGACTAGTCCCATAGTCATCTAGAAGTCAGGAATGAACGTTTTCCCCCTCTGAGGCAAATTGGACAGGCTTCAAATGTTTGTTTGTTTTTTTTTTGCCTTCCTCTGGACCAACTAGCTGTTAGGCAGGTTATATATCTATATCTATATCTATATCTATATCTATATCTATATCTATATCTATATCTATATATATATTCTTAAAAGCTTGATGGATGTGTTTTTATTCAACCTAACTTACTATGTTACAAAATATAGAGAGGTGAGCCTCCAACAGATACACAAATAAGCACTAACCACAAATCTCACCCTAACTGGCCTTCAGGATGCCCCCCTGAGCTCATAACAAGGCTACAGATATGCAGAGATATTGGGGAGTCACTCTGCTGTAGTTTTAGGGGTACCCAGGGCACAAATAAGTACTCACCACAAATATCACCCTAACTGTACATCAGGCTGGGCCTCCATAGCTCATAACAAGGTTACAGATATGGAAAGATTGGGGTAATGGTCACTCCAGTTCAAGGAGTATTCAGGGCACAAATAAGCACTCACCCCAAATCTCCCCCTAAATGGCCTTCAGGCTGGGCCCCCTTAGCTCATAACAAGGTAACAAATATATAGAAACTATGGGGTAACCACAACTATCTACTGTTACAGTTCCAGGGGTACCCAGGGCACAAATAAGCACTCTGACTTTGAAAGTCACCCTGATTGCTAGGCAGGACCCTCATATCTAACCCCACAATTTGAGAAACTCTGGGTCAGAGCCACGTTCTGATTTCTGTGCTTAGCATTCAGATTGGCAGTGTAGCCATTAATTCTCCGGCACTGTGCAGCTCAGAGGAACAGATTTAAGGAAGTCTCAATCGATATAAAAATAATGCTGGAATCATCAGGACTGTGTCAGGAAGGGAATTAATAATGAGAAATCAGAGATCAGATTTTTAATGACAGGTTCCTCGCTGACGCACGGAAGTAACATGATAAATGCGTTCCCTCGCAGAGCTCATAAAGGAAAGAGGACAGCTGAGCACTGAGCCGTTACAAGAACAAATTATGTGCACCAGAACCTGTTTTTCTTTGGGCTGATTGGGCTCTCAATGTGCATCTGGCATGATACTCGGAAATAAATCTTGCACATGGGGTTTTTTCATTTGTGTTCGATTTTTTCATATGTAGAGGAAATTATCTTAAAATATAGAGAGTTGGGTTAGAGTAAGGTGATTTCACCATCAGCATAGGAAGGGTTTCTATATTGCAAGAGCAGTCAGGTTATAGGATTCCCTACCAAGAGACATGGGAATGAGTGATTCATTGGAATGAGAGGAGATTTCACCATCAGTATAGGAAGGGTTTCTATACTGTAAGGACAGTCAGGTTATAGAATTCCCTACCAAGAGAGGGGAGAATTAGTGAGTCATTGCAGGTGGAAAGGAGATTTCACCACTAGCATAGGAAGGGTTACTTTACTGTAAAGACAAGTTATGGGATTTCAAACCAAGAATGAGCATTGGTAAGTTTATAGCGAGTTTCAAAATGGGTTGGATAGTGGTATGTATATTTAGAAATAAAGATTAAATAAAATAATTAATTTAAGTGATTGTGATAACTTACCATGGTGGTGTGGCGGGGATGCCCGCCACGCTGCTGCTCCCTTGGGCCACAAAAGGGTAATAGTTAGGGCACGCAGCTTTCTGGTTTGTTTGCGCATGCGTGCTGGCATGTGACGTCAGCGTACAGTGGCGCGAAATTTGAAAGTCTTTAAAGCCACAAAGCATTTCTACACATTGCCCGTTATAGGATCTTGTTCCTGGTGCTTCTGTGCTTTAGAGCTTCTGAGTATTCTGTATTTGATCCCTGTTGTGACCCCCTGCCTGGCTTTTGACTATTCTGACCTCTGGATCCTGACCTTTGCCTAAATACCGACTACTTCTTCTGCTTAACCCCTCTGATTGACTTCCTGGTTTGACCCTTGTCTGCCCGACTACGTTTACTCTCTGCCTGCCCCGACCCGGCCTGATCTGACTACCCTATTGCCTAACGTCTTGTACCACGACCTTCTGCCCAAAGACTTTACCTACAGTTGTGCCCCTTCGCTTGTTTAGAACCTTTCGCCTTGCACCTCTCGTTTTAAGACCTGGCGGCATCTGAGTAGCTGAGGGCTCCTACTGAGGCCAAAGGCGGTTGCTACAGGCAGAAGCAAGAGCCGAGACAAGGGTGCTTGACATTGATTCTAGATTCAAGTTGCCAACTGTTACAGTAATTTACAGTATATAGGACCACATGAGTGAAAAAAATGGACTTATCTATCTCTGTAACACTCGGTATTCTGCTCCCTGTGGCTGAACTGCCATTTTTACTGGGCCTGGGAAATTTCGCATCTTGTTTTTTTTTACAAAAGCCACAAACTAAATCTCCTCTTTCATTATCCAATTGTAAGATCTTGGCAAAAAACATTAACTATTTTTTCTTCATATTTCTGCGACATTCACATTAGCTAGCAACTGATTAACTGACTCATACACAGCACTTGTACTGTTTCTATATATTATACAGTTACATTATGTGCATATATGATATGGGGTTACACTGTGACAGTGGTTGGAGGAAAGATGGGGGTATATCTGTGCCTATATATTATACAGTTACATTATGTGCATATATGATATGGGGTTACACTGTGACAGTGGTTGGAGGAAAGATGGGGGTATATCTGTGCCTATATATTATACAGTTACATTATGTGCATATATGATATGGGGGTTACACTGTGACAGTGGTTGGGGGAAAGTTGGGGGTATATCTGTGCCTATATATTATACAGTTACATTATGTGCATATATGATATGGGGGTTACACTGTGACAGTGGTTGGGGGAAAGATGGGGGTATATCTGTGCCTATATATTATACAGTTACATTATGTGCATATATGATATGGGGGTTACACTGTGACAGTGGTTGGAGGAAAGATGGGGTAAATGTGTGCCTATATATTATACAGTTACATTATGTGCATATATGATATGGGGGTTACACTGTGACAGTAGTTGGAAGAAAGATGGGGGTATATCTGTGCCTATATATTATACAGTTACATTATGTGCATATATGATATGGGGGTTACACTGTGACAGTGGTTGGAGGAAAGATGGGGTATATATGTGCCTATATATTATACAGTTACATTATGTGCATATATGATATGGGGGTTACACTGTGACAGTATTTGGGGGAAAGATGGGGGTATATATGTGCCTATATATTATACAGTTACATTATGTGCATATATGATATGGGGGTTACACTGTGTCAGTGGTTGGAGGAAAGATGGGGGTATATCTGTGCCTATATATTATACAGTTACATTATGTGCATATATGATATGGGGGTTACACTGTGACAGTGGTTGGGGGAAAGATGGGGGTATATATGTGCCTATATGCTATTGCATTACTCAGGAAGCTTCTGGCCTCTGTGCAGGTTCCTGCTGGTTTTCTCTTGCCTTGTGCTCTCTGTCTTCTCTACGATCAAGGAGTATGAAAGCAGCTCGGAAGGAGCCCTCTATATATTGGTAAGTTCCTTCGTTTATCCACAGAAAAAATGTAAAAATGTGTTGGTTTTTAGTGCAGTATCTTAATGAAAACTTGTGTCACATCAATATTACATGATGTCAGTTCCTGTCCACCCAGTGTTTCACAGGGGTGCCATATGGCCACCCTGAAACCTTAAACTCTCCACTCCTGTTCTAGCTTTCCCCTCTGCTTTCCAGTTGTTTTTCCTTCTCCCCCAAACTGTTTGACCTTACTTTCGCCCATCTTCACTTATCTCTCTCCTTCTATATTTCTCCTCTCGATTTGTCTCTCTACCCCAGTGATCCCCAACCAGTAGCTCGTGAGCAACATGTTGCTCTCCAACCCCTTGGATGTTGCTCCCAGTGGCCTCAAAGCAGGAGCTTATTTTTGAATTTGTGGCTTGGAGGCAAGTTTTGGTTATATAAAAACCAGATGCACTGCCAGAGCCTCAATGTAGGTTGAAAATCCGCATAGGGGCTAGAAAATGGCCAATCACAGCACTTATTTGGCACCCCAAGAACATTTTTCATGCTAATTTTGCTCCCCAAACTCCTTTTACTTCTGAATGTTGCTCACAGGTTCAAAAGGTTGGGGATCCCTGCTCTACCCAATAACTCAATTTCCCTTCGTCTCCCTCTTTCTGTCTCTCATCCCCTTTCCTTTTCTATTCTCCCCTAACTGTTTGGCTTTACTCTCCACTATCCTCCCATTATTTAGTTGTTTTCAGTGCTTTCAGCTTCAGTTGAAAGAACAGAGAATATTGAGCCAGGTATATACAGATCAAGTAGATTGTGTTGCATTTTAATGGGAACATTTGTAAGCAATATTGCTTTAAATAAAATATGGGTTGAGCTACAGGGGCTCGGGGTAATAGAAGAGAGTTGTGGTACTGGCATGGAAGTTTAAGCAACGGGCAGGTAACATCAGAGCCCCTGAAACCATGGACTATTGGAAATTGCTCCTGCAGGGTTATATCAATCCAATGCAATATTTTGTTCCATACTTGCAAAATGATTGACAAGTAGGGATGAGTGAATTTGACCCATTTTGTTTCGCTAAAAATGTCGAAATGTCGCTGATGCCCATTAAAGTCTATGGGCGTCAGAAAAATTTTGATGCGCGTCATTTTTTTTTGACCCACACCACCATGCAAGTCTATGGGCGTCATTTCCGCAGCGAAACAAGGCGAAAAAGTTCGCCCATGCCTATTGAAATTGAAAGAATTTCCAGCAAATTATTCCACTCACCCCAACATTACTGACTGGTGTTTGCAGGGTGCATTGAAAAAGTTGCCCTTTTTTAACTCTAACAGGAAATTATAACCATTGTGGTATTTGGAGTAGAATACTTTGTGCGTATCTGGGCCGCCGGATGCTGCTGTCGATATCGCGGTTGGAGAGGGAGGCTGAAATTTGCCCGCAAACCATTCTGCGTAATTGGTGAGATGTTTCAGTACAACTTTGAAATTTAAATCTGAGAAATTGGGGAAATTAAATAAACAAAACCTATATTTTCTGCCCTCTGTACAGACATCATGGTGCTGATTGCGTCCATAGCTGTTCTGTCTGCTGGATCCCAGGGGAATGTTTTTGCCACATCAGCCCTCAGGAGTCTTAGGTTCCTTCAGATTCTACGTATGATTCGTATGGACCGAAGAGGAGGGACATGGAAGCTTCTGGGTTCTGTAGTGTATGCACATAGCAAGGTATCTTATCTGCATTCTTTGAGTAACAAGAATTTTTATATTACAGGTATGGGACCTGTTATCAAAAATGCTGGGGTTTTCAGGGTAACGGATCTTTCTGTGATTTGGATCTCCATAGAGGCACATTTATCAAGGGTCAAATTTCGAATTCATGTGAGTTTTTTTAAAACTCCCATAAACTCTCAAACTCGAAATTCGACCAATCAAATTTTATCAGCTCGGATAAATTGAACCAACCTGAAAACTCGAATCTAATTTGATTCAAATTAGAAAAACTTGAATAAAAAAAAAAAAATAACAACTTGATTCGTGTTTTTTTTTTCAGAATGTCAGGAAGGCTGCAAACATCACCAAATTGATCCCTGAACCTCTCCCATTGACTTATACAGCAATTTGTCAGGTTTAAGGTGGCAAATGGTCAAATTCAATGGCTAGAGTATGATGAGTCTCAAAATTCGAATTAAAACTCGAATCGAGTTTGCATGATTCACATTTCGAATTTGAGAGTTTTGAGCGAAAAAAAAAAAATTTGAGAATTCAAATTTTTACTTCGACCCTTAATAAATCTGCCCCTAAGTCTACTAGAAAGTTATATAAACATTAAATAAATCCAATAACCTGGTTTTGATTCCAAAACTGATTTATTTTATCATAGTTTCGATCAACTACAAATTACTGTTTTATTATTACAGAGCAAAAGGAAATCATTTTAAAAAATGCGGATTATTTGGATAAAAAGGAGTCTGCAGGAGACGGCCTTTCCATAATTTGGCACTTTCTGGATAATGGGTTTCCGGGTAACAGATCCTGTGCCTGTACTAATTTTCAAGACATAAAAGTCATTGACATTCAGGGATAAATCTCCCCCCCCCCCCCCGTGAAGGAATTTAGAAATTATCGCTGAAGCTTCTGTACATAGAGTGTTCTCCTAGAAACTTCTTCATCTCTTGTAGGAACTGATAACTGCTTGGTACATTGGATTTCTGTGCCTCATTCTGGCTTCATTCCTGGTGTATCTGGCTGAGAAAGAGGAAAATGACATGTTTGATACCTATGCAGATGCCTTGTGGTGGGGCTTGGTGAGTAGTTTGCCTCTAAGTATTGCAGTAGGGCACTGGAAACTTCATTGTTTGCTTGTAACTAGGTGAAATTTGTATGGACTGGTTCCGTTTCCCAAGTTCCCTAGTTTTCCTGTTTCAGGAATATTGGAAACTTTGGCATAACAGTTACAGGTTAAGAGTGTACAGTTTCCCATATGAAGACAGGAACACTAGTCATGATTCAGGGTGACTCCAGGACCAATGACAGCTCCAAAGTGAAGTTAATATTGTTTTTGCTTGGCATTTTCTGAAACCATACAGTGAGGTTCTTTTAGCTACAATAATCCCATCACAAATAATGGAAAACACCCCCATTCATAGTAGCATAGTAAGTTAGGTTGAAAAAAGACACACGTCCACCAATTTCAACCTTTTAACTCTATTTTAACCTGCCTAACTGTTAGTTGATCCAAAGGAAGGCAAAAAACCCATCTGAAGCCTCTCCAATTTGCCTCAGAGGGGGACTCCAAAATGGCAATCGGACTAGTCCCTGGCTCGACTTGTACTATGAGCTATCTCCCATAACCCTGTATTCCCTCACTTGACAAACACCATCCAACCCCTTCTTAAAGCTATCTAATGTATCAGCCTGTACCACTGATTCAGGGAGAGAATTCCACATCTTCACAGCTCTCACTGTAAAAAACCCCTTCCGAATATTTAGACGAAACCTCTTTTCTTCTAATCGGAATGGGTGACCTGATGTCAGCTGGAAAGACCTAATGGTAAATAAAGCATTAGAGAGATTATTATATGTTCCCCTTATATATTTATACATAGTTATCATATCACCCCTTAAAGAGATACGGACACCAGAAACTCTTTTCTCTCTATCATAATATTGGCTTTGAAAGCTACTTATAGCTTTGCCATAAAGTATTTGCACAATGCTTTTACATTACCTGTCTGATGCCCTATGTTCCTGTATGAGGGGGCTGCCACATTTGTGCAGCAATAGTCCATTAGCTTTAGAATCTCTAACCAGTGTTGGAATGGGACACCAGGGGCTCACCCAAAAACCTTGGACCAGGGGCCCACCAAAAAAAAAAGACCATAGGCCTACTCTCAGTACTATTATTCTTCCTTTTCTCGCTCAACCTCTGTTCTCCTAGTATCCATTATTCCATCTATTTAGCCTCTTTTTCTTATAGAAATAGGGAATGACTATGAAATAGGCCAAATGTTTAGCAGCATGAGGGCCCACTGACACCTGGGCCCACCGGGACTTTTCCTAGTATCCCAGTGGGCCAGTCCAACACTGTCTCTAACTGACAGGCTGAAATGGGAAAGTCAGGTTGGCAAAACTGATTTAGAAACTTCAACTAACAATAACTTACTAAAAGAAACCTCTCAGCAAAAAAACGATCAACATGACGTATAGGTAACTTTTAATGTACATTCATATTTTAAACATTAGTTTTTTAGTGTAACTATCACTTTAAGCGCCTCTTCTCCCCGTGAACAACCCCAATTTGGCCAGTCTTTCCTCATAGCTAAGATTTTCCATACCTTTTACCAGCTTAGTTACCCTTCTCTGGACCTTCTCTAATTCAGCAATGTCCTGTTTGAGCACCACTGTTTCACCTCTTTACCTCAGATCACGTTGACTACCATTGGTTATGGAGATAAGTTTCCAAAGACGTGGAATGGGCGTCTCCTTGCGGCAACATTTACCCTTATTGGTGTCTCGTTCTTTGCTCTTCCCGCGGTACGTATTTGCTAGACTTCTAAATGCTGTGTTTTACCCATAATGCATGACCTTATACAGGGGCGTATAGAGTTCAAGGTAGTGATGGGCGAATTTTTCCTGTTTTGCTTCGCCACGAATTTCCAGCGGCGAAATTTGCGAAATGCTGATTTTGACATCGGCGGCAAAATGGGCGCCCATTAAAGTCAATGGGCGTCCGTTAATGGTCGCCGCCGTCAAAATTGGGTCCGGCATCGGAACTGTCACTGGCAAATTTTCGCTGCTAATTTATTCGGCGGCAGTGAAACATGCAAATTCGCCTCAAATAAATTCGCCCATCACTAGTTATAAGACATGGCCTCATTCCTCCAGCTGTTTTTTTACAGACAAGAAATGGTGATAAAGTGCAGTTCAGTTTGGCAGATAGAAAAATCTTGATGTTGACTTAGTCCAAGTTTGCTGCAATGTTTCTGTATTGACTGTAGGGAATCCTGGGCTCTGGATTTGCCCTGAAGGTTCAAGAACAGCACAGGCAGAAGCATTTTGAGAAGAGGCGAAATCCAGCAGCTGGGCTCATACAGGTACATGTATTGTTATTGCTAATTTTTGTTACTTATCTTTCTATTCAGGCCTCTCCTATTCATACTCCAGTCTCTTATTGAAATCAGTGAATGGTAACTAGGTGTAATTTGGACGCTAGCAAACAAATTGCTGAAAATGGAAACTAGAGATCTGCTGAATAAAAAGCTAAAAAACTCCAAAACCACAAAAAATTAAAAAAATTTAAATCAATTGCAAATTGGCACATATCACTCTCTAAATTATACTAAAAGTTAATTCAAAGGTGAACAACCCCTTTAATAGTGCTGTGTGATTTCCAGACACATTTGAAGTCTGTATGTATGTGTATGCAGTAAGCCACCCTTGATTAAGATGAGTAAAATTAATAGGGCTTGTGCTGAATATACTTTACGTCTGTTGTTTTAATCATATCATGCACATTGTCATTTTTTCTTAAGCTAAACAGGGAAGCCGAGCTACTGTATGTTTGACTTTTGCTGTGAGTTTTTGTTGTCAGATTTGCCAGTGCACAGATAATTCCACTGCCTAATGGACTTCTGCTTATCTGTAAACCAAAACAGTCACAACAAAGGGTTGAACTACTACTACTCAAATGTGCCATTATTTTAAAAATTAATCACATAAAGCCTTGAATGCAGTGAAAGCACATTCTGTTTATCTTTTTCAACAAGTCTGCCAAATCTCAAATAAATCACAAGAAATAGCTTGAGTTTTGCGAATACAACTCCCATTGACTTTTTTGCACTTCAACAATCGAGTTCGGAAGCTGATATTTTATTAACAAAAAGAAGCTTTTGGAAAAAACTTCTGCTCCCATTCAGCTTCAGCTGCCATTAGTCTTCTGCTCCCATTCGTCTTCTGCTCCCATTCGTCTTCTGCTCCCATTCGTCTTCTGCTCCCATTCGTCTTCTGCTCCCATTCGTCTTCTGCTCCCATTCGTCTTCTGCTCCCATTCGTCTTCTGCTCCCATTTGGCTTCTGCTCCCATTTGGCTTCTGCTCCCATTTGGCTTCAGCAGCCTTTCAGCTTTGGTTCCCCCTTGGCTTCAGCTCCCAATAGGCTTCGCCTGCCATTCGGCCTCAGTTTTCATTCAGCTTCTGCTCCCATTCAGCTTCTGCTTCTATTCAGCTTCTGCTCCCATTTAGCTTTTCTCCCATTTGGCTTCAGCTCCCATTTGGATTCGGCCCCTATTCAGCTATGAACCCTTTTCAGCTTCGGATCCCATTTGGCTTTGCAAGCCATTCAGCTCCCATTTGGCTATGGTCCCCATTCGATTTCAGCTCCCATTCAGCCTAGGCTCCCATTCAGTGGCCACACTTCCCTGGCCCACCAGGTCCTATTCACACACCAAACTGCCATCTTTAATGTGAGGTTGTTGAGGGGCAACTATGTGGAAACAAAAACAAGAGGGCAAAGACATGGGGTGCCATGAATGTTAAAGATGTTTTTCATAGAGACACTAAGGATCATGGGTTCTGCTGCTGCCTTTTTTAATCCATGTGTAGGAGGTGTGTGTGCCCACTAGTATCTCAGAACATTCTCTGCAGCACCTAGATACCACGGCTTGGGAACAGATGGTGCTGGGAGACAAAACAAAATAGATGGAAGAAAAGGGCTTGAAACATTATGTCCTTCTGCCAATGATGCACCTGATCTGGGATTTGTATTCCAATTTCTAATGTATTTAAATCAATCAAGATTTTGTGTTTTGTGCTTGTCAACTGCTGGTCAGGGTTTTTTTTATACAAATCCTAGCCAGGCTTCAATCTATTGGGGGATGAATTTATGAATCTTGTTTTTTTTCTTACCCTGAATTTATAAAACTCCTGTAGGAGACAAAAAGTAATTTGCCAGGTATTTGACACATTTTCGGAAAAGCTTCCAATAAACCCAATGCTTCTAGTATCCAGCTGGGAAATGGGTGCTTTGAGGTCTTGGAAAGCCCATGTGGTTCATAACTATTCCAGTCAGAGTAGGTTTGGAATTTGAAGCTTTTGTATCAAGGTCAATTGAGATAAGACAAAAGTTAAAGGGGAGAGTGGGACTTGGTGGATTTGCTTTGTTTTTGCCGTTTTTGACATGGGAGGTGGATTCTGCTACCCACTGCAGCTGGTTTGTATTCTCAGTAACGGGCATAAACAAATATTACTACAAAATCCTCAATCTGAATTTCATGAAAAATCAGGAAGAGAAAAAAAGCTTTACTCTTCTTTGAAAAGCAATGTGTAAATTGTGCAGCCAAACAACAGGCTAATATCTTGGTGATCTTTTGGGGAAAAGTCGTATTAATGGCACACATATTGATATCACTCATCATCTGGATTCAAAAACAGATCTATTTAATGAAATGTACCTATCTTGCTACTCACAATTCTCTCTTATACATACAGCTGCCATGTTTTCTCTACTTCCAATAACCATATCACCCACTAGTGCTATGTCTCTTTGCAGTGTACATGGAGGTTTTATGCCACTAATCTCTCCCGGATGGACCTCCACTCCACCTGGCAGTATTACGAGCGTACAGTCACTGTTCCAATGTACAGGTAACCGATTTGAAATCACATCCATCTCTAACATCATTTACCAATAGGTTATTCTAACCATGATCCTTGTTGCCAGCGCCCACACATTTAGTTGTTTTTTTTTTAATTTTATGTTGATTTTATTTTGATTCCATGTTTTTACATCTTTGTTTTCTTGAGAACATTACATTAATTTTCTGCTTTTTTGTTTGTTTCTCTTTAATTTTCCCTTTTTCCTTCTTTTGTTTGTTGTTTTTTTTATTTCATTTACTCTTCTCACCTCTCCCCATTGCTTGTAGCATTTACTTTTATCATTCCTACATTTGAAGACATCTCAGCCAACATTGGATCCTTGGTAACTTCTCATCAAGCTATAGGGTATGTGAGCGCTGAAAACTAGTCTAAATTATAATGGATTATAACAAATGTTTATATCTAGGAAAGCTCATTAAAGGGGTGGTTCACCTTTAAGGTAACTTTTATTATGTTATAGAATGGCCAATTCTAAGCAACTTTTCAATTGGTTTTCATTATTTATTTTTTTATAGTTATTTGCCTTCTTGCAGCTTTCAAATGGGACTTCATTCTAAAAAAACGAATGCTCTATAAGGCTACAAATGTATTATTATTCTTACTTTTTATTACTGATCCTTCTATTCAGGCCCTCTCCTATTCATATTCCGGTCTTCTATTCAAATCAATGCATGGTTGCTAGGGGAATTTGGACCCTATCTACCACATTTCTTTAAATGATAGAGAGCTGTTGAATAAAAAGCTAAATAACTCAAAAACCTTCAATAATAAAAAAAATAAAACCAATTGCAAATTGTCTCAGAATATCACTCTCTACAATCTACATCATACTAAAAGTTATCTCAAAAGGGGAACAACCTCTTTAAGTTTATGTTTATTTTCCAGCCACAGAGGTGACTTTTCCTCCTTTCGCTTTTTTGGAAATTTCACTAGAAAAGTCAATTTCACGGCCATTTTTGATATACTGTTTGATGATTGTTAATGCTTTCAAACTGATGCCTCAACCCAGTTCTTGTAAAGTGAATTCTGTGTTTGTATGTGGTTTATTCAAACAAAAGATTCTTAAACGGATGTTTTTAATTTGTTTTTTATTTCTGTTAACGATTTAACATTTATTGGGTGATTTTTTTTGGGGGGGGGGTAAAATCAGATATAAAAATTCAATTTCTTGTTATTCACTGCAACACTTAATTTAGATTGGGCATTAATGTGATAGAATCATAGACAAATGTTTGGCCTCTCCAACAACAGATGACTTTCTTCCCTTTTCTTTATGGCAAATCCAATGGAAAAGTCAATTTCATGGCTGTTTTTGGTATTTGGTTTAATGATGGTTAATGCTTCTAAATGTATGCCCCACCTTAGTTATTATAAAGTAAGTTTTTTCTGTGTGTAAAACTTGGACTGAGTTGTTAATCAGTATTAATTCTTACCATGATTTTTAAAATATGTTTATTATTTTTTCTTTCTTTTTTGTCTTTTTTTGCTTTTTTTTGTTGGTTACTGAGAAGTGGTAATATAGAGAGGGCATTACCTTGGTGGACCATGGACAAATGCATTGAAAGATAATAAAACTAAAACGATTGTTTCCTGGTGTAAATTTTAGCATGCTCCATACCCCCCAGTGCCCACTTTTGTTGTTTTGGGAATTTCTAAAAACTCCTTCTCATGAACCAAAAAGCTGATTTTGCAAACAACAAAGATACATCTGCATAATTGTTGGATAAATACTGCACTGGTTTTACACCCAAGTCTGGCTTTTGTTCCACACTCTGTCCAACAATAATATAAGGACATTTCCAAGCCACGAGCACTTCTGATCCTTTCACTTTATTTTTCTTTCCTTTCACAATATTCTTCCACTCCCACACCTCTGTTGGGTGAGCAGCTCTCAAACGTACGGTGCATCCAGGTATGCTGCGCTCGTATGTGGGGCTGTTTTCCTCACCAATATCTTGCGTTGTGCATTTGTTGTCCTGTCACAGTTGTGCGTTTGTGTTTGCACAAGAATTGTGAATTATGTGATTATGATTTTTTATTGTGCAGATGTTGGACAAGTCATGTGTTCAAAAGCATGCACAGTACTTTGCCACTTTGGGTGTTATAGTAAAATTGTCTTTTTCTCCTCCTTACATCATGTTACTGAACCAACTTCTCTCATGTTAATATGAAACCCCCATTTACTATGCAAATTAAGGTTAGGATTTGCCTTGATGTTCAGGTGAATCTGTTATAAAGGATTCAGTATTTTCCCAAATCCAAAAAATTATAGATTTGCTGCATCCCTACAAAATTGTAGTTTGCATATTCCAAATCTCATATTAAAATCTGAGCTCAGTCATGTCAACCCAATAAAAATGCCCGTTTATTTCAGCCAGATGGTTTAGGATCCATCCTAAAAAAAAAAAAAAGAGCAAAAAGATTCTAGATCTTTTGCAGCCCTTAAAAAGTACAGCTTTTATATTTTTGTATTAAAGGCAATGCCCGTGATTCCTGGAAATGTGCATGAAAAATTGGGATTTCCATGAATTTTCAAAATGAGACAGAGGGAAGGCTTCAGTCTAGACAAATCAAGTTAATTGGATCATAACCATATTAAATAGTTGATATTCTAGACAATATGCTTTCTGGTGAACCCTCTGAGGTGGAGAATTTTTAAGCCTTAGGTTATTCATGGCTTATTGTAGGGAGGACTCACACAGAGCACCATGCTACCCAGAGGCACATAATGACTGACCCTTTTTTATTATTATTAACAATTAGGAATATTATGGTGTGACCCATTGATTTGCTAACCCCAGAAAAGGAATGGTCTTAAGCTGGCCATACTGGGAGGGGAGGTGGGATTTGACAATAGTTGGCAACTTGCCTTCTCATCAATAATCATGACATCATAATGATGGCCACCCCGAAATGGGACTTAAAAATACATTGTAAGGCTGTAAAATCCAGTTGGGCACAGACTGAACAAGGCCTCACATGATCTGATAGTGGGAAAAGGGACCAAACAACTGGATCAGCTCAATACACATCAAGTTCCTCTCATTTAGGCACTAGAGCAAATGAGCAAATGAGCAGATCTTCTTATGTATGGCCAGCTATACTGTTCTACTCTTGTGATTTTGTGTAAATTCATTTGGTTTTGTTTGTGTCGTAACCCTGTGTTTATTATTGTTCTTTTTATTTCTGAGCCACTATCTTTGGAGTGGTCCAAGCTTTAGAAGATTCCCATTGAGCTGATTGTGACAGTGAATGTGCCCTGGATCAACGGAATAGTCACAGAATGAATTCCATCACATTTAACTTCTTTCTCAACTTAGGAATAAAGAGGCCTTGTTTCATAGATAAGCCCTACTTTATCCAAAGGACAAATGCAGGCATTGCTTATAGTCCTAGCATGGTTTGCCTTTTCCATTGTCCAGCCTTAGGGACCAAGTGTATTTGTTAGAATTTGTTGGCTGTCTATGGGGCAGATTTATGAAGGGTCGAATTTCTTAGTAGAAAAAACTTCGAAATTCGACCATCGAATAGAATCCTCCGACATTCGAATTCGAAGTTGGGTGATTTTATACATCGAACGATCATATTCCGATCATAGTATGATCGTACTCCGATCGTACTTCGAATCAAACGATTTTATCGTACAATCGAACGATTTTCACAAAAAATCCTTTGACTTACAAAAAACTTAGCAAAACACACAGGAGGTCCTCCATAGGCTAAACAGCAATTCACAGGTTTAAGTTGGCAAAGTATTGAAGTCGAAGTTTTTTTAAAGAGACAGTACTTCGATTATCAAATGGTCGAATAGTCGAACAATTTTTACTTTGAATTGAAGTCGTGGTATCCTATTCGATGGTCAAAATATTCAAAAAACTACTTTGAATTTAGAATTTTTTTACTTCGAAAATTCCTTCTAATTCACTTCGATCCTTGATAAATCTGCCCCATGTGTCATAAGGAATATTTCTCTCCATATCCACACTCAGCATAGAAACATCAAAAATTCCTCATTACACACTAAAATGGATTTCTACTTTTCTATGAAACACTTAAAACGTCAGGAGAATTAAATCTTCAGAATGTACTTTTTCTGTCTGATAGACATGTACCTTTTGTTTTCACTCAACTGCTGCAGGCTGATCCCCCCGCTGAACCAGTTGGACCTTCTGCGCAACTTAAAAAGCAAATCAGGACTCACCTTCAGGTCAGATGGGCAGGGGGAGTTGAAAGGAGTGTGAGTGAATGTTGGAGTGTCATTTGTTAGATTACTGGTTTTCATTATTTACAAGTTGTCAACAGTTTAGTATGTAAAGTATGGTTGCAGAGAAAATTCCATTTGCTTATTTGTAATTCTATTTAGAGAATGAAGTTGCCATATTGATTTCCAAGGACAGTGCAGTATGAGGGTATAGCTTATTGTTTGTGTGCTTTTGGTTCTACTTACCATGCACTGTAGCCACTATAGAGAGTTAGTCCTTATATGAGAGGCTTGGAAACACCTTGACATCTTCTAGCCAACACATAGACGTTGTATCAGAAGGTGCTAATTGTTCCTAACCCAATAGCACAAATCCACATCATTATACCAAAAAACAGTATTTGCCTGATTCCATCTTCTCTGGTTTGATTATTGGAGGAGAGAAAACATTTAATGAGATTCTCCTTCCTAGTTAAACTCTTTATAAAATAAAGGACTCCTCATTAAAAGAATGAGACACTAGAAGTAATGGGGTGGGTATATAACACACAAGCACTTATTATTCTTAGCAAGTTGATTTAAGGAGAGTGGTGTGATACAGAGAAGAAAACCAAAATCCATTAGCACTATTTTAAGTCTAAATTGTTTGGTTTATTGTGAGTATAGATGCCCCCCCCATCTCATTTACCCAGATTCAATTTCACCCTCCATCCCTGTCTTTTCACCTTTTGTATTGTATACTACACATAAACATCTTGGAGATATAGCTCCCCATCATTGCAAGATATGAATGCTGCCACCTGGTGGATTATGAAGGCATGGAGACAGACTAGGCATTCTAGCGTCTTGGTTTCTTGGTGTCTTGGTTTTGGCCTCTAGAGGGACAGACACAGATTAGTTTTGATAAAAGTTTTTCTGGAGGTTCTCTCTCCATGTCAGCCAATCAGTATGCTGTTACCATGGCTCCCAGATACCGTTGTTTCCATGACAATGCAGCCTTTAAAATTCAGCGAATGATCACGTCTGTCTCCAAGCTCTTTGTGTCCAGAGGAGACTGCTGTGGAGCTTGTAAGTGTAGAGGGAAAAGTCCCCCCACCCCCAGCATGAAACCTATTGGATCAGGCTGCATGATATCAGATTAGATCAGGGCAGAGGCTGAATCACCCAACACATCGGCTTGTATAGTAACGGGTCAGCCAAGGTGAAGTGTATCTTATTATTGTCTATCTTTCCTTGTCAACTGTGACATCGCTTCTCAGAAACCTTGAATTTTTACTTTAGCTTAGTTCCTCAGAAATTGGCCATTGGATAGTTTCACCGTTTGCCTAATGCCCATTGCCTCATTCATTCCCTTTCTTTCCCTGATGTCTACAGCTTGTATGAGCTTCTGCCTGGAGTTTCTGGCAGTATAAGTCAAATATTAACAAAGACTGCACCATCCTTCATGGCATCTCATCTAACATGATATTGCTTCTTGTTTTAAGGAAAGAGCAGCAGGCTGAGCCTCCTCCAAGGTTGGTATCCCAGAGTGGCCTTCATACCATCTGTGTGTTCCCTACATACTAATCTACTAACCCTCAACTGCCTTTTGTGGCTGTACATCATCTACGTAACCTCTCATGTACTGCTAGCTTTGTGAAGTCCAACCTTCGTCTCTCAGGGCTTGCTGGTAATTGTGCTTCAACAGTAGGGCCGCAGGTTGGACATCCCCTGCCTCCTCATTCTGATTCCTGCTGTCCCTCCATTTCTCCTTCTCTTCCCCCCTCACCTTTCAGAGTAGCATTTAGTATTGTCCTTTGTGATTGGCAGAGCATGAATTTTTGTACATGTCTACACATAGGTACTTATATGGGTATTTCTCTGGAGCCCCTAAGTTGCCAACTAGTGATTCTCTCTGTTCCACAAACTGTATCTGCAGCACAGCTAAGCCAACTGCTGATTCCTTTATTGGCAAAATTAACTGTACATTTCCAAGACTAATGACAGAGTGACTTATAGTTATTTAAATAAAGGAAGGACTTGTCTATGAAATAGGCTGGGACTCCTTCCTCAGCTAGTTAATTTTGTGTGTGTGGGCGCAGTTTTCTAGAAACTAGAGCCATGAACTGTTTGCCCACATCACCTACCTAGCATCTTGTAATAGGAAAATAACATTACAGGAGGGCTATAGGAGAAAATAAGGAAAAATCTAGAAGGCCATCTTAAGCAAGACTCATTATTAACTAAGGTTGGAGAGAGGCTGAAAATTAATTAAACATGAACCTTTTTTTTATCTTAGACCAACACAACAATACAATACAAAACCTGAAGGTACAGTGACCTTTTAAAGGTGCTTGCCTGGCTTGGTAGTCAGGGCAGGCACCAAAACACACAAGATCCAATATCGCCTTACTGACTTGCTCTTTTGTTTCTCCTTGATTTATTCACAGTTTGTCTCTTTTCTTTGAGATTCATTATTTTACTCTTCCCCCCTGGTTTTCAGTACAGGGAAACACCTGTGCGTGTGCTGTGCAGGGGAAAATAGGTACTATGAGAATCTTCTCCTGGTGCACGAACTGCCCTACTAACCATGTGGACAACAGTCTCTTTCACCCCCGCTAACCTGCCCTATTATAATGCCTTGTCCCACTCTGTAACTTGCTTCCAGGACTCTTTAGAGATTATCATCCTGACCCTGGAACACAAATCAGTGCCCTTAGTCCTTTCTAAGGTGTACAGTGAAATATACCTCAATTAAATATGTCCCTGCCCCTTAGTTAGGGGACAGCTGTAAGAATATTGATTTCAGCTTCTGATATTGCATGATGCTTGTTTAACAGATCTAGGGGGGATAGGTGGCTTTTACATATTTATTCATCATCATCATTAAAAGAAGAATCTCAGATAGAACAATGATAGCTTTACATTACATTAGCTTTCAGTATCATTTGGACAGTGTGATATCAAGTGAAAAAAATGAAGGAAAAAAGGAAGCCCCTATACTAACAGGTTTGCTAAAGCCATCTCGACCTGTTGGCTACTTCTGCAGATATACCATCCCACCAGGTCGTTTTACCTTACTAAACAATATTTCACTCTCATTTTATTTTTTTCTACCCAAAGTGGCATGTGCAGAGTGGCTGGGTAACTAGCTCAAGAAAATCCTGATACACTTGTTAAATGTGACATAGCCCATTCTCTTCTTAACATGAAGGAATTCTGTGACTTTGGAATGTCATAAATGGAGGAATTGTTTACGTTTAATTGAATCTGTGGGTGATTGTCATTCATTTCCAAGCCTCCCCACATCCCCAGTTTTGGTTATGAACACAACGCATTGTAAAGATAAGAACCACAATAGATTAGAAGAACATGGAGAAGATCATAGAACCCCCAATCCATGCTTTTGCATATCTGCTTCAGAGCATTACGAGTTCAACCTCTATGTATTTCTGTAAATGTTTTCTAAGATCTCTGATTTCTTGGTTAGTTTCTTTCTTATATTTGCCAACAGCCAGAAGGTGAGCCTTAAGGAAAGGGTATTCTCCAGCCCCAGAGGCGTTGCAACTAAGGGCAAAGGCTCACCACAGTCTCAAGGGATGCGTCGATCACCAAGTGCTGACCAGAGCCTAGAGGACAGTCCTAGCAAAGTGCACAAGAGCTGGAGCTTTGGTGACAGGAGCCGTACAAGGCAAGCATTTCGCATCAAGGGGTCAGCTTCCAGGCAAAACTCTGAAGGTGAGAGCGGGCAATTTCATTAGGAAAAAAAACACTAACGAGAAGTCTTCTCAACAGTAATGCCAGTCGTTGTTACCCAGGAATTCAAGCAGCTTGTATAGGTTTGTTTTGAGGGTATGTACCCTCTCTTGATTAGATACCACCCATGAAACATTACACTCAAACTACCTGATTGATGGAGGTTACACCCACCCTGTTTTAAAATATAAAAACGGCCCAGTGCAAATTCTGGATGGAGCCCTGTTGTCTAATGTTTATCCTGACAGGACTCTGGGGCATGTTTGATAACATTGGAGATAAAGATCGGGAGAGATTTCTGGAGACATTGCCCATAGCAACCAATCAGATCTTTGCTTTTCTTTTCTAACTTGTAAGTGGCTGTTTAAATGTAATTGCTGATTGGTTGCCATGGGCAATATCTCCAGAAATCTCTCCAGATATTTATCTCCAATGTTAGTACACATGCCCCTCTGTCTTCTTTAAAGGAACAGTAACACCAACAAATGAAAGTGTATTAAATTAATTAATTTATAATGCACTGTTGGTCTGCACTGGTAAAACTGGTTTGTTTGCTTCAGCAACTCTGCTATAATTTAAATAAACAAGTTGCTGTGTAGCCATGGGGGCAGCCATTCAAAGCTGAAAAAGGAGAAAATGCACAGGTTACACGGCTGATAACAGATAAGCCTGGTAGTTTACAATGATATTCTTATTTGTTATCTACTATTTGTCTTGTGTTTTAATGGCTGCCCTCATGGCTACACACAGCTTGTTTGTATAAACTATTATAGTCTTTTTGAAGCAAATGCCCAAATTGTACCAGTGCAGGGCAACACTACATTATTTATTCATTACTTAAAAACACTTTTAATTTTTTATATTACTGTTCCTTTAAATTTCCCTCTGATTATGACCCTGGGCTTGAGAGATGCAAAGTAACATTTTTATTCACTAACTTACTGAAGTTTCCCAAAAAGGAACATTGGCCTGTATGTTCACTGCACACACCAAAGATTCAGTAGTAGGACAGAAAATAAAATAAAACAGTTTGCAGACACAGAGCCCTCTGTATAAAACTTTAATCATACTTGGTGTTAAGGACATGGACTGTACTCCTTATTGATGGATATATCTTCCTCCACCAGTAAGTCTCCCTGAAGAAGAGGTTGCTGTGCCTGAAGAGAACAGGGGCTGTAACTGTGAATTCCTGGCAGAAGATCTGACTCCTGGACTCAAGGCTTCCATCAGAGCTGTATGGTGAGTCACAAAGATCAGGGATGGCCTTGGACTCCCCATGGCAACAGGGTCCTAGTGACTGTGCAAGCACACCCCCCCCCTCCCCACACACACACCTAAAATTTAACCTCCCTAGGCCCAGGCCTTTGTGGCCGCTACACAAATCTGGGCCTGACAAAGATCCTATGATGGGCAGGAATCCCCAACCTTTTTCATCTGTGAGCAACATTCAGATGTAAAAAGATTTGAGGAACAACACAAGCATGAAAAATGTTCCTAGGTGGTGCCAAATAAGGGTTGTAATTGGCTATTGGTAGCCCCTATGTGGCCTGGCAGCCTACAGGAGACTCTACTTGGCACTATACTTAGTTTTTAAGCAATTAAAACTTGCCTTCAAGCCAGGAATTCAAAAATAAGCACCTGCTTTGAGGCCCCTGAGAGCAACATCCAAGGGGTTGGTGAGCAACTTGCTGCTCACAAGCTACTGGTTGGGGATCACTGACCTACAGCATGTCTTCCCAACCTTTTTTTTTCCAAAGAGCCACATTCAAATGTAAAAAAAGTTGGAGAGCAACATAAGCATGAAAAATGTTCCTGGGGTGTCAAATATGGTCTGTGATTGGCTTACTGGTAGCCTCTATGTTGGCTTGCAGTCGACAGGAGCCTCTGTTTGGCAAAACACATGGTTTGTATGTAACTAAAATTTGCCTTCAAGCCAGGAAATGAAAAACAAGAGCCTGCTTTAAGGTCACTGAGAGCAACATCCAAGGGGTCGTAGAGCAACATGTTGCTCACGAGCCACTGGTTGGGGATCACTGACCTAGAGTTACATTTACAGGGAATTAAGGAACATCTTAGCATCTTATGGTTTAAAGACAGGGCCTCCATTCAACTGTCTACTAGAGAAGTATAGTATTGGATTAGTGTCAGGAAGATGGTTGTGTTTCTGATAAATGTTCTTCCATTGCAGCATCATGCGCTTTCTGGTGGCCAAACGCAAATTTAAAGAGAGCCTCAGACCCTATGATGTAATGGATGTGATAGAGCAGTATTCTGCAGGACATCTGGACATGCTTGCCAGGATCAAAAACCTTCAGTCAAGGCAAGGCATCCTCCCAGACTTTACATTTACAACACTGTTTCACACAAGCACACAAAGACGTATATAGTGGTCATACATGCCAAGATATCATACTAACACCATTTCCAGTAACATGGAGACTCTGTGGAATTGTTATGGATCATCTGATGCTGGAGAACACCGTTCACTAAGCAAAGTAAATCAAGCCCTGATTGTTGGGTTGAAATTCTTCCCCCAACTCCAGGAGTGATTTCCTTGCTTCAGTACCAGAGCACAAATTGCTGTCACACCATAAATATAATTGGATTGCACATTACCTTTTGTATCATAAAAAGTTCCTCACATTGTTCATTGTGGGAGTCTGTGCATATCAGAGTGTTTGGGTTAATGAACCTGGGCTATAGTGTTGCAGATTGTGTTGCCAAAGGTTTTTTTATGGTGTACCTGAGAGTTCTATAGATCTGTAGAGCATTATTTTTATCAGGATAGAGAGAATAACTGACCCTTTAAATTGGACAGCACTGGTTTAAAGAGTTGGGAGATTACATAATTTTTTGTTGGAGTTTCTCATTTATAAATCTGATCAAAAAATGATGAACGTTAATTTGGGTGAGTAAAATATGTGTATAGTCTTAGCTATAAAGGTAGCAAGTAAACTGTTGATATATGTATGGGTTGAATTGAATAGAGTGCAGGATATCATGGGTGGGGTTTAATCCAGTTAATCTGCGATGATCTGCGGTATGTAAAAGAGAATGGATTAGCAAGTACTTGTGTTTAATGATTTAGTGATCCTGGTATCCTCTCAGCAAGACTGAATGATTAGACTTAAGACTTCAGT
This sequence comes from Xenopus laevis, assembly GCF_017654675.1. Taxonomy (NCBI): domain Eukaryota; kingdom Metazoa; phylum Chordata; class Amphibia; order Anura; family Pipidae; genus Xenopus; species Xenopus laevis. Next base: position 16,729,186 of record NC_054388.1, on the reverse strand, counting down.
TGAGCTTGAGCTGAAAGCTGCAAGAGAACCGCCTCTTGATATTTTATTTTTTCTGGTTGGTGTTGAGGATGTGAGAGGTTGTACCAGTTCATTTATAGGATCCATCACCCAGAACACTCTGGCATACACGTATGTACAAAACACTTTGTCTCTTGTGACCAAGTTTGTTTCAGTTGGAGCCATACTTGTTCTTTGTTCGCCCTTTGTCATGGGAGTTTGTAGTCTTTTCTACACTGTTACTGTGTACAAGGCTTCCCTCACTGCTAAACACAGGAATATATGCCGATATATATCCAATATTCCCAACTGGATATTGCCACATAGACATTTGCAAATATATTCCATCATTCTAAGCCATACTTTCGTGACCGGTGGGGTTTTCAGAGACCAACACATTGACAGAGCTCATCGTAGCCCCGTGGAATACAGTTTGAGACAAACACATTTTTTTCCTCTCCTTCTCCCACGTTGCTTCATTATGCATTTTGCTGGTATTTTGTTTTCTATTTACTTTGCCAGGATAGATATGATTGTGGGTCCCCCACCCACTTCAACACCCCGGCATAAGAAGTATCCAACCAAAGGATCAATCCATTCTACCAAAGAATCTCCCCAGTACTCTCCTAGGTTAGGATTCAGCAAAATGCCTCTTTGTCTGGACTTATTTTTATTTTCTTTCTTTAAAAGTGAACCCCTTCCAGTCCACGGATTGTGATGGCATCTAATTTCGGGGAACTAAATGCACAGAGATGGGCAAGTACTATTGGGAAAGGCTATTTCATCTCAACTCATGTGATCTGTCCAGAATCAACTAGAATTACGTAGGGTTTGTCCACTGTGAAAAGGAGATTTGGTCAGATCGAATCTGGGTTAAAACTTTTATGTAATCAGTCCTATTTATTAGATCAGAAATTCATTTAGGTCAGAATTTCATTCCAGTTACAAATTTCATTGGATAAATGGTGGCTTTATTGTTTACCTATTTATTCAGGAAAAATTAGGAAAGTTAGTCTGTTAGGTACTTATTTCTTGTCGATCTCCTTACAGTTTTTCCACTGTCCAAGAAATATCCAAATACAAAAAAGATCAGCGCCTGTGGCAACAGAAATTAGAAACGACTATGGTGTAATACGTTCAATTATATGGTGGCCACCCAGTGTTCAAATGAATTATTACAAGGGTGCCTGCTTTTCACCTTTGAAAATCACACCAGGGTTCAAGTTAAGATTTTATATTTGTATTGGTGAATAAAGGTTTCTGTGTTTGGTCCCAAAAAAAACCACCTCCACCAAATGGCCAAAGTACCTACTTACAAACCAATGGTTTGGTATGGCATGTTCTATGGATCCTCACACAGGTCTCCCTCCAATTGCACATGTCTTCCAACTGCCAAATTGGAAACAGAATCCAAAATAGTATAATACTATTTTATTAAATAATATTTCTTTACTGGGTGGCGCCCATATAATTGAACGTATTACACCATATCCGTTTCTAATTTCTGTTGCCGCAGGCGCTGAGCTTTTTTGTATTTAGTTTACCTATTGACTGCTAAATATGAATTATAATACCTTAGGGCTAAGCACAGTTGTCCATAGCTACAAGCACATGTTTGACCCATGAGCTCCATTTCTTTATGGATAAGGATGTTGACCAACTTCCTGCAGGCGTTGAACGATATCCAAGAATGTCCATTACTACTACTAACCTACTGCAACCTGGAACATGCTATGCCAGTGCTGGATCTAGGGAAGGGCTAAACAGAAATGGAAGTATAGGGGAAATATACTGTATACCTCAGAGATGAAAAAGTAATGCCTTAGCATTAGAGTCACCACCATAGTCTAATCCCTTTATTGTTTGTAGGTGCCATAACCATTATTATTAACTGATAAGTGAAGATTAGTTATTTTACACAATAGGAATAAGAGTAGTAATGTTACTGGTGGACAAGTTAATGAGGTCACAAACAATTCAATGCAAGAACCACAATAGCTTAATGATAAGATACAGCCTTCCTATGTGCCCCCAAGCAAGATGCAAGCGTCCATCACAAATGTGGGTGAAAGGGGTTTGCTGAATTGTGCTGCATTGAGGGCAAAAGACAAGCATCCTTTTCTTTTGATTGTTGCTAGCAGTTTGGTGATGGTCATTATCTGCTCTGGGATCTTACATTGTTTTTTTGCATGCCCGCATGTGATATATGCAGCATGACAGAGATGGCATCGTGGCTGATAAGCAGTATTTTTTATGTTTTCTTTTAACTGTAGCTCTCATAAATTAGGTATCGGGACCCGACCAAGTCTTGAAAATCAGCACAGTGCATTCCCGATGAGTGGGAGATATTAACCACCTATAAGCTCATGTTCCATGTAGTTATGTCTAGATCTACACCAACACACTTTTTATTTAATCTTCATCTGCTACAGTACACTGCCCAATCTATATGGGAAGAAGAATTCTAAAAACCCTAAGTTAGGGATGAGTTCAATTTCATGAACAATATCCCCTGGCAAGATAAGCCTATTCCTCAGACATTTACTACTTGTTGGGGCAATTTTCTTGAAAGCAAAGACATCCCAGTGGATTGCTTTCAACCTGCTTAAGATTGTAGTAGCCTTCCAGTTGAAGACCATTTTAGGTCATTCATGGCATGGAAAAAAACTGCAGTTTGGATGGCCTTTTTTATTTATTGATCCAGAGCAGTTCAAATTATGAAAGCCAGCATGTGATTTAGCCAAATGCACCCTTGCAGCTATTTTTGCAAAGCTCTATCTAGTCCTAGCCATCTATATGAGATCAAACACAATTTCATATGTGCCTGCTTAGCTATTATTTAACATTATTACTCTTTGCAGATGCAAACATAAGCGGCACTTACATTTGCATATTAATTGACCCTTTGAAAATATAATAATTTCAAATAGTAAGTTCTAAATCCAATAGGGAGAAGTAGCTCAGACGAAAACCTCTCATTTTTCCATTTTAAATTTCCTATACATATAAATAACTTGTGGAGCCGATTGGCCTGGGTATGACGCAAAAGCTCCTATAATACTTCCATGGTTTACCTCCAGCTCTTGAGGACTTCCCATTTTACTTCAAATCATCTCCAATTAGACAGAAAATACAATATTAAATAAATGTTAATGATTTTGTCTTTTTCTTTTTTGAAAAAAGATCTGAATTTTTTTCCCAATGGAAATGAATGCATCTCATTTTTAAATATGATTTTTCCTTTCATATTTAGGCATTACTAAGTGGTGCATGCAATAAAACTGTTTCAGCTGAGGAGGTCAAGATAATAGCCTAGGGTCAGCAATTCACCGGCATGTAGCAGTAATTAGATCTAGCCCTTCATAGCAACAAAGAGGTCAGCAGGTACTCTCATACAGCAATAGTTGACCATATTTAGGTGTGCATTTAAGGCTTAAATCTAGTTCTTATTAAAATGAATCTGTCTCAATGGACAAATCAGGCTTTTGCTTTCTGCCTTGCTGTATCCTGGCCCGTCATTATCACTGCTGTCCCTGTGTTTGTCCGTGTCCTCTTCATCCTGCATTTCCCCCACCTTTTCATTTAGCGCACGATGTCCTATCACATATAACGGTGGCCTGTGGGAACCGTGATGCATCTGAACGTGACACAGACCTAATGAAGAGTGTATTGAGAAATTGTAAAGGAATATAAACCCTTGAACATCTATGGCCCTGAACAGGAGCTGGAAGAGTTACACATGAAAGGTTTGGCATTGATAAAGGACTTGGAGATGGCTTTAGAAGGTATCAATTTCTCCCCAATAAGCTTTACAAATGACTCAAGACTAGGGATGCACCGAATCCACTTTTTTGGATTCGGCCGAACCCCGAATCCTTCACGAAAGATTCAGCCGAATACCGAACCGAATCTGAACCCTAATTTGCATATGCAAATTAGGGGTGGGAAGGGGAAAACATTTTTTACTTCCTTGTTTTCTGAAAAAAGTCACGCAATTTCCCTCACCGCCCCTAATTTGCCTATGCAAATTCCGATTCGGTTCGGCCGGGCAGAAGGATTCAGCCGAATCTGAATCCTGCTGAAAAAGGCCGAAAACCCGAACCGAATCCTGGATTCGGTGCATCCCTACTCAAGACTCCTAATTTGGCTGATTATGAGTATGATGGAAGATTGTTGTTCAACAACATCCATAAGTTCAAATAAAAAGCTGGTCAATAGATTTATAGATAGCATTTATTGTTGTAATCCACGTCCAGACCACACTAAACAAAGCATTCATGTTAAACTCTTCATAGCCCCTGGAAGATCACCAGTCATTTGCAACTGGTGGAATTTAAAAATTTCAGTTCACCCAATGAGCTGGATGCAATTGCACATGCAAATTTATAGCTGGCTTTATGTCCACTTTTCTCCACTTGCTTTTGCAGAAACTGCTGAGATAAAGTCCAGTGTTAAATTTTCATGGAGAAAATATGTCCAAAACACTGCCCTTTAGGGTGATCATTTGCTGCAGCTTTTGGTGTAGAGGAGCTACTTTTCTTGGTGGTGGACTTCTCTCTGGGTGAGAGATGAGCGTCTTCTCTTCATCCACTAAAGCAGCAGAAAGAGGAGTCTTCCTGGTTTATGACTAACTTTGGTTATTTGGGGGTGTGTTTGTGTTCCTGTTAGAGTTGACCAGATTGTTGGACGAGGAGGATCAATTACAGATAAAGACAGATCCAAAGGGGTAGCTGAATCTGAGATGCCAGATGATCCGAGCATGATGGGCCGACTGGGCAAGGTTGAGAAGCAGGTGAGACGACATTTTCTACCTTTATATGTGATGCTTGTACAATATATATATAGAGAGAGAGCGCTTTCCAACCATGTTTACCTCCAGTAATTTTAGTATTGCTCTGGCCAACCAGTAAAAATGAGCCATTCCTAATGGCTGTGGCAAGCTGGCTGCTTGTACCCGTAATTTAGGGGGAAATTAGCTATGGTAGGCAGGTAAGCGTAAGATCAGGAGCATAAAGACAGGAACACCACATCTTCAGCCAAACACAGGTTTATTTCAAAAGGCTTTTCCCAACATAAATTCATAGGAGTACATAAGCTTTCAGCATCATGCATATAAACTTTCCCCCCTCTCTGGGGTTCTTGCCAATAGAGAGCGATAGAGCCAATAGAGAGTGACTCCTGCACTCAGGTATATTTAGGCTTCTCCCTGAAGGCCCCCATACATGGGCTAATAACAGCTGCTGACAACTTATTGGGCCATATCGGGCAGGTTAAAAAATCATGTTGGAACGCTGCCGCATCTGTGCGTTTATGCGGTCCCGCCCGTATCGGATGCATCATGATCCGATCGTTGGGCCCTAGGGCCAAAAATTGGATCAGCCCGATATCGCCCACCTCAATGTGGGCATATCGGGGAGATACGTTCGTTTGGCAATGATCTATGCATCTTTGGCCACCTTAAGCCTCTCTACTCTCACCTTCAGGGATACTCACTGGCTGCTGGCAGCACCACACCTCCATCCAGCATACAGAGGTATCCACAGGCCTCTCACTCTCCTCCAGCACAAGGAGGTCTCCCAGAAAACTCACACCCTCCTCCAGCACAAGGAGGGATCCAGGGACTCTGGCAAATAAACATAGACTTGCTTGCTGCAGCAATACACAGTTTTCCTTGCAGATCAACTGTTTACCAGTTTAACACTGGTGAAAATACACAAAACCCATCAACCGTTACAATACATCTCTTACACTGCATAGTCAGGGTCAAGCAGCCTGATATATAAATTGGTGCTAGAAATTATAGAACTAGACTGGGTATCTTGTAGTTTAAAGCAGACAGTGACAACAAATGGAAATGTAATAAATTGTTATATTTAAGGCTTAGCAAAAGGAAATATGGATTTAAATGTCACATGTTGCCATATTTTAAGGTGTTGTCCATGGAGAAGAAGCTGGACTTTCTAGTCAACATCTACATGCAGAGGATGGGAATCCCACCTTCTGAAACAGAAGCTTACTTTGGGGCCAAGAACAGGGAGCCAGCACCTCCTTACCACAGCCCAGAAGACAGCAGGGATCCTGTGGATAAGAGCTGCATTACAAAGATTATCCGTTCTTCTAGTTCAATGGGTCAAAAGAATTTCAGTGCTCCACCTGCCCAGGTGACTCCTACTTCCCACTGCCCTCCATCAACATCATGGCAACAGCAGCAGCCATACCACCGGCATAGCCACGGTTCCTCTCCAGTGGGGGATCTGGGCTCTCTGGTTAGGATACCACCACCCCCATCACATGAGCGCTCATACGGAGGAAGCAGGGTGGGAGGTGTTGAGGAAGGATCTGGCAAACATCGGGACCCAGCAGCCTTGAGAGATAGTGACACATCAATATCAATCCCTTCAGTGGACCATGAGGAACTGGAGCGCTCATTCAGTGGCTTTAGCATTTCTCAGTCAAAGGAAAATCTTGAAATGCTGAACAATGGAGCTGCAGCAGGGCCTGGCCCTTGTCACAAGGCCCGTCCTTATATTGCTGAGGGTGAGTCAGATACCGACTCTGACCTCTGCACTCCCTGTGGACCACCACCCAGGTCAACTACCGGAGAAGGACCATATGGTGATATGGGGTGGCCAGTTAGCAAGTGAAAATCTTTTTTGGGGGTTTGTTAAAAGTTTTTTAAACATTGACACCAGGCAGCCTGCATTGCATCTTGGTTAAGCATCCTAACCAAGCTCTTTGTTTTCTTTAGAAAAGGTAAAACGGTTGGGGTGCTTGTGCCAGTTGCCTCTAGGTGAGGGGGCTAATCAGTTACTGCATTGGTAATTTTCTTTTCAGGCTGGACCTGCAACCTTTAATCATCTTTATTACTCCCAAGAAGTAGTTGGAGCTAGGAACACGTACCACTATATTTGTTCTTATAATAATAAGTCATAGCCATCATTGACTTTGGGAGACCAAATTCCTATGAAGCTGTCATATGGCGATTGGGTATATACATGTTTTCATATTTTCAATTTTCATTGGGGACAGTTGTCCTTTTTTGTGTACATAAGAGACTTTACCTTTATGAAACCATGAACTCCCATAAATTTAGAACACATCCAAATATACAGATATCAAGATTCCTTATAGTGCCTATAATCAGCATATTACACAAACACTTAAGTCTAATTCCATAATAAAGACCTCAGAATATGAATCTTCCCAAATTCTTTAACAGAATATAACTCTCTACATCATACTAAAAAATAATTTAAAGCTTTTAAGCCTTTTCTTCCTATATTTCCCTCTTTATACATGTTCTTTTCTTTCTTACTCAATTTTTCTCTTTTTCCCTTCTGCCTTTCCTTTTTATCACCTTCTCACACTCTTGTTTCCTTCATGTTATGGACATTTAAGACTGATGGCAGAGAGAACAAGTGTGAGCAATGGTGCCTCCATAAGTTTTTAGGGTGCCATAATGAGCCAGACAGCGCCAAACCCCATGACAATCCATTATCTTCTTAATATCTCATGTTGTAAGCTCCAGGATCTTCATAACGGACCTACCTATGCTGAGTACATCAAATTCCTTCTTTATTGATCGTAGGCACCTTTTCACATATTCAGGACCCTGGAATTTGACATTATTTCACCAACCTACAAGGGAAAGTTCCATAATCTTTTTTTTTTTTGCTCTCTGTTTAGTGGAGAGTAAAGCTTAAAATGGGTAATTTGTAGAGGATCTATTTTCCTTTTATAAACAGATATATGACAGCCTCTGTCCCTCTGGAGGAGTTTATCATATGTTCCGAGTATTTCTACTGGCCTGCATTATCAATAATAGCCCTAAGAACATGGCAAGGGCTTCCATTAAGCTCATCCCAGTCCTTCCCTGTTGAGCTCATACTTTCAACTCTTCCAAGGACACAGAAGATGACTTACCTCAATTCCACTATATGGATTCATACAACTTCTAATTTTCATATATTTGCAACAGCAAAAGGCTCAGAATTCACACCATGCAGAGAACTTGGTTGCACCTTTATTTTTTATGGATAAAATACGAGAGAAAGTGTAAGTTCTTGTGGTAGGGCTGGAATATGAACCTTTTTTTCACTGCTAAAGTGCTTAGCGGCTGTGGAATTTCTCAGTATTCAGCCACATCTTACAACTGGGGCTGAAAGAGACTGTTGAGTGAAACCAATTTTTTTTACTTAATGAAACTACAGGGGGCTTTCTTTAACTGCCCCTCTTTGTTGAATCACCCCATGTGCACATCCTGCCTGCCCTCTGGCTTTGCCTGAATTTCTTTGCTTTATGGCCTTGGCTTCTGTTGCACTTTTGCTCTCTTAAGAAATGTTTTACACGAATGCTTATTGTTCAAGTGGGGGGCTCATGGCTCTCTGTACCTATGGGGTGGGGGTTACGAGTGGCAACATCACCACCCTGCCTGCATTTTGAGTTTAGTGCACCATGTGCATAGATTTTGTGTGCCAATGTCCTGCGACTTGCTTGTGAAAAGGGAATGATGGGACACACCGCTGTGCCCAATTCTTTTATGTTATGTGTTGGCCTGACACATTCACAGCCAGAATTGCATGCTCCTTCTGCTATGTTGTTACAGGCTTGCGTGGCACCAAGATAATAAGCTCAGTTCATCCCTTTTCTAGATGGTCCTGAAGGTCATTAGTCCCACCCTATTCCCTATTGGGGACATTGGAGTAGGATAATGTAATCACCCACTTGTGATACCATTTATATCACCTCCAGGATCCAGCTCAGCTTGTTGAGAGGGTTGCTGGGAGTTTGTTGCTGTATCACTGGAATTGCAGAACTTATTACCGAGTCAGCATTTTCACTGTCTGCTCACTTTGTCCCTACAATTTCCATCTCCCATTTGGGGTGTCTCAGATATTTATCAGCTGGTACATCCCACTGGGTGAGGTCAGCATCAGGCTGTGAAAAGCATCCTCTCCAACTGGTCTGCATGGGGCAATTGAGCGATTTGATCATTAGTCCAAGGAGCTATAAAATCCTAGTTGTGTTGCCGGAATGATCAAACATTTGCATATTTGATGACCTAATCACTTGATCACAATGTCCCCATCTTACGTTAAAGGCATCTCTATCTATCACTGCTGTAAATAAACATCACTGAAATAATCTCTGGTGATCTTTGCCATAAAGCAGGACTGGAAGTCTTGTGTTTATGCCATAAAGGAAGCAGAAACAGTCACATGACAAGCAGGAACTACATTACCCAATGGATTTGCAGATAGTGACTAATAAGGCAAATCATTTAGAACATCTATAGGATGTTACTAAATAGAAGCCCAATGGCTGGGGGGGGTGAGCACAATAAATGGTATCACAAATGTTTTTTGTTTCTTGCTCAAGGGCTTGGACTGACTGGGATTTGGGTACTGTGGTCGGTATGGATACAGGCAGGGTGTAAAGGTTATTTGTACGTATATAATCCAGTTTAACATGTAGGGAGTGTGACCCAGGGTGGGGCCTTTTATTTGTAAATATAATCATTAAATTCTATGTAATTGCCATGTAACCTGGTAACAGCAAACTGCAATTACTGTGCACTATTTGCTTCCATTATTTGGAAGCAGATTTATGCTACCCCCCTCAAAGTCCCACACATACAGCCAATGTAGCACCAATTAACTTTCAAAGGAGCCAGTAAAATCCTCATTATTATTTAAGACATTTGAATGACAAATGAATCATTATTAATACTATAGAGAAGGATAGAATGTTATTAACATATTCACTGTAGAACCCTACTAGCCTATTATAAGATCCCCCACTCAGTCCAAGGCCTGGAGATATTTTAACCCCATCAATTCTGGCAAGCAGTGAAGAAAACTGTCTTCCTTATACTATTAAAGAGACCCAGAGAGGTGCCAGAAGCTTAGGCAGTGCCTTTCTGAGTGCAGGGAAGCAGCTTTGGAAATGCATTGATTGTACAACATTAAACAACTTTATACAATGCGTGGTGTGTGTGTGGGTTTATTTTTTCTGCCCCCTGCTGGTGAGATTGGCAAAGGCAGCTCCATGTTTCCTTTATAAGACCAACCCCTGCTGTATCGTCTAAGATCCGGCGATGCCTCATGCTTTAAGTGAGGCACCATTGGATGTTTAAGCACGGAGCGGGAGAGGTGGCATCAGGACCAGGATCGCTCCTGTCTAAGATGCATCGCTTATATAAAGTTCCAATGGAATGATACTTGACAAGTAAATGACTAATTTAATTAGGGTTACTAACAGGGCCGGCCTTAGGCCAATTGGACCAATTGGGCCCAATTGGGCCCCGCACCTTTGGGGGGCCCCGCACCACAGGGCAGCACAGATAATATTTCCCTCAGCACATGATGCTGCCTGGCCTGCCCCCAACTTTGAGAGTCCAGCCCATCCCCAAATCCATAGGTCTAGCCTGCCCCCAACTCTCATAGGCCCAGCTTTCCTCCAACCTTGATAGGCCCTGCCTGCCCCCAATCCAACCAAGCCTGCTCCCAAGCTGAATCGGCCCAGCCCCAAACTAATTGGCCCAGTCCACTCTCCTATTTCCTCCCTCTCTCTCTTACCCTGTGTGCCCCTATTATGTTACCTTGTCTGCCCCTTTCCTTTCTATTTTGTGCCTGTATGCCCTTATTTTCCTAAATACTTTGTGTGTCAGTAGCCAGCAACACTTTGTCTAGGGGCCCCGCCAACATGGTCCCAATTGGGCCCCACATTTGATAGGACCAGCCCTGGTTACTAATTGTTTGATAACTGTAGATCCTGTATGTGGAAAGATAATACCAGGAGCTGTTTCATCCCAAAGCAGATGGGGGTGTGCAGGACTCTTGTCCTTCCATCATTTTCAGTTTTAATCAGAAATAAATGAACCACAATATGACCCACAGTCTTTATTACTTACCCCTATGCCCACCTTCTGACTTTCTTTTACTGAAGGGCTTCTGGCACACAGGCATTTGGAAAACTGAAAGAATGGTATGATGAAAAAGCAGCAGAAGAAACAAAACCATACCCATTTTGTAACCATGCCCCCCAAACCTTCCCAATTTCATGGTTGGATTAGCAGCATCAGGAGTAAATAAGAAGTAGGTACATCAGCACTTTATGGCAGGCAAGGCATAGGGTAGTGAACAAAATATTGCTCTTTCAGCAACCATTATGTCTTCCCTCAATATATAGTCAAGGCCACATTAATTTTTATTATTTATTTGGAACGAGTTTGTTACAGTGAGAGCTGTGAAGATGTGCAATTCTCTCCCTGAATCCGTCGTACAGACTGATACATTAGATAGCTTTAAGAAGGGGTTGGATGGTGTTTAGCAAGTGAGGGAATACAGGGTTATGGAAGATAGCTCATAGTACAAGTTGATCCAGGGACTAGTCCCATTGGCATTTTTGGAGTCAGGAAGGAATTTTTCACCCTCTGAGGCAAATTGAAGAGACTTCAAATTAGATTTTTTTGCCTTCAACTGGCAGTTAGGCAGGTTAAAATAGAGTTAAAAGGTTGAACTTGATGGACGTGTGTCTTGTTTAAACCTAACTTACTATATTACTATGTATCTCAAGTATTTTACCCTTTCAGCATAGTCCTGTAGACACCTGGAGCTGCCAAATGCCCTGGCTCACCATAAAGACATGGCTTGCTGTTGTAGACAAATTTTATATATCAATAGGCTCATATTTTGTATGGCAGGTGGTGTTGGTTACTATGTTCTAGGCACCCAAGGACCCATGGGTGTGGGTGACAGCATTGGGGGTGGGGGGGCAGCCCTTGGTTAAGTATTTGCTAAATTAATTTTTTTTCAAGAAATAAAAACGTCTTCCCAGCTGCTGCCAGAGATTTGCTGTGTAAGTCCACCATTGGCGCTTGGGGGGTGAGGGGTACCTGGACCATTGGTAAATGGCTTTGGCAGAAGTGATGTCACACACAACCCGATATGATGTCAGGCACATGTGCAAATCACAGGCTTGGAGGGGTGGGGCGTGTATTTAGCTCCAGTTCATAGGGTGGCACTAGACCTGAATATATTACTGAATATAATGCTGCTCTAGCTGTGGGTAGTGCCCTAACTAATGATTCTCACTGAGTCCAAGCGTAACCAGAATGCAGCATGAAGGGGCTCAGTGAAGGAGGCAGTAAATGTGTACAAGTGTCTGATTGGCTCACTCAGCTCATAAAAGGACAGACGTCCGGCCTCATAGTCCAGTGAGATTCTGATTCTCCTGCTGGAAGGGATGTGGGGTAAATCTATTTTTTTCCTGTCATGTCTCACTGAATATTTATTATTCTTCCATCTGATCAAACACCAGGACTTGTTATTCTCACCAATTAAGGAATGCCCCCCTTTGCTGTCTATACTGGGATAGGCCACCCCTACCCCCCACTGCCCTGATTCATTGCACTCCACTTCCCAGTAATGTTGCCCTGAGTTGAAACTCCTGGTGCTTAAAATCTGAGGCTTCTGAAATCTCTCTGGGCCTTCTGGGTAACACTGACCAATATGTGAGTAGGAAGCAGTTTTCTTATTCCCTAATACAGACACGTGATTCCCAGCCGTATTTATATTCAGTATCAGGTCTGTAGCCTCCTGCCCATAGATCCTTTCCTTTATCCCAGTCACAATCCCAGTTAAGCTTGTGAGTAATGTCTCTGAGATCAGTCCCACATTCAGATCTTCAACAGCAGGTGTCTTTATATAATCTCTGTCTCTGTCCTCATTATCTCCCCCCTCAGCCCCACAAAAGGCAACTCCATCTGATTCCCGTTCCTGTAGGACAGTGAGTGGATCTGCCATGTTGCACAACTCCATAATGTGACAGATCTTCCTGGACAGCTCATCCTTCTGTATATCCAGCTGCTCCATTAGATCCCAGAGTTGGAGGGAAAGCTCCTCTTTATGCCTGGAGATGTCACTCAGGAGTCGCTTCTCTAGGGTTTTAATTTGCTTCCTAATGTCCCTAAAAAGGGCAGTGATTCTCTCTGTCTCACCTGCTGCTTTTTCTGCCACTTCTCTCTTGCGCTCCAGCAGCCTCTGGGCTCCTCTCTCCATTTCCAATCTCTCTGGGCTCAGTTTCTCCAGAACATTCCTCAGTTTCTCTTTCTTCTTCTCAGAGGCCTCATTCAGCAGCTCCACCCTATGGCCCCTGTGTTCTCCAGCCAGGCAGCAGGAGGCACAGATACAGGCACCATCCTCACAGCAGTAATACTTTAGGAGCTCATTGTGTACAGAGCATTTTCTGTTGTTAAAGGAAATAGTGGGTTCAGTTAAGATGTGTTCTACTGACTGGTTGTGAGCAGTGAGATGCACATTACACATGGAGGTCTCGCACTGCAGACAGGATTTAGCAGCAAGTACAGGGGAATGGACACAGTAAGTGCAGAAAATCCCAGTCCCGTCCTGCTCTGGGTGAGTAGCAAGGAATCGCTCAGCTATATTACCCAGAGCTCTGTTCCTCTGCAGAGCAGGGCGTTCCTGATACTCTGCTCTGCATTCAGGGCAGGAATAACCAACAGACCCCTCCTGGGTATCCAGCACTTTCCCAATGCAGCCCTGGCAGAAGTTATGGCCACACAGCAGAGATACAGGATCAGTATAAATGCTCAGGCAGATGGAGCAGTTCAATTCTTCCCTCAAATCAGCTGCAGCCATTACTGAAAGCAGGAGCAGGGAAATGAAACTGAAAGTTCTCCTTTCTCTGAGAAATGAATAAATCATCTCCCCCCTCCCAACACACACAGGGTGCAGCTTGGATTACTTGCTGCCCGTATTCCAAAAACTTTTAAAGACACAGTAAAACCCTTTATCCTTTTTTTGTTTGTTATTTCTTGAAATCTCTGCATAATATGCTATTCTTTCTCAATAAGCCTATCAATTTAGGGAATGATTGAGTTTTGTTTAGACATAAACATCATTTTTTTTATCAAGACAAGAGGCAGAAAGTATGTTCAGAACAAGTACTGCATAAATAAAAATCCAGTTGGACAATGGTGTGAAGTAACCAAATGACGCAAGTTGCATATGGCCCAGACCTTCACCTTTGTAGAGGTTACAGTACTTTTTCCAATAGCAGGTTGGCACAAAATCGGGCTGTCTCTGGCAGAAGTAATCATTAGAAGGAAGGGAAACATTCGTCTTTGCCATTCTCAGCAGGTTCAGTCCTTCCTTCCTGGTGATCAGGAGGAGTTGCAATTGTATAATGGGATTCAGAGGTACCCTTCAACAGATCCTGCTCTTCATCAACACCCAAAGAAATATCACTCACAGGGCACAGGATTAAGTGATTTCTATGCTTTCACTTGACCCTCAGGTCACTTTATTTGGCACATAGGAATCCCAGGCAGCTTGCTTACAACATTAAACAGTTCAGGCTTCCAACAATCAGCAAGCTTATGCTTACCAGACTCCTGTACTTTTCAGTAACACTTTGTCACCTTTGTAGGCCCTAGTATTTAAATTTAAGATCAAATGATTGCGTACTGCTAGCTTTCAGCTTGTTAACATTCTCTTTACTTAAGCAGTAGGCTGTAGTTAAGCATATTGATGGAGTCTGGTGACTCACTCCATCAGTGGAAACACCCAGCTAAAGATCAATAAGCAACCTTGGCTCCCTCCCAAATATCAAGAAGTATGGAGAAAAAACAGTGCTGTCATGCCGAGGCATGTACCATAGCCTCCACATGCTTACTCCATCCTCTACTGGCAGAAAGCCTAGCATACCCAATAATGTTCTATCAAACCTTTCAAGCAGAGCATCACCTTGAGGGTGATAGGGATTACTTCTGCTCTCAAAGTCCTGCCTTTATCAGAATGCAGTCTACTTGGCAACCCATAATGAATGGTAAACTTTTCCAATAGTACTTAACTACTGTAAGGGTCTTTAGATCCTTGGTGGGGAAAGCTTTTGCATATCTGTTAATGTGATCTGTAACTATCAGTACATTGCCAATAACATTGGAATCAGTCTTAATACAAAGACTGCCCATACACACTAATTCCATGGGCTCTAAACTTTTTAGGTGGTCCATGGGGGCAGTGCTTACAGGGACTTTCTTCCTTTGCAGACATCTTAGGCACCTCCAGTAACTAGTAACTTCATCTCTCATTTCAGGCCAGAAAAAAATAGGTCTTGGACCAGCCCATAAGTCTTCTCCACTGGGTATAACAATGATGATCATGCAAACTCCTTAATACCATGTTCTGTAACTTGTAAGTTAACACTAATTACCTTTTTCCAGGATGATCATAATATGGTGTCAGCCATTGGAACAGTCTTTGTTCCACAGACAACTTCCCCAGCCATGCTGAAAGAATTTGTACCCACTTGGCAAACTCTTCTTGAGCAAAGCTTTGGCCATAACAACTTTTTTCTCCTTATTTCCTCTATTATTTGTAACTTTCCTATTAAGGTTAGGTAATACAGCTTCAGATTTACTAGTTGGAAAAAGGTCTAATGGTCCAAATTAAGGAAATATTAATTTCTTTAACTGTACATAGTCTAGACTGTAACATTTCTTGTGAGTATTGTGATGTTCAAACCAAGTCCAATTCATTGCATGTTGAAAAAAGTTTTACACTGCCCCTTTAAGGAAATGATTCCCAGATTTTAGTACTTTAAAGCGAAATATTTTTAAGAATCTGTAGAGTAGCGTAAATGCCACAGGGGCAGCTGTAAGATGCAATAGACCAGGTGCCCCTAACTTTCTTTACCCAGGAGCAAGATTCAAATGTAAAAAAAGATGGGGAGCAACACAAGCATGAAAATTCCTGGGATGCCAAATAAGGACTATCATTGGCTATTTGGTAGACCAATGTGGATTGGCAGCCTAAAGGATGCTTTGTGTGGCCATAAACCTGGTTTCTATGCAAAAAAAACTTCAAGCCAGGAATTGAAAAATAAGCACCTGCTTTGAGGCCACTGGGAGCACCGTCCAAGGGGTTGGAGAGCAACATGTTGCTCGGAAGAAACTGGTTGTGGCTCACTATAGACAGTCACTATATACTGAACCTTTATATGCTATTTGGGCCTCAGTGCTGTGTCTATCATGAATCTCAGTTAAGCCATGACTTTCACAGACTTGCTTTGAAGTGATTACAAAAGTGCCCCATAGTGATGTAACAGGTTCACCATCTATTCCTTCAACTCAATATTTGTTGCTATTCTCTTGATCTCATCCCATGCTTTTCCCATCTTTATAATTTCTTCTTCCACTGATCTTCTCCATTTTTTCAGTTCTTCATTCACAGTTCTTCATTTTATATTCATAAGTCTCTGTAGGCACCTGCTTACAAAGATCTGAATTTTTATGATAATTGGTTGTGTGACCTTCCAAGTTTCACTTGTGTATAAAAGGACTGCTTTCACATTAGTATTAAAAATGCGAACTTTGGTTCTTTTTGAGATGTTTTTATTTCTCCATATAGGATACATGCTTCATTTGCTTTCTTTATTCAATTTTTTACATCATTTTCTGCACCACCATCTCTGGTAACAGCACTTCCCAAGTAGGTAAACAACTCCACCAATTCTATTTCATAGTCTCTAATTTTCAATCTTTCTGTAGCAGTATCGTTTGTCCTCATTTCTTTTGTTTAGTTGGCATTGATACGTAGCCCAGCAATTTCTGCTTCATTTTGTAACCTTTCCAGTTTTTCTTTCATATCTATATACCTTTGAGACAATAAACATGTCATCAGCAAATTCTAGATCTTCCAGTGTTTCTATTGTGCTCCATTGTATTCCTCTTTTCTGTTCCCTTAGAACTCTTCTCATTACGCTGTCCAATACCAACAGAAATATTGTTCTTTCCATTCTGTTGGTAAGTAAGTTCCTCAGTCCATATCTTCACCAAAATAGGATGGAATTGATCAGTTGCTGTTTCAATATCTGCTTTTAAAATTTCTGGAGCAATATTGCCCACTCCTGGCACCTTGCCTTCCTTGATCTCTTCCAGTGCGATTTTTACTTCTGAACGTGTTGGATGTGATATATATTAATTGTTGTGTCTTCTTCTATAGTTTAATTTCCATATATTTCATATGCATTTTGGTTCTCCCCTTGAGACAATATTTCTGAAAAGTGGTCTCTCCATCTTTCCAGTTGTTCTATCTCTGTTGTTAGGATTTGCTCATGTTTATCTTTTACTGGTCTGGATCTTCTAAAATGTTTATTTGATAGTTTCCTAGTAATACTATAGGGCTCCTTTATGTCTCCTTTTAGCTCAGCCTCCTCTGCTCTTTGTGCTTGTTCATCTATCCAAATTCTTTGGTCTCTTCTTAAGGTAGCCATAGAAGTAACAATTACAATCTTTCTTGGAAAAGATCTTTCCAAGAAAAATCGTTCATTTCAATACACATGTGTAGAGCTTAATTGTCAGATATACAGGTAGATATACAGTTAGAAACAATAGAATTCTACCTGTATCTGACGATTTAGCACTAACAATGGCCGATGTTTGGGTGCCTTCAAATCCACCCAATCAAAATTTTCCGTCGAGCCTGATCGACGAGCCGACTGATATTCAAGTCTTCTGCCGATATCAGTTGGCTCTTTTCCCACCATACACACATCGGATATCGTGCGAAAATTAGTTTCGTACAATATTATCTGTGCGTCTATAGCCACCTTTATTCCTTTCTTTCTTCAAGGGTTCTCTACACCCCAACACCTTTTTGCTAGTTTGTAAATAACAGTTTTTTTACATGATTTCAAGTTGTTTCAACATCCATCTCGTCTGCTGGCAATTGAGCAAGTGCCTGGAAACGGTTTCGCAACTCTAGCTTAAACGCTTGCTTTTTATTTAGTTCTTTCAGTTTCTGTAGGTCAAATGTCTTCCCTCTTGATGGAAGCTTTTTCCGTGCTGCCAATATTTTGATTTGTACCTCTGCTATCACAAGGTGATGGTCACTTCCAATATCTGCACCTCTTCTATTTCTTACATTGTTCAGGGATCTTCTAAATTTCTTGCTTATTGCAAAGTGATCAATTTGATTTTCTGTGTGATGGTCTGGGGATACCCATGTAACTTTATTACACATTTTATGCATGAACAAAAGATCCTCCAATAAACATATCATGGCTGGCTCAAAAGTTGATAAACATTTCTCCATTTTCATTTCTTTCTCCCTGTGCATGTCTTCCCATAACATGTTCTAGTCCTTCATTGTCATTTCTGATTTTGCCATTCATATCTCCCGTTATTATTATTATAATATCTCTTTTGTTAGCCTTCCTTAGTGTTTCATGTAATTGTTGGTAAAATTCTTCCTTCTTATCTGTGTCTGATGAATTAGTTGGAGCATAGCACTGTATTAAGGTCACATTTCTCACCTGTCATCTAAAGCAGGCCTTCATCATTCTATCTGAGATAGGTGTCCATTCCATAAGACTTTTCTTTGCATTTTTGCTAATGAGGATTCCAACTCCATTTATGTGTTCAGCACTTTCTTCAGTTGTACCAGAATAAATAAAGATATCGTCATTTGGTAACTTTACTTCTCCATAGTCAGTCCATCTTGCCATACTAAGACCTAGTATATGAAGTTTGTATTCTTCCATCTCTTTTACCACTTGTTTAGTCTACCAGTCTCCCACATGGTCCTAACATTCCAAAATCCAATTTTCGTTTTCCGTTTTATGCCAAAGGTCGTCAACGTAAGATCTGTCCGGATTTCCTCCACATCAGTTTCCATAATAATTTGATTTAAGGTGTGTAGGTTATTAGCCTTCAGCAACCGATCCTGATGGTGGGGCTGCCACCTAAAGCTTCCAGGCACACTGATTTTCTGTCGGAGTTCTTTCCCTTAGCCTTTGGAATTCCACTTCCACCGCAAGGCAGCGGTGCTAGTTTAAGTCGACCCTGGTTATACCAGTACTTGCTATATCTAGCCAGCCTTCCTTGATCCGCCACCCACGGAGGCTTCTGATGGGAGACCAGCAGCTCCACACAGTCTTTGCTTTTCTTTGCTTCGCTTTAGCCATCGTGTTTGGGGTACCTGTCAGGCCTTCATGGCTACCGTAGCGGCTCGGGCACCCAAGGTCCCCACCATACTTCACCCCAATAGGCAATCCCTTACTTGATGTTGCCCAGGTCCCATCACAAGGAGTTAGCTTTAGTAACAGGTTGCTTTAAGTATATGAATATTTTCTGTGAACAACCATGTCTGTAACCCTCGTGGGTGATATATGTTCCTGTCTGAGCTGCTCATCAACTGAGACCCTGAATTGACCGTAATAAAAGCAGAAGTCCATGGCAGACCAGATTTCTGGGCTATAGAGGCAGCACTCCCAGCATCATTCTGTCTTTTTATTGTAAATGCTGGTAATGAAATGGTCTCTACGGGGTCATGGGTTTCCGCAGAACATTTTCCAAGGGAAAAGAAAACATATTACTTTTACCCATATTTTTGTTTCCACACAAACAACCAGTTTTTCTATACATATTTCAAGTAGTAACTGTTGCACATGTACAGCATTGCCATTCTATTAGGGACACAAACTCATTGTTTGCCAGGACAGCACTTGGTATTTTCTACTTTCTTAGAACAATTACTAGCCAGCGGTTTGTAGAATGTTATTCCATCTAGAGTTCTAGTTACAGCTGGAGACATACAGTGATGCCTCCATTTTACGTACCCTCATTTTAAGTTTTTCCGTATGTTATACCATTTTTTGTGGTCCCACCAATATTTAATACACAATACATTTCCCTGACTTTACACCATTTTTTCTGGTCCCCTGAAAAATTTAAAATAGGGGTTCTACTGTACATAAAGTAACAACGGCAGGAAGAGGTTGTGCACAACAAAATGTCACTAGCATAGAATCTATGTTTATACATTTTATTTCAGTCTAGGGGAAAGCTGCTTTGTTCCCAAATTGGCAGAAGGGTTAAAAGAGAAGATTCATCCAAAAACAAACAATGAGGTGGATACAGGACAGGAGCAGGAGAGGGGGGTGAAGTGCGAAGTTCGAATCGAACGATTTTTCGTTTGATCGAACGAATTGCGGTAAATCCTTTGACTTCGATATTCGGTTAATTAACCCTCGATATTCGACCATAAGTAAATTTGCTCCTTACAGTTAGTTTGCGCACAGATACACACACACACACACACTGGCATTCACACTCTAAACTTAACCCAACAAGTTCCCCCTCCTCTGCCCTCGGAAAGAAGCTGCTTCATCAGAAGAAGATTCTCGACCCTGATTCTCTCATTCCTCACACAGTTGAAGAGCAGAAAGCATCTCACAGAGGGAAGGGGTGGAGCTAAATCCGGACTGCTGCTCTGAGCAGTAAAATAGGCATTGGGTGTAAGATGTAAGCCTTTTTGAAGCTTATTGCAGGTTCCTAATGATAATTTTAAGAAATGTGTTCATATAAAAAAGAACAAAACAGTATACGTTAACATAATGGCAAGAGAATATCCTTTATTATAAAGTACAAGTCCGGGGAGGGGGGAGGGTAAGTGCCCCTCCTAGTCCCTATCTATGGATGCCCATGTGCTGGGTAGCTAAGACCAGGCTTTGTAGATGCTCTTCTTCCATTTGAGCATATACCAAAGTTCTATGAATCCTCTAGAATGATTCAGCTTTGCTACCACCAATGAGACTACACAGACTGTGCCAGGAGTCAGGAAATTGCACTGAAACAGAGCAAGGCATTTGTTACAATATTCATTTATATCCAATGTTACATTAACCTCTGTACACCGACAACTGTGGTGGGAACCAGGGAGTAAACCATGCCTGTACCATTCTGTAGTTACCTTCTGACTACCGATACAACGTGTCTATCTCTACAAAGGGCAGCTCTCCCAGGGACTGGCTGTGGCTGGAATATATCACTGTATTAATCCAGTGGAAATAACCCTCTCATTAATTACTGCTCATGGGTACATACTCCCAGTAATCACTGTCCGGGGGAACAATACTCCCAATAATCACTGCTGTGGGTAAAATACTCCTAGTAATTACTGCCCATGGGTGCACTGCAATACTCCCAGTAATCACTGTCCGTGGGTACAATACTCCCAGTAATTACTGTCCGTGGGTACAATACTCCCAGTAATCACTGTCCGTGAGTACAATACTCCCAGTAATTACTGTCCGTGGGTACAATACTCCCAGTAATCACTGTCCGGTGATACAATACTTCCAATAATCACTGCCCATGGATGCAATACTCCCAGTAATCACTGTCCATGGATACAATACTTCCAATAATCACTGCCCATGGATGCAATACTCCCAGTAATCACTGCCCGTGGGTACAATGCTCCCCGTAATCACTGAATATGGGTGCAATACTCCCAGTAATCCCTGCCCATGGGTACAATGCTCCCAGTAATCACTGACCGTGGGTACAATGCTCCCAGTAATCACTGAATATGGGTACAATACTCCCAGTAATCACTGCCCGTGGGTGCAATGCTCCCAGTAATCACTGCCCGTGGGTACAATGCTCCCAGTAATCACTGAATATGGGTGCAATACTCCCAGTAATCACTGCCCATGGGTACAAAACTCCCAGTCATCACTTCCCCTGGGTACAATACTCCCAGCATCACTGTCCATGGGTACAATACTCCCAGTAATCATTACCGATCGGTACAATACTCCTAGTGATCACTCTCCGTTGGTACAATACTTCCAGTAATCACTACCTGTGGGTGCAATATTCCCAGTAGTCACTGCCCAAGGTACAATAATTCCAGTAATCACTGTCCGAGGGAACAATACTCCCAGTAATCACTGCCTGTGGGTACAATACTCCCAGTAATCACTGTCCCTGGCTACAATACTCCCAGTAACCACTGCTCATGGGTACAATACTCCCAGTAATCACTGTCCATGGGAACAATACTCCCAGTAATCACTGCCCATGGGTACAATACTCCCAGTAATCACTGCCCGTGGGTACAATACTCCCAGTAATCACTGCTCGTAGGTACAGTACTCCCAGTAGCCACTGCCTGATTATCTCCACTACACACAATACAAAGCAGGTAGAACCATAAACAGTTCAGGGGAACATATCTCCATCAGAGAATATACTTTAGTAATATTCACTGACAACAACTAATGATTTTTCTATGTCTTGTTATTTCTCTGGGAAGGGAAACAAATGGATATATTTAGTTTGGGAACGTTGTACCATAAACAAAATACAGAATTTACTCCTGCTCAAGATGGTTGCTCTCATTAATAGATAGAAACATAGCTTATTTACATGCTACAAAGCTGTATAATTTAAATAACTGCATAAAACATCATGAACTTATTAGCGATGCAGAAGCCAAGAGAGGCCACTAGATGGCAAGTGAAACTTATTCACCATAAGAGTGGCCCTAATAGGGCAAGAGAAGAGTCTAGACCACAAGGTGGCAATAAAAGCTCATTGCAGAAAAGAACAGGATGAATGTTCCAAGTTGGTACTGTGGAATATACTTAGAGGGTGATTTTTTTTCGATGCTCAAATTCAAATTTTTGTTCCAATTCAATTCTTTAGCTAAAACTCATAATTAGGCATTATGGTTTCAAAAACTGGAATGTTCAATATTTATTAGGCGCAAAAAAAACAAAAAAAACTTGAATGCAAAACTTTGTAATCTGAAAGAGAGTTCACGTAGAAACATTTAGCAATTATTTTCATTTGTATTCCATTTTTATCATGTTTTTGAAAGCTTGTGGACCATTGAATTGAGTACAAGTTTATTTCACAGTTTTATATCAGTTTGTTTTAATTCATATGTTTTTAATACATAAGCAAACATTCAAGTTTGGCAAAAATTTTATTTACTTTCATAGTTTTTGACTCTGGAGTGCGCTGCAACGTCTTCAAAGTGCATTGTGAAAACGTCTCCCTTAGTGACAGACTTGGGGCGGCAGCACCCGGGTCACCCCTTGGAGAGGGTAAGCCGATCGCTGTATTTATCTATGTGCGAGAATAATCGTTGGGAATAACGTGCGGAAGATTGTGTAATAAGAGCAGGGTTGCTACCAACGTTGAGCAGCTATCAACCACTATTATGCTTTATACCATATAGGATCGAGCAAGTGAAAAAATATATATTTGTTGGAACCTCAATAAGGGTGTTGGGACATTTATGGAATAGTGACAAAAATTGTATTTATCCAAATTGGTTCAAAAACGTCAGAAATTTGTGTTTTGATAAAAAGGCCCCTAGTATTGCTCTACTTCTAACATGTGCCCCTGTATAGCAGGGCTGGAAGTAGCCTAGGGCAAAGCAATGAGGGGGCTCTGAGCAGGTGCCTTTTGAAGGTCCCTCTGTCTACCCCTAGTCGAGGTTTGCATGCTCCCCGGTGCCCAGGTTTGCCTCTCTCTCCTCTATTCTGCTATCCCCCCTCCATGACTGTGAGCGTTCATGGAGGGGAGAGAGGTGGCTGGCAGTTTGCCTAGGGAGCCAGGTCAGCTTGACCCACCACTGCCATAGAGGAGCCCAAATAAAAGAGAATGATGAGTGGGAGGAGCAGGAGGAGATTGTCAAGTGCATAAGAAGGAGGTGATATGAAGAATGTGAACAAGGAGCAGAGGGATGGAATAGAGGAGAAAGGAACAGACCTCTGTGGGCAGGAGCATGTGAGATGAGTCATGTCAAGAGGAAACTGTAGAAGGTTTTGAACTGAACAGTTTTGTGTTTTACACAAGGTGTGGTTCAAAACTTCCAAACCCACAATCCCTGCCCTTCCCATCAAAAGTCAAAACTCTACTAGAGAGAGAAGGCAGAGAAGAAAGAGGGAATGAAAAGAAGAGTTGCAAAAGAGCAGGGGAGGTGGTCAGAGTTTGTAGAAAATGAATCAAATAGTTTAGGTCACTGTAGAGAAGAGGAAGAGAAGCAAGGCCCCTAGAGGAAGGAAGCTGTAGATAGGAACAGGTGGGATGAAGAGCTATGTAGGGTGAAGAGGTGTGGCATAAGTAGGTGGGATGAGACCAGAGAGTAGAGGAAAATGGGGTGAAGGCTTTGAGAGTGGCAGAAGGTGGTGGGAGAAGGAGAGGGATAGAACAGGTTAAGAGAGAAGCAGGGAAAGAGAGGAAAAAGAAAATAAGTCCCTAGAATTTACTAATTATTCTCTTTCCAACTCAGAATTATTTGTCATTGTTTGAGAAGGACGCATCCCTAGAGTCACATACCAACTAGCACAGTATTTGTGTTAATTTCTAATTAGAGGGTTATTCCATTTCATGGTTCTACTTAGCCATTAATGCTTACTCAGCAAGGACAGGAACCATTTTGCGGGGGTCACTTGTTCCTAATTCCACTAATTAGACTAATTCCACCAACTTCCTAATGCTATGGCACAGCACTGCCAGCATATTGTACTGATATCAATGCTCTGTAGTCATACTGCCCCCAGTCACAGTTTAGGTAACTCACATGACTACAAGCATGTCCAGTATGCAGAGTATAAACTGGTGTAGAATGGGAACTCACAGCCCTGTAAAAGCCAACCTTTTATATGCGCAAGGTGTAACAGGGAGTGTGAGGGGTGCAGGGATCTAATCGTGAATGGTGTATCGTTTCCCATATGTGAAAGTTCTATAAACTGCATGAAATCAGGATTCCCATGGAGCTTCCCAAAGGGTAAAATAAATGGCAGTTTTTCCTCAGTACTGAGCTTGGCAGTCGCAACATCAAGTGAATTTTATTTTCCAAACCAAAGTTATTTTGAAGGAAGCAAATCGGTTCTGTGCGGATATTACACGCTTGAAGCAGTACCTAGGGGAGCCATTGATCCTGATTTTATTATCAGCAGAGGATTAGGGGGGGGAGGATGAGAATATTTCAATGAAAATAACTCACCTGATCCCAGGCATAGCCAGAGAATAAAGGGGCTTAGTCTCCCCAAAAGAAGAGCAACCTCTAGATATAATATGTCTATACATGTATTATAATATGAAGTTCTACGGGAGAAATGTTTCCAATGCTAGAACTGAAATTCCAACCTCCTCCACTGACCCCTGGGACAGAGAAGCATAAAGAGTGAAAGGAGAGGGTACTGCGTGATCTGAAGCTAAAATCTCCAGCCCCAACCACTGTCACAGTGTAACCCCCATATCATATATGCACATAATGTAACTGTATAATATATAGGCACAGATATACCCCCATCTTTCCTCCAACCACTGTCACAGTGTAACCCCCATATCATATATGCACATAATATAACTGTATAATATATAGGCACAGATATACCCCCATCTTTCCTCCAACCACTGTCACAGTGTAACCCCCATATCATATATGTACATAATGTAACTGTATAATATATAGGCACAAATATACCCCCCATCTTTCCTCCAACCACTGTCACAGTGTAACCCCAATATCATATATGCACATAATGTAACTGTATAATATATAGGCACAGATATACCCCCCATCTTTCCCCCAACCACTGTCACAGTGTAACCCCCATATCATATATGCACATAATGTAACTGTATAATATATAGGCACAGATATACCCCCCATCTTTCCCCCAACCACTGTCACAGTGTAACCCCCATATCATATATGCACATAATGTAACTGTATAATATATAGGCACAGATATACCCCTATCTTTCCCCAACCACTGTCACAGTGTAACCCCCATATCATATATGCACATTATGTAACTGTATAATATATAGGCACAGATATACCCCCATCTTTCCCCAACCACTGTCACAGTGTAACCCCCATATCATATATGCACATAATGTAACTGTATAATATATAGGCACAGATATACCCCCATCTTTCCTCCAACCACTGTCACAGTGTAACCCCCATATCATATATGCACATAATGTAACTGTATAATATATAGGCACAGATATAGCCCCATCTTTCCTCCAACCACTGTCACAGTGTAACCCCCATATCATATATGCACATAATATAACTGTATAATATAGATAGGCACAGATATACCCCCATCTTTTTGTGCATATATGATATGTGCATATCATATATGCACATAATGTAACTGTATAATATATAGGCACAGATATACCCCTATCTTTCCCCCAACCACTGTCACAGTGTAACCCCCATATCATATATGCACATAATGTAACTGTATAATATATAGGTTCAGATATACCCTCACCTTTCCCCCACCCCCAACCACTGTGTAATCCCATAGACATCAAACATAAAATGTGCTAGATGTTACATAATGAATAAGTTAAAAATCTATATTGGAAGGGATATTCTATTCTAGTATTTGTATATTTCAGTTTCCCCTTCTGTACAAGGACTTTGAACATTCCAATGGTTTTAGCAATTTGATTAATTTACAAATGGACACACAGGTGGAAAGTTCTATATTGGACACAAAAAATTGAGCATTGCACAATGACAACCCATAATAAACATGTTTATGGGGGGGGCATATTAAGGCAAAATGGGGCCGATTCATCAATCATCATATTTTAGTCTCTTCTGCAAATCAAAGTTTTTATAGATAAAAATTGTGTATTTAAATAATTACTCTAAAACCACAAATTTTCATAATTGAATTCAATTGCAGCTCTTGTAGGCAAACGATAAAATATTTATTTACTTCGAGGTTTTAGAATTTCTTGGGTTATTTATTATTTTTTTTTTGGCTTGTAATGAAAATTCCTGAGTAAATGACAATATTTTATTTGTAGTTGTACCACGCTTTTATGCAATTATGCTCTTAATATTCTGATATTTTTTTAATATGTAGGGGAACATTATTGTCTTTGAAATTGTGAATTTATTCTTATACTTCTACAAGTACACAAACATGAATTCTGAACCCCAAGTCTGAAATTTTATGGTACATCACAGTACATAGCTTCCCTTCTATAGAGCCCCTCACATAGTCCTGCTCCAATCAGGAACTCTGTCCTTTCATCTTTGCAACAAGCTGCCTGGGGGTTGCTTGTTCTTTGTTTATCTGTGCAGTAAGGGAATGACTCCCTGCAGCCACAGGTAGAAGAGCAAAGGCCTTTGTGATCCGCTTGCCTTGTAGTGCCCACAGCTACAGATAATAGTAACAGCTCAAGTTCAATATCTCCAAGGATAAGGGGGTGCAACAAAGCTTTTCTTTTCTTTCTAGCCTTTATACAGTAAAGCATAGTTGTACAGATGATTGGTCGTCTTCCCACGAGAGGCGCAATTCAATCAAGCTCTACTTCGTCAAGGCATTTTGTGGTTGAGGCTTCAAATGTATTTACAGGTGCTCACGTGAGGCTGTGAAAGGGATCTTGGTCTTTTGTGATGGTATTACAGTTTTACCAAGGATTTAAGCATGCCAAAAGCTGTCTGGCCATATGTACTCAATGAACCAAGGGATTACCAGCCTATGTCATGTTACATAATTCAGTCTGTCCATATGTACTCAATAAACCCAAGGAGTGACTATTTAATACAGCCAGTCTGTCTATATGTACTCAATAATTCTACGCAGGAGACGAGCCTCTGTCATGTTAGCTAATTCAGCCTGTCCATTTGTACTCAATAAAAAGCATTACATAGGTAACTGAAGTGCAGAATGAGGACAAAGAAGCAAAATTGCCTTTCTTTAGAGCAAAATTCTTTTGACTGGGAAAACCTATTAACTGCGTGGCCCTTACCCAGGTGAGTCTTTCGATGTCTGCAGCAGAATGGGGTCTGAAATGGGATTGCAGCTGTTGTGCTGAGCAAGATCTGCTATGTAAGGGGTAACAAACTGCCAGATTTTCATGCACCAACATGACATCTCACACCTCAAGGGGCAAGTTGCATGAGGAATCATCTGACTAAGGCAGAGCTGATACATAGCACATGTTAATCAGCAACGAGTTTTAAAATATTTTTATTTCACATGAAATATACATTTCCTGCTGCATTTCTCTGACGCCTTCTGAGCACCTTTTTCTCATCGATGAGGCTTGTTTCTTTACCAGATGCCCCAACCACTAACTAAGCCGGGGTAGTACATACCCAATAAGCAATAAATAGTAGTGCCACCAGCTAATTTCGCCTTTAATAGGGGGGTGTCAATGCTGAGAAGCTCAATATCATCATCATTCCCAAGGTACTGTGTAATTTTGAGGCAGGTTGGTCCTGAATATACAAATAGGCAGTGTTTGGATACAACTCATTGTAGTTTTTTTTACTGACTATACACACCTGTGATGGCAATTATACATACATGTGCATGTGTGAGAGGAGCAATTCTCTTACTGTATCCTACTGGTTCTATTCCCTGTGTATGAGTTATTTACATTAATTCTACCTCTTCTTAGAACTGGAATCTGTCATTAGAATCTGCCCCACTTTTCTCTCTGTGAAACGATGAAGCCTTTTTAGGGTAGGACTACATGGACGTTTTTGTCGCGATCCGACGCGCTGCGACAGAAATAAGGTAAGAGAGAAATGTCGGATGAAGTTGCAGCGTTGCTCCGATGTGACACGACTGTCGGATGCAGATGCTGCACGCTGCATGCGACTTGTCGCTGGCGTTTTGTTGCAGCGCGGCGGATTTTGACGAAAATGTCCTACCCTTAATGTTTATTTTCTCTGCCTTTTAAGCGAAGACAGAGCAAGGGAATGAGTGTGCGACAGAATGACAGAATGCATGTATTACTATGTCTGGCTTCAAGCTAGCAAGCCCACCCTAATGCAACTAATGAATCTTCATGATTGTCCCCAGAATTATATCCCCAGTACCCCCTTAGCACTCACATTAATACCCAACTCTTCCCCAAAAAATACTATTTACATTTTTTGCTAAAAACAAAGACTAACCGTGTTGACCATTAATAAACTGAGGTGCAGGGATGACCAGGAACTCGTTAGGGTACAGGGCTTCTTAGTGATGAGTTGGGATGATTAGGGGTTGATTAGTACTGTAGTGAAGGGGTGATCAACAATGATATGAGATGTGTAACACACACACACACATATATATATATATATATATATATATATATATATATATATATATATATATATATATATATATATATATAAATAAACTTTAATTTACAAATAATACCAATGCAATGGCCAGAACACCATGCACTATTGTTTTGGGGGAGGGGGCAACATTGAGCACCTTAATTCTCATTTGATTAGAACTTGCATCC
Source organism: Xenopus laevis (assembly GCF_017654675.1). NCBI lineage: Eukaryota > Metazoa > Chordata > Amphibia > Anura > Pipidae > Xenopus > Xenopus laevis. The sequence continues at coordinate 16,700,067 of NC_054388.1, read as the reverse complement.
AGGGATTTGCTCCTTTGCCCCCAAGTGCTCCCTAACTTGTGCATCTGAACATTTGGGGGAGCAGGAAGGGTTAAGTGCATCAAGAATGTGACTTTGGAACATGTCTATACAAAAAAGTAGGGCTGGGTGCAAAGTCGAGGCATGGCTTGAACCTGCTTTTTGTACTTTACATCCTGCCCTGTTATTCATAAAGGAGCCTTACATTGTAATATACATGCAATATGTTACATACATTTTAAATACCTCTTGTTGAACTGCAATTCCTAGTTTCTAGGGCAGTTGCTCACCAACTCCTTGGATGTTGATCCTAGTATATTCCATACTTGAAGGTGAGTCCTAATTGCAAAAAAACTAGGTGTACTGCCAAACTAAGCCTCCTAAGCCTCCAATAGAGGCTATGAAATGCCAATCACAGCCTTTATTTGGCATCCACAGGGATATTTTCCTGCTTGTGTTGCTCCCAAACAAATTTAACATTTGAATGTGGCTTACGGGTAAAAAGTTTAGGGACCCCTGTTTTAGGGGGTTTCTCTCAACCACCCCCCATGAGCCAAGCACCAGCAGCTCTGTTTGATCCATATTGAATACATTTATATGTATAAGTATATATACAGTTGCTTTGCACATACTTTTGTCAAATACAATTCTACACCATGCGCCTATCACACCCCCCATGGGCAGGCAGACAAGTGCAGGAGATGGTGAAAGTATAATTAATTAGCCCAATAAATCAACTCACTAGGTGTTCTGGCCCAAACCCCCTTCCCTGACAGCCAGTGACAGGCGGAATAATGACGAAGAGGGGTTACAGTAATTATAGCCGAGTGCCAAGTTGTGCCAGGAATATTATCAAGGAGGCTCCAGGCTTTTGTTTTAAAAGATGAATAATTCCCCGTCATGCAGTAAATAATTCACTGAGTTATGAGTCTGGGACGCTCTTGGCCACTGGCCTAATGTCCTGCACGAATGTTTTTTTACTGTGAGTAATTAATATATCCCTATTAGCTTCTCTACAGTCCATAAGAGGGTGATAAAAATGTCTTGGAACATGTGGACTCCAAAAGGAAAGTTTTTTTTAGAATCCAGAGACATTACCAGACTGAACCTTAAACTTCATCTTTCAGCAGCACCTACCTTGGGTTGTTGGGCTTATTTCTGGGAATTGTATTGAAACAAACATGGAGGGCACCCATTCCTGCATTAGATAGGGGGTTTGCAGCTATTTATCATTGAGACTCTGTCCTCTTCTGTTCCTGTTGAATGTAATTAATTAAAAGCAACATGTTCAGTTTGTTTGTCTCTGTGCCGCCTGCCTGGGATGCCTCCTGATCTGGGACACAGGGCAAATCAGGTTGCCCTGCACATATATCTGGGCTAATTGGCTGCTGCGTGCTATCCCTCCTTGTCCCTAGGTGTCATTCCTTTAGTAATGTGACTTGGCAACATCACAGGAGATTTACCTGATTTATCCAGTAGGGCAAGGTCAAAAATGTATTTCATATTTGCTCTGCTCCAAATGCAGCAACAATCGAAAGCTACGTGGCTGGAACAGGGAGTTATGCAGGGCAGATGCTTGAGATGTTCTTAGGGGTAATAAGTATATATATACATATATATATATATATATATATATATATATATATATATATATATATATATATATATATATATATATATATATCAGAATAAAATGCCTGCTGTTATAAACAACCTGAAAGGTTATAGAACATAAAAAACATGTTCCAGAAGGGAAAGAATCTTTTTTTTATTGCACTTCTTGCCTTTTCTACGGATTCTGGTAGCAATGGCCACATAGACAGTATTATGAATGGAAAGAGTTATGTTTTGGTAGGGACAATAGAGTGTTAAATAAACAGATCATATAAGAGAGTGGGTGTTAGGGAAAATGTTCAGTTACAATATGGGAAGAGAGCGAATGAATCTGCTATACTGTGAGAGGAGGTGGAAAAGTTACCTTTATAGTCACAGCAGGGAGGGAAGGAGGTAACTGTGAGTGTATAGAATTATAGCTTGTGACGTAGCCTTTACATTATGCAGGCAATATAAGGGTATTTATTTCCTTGCAAGTGTGTGGGGCAGTATTACATTGAGCTTGTGGTCCTGCTTTCTGGAGTTTCAAATATAAGAAGTTTCTCTACATACCCTGGAATATATAAAAATGTACTGGGAGTTAGAACCAAAGACAGATTTGTAGGTAGATATGTCTCTTAGAGTCCTTTGTTTAAAGCTGGGTGATTTCAGCACTGAGCTCTTTCCATTGGATCCCTTTGCTTAGATCTGTGAAGATCCCAGGACTGAGTTCTGTATTTTGTGCTTATTCCACTCTCCCTAGATTCTCTTTGCTTAGATCTGTGAAGATCTCAGAACTGAGCTCTGTCCTTGGTGCTAATTCCACTGTCCCTTGGTTCCCTTTGCTTAGATCTTTAGGGATCTAATAGGGGTCTGTGCATAGTGCTAATTCTACTGGCCTCTGGATCCCTGTCATTAGTTCTGTGGGAATATCTAGTATAGGTCAATCTAAAAACAACTGGACTTGCTGAGTAATCAATGAAGACTTTTCACTACTCATCCGAGCAGCTTCTTCAGGTCAACTGACTGGTGTGGGAAATTCTCGTCATATAAACTCTTCCACTAATCCAATCACAATGGCGCATTGTAACTCTTCAAAGAGGTGACAACTGAAGAAATTCACAGAGGTGTAGATTCTGTGTAGTTGTGATAGGATTATCCAATGTGTCATGTAACTCCTAGATACAGGTGTTACTTGTGAGAGTTGCATGAATGGATGTGTGAAGTGTTCTGAATCCGCCGGGGTACAGATGTTAGAACAGCATTGTATGTAGCAGACAAGTGGTGTCGAAGGCCCCTGCCTCTGTTCAGAGATGGTTTCTCCACCTTGACACGAATCGCCTCTTTCACGCCTCGTTCAAACCAGCGGTGTTCTTTATCCAAGATTTGGACCTTGCTATCTTCAAAGGAGTGTCCCTTGTCTTTTAGGTGTAGAAAGACAGCTGAATTCTGTCATGTAGAGTTCTCCCTCTTATGCTGAGACATTCGCTTGGAGAGATTGTTTTGTCTCCCCAATGTATAGATCTGTGCATTCCTCGCTACACTGAACTCCGTATACCACATTGCTTTGTTTTTCTTTTGGTGTTTGATCCTTTGGGTGTACCAGTTTTTGTCTCAGTGTATTGCTAGGTTTGAAAAACACAGGGACATGGTGTTTGTAGAAAATCCTCCTGAGTTTCTCTGACACTCCAGCTACATATGGGATGACTATGTTTCGCCTACTATGTGTCTCCTGGCGGTTATTTCTATTGGTGTTCCTGTTGGGCTTGGTTACTGCTGTTTTGACAAAGGCCCATTCTGGGTAGCCACATGCTTTCAAAGCTCCTGATGTTTTTGCTCATTGTATTTGGACTCTGTATCAGTTGCCACACATTCCGCCCGGTGGTGCAGGGTTCGAATGACACCCAGTTTGTGTTCCAGTGGATGGTGGGAATCAAACAACAGATATTGATCCGGATGAGTGGGTTTCCTGTATACTTCCGTCTTCAAGTTACCCCCCTCTTGGATACATATCAAACAGTCCAAAAAAGCAAGTTTGTTCTCGTGGACATTTTCCCTTGTGAACTTGATGTTATTGTCCACTGATTTAGTGTGTTCTGTAAAAGCCGCCACTTCATTGGATCTGATTTTAACCCAAGTATCATCCACATACCTGAACCAGTGAGTCGGTCGAGTAGGTGTAGTAGTGAAACGTCTTCATTGATTACTCAGCAAGTCCAGTTGTTTTTAGATTGACCTATACTAGATATACCATGATCTGGATGAATGAAAATCTTCATAGTCGTTCTGTGGGAATGTCAGCCCTGAGATCTGTCCAAGGTACTGATTCCACTGACCCCCTAGATTCCTGTGTTTAGATCTGTGGGGATCTCAGCCTGAGCCCTACGCATGGTGCTGATTGTACAGTGCCGTGGATCCTTTTGCTTCAATCTGTGGGGATTCCAACACTGACCTCTGTCATTGGTGCTGATTCTACTGGCACTGGATCCCTGTGCTTAGAAATGTGGAGATTCCAGCACTGACCTCTGTCACTTGCACTGAATATGAGCTTTTTATGTTCAGCAGAACCACATATGGAGGTGCAGAATGGTTTGCAAGACCCAGTTTGCTTCATGAATGTCTATTAGAGTGACTGAAAATAATTAACCCTTTGGAAAATAGACCCACAAAGCTATACACATATATGAGGTGATGTTGTATTAAATCCAATTTCCTGCCAGTATAACATGTAAGGGACAAGCTTAAAGATTGCTGAGCTGCCTGAGATGCACATCCCACCATAATATTTACTGGTTAAATCATTAAATATATAGTTTTGGATTCCAGGACAAGCTGAACTATCAGGTGTAGCAAAAGGAAAGACTGGAGGATTGTTCCAAACACATATAGAGAATAATATTCTCACCTCTGTATCTTACTGCAATTTCTGAAATGAAAACAGAGAAATGCAATAATCACAGGCTGAGAGTAATGGTGTCTGGCTGGCATTTGTCCAATCTCCCAACTAAAGCAGGAGATATTAAAGGGAACGTTCACCTTCAGATTACCTTCTAGTTATTGCAGATGGAGCTATGGATGATGAATAGAAGATAGAAATATAAAGGGTCAGAATTGTAACAAGCAGATAGCAGCTGACATGCTCAGTGTGTGCTGAATATGATTTATACTCTCCCAGAATAATGCTGCATGGTGTTGAGCAGCCAGTTCATATCCTAAGCTTGCCGGAAAGAGTGCAATATATATACCCTCTATGTCAGGGCAATTAGTGTGACTGTGGCAGGGCTGCTGGCGGAAGCATTTCAGATGTGAATTTGTTTGACACGTTGCCAGCCTGTGACAGATTTAATCAGAGACGGAAATATTTCCAACACCTGCACTCACAGCCCCAGCGAGCACAACTGTGCAACAGAACCCTGCGCTGCTCTCTGTCTCCCCCCCCTGACCTACACAAACCAATATTATTCCCCTTTCTGAATCAAAGAGTGTTTCAAAATGATGTGTTTGAGCTGCACTCTGTGCTCAGTGCTTTGAAATAGAACAAACCTAGTGGTGTGGAATATAGTAAGGAGAGCAAATCTGCTGCTATAACATTTTTTTAAAAATATGGCAGTGTATTAGAAGTCTAGCAGCTATTCTCAATAGGCCAGTTCCCTGTCAGTTGCCCCAGCAATATAGCGCATTTTCACCACAGAAATAGTCTACAAATATCACATGTGCACATCCATTATGTACATATATGATGTAGGGCTTACACTGTGACAGTGGTTGGAGGAAAGATGGGGGTATATCTGTGCCTATATATTATACAGTTACATTATGTGCATATATGATATGGGGGTTACACTGTGACAGTGGTTGGAGGAAAGATGGGGGTATATCTGTGCCTATATATTATACAGTTACATTATGTGCATATATGATATGGGGGTTACACTGTGACAGTGGTTGGGGGAAAGATGGGGGTATATCTGTGCCTATATATTATACAGTTACATTATGTGCATATATGATATGGGGGTTACACTGTGACAGTGGTTGGGGGAAAGATGGGGGTATATCTGTGCCTATATATTATACAGTTACATTATGTGCATATATGATATGGGGGTTACACTGTGACAGTGGTTGGGGGAAAGATGGGGGTATATCTGTGCCTATATATTATACAGTTACATTATGTGCATATATGATATAGGGGTTACACTGTGACAGTGGTTGGGGAAAGATGGGGGTATATCTGTACCTATATATTATACAGTTACATTATGTGCATATATGATATGGGGGTTACACTGTGACAGTGGTTGGGGAAAGATGGGGGTATATCTGTACCTATATATTATACAGTTATATTATGTGCATATATGATATGGGGGTTACACTGTGACAGTGGTTGGGGAAAGATGGGGGTATATCTGTACCTATATATTATACAGTTACATTATGTGCATATATGATATGGGGGTTACACTGTGACAGTGGTTGGAGGAAAGATGGGGGTATATCTGTGCCTATATATTATACAGTTACATTATGTGCATATATGATATGGGGGTTACACTGTGACAGTGGTTGGAGGAAAGATGGGGGTATATCTGTGCCTATATATTATACAGTTACATTATGTGCATATATGATACTGGGGTTACAGTGTGACATTGGTTGGGGGAAAGATGCAGTGCTGAGAATAAGCGGAAGAAGCCCTTTCCTGCAGAAATCCTGTGTACACGGCAGTTTTGTTACATATCTGAATCAGAGATAATTACAAGCCCCATGAGGGTGTCCTCAAACTTTCGTCATTTAACAAACACATTTAACAAACACATCAGAATATGAACACTTATATAACAGAATAGAATTACAGTTACTTATTGCTATGACGACCCACTGAGGATGAGCTGTGTTTCTCGCTTTCTTTTCATTGTTAGACTTTTGTTCAGAGGAGAGGATGGAGCAGCGCAGTGCAGCCCATAAGCAGGTGGGGGCAGCTTCCATCTCTGCGTCTCTACCAGTAATAAGGTCTCTCTTAGGTACCGTTACCAAGGCAAAGGCAGGAATAGCCCCGAACAGGGATGATACTTTCAGTTGTGTGGCAGAGACTCAAGGTCATCAATCCAGGCACAGATATAAAATTAAGACCTCTGTATCTAGTGCTAAGAATGATTTAACCATGCCTCAAATGGGAATCAATTTACATGATTTAAAACTATGAGATAGAGTGTTCTATGGATCATGTGACTAAACTGTGTCCTAAACAGATCAATCTTTAATCAATTTACTTTTCAGAATGTCGTTATGTTTAATTGGCTGGGATTAGGGTAAAGATTCAGCCAATAAATCCTCTATCGGTTCAAAGAGATGCTACTTGCTATAGAAGGAGAATCCTTGGAGCTGACAACCAATACCAATACACTGGGCAATGCTGTACCTACTGATTACTTGCCAATACATGTTAATATCATGCTAATTAACCTTCCTGTTATTAACTGGAATTATAATGATTTGGGAGCAAACATCTCTTTCTGTGATATCTGCACTGCATTCCTTAGGAAATGAAGAGCCAGCCGATCGATTCCTGGTTTCTCTATAATGATTGAAGAGGAAAAAAAATAAATAGATTGAGACTTTGGTGTCACCTCTGATGGAATCATCAAAAGAGCTGAATCTGTCACAGTCTGGGCACCGCAGGGAATAGAATGATTTGCGAACATAGAGATTGCTCGCTTGTGCTGTGTCTGGGCTAAAGTCCTGCAGCGGGTTGGGTTCCCGCGGGTTACTCGTAAATAAAGCAGGTACCCTGCGGAATGAAGATTTTCAGGTGCGGGTCTGCGGGTTGCGGGTCTTCATTTCTTATCTTATGTTATATTGTTTATATTTTAATCCTTTTAAATTTTACAAAACCTGTTTCTGTCCCGCCCACTTTTGATGATGTCACTTCTGGTTTGCAGCAACATCACTTCATGTTTGATGGTGGTCAGCGGGTTGCGGGTCAGGTTGCAGATAAGGCAGTTGCGGGTCCTGGTTGGGTAGCGATCAAAGTGGGTAAATATGCTGGTTGCGGTTCAGGTTGTGGGCTGCAGGTTCGGGTTGGGTCTGGGTCTTAGAAATTGGTTTTGCGCAGGACTCTAATGGTTATTTAAGCAGTAAAGAATGAAAGAAAGAAAGAAAGAAAGGAAGAAAGAAAGAAAGAAAGAAAGAAAGAAAGAAAGAAAGAAAGAAAGAAAGAAAGAAAGAAAGAAAGAAAGAAAGAAAGAAAACAGAAAGAAAGCTGTGCAGTTCAGAGGCAGGGAGGGAACAAACCTGTCTGTGATAAGGCAAGGAATGTGCAAGGTTTTGTGGCTTTGGCAGACGTAATATTAACAGGTTTTATGCCTTTAAACAAAGGAGGTTTGTAATGTCATTAAAGCAAATTGTCAGGGAATTAATTCTGTCTTTATCTCTGCATCCTCGGAAGCAGCGCATTTACTGAGCCGCGTAAATGACATGAGGAGAAAGCAATGATTTGTCTCCGCTTTTAAGAGACTGGCACGACGAGAGAGCTATAAAGCTGAGTGTGTGACAACCATTTCCAATAACTCACTCCAGATAGACGTGTCTTCCTAACGATCATACTGTCATTTGCATTTGTTGCTAATTGTAAACTGGTGACATCTATTTAAAGCCAAATATCAATAGGGAGGAGAAAGAGTTGGCATCTCCTGCTCACAAGGGATAAATATTTAATGCAAGGCAGGTGTGCCAGAAGGAACACAGGTACCAAGGGGCTAAGACTGGAGTTTTCACAATCAGGACTTTTAGTCATTTTTTTCTTTAGAGATGAAAATATACCAAGGAAACAAAATATCAGAAACATTCAGGAACATCTAAGAGTGGTCCTGATAGGTTTCCCTGTCTCCTGCTCTGTTCTGCCTTCCCTATGCTCGCTTCCCTATGCTCCTGCTATTCTCTGCCTGTGTGTGCTCTGGTCTGCCTGTGGAACATAAGCCTGGTATTTGTTCTGGGGGGGTTGTTAGCATTTGAATATAAATTATTGTTATGGGCCCCTATCTTGTTTAATCTTGTGCTGGGGGTGCTGTGTTATCCACAGGGGATGAGGAGGTATATGGATTTAAGGGTATGTTTTAAGATGACAACTTTTTTCACATATGAGTGATAAGTGATATCCCTGCTGTGAGCACCAACCATTTGGTTTTTTAGTGTGCTACCAACATTAATGTGTATATGGTCTTGTGGTAACATGGGTGTGGTTTAAAAACAGGGAGTGGTCAACACTGGCTTCCATTATTGGCCCTCTGCCATGTAGGCCAGAAAAATTTTGGCCCTCGGTAACACAGAAGTTGGACAGCACTGTTCTACACTATATGGCCAAAGGTATCCAGGTATCTGCCCCCCCCACATTAATATGAAATTGTCCCTCCTCTTGGTGCTATAAAACACTCTACTGATCTGGGAAAACTCCTAATAGATTGTTGCATTGTTGGAACATTGTTGCCTGGAGTTACTTCCAGTCAGACAAAAGAGCATTAGTAAGGTTGGGCACTGATGTTGGGGATTTAGGATTGGCTCACAGTTGGGGTTCTGATTCATAACACCGGGGTTTAGCTGGGTTTAGGTCAGGTGCTGAAGGAAAGGGTCCTTCCCAAACTGTTCCACAAAGTAGGAAGCAGGTAACTGTAAGGAATGTCATTGTAGGCTGTAGCCTTATGGTTTCACTTGAAATAGAGGCCCAATGGAAAGAGCCATTCCCTAACATTCATCCTCCACCAAAAGTTACCGTTGGCATTGTGCACTTAGGCAAATAGTGTTTACCTGGCATTTGCCCAGATTTTTCCATGAGACTGACAGATGGTGAAATGTTTTTATCCGAGGAAGTTTCCACTGGTCTAGAGCCCAGGGGTGGTGCGTTTACTACACTCCAGCCATCATTTGGCATTGTACATAATGATGTTGGGTTGTTTTGTTCTGATCGGCCATATAAAACCCACCACACTCACAGTTTATTTGCTAACATTGTATCCAGTGACAGTTTGAAGCTCAGAAGAGAATATTCCATTCGGGGGCCAAGACTGTTCTCTCTGCCTTGTGTTGGGACTGAATGTAATCTAACCCTATGGTACATACTCCAGGACGTGTATATTGCACAATTTTCTAGATATTTACAGCAGCAAAATGCTAAGTTATAGGGATTGTACTTTAAAATCAGTACAAGCAGCAGTTCCTAAATTTCCCTCAGCTGAAATGGATCCAGTTTTATCCTGCAGTTTTTTGGCATTGGCTGGCTTGGAAATTTCTGCAGTGCCAGCTGCCTGGAGGTTTATGTAACATAAAGCTGCCTCTCCAATCAAAAGACTCTGACCTGCCCCTAGCCTGCACTAGGGCCTGCTGCTGGGGTAAATCATCTCCCACCCAGCCCTTAACTCATAGCCAAATATAAGGAAAACCTTTACTTTCTTTCTCTCTACATATAAATATCTCTCTCGCCTTTTCTATGTTTCTCTGTCTCTTGTACTGTTTCTATCTGTCTCCTTCTCTCTCCTCATAAATTGAAAATAAGTGTAAGAAAACAATGCAGGCATTACATAATGTATTTTTATTCTTACAGCAGGTTCTGGGCAACATGACTGTGACAGATACAAGAAGAAGAATTTGCAATATGTGTTTTTGTCCAAATAAATCATTTTAGCTCTTTGGATCTGTCTCTGCAGTCCATCCCTGACGTCCCTGCACCGGCCCTTCCAGCTCATAGAAAAAAGGCAATGGATGTAGATTAAGGAGAAGTAGATCCATATAACTCCTTTGTACATCTATGTGGATTGAGTGCTAAAGCTGGATAAATATTCCTGTCTTTAGTGATTCGTTTCCTTAAATCTAAAGCATAGAAAACAACACCAAAACTCTATATAAATATCTTGGTTTATGGGTTATTTTTGGAGTTTCACTGACATTTGAATGACTATAAAAGGGAAAGTGTTACTTTGTTATTGGAAGCAGTGTCTGTCTGTAGCTTGCTATTCGCTGCACTGCTTGTCCTGACAATATATACCACTGATACTTTTTTGGTTCTCTCCCTCAGCTGAATTCTGTCTCTGGCAACTCTGTTATATATAGAGAGATGTAATAGATGAAATATTGAATGAATGTAGTTCAATATCAGCTGAGGGTGACTGAGAAAGGGTGGAAGATTATGTTGCATCTCAGAGAGGGATCTAGATATGAAACACTGGGGAATGATGGGACACAGAGAGGCAGATACCAGACCCTCCTGGTAACTTAAAGATCTGAAATTCTGACTTTTGGCTCTTCTAGTAATGCGCCCCCCCCCCCCCCACTGCTCCAGCACTTGGATACCGGGTGCGATGTGGGGTCGTATCTGAAAAGCCACCTCAGAGCAAGACCTCCAGACCAAGACCCCTGCAATGCCCCTGGATACCAAGAAACTGATAGGGAACTAGAATGCTGGGAGTTCACAAGCTGGAAGTAGATACATATTTATAGTCATGTAGAATGGAAGACTGGAGAATGGAATGGAAGAGCAATTTGCCTCCTGGAGTAAAACATTTATAATCTACCTGCCACCCCCCAAAGCAATATGAAATGCCCCCCACCATGCCTGAAGCTCAAAACTCAAGTCAGTTCAGCACAAATATATTTTAAAGACATTCCTGTTCTGTCCCCCAATTCATTGATAAGGTTAAAGGCCTGCCTTGATGAATATGTTGGGGGCACCTCAATCTCAGCAACTCATGTACCTGCCATAGCTGCAGTAAATTCCATTTTTGAGCATGAGATCAATGAAAAGGACTTGTGTGAGAATTATCACATATATCCCTCATGTATTATAAGGGATAATGTACCCCCTACTGTAAATGATAAGGATATTAGAAGTCAGTGAGGGGTTCTGTGACCATATAAAGGTACAAGGCTGCAGGCTGAGTTATACAGGGAACTCTGAGTATCACTCATGTATTATAAGGGATAATGTACCCCCTACTGTAAATGATAAGGATATTAGAAGTCACTGAGGGCTTTGTGACTATATAAAGGCACAAGGCTGCAGGCTGAGTTATACAGGGAACTCTGAGTATCACTCATGTGTTATAAGGGATAATGTACCCCCACTGTAAATGATAAGGATATTAGAAGTCACTGAGGGTTCTGTGACCATATAAAGGCACAAGGCTGCAGGCTGAGTTATACAGGGAACTCTGAGTATCACTCATGTATTATAAGGGATAATGTACCCCCTACTGTAAATGATAAGGATATTAGAAGTCAGTGGGGCTCATTTATCAACACTGGGCAAATTTGCCCATGGGCTGTTACCTATAGCAACCAATCAGATTGCAACATTTATTATTTTTCTTTCAGCTGGCTTTAAAAAGCTAATCACTGATTGGTTGCTATAGGTAACAGCCCATGGGCAAATTTGCCCAGTGTTGATAAATGAGCCCCACTGAGGGTTCTGTGACCGTATAAAGGCACAAGGCTGCAAGGCTATACAGGGAACTCTCTATTACTAATGTATTATAATGCACCCCTACTGTAAATGATAAGGTTATTATATCATTAAGGCATTCTGTGATTATATAAAGGCACAAGGCTACAGTCTGAGTTATTGGGGTTACTTGTGTATAACAAGGCACAAGATATTAGATGAACAGGGTATTTATATGATGATGACAGAGACATATAAGGTATCATATCAGCTCTTATTTGCTGTGGAGAAATTCAATGATCTCTAATGCTCAGTTGAACCTTGTAGAGCTGCGTTAGGGCGCAGAGAGTCTCCTTACCACACTGGTATTGGCAGCAATTATCCCTGGCGCTGATTCTGTATAGAGAAGATTAAAGTGGAAGAGCCGCTGCATTTTTTATAAGCCCATCTTGTTAAACCCACCTGGAATGGTGATGTGCAGAATTCTCTTTCATGGCACTGCCAGGTTGAATCCCAGGTTTGCGGCTGCTGAATTAGTTATGTTGTTTTAAGTGGATTTCCAGCCATTCCCTAAAGGCTCCCCTAACTGGCCAGGATTGATGAATGGTCAAATAGGGGATAAGCACTGCGTATCTTGACAGCGCTATATAAATAAATGATGATGATGATGATGATGATATTCAAAAAGTATGTGGCCCTTTGGATTAAATGCCATGAGTTCCTCATGGAACCGTTAAATACCAATAATGTATTTAGTAGGTATCTATTTGGTTTATTCAACAACATTATAGGCTTCTGCCCATGTGATTCAATAAAATCTGTCCTTAAAATGTTCATGAATTGTGCAGCCTGGCCCTTTCTCACAACCACGAAGGTGCCATACTGATTGCTTTTTCAGTACATGCAGTTCCCACTAGAGCAAACACCTTGTTCATCCAGTGTGTCAGCATTATTACAGTCACCCCACTAGCCTTCAAGGCCAAAGCCCTGTCCCCATAATGAATACTATTAGAGCAGCCCAGGCCTCCCAAATGAATCATACATGATAATTAAGGCTCTCTCCTGGGTAAGTCTCTTTCCCAAAGCCAAGAGTCTAGAATTTGTGTTCTTCTTGCTTCTATGAAATACAACTCCAAGCATCCCCTGACAGTCAGACACCTCTCTTATTGTAAAAAGTCCTTCCCTCTAATAGTTGGCTGTACATGAGTTTGTTAAAGGGATACTGTCATGGGAAAACATGTTTTTTTAAAAACTCATCAGTTAATAGTGCTACTGCAGCAGAATTTTGCACTGAAATGCATTTTTCAAAAGAGCAAACACATTTTTTTATATTCAATTTTGAAATCTGACATGGGGCTAGACATATTGTCAGTTTCCCAGCTGCCCCCAGTCATGTGACTTGTGCTGTGATAAACTTCAGTCACTCTTTACTGCTGTACTGCAAGTTGGAGTGATATCACCCCCTCCCTTCCCCCCCAGCAGCCTAACAAAAGAACAAAGGGGAGGTAACCAGATAGCAGCTCCCTAAAGCTGGCCATAGACGCAAAGATCCGATCGTACGAATCGTGGATTCGTACGATTTTCGGACCATGTGTGGAGAGTCCCGACATTTTTCGTCCGTCGGAGATCGGTCGTTTGGTCGATCAGACAGGTTAGAAAATTTCTGTCGCCTGCCGATAATATCTCTGCGTGTATTGCCGATCGTACGATTTTCAGTGGGAGACTGTCACTAGTGTTGTCAGACATAAGTATCGTACGATTGCTGTCAGGGGCAGAACATTGGGTTATCTGTTCTTATTTGATCGGAATGGTAAAGACTTTGATCTGAATGGTTAGTGGAGGGTCGGGAGATGGGAAAGTCCGATAGTACGTTGATTCGTACGATCGGATCTTTGCGTCTATGGCCAGCTTAACACAAGATAACAGCTCCCTGGTAGATCTAAGAACACCACTCAATAGTAAAAGCCAAGTCCCACTGAGACTCCTTCAGTTACATTAAGTAGGAGAGATAACAGCCTGCCAGAACGTAGTTCCATCCTAAAGTGCAGGCACAAGTCACATGACTGGGGGCAGCTGGGAAACTGACAATATGTCTAGCCCCATGTCAGATTTCAAAATTGAATAAAAAAAAATCTGTTTACTCTTTTGAGAATTGGATTTCAGTGCAGACGTGTGCTGGAGTAGCACTATTAACTGACAGTTTTTACCATGACAGTATCACTTTAAGCAGGGGCCAGTGCACATATTCCAGAAATCCCTATTGGTTCCTCGAGTAACAGACGAAATTGGGGCAGCGAAAATGTGAGCAGCACCCAGTAAATGGAAGAGAGAGAAGATGTATTGCCTGCAAGATAAATTGATATAGGAAGCTCCTTCAAAACTTCCCTACTCCAGAAAGAGCCACTAAAAACTATTGATCTGATCCAGATATTGATATTATGACTACAGGAGGGTGCAATTAATATAACCCTTGGTTACCTGAGCTCCTGGCATGGAGGTAATTATTCTTCTGTTTGATTTGTAGGTTCTCCATGAGGGACTCATGCATCAAACTATATTAGTGCATTGTGTCTAGTTAAGCAGTTAAGCACACAACCAGCCTGGATTTCACCTCTGTGACTGCTTACTCACCCCTAAGCTCTATCAGCTCCCTCCCTGTTTGTGGTTTTCCAGCAGCAAATCATTGAAATCTATAGACGGTAAAGGCTTCCACAAATGCTGTTCAATTCTCCCCATTAGGAACCACTCTCTGTGACTGGTTATACTGGAAGAGAAGCTCCCAGTGCCTCCCTACCCCACTGCCAAGGGCAGAGTAGAAATGCAGGGGCTGCACATTAAAGAGTTAGTGGCAGAGACATTGCCGGGCATTGTTCTACTCTATTTGCTGTCCCTGCAGCTATTCCATCACTGCAAGAATCATCTGATGGCCTTCAGCCCCTTCCTCCTCCCAGCACAAATAAAATGAAATTGTATGGGGGGGGGCTTGTAGCAACAGAACCAGTTCTTTTGTGTGCCGGACTGGGAGTGCAAGTGATTTCCCTTACAGGGCTTTTCTTCAGTGTGCGGAGGTGGAGGAGCGTGACATGTTTAGATGAAATTCTTTTCTATCATCTTGTCCTGAATCTCTAGGGTTCTCACTGCATTCAATGACAGCAGTCCAGTTGTTCCTCAGTTCTTATCGGTTGCTGGGAGTTGTAGTGTAACAGTAAGGGGAAGGCCACTGTACATCCCTGTTCTGGGACATTTACATCTTTTTGGCCTACAGATGTATGTTGAAGAACATTTTCAGGGTATGCAGGGAGATGTAGGTCAATAACATTGTGAGTGGTGAAGCATGGTAAATTTGTGGGCCGCAGGTAAATTTTGGCCACCTTTCCCTGTGACACAACAAGCCTCACATAGGTGGGATCTCGGCCCAATTAGTGGCTGGGGAAATCAGGCTGGTTCCTAATTATGAGTCTCAAGGACCCAGCAGGACTCGGCTGTGAATGTAAGCTAATCAGAGAGAGAATCAGCCAATCAGCCGACAGATGTAAAACATGAGATTTTATCAGAGCAGCTCCAGGCGTGGGGTTCGGGGGAATTAATCAGATGCAACATTGTATCAGATATATCTTCTTACTGACTGCAGGATATGGAAACAGTAGTGCATGGAGCAAGCGTGGGGGGCTTCAATGGATTGCAGAGTGTTGCAGAACTGTATCTCATCCCAGGCAGGCTGCTGGGGTTCTGCACTTGATACAGATGGATTATGCACAGGGCAAGCAGAGGTTTTCTTACTAGGGACTAATATCACAGATACGAGTACCAACTTGGGGGCTATTGATTCTACTAGCTCCATGTGTTTGGGGGCTGCAGCACCTTGTCTTAGATTAATGATTGGGAATCACACACATCACATGGAGGTTTTCCTGTTTGATGTCATTTTACTGGTCCATGTGCCCCTAACATGCACGTCTGGTATTTCTATAGACAGGTTCCCCAAGATGGGTAATACGCATAGCAGCAAGATTGGTAATAGCTGCTCAGCTGGACAAAGAAAGAAGTTGTACCATTGGTTGTTGTGGCGTAACTCCCTGGAGAAGTTTAGCACCTATATAAGTATGTATTTTGCCATCCCTTGCTTGTTCATGTTGTAGGGGAAGATGTAGGGGATGTTGAGAAGTGTAGTTCAGTATGAGCAGTTTGGATTATTGTTAAAGGGGCACAATATTGGGTATTTGCCCCAGTAAGCAAAGTCCTGCCTATTTCTCAGGACAGAGAACCAAAGAGGACTCATGTCAATCACTGTCTCTTAGAATTAACTCTTAGTATGAGGGGTAATCTCTCATTGGCTATAACACACATCCCCTTACTTAGAATGCAAAGCCAGGCCTGTTCCCAAATCCTCAATCGGTAGGAGCACAACCTGTCTAATCCCTTCCAAACCCTGATCCATCAATAACTGCCTGTATATTCATGAGAGGTAGCAGGGTCTTCATTCTGCTGGGGGTGGGGGAATATCACACCTGATTCATCTGGACCAGAACATTCCTGTTATACAAAAGCTGGCCTAAACTGACAGCAGAATATGGCTTCACTGGGAAGGGTCTGATTGATGTTATTGTCACGATGTGGATACCTACCTTGCAAGGAGATGGGCAGAAGGAACCTGTCAGTGTGAGCACAGCAAATATTAGAGACGGTCAGATAGGCAGTTGCACTGGGTTCCTTTGGCACGGAGATGACGTTGTACAATGACAAAGTAAACTGTGTAATAAATGGCATTTTATATCATTTATGCCAGGAAATAGTGACCAGACAGAGAGAGAGAGAGAGAGAGAGGCTACAGGTACAAGGATGCCTCCACAGCACTCAGCACATCTATACATTCTCACACATTAGCCCTTCACCCTCTTATTTCATTCCATTAAAGAGATGGTCTATGATGTGCAATAAATGGAACTTCTTTACTGCTCCATCAGTTGGTTGAAAATGGTGTTTCAACATATGCTCGTATAACCTTGGTGGTGGGAGCTATAACCCCTCTACCTGTGATAGGTGCTGTGGCTATGTTAGAAATGAAGGTATCAGTTCTATGCTGTGAGTATACTGGTAAGAAAGGATCAAGCCCAGCAGGAGCAGTGACAGAGGGGGCAAAACAAAGGGGGCTTGTCAAGTGTTGGATTCTCTTTGTAGAAATAATGATGGGGCTGGGTGAGCCCAGAACCTGCTGCTGACAAAATCCCCAGCCACAGGAGATGAGAAGCCTTCCTAGCCCGACCAATGCTGCCTTCTAGGAAAATCTCCCCTCTGTCACCTTCTGAGGCTCATCACCCACTGAATAAGGATATGTCTGCTGTAATAAAGGTGCCAACCTAAGGGCTCAGATCGACCCAGCTAGCAACATCAGGACACAGTAGCCTCACATGGGAGTCAGGATTGTACAGCAAAATACTCTGATTATACCATGAATATACTGTAGCCAGAAGGCTGTATGCTGAGTATAATTATATGATGATGATGATGCCCTATAACAGGATTAGCAGAGGGTTAACATGGCAGCATGCCCACTGAGCCCATTTTGTGCTAATCCTGCAGAATTCCAGCTCAATATAATTCTCTATTTTAATATAAAGATGGATCAGTGAGGGTAGAATGATACTGACATTAAATAGAATGTTCCAGGCGGATCTCAGCAAGCAGACGAAGGGTATTATTAGAATTTAATATAATATCCCACCACAAAGATACAATGGACTGGGGAAACGCTCTGGTTCCGGCTCAATAATATCTGCTCAGAGACTTCTGTAAATCTAATGAATAAACCTGCGCTTGGAATATTAACAGTCCAACTCCCTGCAGCACAAACACAGAAGAGATGATGGGAATTTAAACTAAACTAAGCTCTCTGAATAGTTAAAGGCAGGGAGCTACTCTTCATATGAACATTCATTAAGCAAAGGCTCCAGGGTTAATTAAGAGAGGAATCTATTCAGTTCTAACTTTATAGATAAAGAGATTAACAGGAACAAGAACTTCTGGGGCACTTTGGGACAACCATAGACTAATTAATCCATAGGATTTAATGGCTTTAGCACAATAATATATGTGTTTAGACAGGACGGGGCGAAGGGGAAATCCGCCTGGGAGATGTTAATGTTTAGACTTGATGATGGACATAGATCTTTTTTTCAGTTTCAGCTACTGTGTAACTATGTTCAGATACTAAAATATAGACAGAGACAAACTGTGCATAGTGCTAGATACTACAGGTATTATATAGGCCTACAGTGGAAAGAAAGTGGGAATGGGAACTGCCCTTGGCTTAGGCCCATTATGGCCTGGACACACCATGAGATCCTCTAATGCTCTGACAAGTGAATTAGAATGTACTTTGTGCACAGTATGCTCAGTACACATATGTGTGGGAGCTGCCATATTGTTATTATATAATTCATGTGCATATAGCTAGATGGCGCTGTGCCCTACTTGCTCTTTCTCTTCTTTATCTCAGCTGATATGTTGGTCTCATTCTTGTGATTTCTCTTCTTCCACGTCTGTAAAAAAAAAAAAAAAATCATCCGTTCCTCCCCTTTCCTATCTAGTTCCTTCTCTTTGTCAGTGTCATTCTCTTTTTCGTTCTCTCTCTCTCTGTCTCCCTCTCTCTCTCCCACTATCTTTCCCTGCTTTTCTTAAAGGAGAAGGAAAGTAAAGTATCAGATCTATATAAATACACCAGTGAACCCTCAAATTAATGCTGCTCTGAGTCCTCTGTCAAAAGAAACACAGCATCTCTTTCCTTTTATTGTGTACACATGGGCTTCTGTATCAGACTTCCTGTTTTCAGCATAAACCTCCAGGGCAGGGCTTGAGCATGCTCAGTTTGCTCCTCTTACCCTCCCTCCTCCCATCCCTGCTGTAATCTGAGCTCAGAGCTATAATTGAGCAGGGAGAGACTCAGGCAGGAAGTGATGTCACACCAAGCTAATATGGCAGCTTCTATGCTAAACAAACAGAGACAGTGTCTAGAGCTGTTTACTCAGGTATGGTAAAGCATTCTGCAGAATAAACATTGCGTTCTAGCTTGCACTATTGTGGCTAATCTGTTGGCAATAAACTGTCTTGGAGCTTTGCTTCTCCTTTAAGGATTAATGTGATGTTTCCTGAGATTCTGGGAGGTGCCAGAGAAAGAAATTAAAGAGCAGCTTGTGGCTATCAGGCCTAATTTGTGGAACAAGATGATTTATTCTCCCTGTGGAAGCTGCTTTTGCTTTATCACAGGATAATGATCAATTTCCTCTCACATCTTCACATACAGCACATGCATTCAAAAACTATGCCTCTAACTGGTCCCTCACATCCTCTGTAGAAAGCTGATACCCACCAATTAGTGATGGGCGAATTTATTTGCCAGGCGTGGATTTGCGGCAAATTTCTGCAATCCGAAGACTGTGAATGTTTTCACGACACGGGTGCGAAAATTCACAGCGAAAAATTTGCTGTGCGTCAAAACTGTTAAAAATATTTGGACGCCCACTGACTTTAATGCATTTGGACAAAAGAGTCACATGTATAAAAGTTGACGCTCGCGTCAAAATTGTCGCGCATCAAAATAATTTTGACACCCATTGACTTTTTGTGAATTTTTCGCTGTTTCGCATACTTTTTAGGAGTTTCGTAAATTTTCCAGCGAATCGAAACGGGACAGATTTTCTCATCAATACCCCCGATCAATTTCATTAGCTGTTGCTCCTCTGTCCAACACTTTCCTTCTCAGTTTAGTTCTCTCTGTCTCTGTACTTTCTTTCCTTCTCCTCTGACCTTTTTCTCTCTCCTACTCTAACTGCCACTTTGCCTCTTTCCCTCCCATCTTCTCTCTGCTCCATCCCCTCTCCCTGTCTCCCACTCTCTATCTTGCTCATTCATGGAGCTGTGTGAGGCTGCCAGGAACTCATGAAACATAGATGGGATGTTTCCTTTATCTGTCTTAGCTAAGGAGGCACAAGATTTCACTTGGGACCTGCCAGTTGCGATAAAGTCAATGACTCCAGCCAGGCAGAAATAAGTGACTGTGCTGTTTGTATGTGGTCACCTAGACCCTAAAGCAGCGATCCCCAACCTTTTCTACCTGTGAGCAACATTCAGATGTAGAAGGAGTTGGGGAGCAACGCAAGCATGAAAAATGGAGGTACAAAATAAGTGTGGCTATTGAGTAGCCTCCATGAAGACTGTGAGTCTACAGGGGCCTCTGTTTGGCAGTACACCTAGTTTTTATGCAACCAAAACTTGCCTCTAAACCTGAAATTAAAAAATAAGTCCCTGCTTTGAGGCAGTGGGGAGCAACATCCAAGGGGTCGGAGACCAGTGCCCTAAAGGATGTGTAAGGTGACCGCCTACCTTCTGCTACAGGGGGAGATTTATGGGGGTTATCAGGACGGATGATACTGTGCCCTCCTAGATGTAAGGTCATATGAAACAAATGAAGGATACATGGGGTGGCAGGAGGGGTCTGTGTCTGGAAATGATAGCTGGGCTTCCCCTCATGTACCGGAGCCCCATTATTGACAGGACAGCAGTAAGTTACATGCACCTGTCAGTTGCTTTTGTCAGTAGGGGATGATGGGAGCTGTAGTACAATTTATCCATCGGTATTTATTAGCGCTGTGAGTTGGGCATCTTCAAGAGCTAAAGAGGGGCAGTTTGAACTGCCACTTGCTAAGTTAAACACTTGCGTGTCTTCCCCCTAATGAACTGCCCCCAGAGCTGTAAAGCACACAGCGCTCCGCCGGCCTCTCTCTGCTGGGAGGCCGCTAATGTTCTCATAAAGACAGAGGCAAATGTAATTATTGTGCCAGTTCTACACGGTCTCTAATGGGATTAGCGCAGGTGCATTTTTAATTATCATGAGACCGGGAATTGTGCAGAGAGAGGAGCCATGTGGCCCCATGTTTGGCATGTGGAAACCCCAAAGGGGTGGGTATGTAGTGGGGCACCTGACAGGACGGACACACCTCATATGACAGGGGTGGGCAGGTCTCCAAGCAAAACCTACTGCCCCCTGCTCAGCCCACAGCAGACACCGCTGGCAGCTCCACGAGCAACATCTGGGAGACCGACGATACCAGGGAAGGAAAAAGGACACTTTGGTTCCATGTGACTAGAGGATGGGTGCCGGGCATTCAGAGGGGCATTCAGAGGGGCATCCAGAGGGGCACCAGGAGACTACGGGTAGTGTCAGGAAGTTTTACTCTTTCACTGGTTGGATGAGGAGGAGACGGTGAAGGAGGGAGTTGGAAAACCTGTCGGAGAGTGGTGCCAGGATACCGAGATCTTCCCTTCTGCCAACATGGGTCCCCGGGCACTGACAGAAAGACTTCTCCTGCTGCTGTGCCTTTTCTTCTCTCCGGGTGAGTTGTGGGCTGCGCCCTTCCTCCCAGAGTTTAAGTGCTTAAGTTTAGAACGTAGGTAGTTCCTGCAAGATTGTCTCCCATCTTACATACTGGGGTACGGGCTCTGCTTTTGAGGGGCATGGGGCTGGCTTGGACCCCCACTCAAACCTTCCCAAAGGCCCCTCCGCCTAGTTTAGCCTCTGATACCCTTATTCTGGATTTGCAAACTGCAAGTACCCCTTTTTAAACCCAGAATAGTGGCTACTTTCCTAATTTCCCGGTCTGGAGGGACCGGAGAATCGTACCCCCCTCTGCCCGCGCAGCAGTCAGTTCAGCACCACAGACAGCGCCGTGAATTCTGTGTTTCTATGGGGAGCGGCAGTGCAAGGCGATTGACTGGGAGCTACAGTGCGTGATTGGGTGTTAGTGTGCGCGTGTTAGTGTCTGTGCTAGAAAATCTGTGCCTGTTTGTGTCTGTGTGTCTGTGTGTAAGTGTGTCTCTTTGTTAGATATTCTGTGTCTGTGTGTTTCTATGTATGAGTGTGTCTGTGTTAGATAATTTGTGTATTTGTATGTGTATGTCTGTGTTTATGTCTCTGTATGTGTCTGTGTTTGTGTCTCTATGTAAGTGTGTGTGTGTGTGTGTGTGTGTGTTTGAAAACTGTTGAGAGGATATAGGGTTGCATCATATGGGGGACAATGTGGATGCAGCAAAATGGAAAAAATTACAATTTACTAGGATCTAATAAGTGAGATAAATCCATAGTGACTTAAAGGAAAAATGGCCTATTTATTGGGGATGGGACAAGGTGAGTGGGATGGAGATGTGTGAGCGGGGGAGGGTAACTCGGTGAGTGAGATGGGTACTGAATGAGTGAAAGAAGAACAAGGGGTTTAAAGGGGTTGTTCACCTTTGAGATAACTTTTATTATGATGTAGAGCAGGGCCAGAACTAGGGGTCGCCAGAAGAGGCATGTGCCTAGGGAGCAGAGGTTGAGGGGCTTGAGTCTCCGCGCCCGGCAGCAACCCTAGCATCCTTAGTGTGCACTTGTGAGCTTCTGCACATGCGCACAAACACTTGAGGAGGGGGCAACATAGCCTAGGGCACCCGGCTGGCTTGGCTTGGCACTGATGTAGAGAGTGATATTCTGAGACAATTTGCAATTTGTTTTAATTTTTAATTATTGAAGGTTTTTGAGTTATTTAGCTTTTTATTCAGCAGCTCTTCAATTTGCATCTTAAACAATCTAGTAAGTAGGGTCCAAATTACCCTAGCAACCATGCATTGATTTGAATAAGAGACTGGAATATGAATAGGAGAGGGCCTGAATGTAATGTAATGCCAGTAATGCAAACAAACAATAACAATACATTAGTATCCTTACAGAGCATTTGTTTTTAGAAAGGAGTCAGCAACATCCATTTGAAAGCTGCAAAGAGTCAGAAGAAAAAGGCAAATAACTATAAAACTATAAAAAATAAATAATGAAAACCAATTGAAAAAATTGCTTATAATTGGCCGTTCTATAACATAATAAAAGTTACCTTAAAGGTAAACCACCCCTTTAAGTAAAGCTGGTCATAGACGCAAAGATCCGATCGTACGAATCATCGTTCGATCATACTTCCCCATCTCCTGACCTGCCACTAACCATTCCGATCAAATAAATTACAAAAGAACAGATCAGCCGATGTTCTGCCCCTGAAAGCAATCGTACGAAAGTTATGTCCGACCAAAGCTAGTGACAGTCTCCCTCTGAAAATCGTACCATCGGCAATACATGCAGAGATATTACCCGCAGCTGACAGAAATCTTTTAACCTGTCCGATCGACCAAACGACTTATCTGTGCCGGATGAAAAATGTCGGGACTCTCCACACACGGTCCAAAAATCGTATGAATCCTCGATTCATACGATCAGATCTTTGTGTCTATGGCCGGCTTAAGAGTGAATGACAAGTGGGAATAATGCAAGGTAAAGGGGTCAGAATAAGACTCAAGCGTTGGTTTTATCACAAGCCAATTAACCTGCCTGTTTGAAGCGCTGGAGGAAACAGAGGGAACATACAGACTCAGAAACTGAACAGTGGACCCCAGCTCTGCAAGAAAATAGTGTGACCCACTGGGCCCCCATACTGCCAGATATTCTCAAGCTTCCAGCTATTGCCCTTGTGTTGTCCTTTCCCATGTTCTCCCTTGGATTATAGATGGGTCTAATGATCAATCATCAGAACAAGTGCATATTGAGAGTGTGTGAATCACATTCAGGTCTCTAACAGGGGAAATCTTAATTGATTGTATCTTAAGGTGTTAATTGGTTCACCCCAAGCAAATACCAGTTTCTTTCTCCTGCCTGGAAGCAACAGGGTGCCGCATTGGTGTATATTGGTTTCTGATGCTGTTTCTGACTGGTTGTGAGGTTTATTGAGGGCAGATTACACATCCCATGCAACTCATTTGTCATCAACTGCAAGCTCTTTGGAGTAGGAAAAATCATGGTTACTGATGTGGCAAAATTGCATCTATTGAATGGGTCATTGCAGTAGAGCAGCTCTTAGTGTCCTATGTATCCTACTAGTCAGTGTTTTTTTCTTGTTTCTTGAAAGGGATACCTGTAGTTGAAAAGCCCATTAACTGGTAGCACTGCCTCAGGGAGATCATTCTGAGACTGCAGGTGATGATGGGAATTCCCTTTTTTTGTAATGCAAGAAATGTGCTCAGGAATTCTGGGTAGTTGGTGAATGGGGTCCTAGGGTAATTTTGTTGCAATGCCCCATAATAAACATATTTACAGTGATAGTATCCTTCATCATTCATAACTGTACATAATCAGGCCAGCCTATGTCAATAACAGGAATGTCCCTTTAGTAGTTTGGTTGCCTTTCTCTTTAGTCCTACTGTTTGTTTATTTTTCTAAAATGAATATGAAAACTGCACCACATTTTTCTAGATCGGGCTGCACTTTATAATGGATCAAGGCGAAAGAACTCTTGTGTACTTATAATTAATTAACCACATTTACCGAGGCTTTGTGTATGAATGACTCAGCCTGCCAGTTTGCACTGCAATATGTATACGTTTGTGTGCTGGGTAACTGCAGCTTCCCAGAAACAGGACAGACATGGCTTCAATAGACTTCAAGGCATCTAAGATCTTCTCTTCTGAGCCATTTCCCAGCATCAGGAGAATGTTCTGCAATGTATCCACAGGCAGCTCACACTCTGCAACTGCCAACGGTGCTAATAGGGTTCATGCTAAAAAATCTATACAGGTCACAGGAAGTCAGATACCTTCTCAGATACCTGCTCAGACCCATCACTCAACTTCCAACACATGGCAAGCCCCTATTGATTCCTATATTTTTAAATTGGAACCGTTGAGATAAAACATCTCTTTATATTTGTATTTATTTGTACGAGGGGAAAACTGCCATATTGTTTCTCTTAGGTAGAACAGGTATCAAGTAGGTATCAATATTTTCTCCTTTGTTAAAAAGCATCCGACCCTTCCTTGGAACTATCTAATGTATCTGCTAGCACAGCTGCTTCAGGGAGAGAATCCCATAACGTCCCAACTTTCCCTGTCTCAACCCTTTTTCCTCCTTAAATGAAAACTATACCCACAAAATGAATACTAAAGCATCATATAGTTGATATCAAATTAAGTGGCAAATCAAATAATCTTACCAAACGTATGGTAACATGTATGGTTTGCTTGGTTTGTTTGTGTGCACCATGAATCCTACAATCCCAGGGGACGGCAATTATTTTTTAAAATGGCGATTTTCTATTTATGATTACCCAATGGCACATAATGCTTAAAAAGTATATTATAATGAAAATGGTTTATTTACATGAAGCAGGGTTTTACACATGAGCTGTTTTATGCAATATCTTTTTATAGAGACCTACATTGTTTGGGGGTATAGTTTTCCTTTAAAGGGTAAGATCACATTCTAATTAACTTTTAGTATGTTAGAGGATGAACAAATCTTAGCAACATTTCAATTTTTAATTATTTGCCTTCTTCTTGTTCTTCTTGTTCTTCTTCTTGTTCTTCTTCTTCCAATGGATTCCAGTTTTAAATAGGGTTCACTGACCACAGAAGCCTATTGCTTTTACTGAGGCTACAATTTTATTATTATTGTTGTTTTATTGTTTATGTTTCTATGGAGGCCTCTCCTATTCATATTCCAAACTCTCTCAGTCTCACAGGGTAATTTGCACCCTAGCAACTACGTGAAATTCCAAACTGGAGAGCTGCTGAAGAACAAGCAAAATAATTCAGAAACACAAATGAAAAAGACCAAATGCAAATTATCTCAGATTATCACTCTCTCCATCTACTTAAATTTAATTTAAAGGTGAACAACATGGATCCTCCTTACCTCTAATTTTTCCTCTTTTATTATATTCAGTGCCGTATTCCCCTCTACTATACCTAGGTCTTTATCTAACTATGTTATCTAATATGTTTGTCATAATCTTTCACTGCTTTGTACCCTAACATATCCCTGAAGACTATTAGTCATCCTATCTCCAAGACAGCAGCACCATCATCATTGAGGTGCAGCCAGTCCCTGCTAAACAGCCTGTAGCCGAGAGAAAAACGACAAACCCAAAGTGCTCCTCTCTAATGTAGACTGTGCCACACATACTTTTCACATAATGTTCTGAAATCATTTTGTTCTTTCCTCTGACTTTGAGTCATGACATTTGCCCACTTGCCCACTTGCCCCTTCACAAGATGAAGCTGCACATAATTCAACAGGGTCCTTGCAACATATTATCATTTTTCTTTCCAAAAACAGAACCTTTTTCCATAATCTGATGCTGACATGCTGTGTGACGTCATCTCACTTAGTGCAAAGTTCAAATATTTGAAAGCACCCATTCCCTTTTCTTGTTGCCCAACATAGGTTCTATTCCTAGGTGCGACTTCTGTACTGATTTGCTTGTCTAACCACTGCCTGATCCTGACCTTGATGTTTGCTGCTGTCCTGACCCTGTTGCCTGTTCTTGACTATGTTTTTTGGATTCTGATTTGGTACCTCACTACTCTCTTTGTTATTGACCTTGGCCTGTCCCTTGACTACATTCTGCTTCTTACCTGTTCCTTCTGTGTATGCCCTGGTTCCCTTGCCTGCCCCGAACCTGAGCCCCAGTTCTCTTGCTTTAAAGGGGACCTGCCGCCTTAATAAAATAATTCCAAATCCTATTTTATGATGTTAGTCAATCAAAATAAACTTCATTTACCTACCTAATCTTACCTACCCACCCTAGATTTGCATTCCCAACCAGTGCTATAAGAAGCCCCCTTAGATTCTGTAATTCAAATTCCCAAAAGCAAACTCATCTGCACGTCTCACAAGTGAATCCTCCTTGGAATGGCTGCTCCAAGAACATGTGATAATATGAGGTATAATGTACTGTATGTCTAAAATACTACATCTCTGTATGTGTGTATTTATGCCCATAGGTGCCATATTGTTTCCCTTAGACAAGGTATAGGGTATAGCTTATTGTGTGCCCAGAACATTCCTTCTCTTTATATTTGTATTTATACCTATTTGTATGAGGTGCCAAATTTATTGCCTTAGACAGTACAGTATGAGGGTATAGCTTATTGTGTGCCCAGAACATTCCTTCTCTGTATATTTGTATTTATACATATGGGAGGAAGATGCCATATTATTTCTCTTAGACAGTACAGTATGAGGGTATAGCTTATTGTGTGCCCAGAACATTCCTTGTCTGTATATTTGTATTTATACATATGGGAAGAAGTGCCATATTGTTTCCATTAGACAGTACGGTATGAGGGTATAGCTTATTGTGTGCCCAGAACATTCCTTATCTGTATATTTGTATTTATACATATGGGAGGGAGGTACCATATTGTTTCCCTTAAAGAGTACAGTATGAGGGTATAGCTTATCATGTGCCCAGAACATTCCTTCTCTGTATATTTAAACCAATAAAGAAAAAGTAGTAACGCCACACTATCTGTTTATTTTGTTTAACAAAATAAACAGATAGTGTGGAGTTACTACTTTTTCTTTATTGGTTTAATTGCTGATTAGTTATTACATCTTTACACAATCTGGTTTAATAATAGTGATAATTAGATAAACCACAAAAACAACTTCTGATTTCTCTGTATATTTGTATTTATACATATGGGAAGGAGGTGCCATATTGTTCCCCTTAGACAGTACAGTATGAGGGTATAGCTTATTGTGTGCCCAGAACATTCCTTCTCTTTATATTTGTATTTATACATATGAGATGAGATGTCATATTGACATAGCCTTGGCTGATCCATCCCCATTCTGTAGTAACAGGAACATTTATTTATAGCCCATTGGTTTGCTATTGTCATGTTGTATGTATTTAACTCAGCAGTGGTTAGTTATTTGTCAGCAGATAAAAATTCCAAGGAAAAGCATTTTGTTGGGGGCCCAGAGAGGGTGCAAGTGCTAATAGACCTATAAAGACCACTCTTTAAAGAAGTCCATTCGGTGGGAGGCAGAAGTAGAATGAGCGTCAGTTCAGCCCACTCAGCGTGTTTAAGTAGAGCCTTTCTGCTTGTGTGATTCTCACATCATCCCTGCGCCTGGGAATCTATTATTCATGCCCTAGCTCTGTCTGCCTGTTTGTTTTTTGGATTCACTGGTACCAGTAAGAGGAGACAGTAGGGGTGAATGTTTTTTTCTTCCCAGAGACCCCTCTCTAATATGTGAGCTGAGAATGTGTTTATTGCAGAGCCAGCAGGTTGTACGACACGGACATCTGGTGACTACTGCCCCCATGCTGTCCCCTCCCATCCCTTCTCTGTCTGTAACTGAGTTTTAGTAATACTCTGTATTGCTCTGTGCTGCGCTGCTGTGGCCGAATCAGCCTCCCTGCCGTGTCCTTGGCTGCATTTACAGCGCTTTGTTTGATTGCCATAGGAATTCCATATCTAGTTGCTATGCAGGATTCCCTTATATTAGAATTTGCCTTTCTCCTTTATGACGGCAACAGGGTGGGGCAGAGAGGTGGCTTCAATTAGGGCCATTTTGGGGCCCCACCAAATGTTGCACATAAGACATTTTTCACAAACTTATATAACTGCTTATGAGTCAGTGCCCCATTGGACCCTACATACCTTCTGCCACCCCCACCCCCGCAGTCGCAGAGTCTGCATCCTCTATAACTACACCCAACTACCTTATGCAATATTTCTTGCTCTTTCTTTCGGGTACATTTGAGGGAAACAGAACTTTATATGTGCTCGAATAGTGCAGCAGCTGGGACCTATAAAGTAATGTATTCAGCAGCATTATAATCTAATCCTTATTATGTCTGCATATAATCTGTTTCTCTGTCAGACATGGTTATTTATTATTCTATCAAAATCCATAATTTGAAGGCTGGCAACCACAGGAGGGAATTTTGTAATCTGTGACCCAACAACTCCTAACACAACACTGGATGCACTTTTGCTTGTATTGGCTTTCATAATGAGACTTACTGGATTGCAATTCCCTGCACCTACACCACTTCTAATGCAAGTGAATTCAGAATCAGGCCGATCCCTGCATTCTGGGACAGATAAAACTTCAAAGTCGGACTGGCCCACTGGGATACTGGAGAAAACCCTGGTGCTCCCTTCCAATACAACTCATGTGCCTCTGCTTTCCTGATTCACATGCCCTGCAGGAAGTGGCCCTGCTCTAGACTGTGGGAGATCTCACCTGCTTCTACTAATACTGTACTGAAGGCACTATACAGTGGGATTACATGAGTTCATAGGGGTCCTTTCGGTCAGGCTCTTCGGTGGGATGCAGGTGCCCCAGTGTGAGATTGAATCAGCCTGTCATTATTTCCACTCTGGGCTGAAGACAATCTATCCCATTTAGCATTGTCTGTATTTAATTTCTGTGAGAATGGGCCCAGGGTGTCAGGCTCTCTTCGGGATCCGAGGAGACCCAATGTTAACACTCTCACAGGTAGAACTGCACTGTGACAATCAATCTGATACCTCCCCTAAAACCAGACTCTTTTCCCCTCAGCTTTCTGCCACATTGAGACACGAGCGCATGCAGAGGAGAGGCTCCTGAAAAGACTCTTCAGTGGATACAACAAGTGGTCTCGGCCCGTGGCCAATATCTCTGATGCTGTTATGGTCCGGTTTGGACTCTCCATAGCCCAGCTCATCGATGTCGTAAGTGTTGTGTACACTGTCAGAATAATGAAATATTAATCCTTTGGCACTTGACACCAGGGTGGCATCAAAGGCTGCTCATATGGTGTGCGCTTTGCTGACTGAGACACCATAACACATAGAATAGACTGTTTTCCTGATCAGTCAGGGTTTTTTTTTAGTTTTTATAGAGGGGATTGGCTCTATGCCCATGGCACTACAGTGGGGAAGGTGAGTGTTGGACTGCTGGTAAATGTATATATATTACAGTTGTTAGATACAAGGATACAAGAATAACCATAAGGAATGTCCAACTCGCAGGTTTTCTGCTTTACAGAAATATGTCTATAATTTTTAAACTTGTACTTGATGTTACTACCTGCTCTCTCCCTAGCATAATATAAGTGATTCAGACCTTATTACATGAGTCATGTATTGCTCATGGTGGTTCCATTCCTTATATAAGAGAAATAGAGATATAGGGGCTATGGGACTGAATCGGATGCTGTTGTTCTTCTCTTCCTATCTGGAAAAAAACCTTTGCCAATAGCCCTAAACAGGATCTGTCTTCCACTGATCCCTCCACTTCAATCTTTCCAATACACTGGCTCACTGTTCCAACCCCAGGTGTCCTTAGTGGCAGTTTGAGGTGCAGTCTAGCTTTACATCATCTTCATCGTCATCATCATCATCAGGAAGCATTTCATCAGATTCTAACTCAATGATAGAAGGCTCATGCCAGTAGATGTTTTTTCCTGCTTGGCCTAATATTATAAATATTCATTACTCTGTTTTCAGATTTACCGCAGCCTTGTTGTTTTTTCTGTCCTTAAATAAAACTGCTGCTACCAGTGTACAGTGAGCCTGATCCTCTAACTACTAATTCTATCATCCAATGTCCCATCATGTTTCTCTTAGCCCCGAACCCTTTTTAAACACAAATAATATTAATTAACTAATCTGTCATTAAGGGTCTGGATTCTCTGTGCAGCCCTTTCTGCTCTTAGAGCTTCATGAAATAATGAAACCTTTATGTTTTATGCAGAACTGCAAGTTACACAAACCAGACTTCTTTAATTTTCTTTTAATAAATGAGATTTTAATGTGATGTTATTCTTCCTATATTAATGTCCAACTGCACTGTACTAATTAGTAAGTATAGGTATGGGTATATAGAATTTAATTAAAAGTAGGGAGGGGTGTGTGTATGGATGCTGGGTTTTCATTTGGAGGGGTTGAACTTGATGGACTTTGTCTTTTTTCAACCCAATTTAACTATGTAACTCTGTAACTATGTAACTAACTATGTAAATCAAGCAGCAATGACTTGTAATATGATTCTAATGTCTTCCCCTGTAGTCAGAGGGTTACACTGTGACAGTGGTTGGAGGAAAGATGGGGGGTATATTTGTGCCTATATATTATACAGTTACATTATGTGCATATATGATATGGGGGTTACACTGTGACAGTGGTTGGGGGAAAGATGGGGGTATATCTGTGCCTAAATATTATACAGTTACATTATGTGCATATATGATATGGGGGTTACACTGTGACAGTGGTTGGAGGAAAGATGGGGGGTATATTTGTGCCTATATATTATACAGTTACATTATGTGCATATATGATATGGGGGTTACACTGTGACAGTGGTTGGGGGAAAGATGGGGGTATATCTGTGCCTAAATATTATACAGTTACATTATGTGCATATATGATATGGGGGTTACACTGTGACAGTGGTTGGAGGAAAGATGGGGGTATATCTGTGCCTATATATTATACAGTTACATTATGTGCATATATGATATGGGGGTTACACTGTGACAGTGGTTGGGGGAAAGATGGGGGTATATCTGTGCCTAAATATTATACAGTTACATTATGTGCATATATGATATGGGGGTTACACTGTGACAGTGGTTGGAGGAAAGATGGGGGTATATCTGTGCCTATATATTATACAGTTACATTATGTGCATATATGATATGGGGGTTACACTGTGACAGTGGTTGGAGGAAAGATGGGGGTATATCTGTGCCTATATATTATACAGTTACATTATGTGCATATATGATATGGGGGTTACACTGTGACAGTGGTTGGAGGAAAGATGGGGGTATATCTGTGCCTATATATTATACAGTTACATTATGTGCATATATGATATGGGGGTTACACTGTGACAGTGGTTGGAGGAAAGATGGGGGTATATCTGTGCCTATATATTATACAGTTACATTATGTGCATATATGATATGGGGGTTACACTGTGACAGTAGTTGGAGGAAAGATGGGGGTATATCTGTGCCTATATATTATACAGTTACATTATGTGCATATATGATATGGGGGTTACACTGTGACGGTGGTTGGGGGAAAGATGGGGGTATATCTGTGCCTATATATTATACAGTTACATTATGTGCATATATGATATGGGGGTTTCACTGAGATAGGGAATAACAATGGAATACCTATGGAAATCCTGGTTTGGGACTGGGAATACGTTCCATACTATATGTGCCTGTGGATTAGCTGGTGAATGTCATGCTTTGCCCTTGTCATTAAGATTCGCTGTTGGTCGCAAACCATCAGCACGAGTCTTATCAAGGCATGATCGCTCTGGCGAGGAGGCAGATTAGATTAGTTACCGATGTTATTGGACGGAAAACCCTGATTTTGTCTTTAGGTGGAGGAAAGCAGTGAGTGAAACACAGATAAGAAAGATGATTGATAATAACATGCAAGTGAATAATGTGTTATAGAAACAATTCTAACTGGGTATAAACAAGCCCCGGGGCCCCTGTTTGCCCTATTGCTGCACTTTGTCGCTGTTGGATCCCATTGTGGATGAGGCTATGGCTGCTGAGAGATTGGAAAAATCTGGGTTTCTGTTTATTACAAGGCAAAAGTAGTTTACGGGCCCGGAGCTCTTTTTCTAGAAATTATTTCTATTTATTGGAGCTTGGACAATCAATGGACACGTATTAGCAGGTGACAGTCAGGGGCCCCGGGGGGAGGGGGAAGACCTCACACTTTCACAACTCAGGCATAATGTCAATGTGGCAACACTGTGCTCTGTATTCATCACTGACTGCCCCTTGACCTACAAGGGGGCTTTACCCAAACATCCAGAGGGGAGAGACAGCTAAATAGATAGATAGATAGATAGATAGATAGACAGACAGACAGACAGACAGACAGACAGACAGACAGACAGGCAGACAGACAGTTATATCGATAATTGATAGATAGATAGATAGATAGATAGATAGATAGATAGATAGATAGATAGATGGATGGATGGATGGATGGATGGATGGATGGATGGATAGATAGAGGGATAGATAGATAGATAGATAGATAGATAGATGATAGATAGATAGATAGATAGATAGATAGATAGATAGATAGATAGATAGATAGATAGACGAATAAGACAGTAAGATGGAGCAGCCCTGCCACCAAAGCCAATTCTGGCTTGGATCTGGCAAGACCAGTCACCAGGATTCCCCCCCCCCAGGTTAATAACACCCTTTCCTGCAATAGTAACTTCCCTTCCTATGAGGCCGCTGCACAGGAGGAGTGATATTGCCTTTTAATGAGGAAAGGATTGGCACAAACAGAGCTGCTCCAGTCATCCCATTTATCTTTCTACATACCAGCAATATGGTTGAGAATGGGGGGGGGGGAAATATTAGCTCTGGGCCATTAAATAATGTATAGAGCTTTAGCTGAGTCACTAATGGTATTTAGCTGGCACCTTCTACACTTTCCAGTCTGTTTCTCATCAACATATCAATTATTCCTGAGCTGCCCTGGGGCTGATACATAGGAGAGCTTTTTATAACAGAATATCCCCTCACTACCCCAGCAGCTACTGTATATTACTGGGCCCACCAAGGAAGACTGTGGACAACACCATAGGGTATACACTGGGTCCACCAAGGAATCAAGGAAGGCTATAGACTGCCCAGTGTGTATATGCTGGGCTCACCAAGGAAGGATATGTCCTTCACCTATAAGTATATACCATGAATTCCAGTTCAGGGTGTCCAGTGGGTATATACTGGGCACTCTTATGTGTATCTACTGGGCACGTCAAGGATGGTTATGGATTGCCCCCGCTGGGCATGCCAAGAATGTTTTGGTGTCCAGGTGTTTATTTACTGAGCACACAAGTGATTTTTAGCTTGAACTTTTTATGTAGACCTCTTTCATTTGAAGCAAAATGACTGGTTCCAGTATCTGTTATCAATGAGCAGAGGTAGAGACTAGAGAGGGAATAAACTATGTACTACTCTGGCAATAAGTTCAGTCAGTTTTCTGCAATGATTTTACTGTCATGTACAGGCCTGGATTTGTGGTGAGGCCACAAAAGCCCTGGCATGGGCGGCACATTTTTAGGGGCGGCATGCCCAGCCGCATGGTTACACTACAGAGCTGGAACCAGAGAAATGGTAAAACCGTTTGCACGCACATTGGGGGAGGGGCACAAGAAGCAGACGGTCTTGAAGAGTGTAGTTTAGAAATCCTGCGTTAGGCATGTATGGGGTTAATGCAATGCAGTGATCTTATTGTCATGTCTGTGGTTGATGCACTTCTCCATAGTGGTAGTCTGATGCCAGTAAGGACTTGACTGTAAAAAAAAAACAAAAAGTTGATAGAATATGTCATTGACTCGCCCCATAGTCGATGTTTGTTAGGCATGTATGTGGGGGGGACAGACGAAGACCCTTGAAGGGACCCATAATGATCATTTTCCACACTCACATGGACACCGGTCAAGTCAGGTCACAGGTATAAATGCGATGATTAGGAGCACCAGCTCTTAAATCAAGATCCTCTTACATTTTATGTTGTAACCATTTATGGTGTTGAAGTCAGGATTATACCGTTTGGGTTACTTTGGCATCAGCTTTTTTTCTCAATTTTAGGATGAAAAGAATCAGATGATGACAACCAATGTGTGGGTAAAGCAGGTAAGTGTCCACTTAGCATCCTGGGAATATTAAGCAGCACATATAGTGATGGGGTCGTACAGGGCAATGAAAGAAGTTATTGGGAGTTATATTGAGCAATGGGAGGGGTTATAGGTGGGTTATATGGAGCAGTAGTTGGGGTAATAGGCAGGGGTATACAGAACAATGGAAGAAATAGGGAGGGTTATATTGAGCAATGGGAGGAGTTACAGGGAAATTATGTAGAGCAATAAGATGAGTTATAGGGGGAAGTCTGTGCAATTAAACAGTGAATATATGATACAGATTAATGGGTTGTAAATAGAGAGTCTGGACCTTATTGTTTTTATCAGCTGAAATCTGTAAAGTGAAACATTACTGTCTATTTATCTTTCCCATGTGCCTCTCTTAGCTCACCCAACTTTCCCCCATTGCTTTGTAGGAGTGGAACGATTACAAGTTGCGCTGGGACCCCCTGGAGTATGAGAATGTGACTTCAATCCGGATCCCCTCAGAGCTGATCTGGAGGCCGGATATTGTCTTGTACAACAAGTAAGGGTTTGCAGAACTTTGGACCTCCGCATAGAAACATGTAGGAGGGTATTATAAAGAGACAGATGTGCTCATTTGTAGTAGTCTTGGTACATGGATATATATAGAGACACTGGGGTCTGTGATATCATTTGTCAAAGAACTGTCATAACGTAACTGGTAAAAATAATGAAAACCTGGGAAATGATCTTAAATAGGGCAAAAGATAAATTGAGTCAACCTGAAAATTTCAGAGAAAGCTCAAGGGAAATGTGAATCCTTCCCTCTCCTTGTACTCAGAACAACCACTCCACAGCCATAATAATAACTGGCCCCTGGATTATAATTAGTGCTGCAAATAGAGCATTTACTGATCACTAGATTTGCCCCAGTGCTTTTGCTTGTGGGCTGAGACTGGTCCAATGCCTTTAGGTTTCTCATGGGGGTTTTATTGTCAGTATTCCATTATCTCCAGTAAGATAAAAGTGAATAGGTGTCCCAGCCTTTGGGTAATAGGCACTATGTTGGGTGCAAGCATGTTATTTGCATAGGTAGCAGTGGCAGACAATCTATATTCCCCCTTACGTTTTAATGTGTATTTTATGGCCTCCAACTTATCTAGAGGTTGTTCTGTTTTACCAATATATATTTTGAAATTGCACATTAATTAGGGTCTCATGGGGCCCCTTATAACTCCTGGTGCTCCCTGCAGCCGTAGGGTCTGCTTCCTCTGTAGTTATGTTCCTTACAGGTAGGTTTCTGAAACATTTAGCTGGGTTTGTTGGGATTGCCAGCTTGCTGGCTACAGGACTGATTTCAAGTTTAACATTGGAAACAGCTAAGATGGAGCTTGTTGGACTTTCCTCCTCTAGTGCGACTAAAGCATTGGGATTCAGGAGTCTCACCTCAACAGTGGTTGGAAAGCTGCAAGTGGCAAGCCTCTGCCTCGGCAAAATGAAATGATGTACTAGACAATTAAAGATCATAAATAAAATAAAGCTCCTGATTTACGCCTCTCCCTCTCCCTCTGGCTCAACCTCAAAGGCCCCGCTCGTTATTCTCAAATTGTCTGTGTTGTTATATTAATGGGAGCAGTAAATCAGTTTGTCTCCGGGAACAAGAGCAGCAGCCATTCCTATAAATCCTGATTTATAATCTACAAGACTCTATTAGGGCATTGATTTAATAAGAGATGCAAATGGCTTTTCCATGCCAGATATCTCAGAGGCAAGTGGGCATTCTAGCTTCATGGCCCTAGGATTGATTCTTAGCAGAGCATCATGTGTATGAGTTTGTAGGAAGATACTCCATTCCATATCCAAGGAAACTGTGATGATACAAATATCTGTAACAAATCTGATTCTGTGTGAAAGCCAGAAACAAAACTATTTAGGGCTCATACACATGTGAGGTTTTTTTTTATAAGTTTGAACGCACTTGAACAAATTTGCAAATTTTCCTTTATATTCTGCCTTTCTGTACTCATTCTACTCCATTCATGTCTTACTGTGTTTGCAAATTTTCCATTGATTAGAAGCAAAATGCTGCATTTTCTTGCACTTGCTGAACATCCAACGCATTTTAAAAACGCCTGTGTGTAAGAGCCGATATAGAAATGAGAGGGACAAGGATTTGAGATCAAAAAGCCGATCAGCTAATATGTAGAATAATGTCTATGAAGATTCTCATTTATCCAGGTCATAATATATTATTTAGTAGAATTAAGTCAAGGGCAACTGGACATTTATAGTTTTTCCTGAAAATGTTCTTTTTTTAACTTTTAGGGCAGAGACACACGGTCAGATTCGGGTAGATTAGTCGCCCCGGGGACAAATCTCCTCTTCTTCGGGGCGACTAATCTCCCCGAACTGCCTACCCCTGCCTTCCCGCCAGCTAGAATGCAAATCACAGAGTAATGTCACTTGAAGCGATTAGTTTCCCGAAGTCTCTCGAAGTTTCCTTGGGCAACTAATCTCCCCGAATCTGGCCAGAAACGGAACTAGAGGGGGGCGGGCTCTGGCGCAGGACGCGCAGCCGGGCCCCCGCCCCCCTCCGTACACCCGGAACTGGCCGGGGAACATGCGGCGGGCGGACTGCCGGAGGGCCCTGAGGGGGTGTGGGCCATGGCCCGCTCGCACCCCCTGCTCCCCCAGTAGTTCCGCCCCTGAATCTGACCATGTGTCTCTGCCCTGAAGTAGCTATAGAGATGTCAGTCAACCCCATGTAATGAGATAGACTTTTCTGAGACTTTTTTTCATGTTATCATGTAGTGTAGTGCGGTGAGTTTACAGAATTCCTATCCCTTGCTTGTTAGAGATTCAAGATAAGTTGTTGAGGGGGATTTAGAAGCTTCTTTGTTTCCACTGGATGTGGTATTTCTCCCATCAGTTTTTATAACCTTGATGGTCAGTTCCTGTACCCCGTCCTCGGTACTGGCAATCAATTGAAAGTCTAGTTAGTGGAACAGACCATATAGACGCAGAACTTTGCTGCAAAAAATCCTTTTATTGACACTACATGTTTCGAGCAGAAATGGGCATTTTCTGCTCGAAACATGTAGTGTCAATAAAAGGATTTTTTGCAACAAAGTTCTGCGTCTACCTCGTCTGTTGAGGGGGATTTGATATTTCCACTGCACTCCAATTGCACTGCTTTAGCAAATTCCTCCTTGGAGGTAATTAAACTGATGCTATGGCCATACTGTGAATTAATGGGCAGATATGACATGGTCACATCCACAGATGTTTCACGGCTGGCATGGCTTTGGCTGATGATGGGAATTGTACTCCAACAATATCTAAAGGGCCACAGTGACTGAGGAAGCGGAGACTGCCACTCAGCAGAACAAACACCTGATTATTTGCCCCTGGGCTTCCCATCAAACAGAGATATTTGCTGAGATTCTTCCCCCTTTAATGCTTCCTGATTTAAATAACTTTCCCTGCACATTTCCTCACACCGTTCTGCTACCTTCATTAAAATTCTGCTGTAATTAAAGCTGTAAAAAAGCCAAAGTGATGATAATTGTGCTCCGGCGGCAGCCACCGTGCAGGCTTTTTTGTTAGGGAAGAATACCCCAGAGGGACGGATACTTGGAGCAATGATGTAACAAATGTAAGTAAGGGAATTTTTGACTGCTGGGGGTTTTCGCTTCAGATCTAGAAGTTTCTTGGAATGAACAGATTGTCAGCTCTGAAGGCCAGCATTGCTCCCTGGGATTTTTACCACTATAATATGTATTCATAGGGGAGCATTTACTAGTTGCTTAGATCTGTGCAGCCAGTCCTTGGTGTAGCTGCTACATTGGGGATGGGATTAGTGCTGACGAGGGAAGAATCCAGACCCAGTATTGGCACAATGGCTGATACTTACTGACAGTCCATGCCTCAGGTTTAGATCTGATTTATATTAAAATATGCCAGAAATGTTTTCAGTATTGGCAGCAACGAGGGAGCATCAGTCTGACGGAGTAGAAGGGAGAAGAGTTACACAGAATCATTTTGGCATATAATGATTACACCATGGAAAAGTTTGTTGTCTAACTCATCCCTTTTGCCTGGGACCTACTCCTAAAAGTTAAAAGTGGCCAAACACAGGCCGATCCTGTAATGCATGGATCTTCAAACAGTCCCACCTTTAGTCTGCCAGTCCACATAGGGGCTATCAAATAAACAATTACAGCCCTTTTTGTCACCCCCTAGGAACTTTTTTCATGCTTGTGTAAAACCCTATTGGTGACCCCTCGGTACCAAGGTTGTACCTTCTTACCAACTCAGGTCCTGAGTCCTCTTTGCAAGGTGAAAGGGTACTGGGAAGTTCTTTTCCTGGCAGTGCCTCCACCTAATGGGATCTGTACATACACCTGCGGGTGGCCCCATTAGGAAAACATTCAACGCACACTTTGCTTTATAACAATATCAAATTCATAATAAAGAAAGTGCAGATTAAAGGGGAAGTAAATATTCACAGTACAAATATGCATTCAATAGCATGACCCACTACCCTGGGGAACCTGTGCAAGTCCAGTCCTGACACCTCCCTGCCAGGCAAAGTCCCACACTACTCAGGCAGACAAAGAGTCTCAGTCCCTTTTTTCCAAAAGAGTACCAGTGTCCCCAGGTAGAGCTACCTGCCCAAATACCTTTCCCATTGGACAAGGTATTTGCTCCCACGTGGCAGGAACCACTCACCCTTGAGATTCAAACTCCTTTTAGCCCCCTACATCTTTGCATGAGTTCTATCCACCTTCTCTCTATGAAGTTGAAAGTAGGAATCCCTCCTGTGAGCACATGGCTCTCCTATATATTCAGAAGGGGTGCAGCAGTGACACCTTGTGACACCCGTTCGGTATCTGCCAATAATGCTGCACAGGGACAAGGGCAAGACCCATGGAGACCCTGCAGCTGCAAAAGACAGGGGATTTCCACCATGTGGTTTTCAGACCGTAGGGGAATTAACCCTACGGGTCCCTACACTTGTTTTGCTCCCCAACGTTTTCCATAATTAGATGTGGCAGGTAAAAAAAAAAGAAACATGCTGTTGCACACAGGGGCTTTTAAATGGAGTAAAAAAATCTTTTTTTGCATAATCCACATTTCGGCCCTCACTGGGGCATTTCTTGACAAAGGCCCCAGTGAGGGCTGAAACATTGATTATGCAAGAAAGATATTTTTTACTCCATTTAAAAGTCCCTGTGTGCAACAGCATTTTTCTTTCTTTATTTACTGTATATAGATATACCTGTAATTTTATCTTTCTCACTTAATACACTTTGTAAGTGCTGCCTCTGTGTGTTTTCTTTGTATACAAGAGGAGAATATCAGCAATCCCCTTAAGGCCACTTCCTAGATATTTTTGCCTGAGAGTGCTGCTACAAGTATATATAAATATGGAGCTGTAATGATATAGAGAAAGTATAGAGAAAAACAAGTAAGCTGATAAAAGGAATGGAAGGGGTACTGGGCACTGGTTACTCTGAAGAAGAGGCAGTTAAGGGGGAATATGATCACTAAATGTACTGGGCGCAGAGTAGGATCGCCCAGTCAACACGTGTATGATTGTCTGCTTTAAGGGAACTAACTACAATAACTTATTGCAGTGAATGAGATGTTGAAAATAATCCCCAATGGGACTTTACCTGCATTCAGTTGGTCCCAGTTCCATGAAAATGCAGAGCTGCCATGCTCAATACAATCTTTAGGTGCCATATTGTTTTTTCTTTAGGTGCCATATTGTTTTTTATTTAGGTGCCATATTGTTTTTTTCCCCATAGTTCAGACTGCATGAGTAGTGGCTTGCATGCAGGGGGATGGAGGAAGCAGATGGTGGGTTACTTGGGTGCATGAGGGGCACATCATGTGTATTCACTGTACTGTTTCCTTGCTATGGCCCACTGTGAGTGCCTTAGGCTCTTCCTAGTTCCGGATGGGAGTGGCATGTCTTGGGCTGAGCAGGGCACTGAACACTGAGAACACATCTGACTTCTACTTTGCTTCATTGGAAAAACTGCTGAGGGGTTCAGGAGTTAAGGGGTGCAAAATGGCCCACACATATTTAACTTTTCTTTTCAGTGATCCTAGTTGCTGCTGTGTTTCAGTATTTATATGCACAGCAATGTAATTAGCCTTGCCGTGCCCTTGCTCCTTACCAGTGTGAGCGCTGGGTGCCAAATAAAAGATGAAGTGACCCAGTTTTTGCTGGCATCTCCCTATGACTCATAATGAAATATTTGTCTTCCCCGTGGATACATTTAGCTAAGTGGGAATAATGCTCTTACCCTGTCGTATAACCAGAGGAGCCCCTGCAAGAGATGCAGCTATTTATAGTGCCTTCATTCAGCCCCTCTGTGAACCTTTTGTTCCTCTGGGCCTCGGCCTTCATCAGAGAGAGGGAAATGCCGCTCAGAGAAGAGCCTGGCATATGCGTGGACGGTGGATCTGAAAGTGTTGGGGTCACCGGGGTGGGAGAAGGATTATAATTAGCAAGAGAAGATGCTGCATGTGGATGCGGAATGGGGAGAAGGCTGAGATCTATCCTCAATCTGTCCACTTCCTACAACTCCCAGCAGGGCTGGTGTTAGAGTAGAGTAATTACTGTATTATACTGAGTACTGTCTATACACCTAATGCAATAGCCAAGTATTGAACCCCAGTTCTGTGGCCTCAAATATTAAAGGGCAATATGTCACCTGATGCCAAACTGTGTTCCACCACCAGGTCAGATTGTATGTTATTTCTAAAGGGCGTCAGTGATGCGTGTGGATGCGGAGAGCAGAAAAGAACAACTAGCAGTTCCTATAAATAACAAATTTGTATGAATGTTTTATGCAATGGCAGCCAATCAGATGCATGAGATTTTCCAAAGGGTAACATTAGAGTGGAAGGTGAGGGTGAGGAAGAATTTAAATTTATGGTGGCATGGGGGGGGGGGAGACAAGACCAGCCCAATCTTGATGACATGCAATGAAGATAAAAGGACATGGAAACTCAAGCAGAAAATATTGGTGAGGAGAGAAGCCATGGAAGAACTGGCCTACTGAGTGCAAATGGAATGCTTGTATAGTGCCACCTATTGGCTGTAAATAACAAAGTGGCAGATAAACTGATTTTCAGCCATTGGCGAAGCATTCAAATATACCATTGTCTAATCCCTTTCACTTGAATGGGAAACATATGATGTGGGCATTTAGAGTTGAAAAGGGCTAGTTCCAGTGCTTTAATATATTTCCTATACAAGTGAAAAGAAAAACAGAGAAGAATCCAAGTGTTCCAGGGGTATAAGGGCAAATAATCAGAATGCGGATCCATGTACTCCAATAAACGCACAACCTGACACACAGTAGAGCAGAATCTCATTTCATTTTGACACATGGCCCTTGTGATTCTCTTGGGGCCCCCCAGCACCTGGTCAAAACTGTAAGAAAATTGCCTTGACTAGTTAGCTAAAAAATTATCATAATCTCCAGCCTTGCCTTCCTACCGCCCGGTGCAGCCGTAGGGACCTACCCTTTCACCAAAGCAGTGAAATGTAGCTAATGAATAAAGATGCTGTCGCTGATCACTTACTGAAAGGGAAAGATGTCTTCATCTGGGAGCATAATTCACTTTAAATGGATTTAAAGTGATACTGACGTATTTGCGGGTTTATTCAGGAGCATGCTGGTACACTAAGTTGTTCCTAAGTGTTAAACTATCACTTGGCTTTTTCCTACCCCTCTGATACAGTACCTGAGGGGTGGGTCTCCTG
This sequence comes from Xenopus laevis, assembly GCF_017654675.1. Classification (NCBI taxonomy): domain Eukaryota; kingdom Metazoa; phylum Chordata; class Amphibia; order Anura; family Pipidae; genus Xenopus; species Xenopus laevis. The sequence continues at coordinate 16,657,739 of NC_054388.1, read as the reverse complement.
GCACCTCTTCAGCCATGGCTTCTGATGGTGGGTGGGCAAAGTCACATTAGGCTGAAGCACATTCAAGGGGGTAATCAATGGATGAAAAACATTTATTCCTATAAAAAGCTCAAATGCAAGGGTGGAGGGTGAGTTTTATGTTTGGAGGGGCTAATTAAAGACATTTTTGACAAATGCCTTCATAGTATTCCAGGGATATAAATGCAGTACTGGTTCCTTGTATAATACCCCAGAACACATACCAGGATACATACAGTGGCAATTCCATGTATAATGGCCCAGAATATATAGCAGTATAAATGCAGTGCCAATTCCACGTTTAGTATCTCTGTTCTACATAGGGAATATCAAAATCTGCCCATACTGCAGTTTGCCAGTTTCTGATGAACTGAGGCTGATATTAGGGCAGAAACTGCTTTTGCTCTAGTGAGTGTGGCGCCGACTGTATCCACATATTGATGTGGGGAGGGGTTGGACAAAGCTGTAGCCAGTGAAAGAATTAGAAAATCCAGAGGGCCAGAGCAAGTAACCCATCAGGGCATTTAAACATTCATAGAGGAGGTAAGTGCCAAGCACAGATGGAAAGTGTGGTGTTTATACAAAGGGCCTTTAGGTGTTACTGTGCACAAGAGTTATACTGTGTACATTCTATACTGCTTAAAAGTATTCGAGTTGAAGCTACTGTTGAAGATTAATGGTCGCATGAACCTGCTAATAAAGCACTGTTATACTCTACTCAACCTCAGCCACAAAAACATAACAGAAAGTAGACAAAATGTGTGAAATCTCCTCTACGTGTATAAATGAAACGTGCTGAAAATGTCACTTTGTGCCAAATTTCTATTCGATATACTGTATTTCCCTTAATAAGTGGAATCTGGGTTATTTGTTGCAGAGTGTGCAAGTCATATTCACTATAGATTATCAAATGTTAAACAAGTGTCCCTCTTTTTTCCCCCAAGTGCCGACGGTGACTTTGCCATTACCCATCTCACAAAAGCTCATCTCTTCCATGATGGTCGAATCAAGTGGATGCCACCAGCAATCTACAAGAGCTCTTGTAGTATCGATGTCACCTTCTTCCCCTTTGACCAGCAGAACTGTACCATGAAGTTTGGCTCTTGGACTTATGACCGAGCCAAGATAGATCTGATCAGCATGCAAAGCCATGTTGACCAGCTGGACTATTGGGAGAGTGGTGAGTGGGTCATTGTCAATGCTGTGGGCAACTATAATATCAAGAAATATGAGTGTTGCACAGAGATTTATTCAGACATAACCTATTCCTTCATCATCAGACGACTACCATTGTTCTACACAATCAACCTCATCATTCCCTGTCTTCTGATCTCCTTCCTCACTGTGCTAGTCTTTTACCTCCCATCTGAGTGTGGAGAGAAGATCACGCTCTGTATATCAGTGCTTCTTTCCTTGACTGTCTTCCTTCTCCTCATAACTGAGATCATTCCTTCAACATCTCTTGTCATCCCTTTGATTGGAGAGTACCTACTCTTTACTATGATCTTTGTGACCCTCTCCATCATCATCACTGTCTTTGTGTTAAATGTGCATCACAGATCCCCACGTACACACACCATGCCAGCCTGGGTCCGTAGGACATTCCTGGATGTGGTACCTCGAGTTCTCTTCATGAAGAGACCAGCGAAAGACAATTGCAAGAAATTAATAGAGTCTCTTCATGTAGGGAGCTTCAACCCCCCACCTAAGCTTTGGTCTGAGAGTGACATTGAACCAGCATTTCCTAGTTCATCATCTGCCAGTCCCACCAGCCAACAACCATCTCCAACTTCTTCCTGTTGTCATCAGCTGGAACACAATACTCAAGTAGTTTGCAAGTCCCCATCAGGACAGTATTCCATGTTGTGTGAGGAATCTGCTTTAACCAGTTGCCCTTCTCCAAAGCCTCAGACTAAGTTACTGTCTGAGGCCCAGCCAAATTTAATGCCTAAGCTTCGCTCTGTAAGCGTGCAGCAGATGTACACCCCCAAGGAAGCAAATGAAGGCACAGTCCGGTGCCGATCAAGAAGCATTCAGTACTGCTACTTGCATGAAGATTTCTCCCAGACTAATGGCCAGGCGAGCAGTTCCCCAGTAGCCCAAAAATGCAATGTGAATGAGCCACAGCCAGAAAGTCACACCTCTCCATGCGTGTGTAAGCCCAAAAACCAGGAGAAGCAAGCCAACACAAGTCAAGGTGCCAAAACAGTCAATGCCAAAGAACACCATGTACTGCTTATGTCTCCCTCACTTAAGCTGGCTATAGAAGGGGTGCAGTATATCGCAGACCACAAGAAAGCAGAGGATGCTGACTTCTCTGTGAGTATGATGAACACTTTCTATCATGGTGTGCATTTTCCTTAAATTATCTTATCAATGTGAGTATTTATCCAAATGTTCCATAGAATGGGAAGAATGAATGAACTCCCAATCATAAATATAGGCCAAAACGTTATTCCTAGGGACTATTTGTTGACCCTGCACCCAGGCATATCTATCATCTGTATCGTGAGTGCCGAAAACCTCTGGAATATAAAGGGATTTTATACCCTTTGGAAAATCCTTTTCTAGTAGACCTGAACTGTCAGTGCAAACATGTGGGTTGGAAAGAGAGCAAGGAGTTATCATCATCAAAAACATCCCCCAGGCATTTTACCCCACAGTGTACCCACAGTTGTGGGTCAGGGACTGAAACCAACTCCTGTAGAGCAGGGTTAAACCATAGCGGAGTGTGTGGGGACATAGACCCAGGGCCCTGATGTAATCTAGCCAAACCCCTCTGCCATGCCCTTACTGTGTTATGTATCATAGGGGTAAGGAAAGGAACACCCGGGGGTTTCCTGTAAACCAGATTTCTTAGCCCTTCCAGTGAACCCACCAACTGTGCCTCAAGTAATGTCACTGGATCCTCCGGATCAGTACCAAGCCAGCGCTTAACTGATGTCAAGTGGGCAGCCAGGAAATATCCTAGCATGTCCGGCGCTGCCAAACCCCCTTCCATAAGTGGAGAGGTCAATACTTTATATTGCACCCTGGGAGCCCCTGGCGACCAATAAAGTCTAGTTAGTTGGCTTTGGAGATCCCTAAAGAACCCGGACGGCATCCATATGGGGGACTGACGGAAGAGGCAAACATGTGGGTTAATGTCATCTCATCTCTGGAGGCAGGACAGAAGAGAAATTCTCTTGACCCCCACACCCCAGTATATAAGGTCTGGCTCCACCTCCCCTTGTCAGTCCGTTTGTAAAGCTTATTGAGGTGGAGTATCTCAGTGAACGGAGCAAGTAAGGTCAAGAGACAAGTTAGTAACATATAAGGAATCTAGTCTCCACTGACCCATACTAAAATCAGCCTGGGTGGGACTTTTCGGGCCTACATGAACAGTTTTTACTGTGCTACTGCAGCCTGTAACACCTTGCGGCCAAACACAGCTGAAGTTGAAGAAAAACATGTAGTTTATAAAACTTTATAAAGGTGTTTGGAGAAGCCCAAGTGGTTGCCCTGCATATTTGTTCAGGTGTAGCCAAGTTCTGCAAAGCCCATGAAGTACTTGCTCTAGTAGAGTGAGCCTTGACTTGAAAAGGCTTTGGTCTCTACTAACCATCTATCAATGGGTTGTTTGGAAACTCATTGGCCTTGTGGAGTTGTGGAGTATGATATCAGCAAAGAGTCTGATTTCTGTAGAACTGCAGTTCGTTTTAGAAATGCTTGAACTGCTCTCATCACATCTAGTTTGTGTAATTGTTTCTCTTTATCATTAGCTGGGTTTGGGGACAGGGATGACTAACTCCTGATTGATATGAAAACCAAAGACTACCTTTGGAAGGAAACCTGGTACCCTTCTGATGACAACTTTATCCTGATGCATAACCAGCCATGGTTCTTTGTAACAGAGCGCTGACATTTTTGATGCCCTCTTAGCTGACGTGATTGCTATAAGGAATGCCAACTTTAGGGACAATCACTTAAGCTCACATGAGTTTATTGGCTCGAAAGGAGGTTTCTGTAGTGTGGCGAGTACCATTGGTAAATCCCAAGGAGGAGTAGGGTCCTTAAAGGGTGGTCTGGCATGTAGAACTCCCTGTAAAAAGCGTTGTATGGTGGAGTCTTCTGTCCACATTTGAAAGTGCTGATAAATCCAAGATTTGAGACTTTAGAGTGTTAAGTGCAAGTCCTCTAGTAAAGCCATCTGTAAGGAAATCTATGATTACCTTTGTTGTACTAAATGTTGAACACCAGGTAAGAAATGTATACCATACTTTGTGGTATGCTTTTGTGGTGGATGGCTTTCGGGCTTGGAGAAGTATCTTTATGGTATAAACCTTCTTTGTGACAATAGTTGGGTTTCAAGATCCAGACTGTCAAACTGAGCATGGCACAGTTGTGGTGTCTGGCTGGACCCTGAATGAGGAGGTCTGGTCATAGAGGTAATCGCCACGGTTTGGACACTATGTTGACTAAGTCCGTGTACCATAGTCTGTTCAGCCAGTCGGGCGCAATGAAGATGGTTGTGACTTGTTCCTGTTGTATCTTGGTAATTATTCTGGGAAGGATTGCCAGTGGTGGGAACGCATACACCTTGTTGAAGGTCCATGGAATTACCAGTGCATCTGGTCCTGGAGCAATAGCAGGGAAGTTTGAAATTGTGTCTGGACACTAAGATATCTACTGTATGTCTGGTAGGCCCCAATTTTGTACTAGTTTTGCGAATACCTCATCATGCAGTGCCCATTCCCTTGGTCTATTGTCCGTCTGCTGAGGAAGTCCGCTTCCCAGTTCAAAACTACTGGAATGAATACTGCGGATATGACTGGGACTGTGTTTTCTGCCCATGTCATCCAGGGCCATTTTAAGGCCTTGGTGGGCCCTGGGCAAAGAGTCAACTAGTGGGTCCCCCACACCAGAAAATTTTTAAAACCGTCCCACCTCCCAGAGTTTCCTCCCTCCATCTTCCTCCCTGTGTGCGTCCCCTCCCTCCATCTTCCTCCCACCCTGTGCCCCCTCCTTCCATCTTAATCCCTGTGTGTGTCCTCTCCTTCCGTCTTCCTCCCTCCCTGCGTCGCCTCCCTCCCTGTGTGAATCCCCTCCTTCCGTCTCCCTCTTTGTGATGGAATGAAGTAGCTGTTGCGTTGGTTTAATAACCAGATGTGTTGTTGCATGAATTGTATACAGATCTCTGTGTCTGCTTTCGCCTGCGTTATTGACTGAGCTCTCAGGAGTAAATCATACAGGTATGGTAGGATGTGAATTCCTGTGCGTCGTTGGTGTGCCATAACTGCTGCTAAGACCTTTGTAAATACCCGTGGAGCAATGCAGAGGCCAAAGGGTAGGGTTGTGAATTGAAAGTGCTGGTCTCTGATGGCAAATCTCAGGAATGGTTGTGACTTTGGGTGAATCGGTATGTGCAGGTAAGCATCCAGCAGGTCGATTGATGTCATGAAATTGTCGGCTTCCATCTTGAACTTGTGGTTGGAAACTAATGCGTTTTTAGGTTGACTGGCCTGAAGGAGTGTTCCTATTTTCTCACCAGAAAGAGGGTGGAGTAGAAGCCGTGAAACTTTTGAAGTTCTGGAACTGGGGCAATAACTCCTGCTTGTAGCAGAGAGGCAATTGCGAGATCTAATGCCTTGCTTCTTAGCGGGGAGGGAATAGACTGATCAAATCGTTTTGGAGGGGGCTGAGAAGGGAATTTTGTATCCGAATTGGATGATTTGTAGTATCCATTTGTCTGTGACATGTGTCTCTCAGTAGGAGAGGAATTGTATTAAGCTGGCCATATACCATAGGACCCACTCGTTTGGCGACATTGCCAAGCGAGCAGATCTTTCCCCGATATGCCCAATAACATAGGGCTATATTCCAAACGTTCAGCCCTAGGGCGGAACGATTGGATTACAACGAGGAGCAATGGGCTCCAACAGGTCGATCGCTGGACAAATTAAACCTTCCTGATCTATATCATGGCCAGATATCGGTCGGGAAGACCCGTCGGAAGCCCCCATACATGGGCAGATAAGATACTGAATTGGTCTAAAGGACCGATATTGACATCTTAATCTGCCCATGTATGGACACCTTTAAGTGACCTCCTACCCAGGACTCTTGTTGAGGTGAGTCATGAGGATATGGATTTTGGGGCAGTCAGTTTCCTGGATTGCCTCGCTGGTTGCTGTCATTGTGTTCTATATCTCCGTGATCCCTGGTCAGCGTTGGAATTGCGAAAGGAAGAGCATTGAGAGATCGAAAGTAGACCATGGTTTCTTGTTTGAAAAACTATTTGGTTGGTCTAGTTGTCCTTTCTTCCCCATTGGAAGGAATGTACTCTTACCCCCTGTTGCCTCTGTAATTATTTGTTTCAAATCTGGCATAGCCATAAAGCCCTTCTGGCACCCACTGTACGAGTTGTGGATCTTGCCGATAGTCGGGCTATATCGAATGCAGAATCTGCTAAGAAAACGAGTGTAGTATGAAGTTTATCCACCTCTGCAGCTAATTGTTGTGCTGATTCAAGTGGTTCAGTTCCTGGGCCCAATGTTTTGCTGCATGTGCCAGTCCCGCAGCTGCAGTTGCTGGGTGTAGGATTGCTGCTGATTGTGCATAAGCTCTTTGAAGAGCTGACCCCACTTTTTTGCCCTTGGGGTCTTTAAAAGCTGCTTCCTCTGTTGGGAGAGCAGTTTGATTTGACAGGTGTGCAACTGCAGAATCAACTTTAGGGGGTTTATCCCATATCTTACCCTGCAATAGGGTAGGTGTTGTAAAATCGCTTGGTCAGGGGCGATCTGCCAATGAGGCGAGCTGAGGCGCTCACCTCAGGCGGCAGCGCAAGCTAGGTTTCCAGGGGCAGCAAAAAGCCACTCCTGGTGCATTTAAGAGCCGAATTTCCGGTTTTTAAACCGGAAATTCTGCTTTACTAGGGTGAGAGAGCGCAATTGTGCTCTCCACACTAGCGTTGCTGCCTCCCCCCCAGAAATGTAATCGGGCTGGGGGGTGGCATTACTGGAGCCGCCTCAGGCAGTAATGTGAACAGAAACGGCGCTGCGCTTGATCAATGCTGATTGGCGATCTGGATGACCATTCAGTGTCTATAGTTTGAGTGATTGCTTATACTGGGAAAGAACCTGTTTATTTTTCTGTTGCACTCCTAGTACTTTATCTGCTTTAGAAACTGCTACTGACTCATCTTAAATTTATAGAGGCCCCATCATTGCCTTTAAGAGTTTGGATGAGACCTCCGGTCTGGCTTTTTTTCTGGCATTTGTTTGCCATAGGGGAGCTGGTAGCACCCTGCTGTTGCCCCTCGTCATTGTAGGTATTGAACAGAGATTTATTCTCTGGAGTAGCAGTGATCTGAAGTGACAAGATCGGTGCCTCTGATGGATTACAGTCAGAACAATAATTTTGTTCGGATTTCCTTAGTGTGTGTCTGCATTTCCTGCATTTCAACACTTTTTTTCTGCCCTTTTAGTCGGTTTCTTAGTGGATTTGGCAGAATCTGATCTTTTCATGGTTCTGTTAATACAGAGCTCTAGTAATGGGCTAATTTAATCGGCAGGTGCGAATTCGCAGCAAATTTCCGAGTCTCGCCGCCTGCGAATAAATTTTCAAAATTGCGTAACAGCAAAAACTTTGCGAAATGCGAATTTCAACGCCAGCTTCAAAAATATTTGACCCCGGAGATAATTCCGACGCCGGTGACAATTTCCGATGCCGGCGACAATTAATAGGAGCCCATTGACTTTAATGCACGTCAGAATTGTCGCCGGCATCAAAATAATTTTGACGCTGGCATCAAAATTCGTGTTTCGCAAATTTTTTTGCCGTTTCGCAAATTTCGTGGAAAATTCTCAAATTTTTCGGCGAAGTGAAACGGGAGAAATTCGCCCATCACTGCAGAGCTCTTATTGCACAGTGGAGCTGTAGACAGGGTCGGATTCACATACCAGATACCCCCAGGCCTGATGATGTTTGTCGCCCCCATCCCCTCCCTTTTATTTGCGCATATTTCCATTGTCTGGACTGGAGCAATGGGGAATAGGTGCAAGAGAGATTTAAAAAACTATTTTATCTCCTGCGCATCCATAGTGTTACTGAACCAATATGAGTATGGTTGCGCAGCATGCCTCCCCCTAAAATACTGCCACCCAAGGCCTGGCCTTTCCACAACTCCAGGCCCAGCTGTAGAGCCGTGTGATGTGTCTCATGTGCTTTGCTGCAGAGTGTAAAATACTCTGTGCACCTCTGCTGAACTTCTCCAGTGTGTGTGAAGCAGCGTTGAGATGTCCGCGCGTTTTATGATGTCATGACGTCAGATGCGTGACAAGCGTAGTGACATCGCTCCGTTTTGAGGCTTGAGTCAAAAAAATGTCGTGCACTTCAAATTTTCATTGCACGCATGACGTGAATGGTGCGAAAAGCTCCCGCGAAAAAAGGCGCCAAAACCAGGTACCACACTGGTCGCCCTAAAAGGTAGGGGAGGGACTGTAACAAACTGTAGTTCTTTTTACCCTCACCTTATCAAGTTAAACTGAAATTGTTGGCCGTAAGGAGTAATAAATAGGTAACTCAGCATACCTTTTAACTCCAATACAAGTGCTACTGAATGGTATTGGCCTACCAACAGCATGGTGTGCACTGAGTCCACTTGCTGTGATCTAAGCAAGAAGGGAATTACTGGCCTTTAAATCTGGATGCCTTGTGTTCCTTTGTGCAGCATCTAAGGCTGATGTGCTTCAGGTGATTCCGCTTGCTGCACAACGCTAGCAAGGAGGGAAAGTCCCCATACGTTGAGAGACAGCTCTGCATGTCCCCATCCTTGAAGGTAAAAATCGAAAACTAAGACGAAGAAAATAAGTATAAGAGGAAAACTTTTCTGTCCTTCACCTCCGAGACAGGACAAAGAACTGGCAAGGGAAGGTGGTGCCAGATCTTATATACTAGGGGAGGGGACAAGAGACTAAAGGTGGCCATACACGGGCATACTTTTATCATTCTGCGGTGAACGGTCGCATTGTTAAACCATACCTCCCAACATTTTGGAAGTAAAAAGAGAGACAACATTTTTTTCCGCACGTAGCGCTGCAACATTTTTTGGACACGTCCATTTTTGTGGCCACACCCTCTAATTACCATGTTCATTTTACAAAATTTGGCAGGTTAGGAAAGTTCTATATGATCAGGGGCCAGTGAAGGGCCAGCGAGTTCTTTCCCCAATGTCTCCGTATTGGAAATATATAAAATTACATGAGTTGCCTCGAGCAGTCAGTAGGAAATGAATCCTGACTATTTGTATGTTACTGCTGATGCTGCAATCGGAAACGTATATAGGGAAATAGTTATTGGATTTTTACTAAATACTCTGCTCAGATGTATTGCTTAGTATCTAATTAGTATCCTTAATGCCCAATACTGAGCATGAATATTCTATATCATATGGCAGTCAGGTTATGGCATTCCCTACCAGAAATTTGTGATTCATTGCTGGGGAGGAAAGGAGATTTCATCAGCAGCATTGGAAGGGGATCATTACTGTAAAGCCAGTCAGGTTATGGAATTCCCTACCAAGAGAGGGGTAATGAGTTATTTATTGATGAGGAGTAAAGGAGATTTTACCATCAGCATAGGAAGAGAGAATACATATGACCCTCTGCTATAGGGCTTTCTATATATTGGTCTCTAGGGGGTGTTGATAAGGGCCCGGTTATTAATAGGGTCTCAGCTTAGAGAGGTGGGCTTGCTGTTCTTTTGTGGCTCACTAGCCTGGGTGAGTCAGTGCCGGCCATTATGAGACAGGCACAAGCTGGGCTTCCTGATAAGGCTGAAAGAAGCCTGTTGTGTCGGTGCACACACAGTGTTATAAAGTGGGCACCCAGCCTGCAATCATTTTGTCTCTTTCCATGTGAAGTGGCTCTTATCTATCTTGTGCGTGTCAGTCCTCCTCCTTCTCTCTAAAGTTTCACAACCGTCTGCCTTGCTCTTCAGATACCCTTCTGCCCTTCTTACTATTCTGAGCGTGACTGTCCCCGGCACATCAGCCTCCCGCACAAATATCCGGTGCACCTACAGATTAAAGGAGAACTGTCACCAGCAATAAGTCAGGCTCAATTCATCTGAACAGACACCTTTACTCTTCTGTGCCATTTTTATCTCCCTGTGCAGCTGCTCTAACCTGTAAGCTATAGAAATCCATTGCGAGTGAGAAGACAAGGCCACTTATCTGCTTACTATACACACGTGTGATTATTCCTGTCTCTAAAGGAGATGCTCCCCCCTAGGAAAAAATGCAGCTAAATTATATCAGGCTCCTGTGAAAGTCATTCACGGCTGTGGGATGAAATTGCCACTTCAAAAGCGAGTCTCATCAAATTCTCCTTCTACCCCAGTGGCGCATTTAGAAATGCATCTGTTTTGTCCATTGATAGGCAACCTAGTGAGATCGGCAGCTTCTATTTATAAGAACTAGAGGTGTCTTTTAAGAGAGAATGCTTCCCACTAGGCAAGCCATATGGCAGCTTCTAGCTACATGCATAAAGACAAATATGTATCAACGCCATGTTCTGTACCCACAATGAGTGTGTAAAGGAAACAGTATGGCAGCTCCCATCCATAGGTGTAAACACACAGAAGAAATGTTCCATTTGCTGATATTTCCCCTCTCATCCTCAGGTGAAGCAGGACTGGAAATACGTCGCCATGGTGATCGATCGCATCTTCCTGTGGATGTTCATTATTGTCTGTTTGCTGGGAACGGTTGGACTCTTTCTGCCACCGTGGTTAGCTGGAATGATATGAACCGGACCCCCCTACAAACACGGGCATGTTTCAGAGAGAGACTGAGAGAGGGAGGTGGATCTGGAAGGAGGAGAATGACTTACATTGTGGGGGGGGGGTTAAAGATGGGGCTGTCCATAATTGATATAAAAATCAGTTTATATGTTGGCCCTCATCTATTGTTAAACTACAGGCAGGTGCCTAGCTAATGGAGGAGGGATGTAGGTTGGGCAACATTCATACTGTGCTGAGATAATCCATTGCTGTCACAATTTTTGTCCTACTCTCTCCATTCTGCACTATTGTTGTCACATTTCCCTACTGTCTCATATTGTTCAATCTCCATCCAGCCCTTCTGTGTCCATCTTGTTAATTTGTCTCTATTTCCCCTACTTTCTCCATCTTATCTTTGTCTCCATCTTCCCCAAGTGTCTTCATCTAGCCCTACTGTCTCCATTCAGCCCTACTTTGTCCATCTTGTCCTTTTGTCTCCTTCTTGCCCTTTTGTCTCCATCTAATCCCACTTTCTCCATCTTCCCCAACTATCTTCATCCAGCAATTCTGTGTCCATCTTGTTCTATTGTCTCCTTCTTGCTCTACTGTCTCCATCTTCCCCAACTGTCTTCATCTTGCCCTACAGTCTCCATGCAGCCATTTAGTCTTGTTGTCTCCATCTTCCCCAATTGTCTCCATCTTGTTCTTTTGTCTCTTTTTCCCCTACTTTCTCCATCTTATCATTCTGTCTCCATCTTCCCCAACTGTCGTCATCTTGTCCTACTGTCTCTATTTAGCCCTTTTGTGTCCATCTTGTCCTATTGTCTCCTTCTTGCCCTATTGACTCCATATAATCCTTCTGTCTCCATCTTCCCCAACTGTCTCCATAAAGCCTTTCTGTGTCAATCGTGTCTTATTGTCTCCATCCAGCCCTTCTATGTCTATCTTGTCCTTTTGTATCCTTCTTGCCCTACTGTCTCCATCTTGTTCAGTTGTCTCTATTTTACCCTATTTACCCTTATCTATTTAAAAGGTGTGGCTGAAGATGAATTGCATGTTGTAATGACATTAGAATTATCATGGCCTACAATAGCTGAGTGCGTGACCGTGTGCGTGAGAGTGTGTAACACTTTGGTATAAATATAAATATTTAAGTTCCTATTGAACTCGCATGACTGGCTCCCAGCATTTTCAGTGCTCTAGAGGGCAGCCTGAAGGCACACAGACATTTCTCTACCTTTCCAAGCAGAAAATCATAATATCTGCCCCTCACTGCTAACTGCAAGTTTTGTAGGGTTCCCTGCTGGTAAATTAATAAATATGATTTGGGGGTCACTTTGTCGCCTTGTTTTACTTTAACAGCTCCCTGTGTATCATACCTGTGTATAGGGAAGCCACAGAGAACTACTTGTATCCTTGCTGGAGATCAGCTGGGAGATGAGAGACTGTGAGACAAGGAACTGTGCCAGTGAGACAGAGGACTGTCCCAATGAGAGAAGGGGCTGTGGGCACAGCTGTAAGACACCAGGGGGAAATCTGGTTCATTTTATGTGTGACTCTGGGGGTAGCTGGCAGGGGGGCATCATGACTTTCCATAAAACTCATGTGCCAAGCGTGTGCAGGCTCATCCCTGAGACATGGCTCTCTCTCTGTTTGGCTGTTGATATCCCATGCGGCACAAGAGAGAAGATCCCAATACATGGTTCTGTTAAAAGTCTCTGGGACTCTTATTTAAACACCTTTCCGTTGGGACGCATCCTCATTTCACACCTCTCAGGTTTCAAAAATAGAAAGTCACATAGGAAGGCGCATTGTGACGTCCATACAAGAGGGAGAGAGATGGAGCTCAAGCAGAGGGAATGAAAAAGTGATAGGCTAGGAAATATGAAGCTGAATTCAGTGACTGCACCATCAGCCTTGAAAGAGTGATCACCTCCCTGTGTGACTCTGGGGTCAGAACTCAGAATTTAATCCGGTCACCCACAGCAACAGCCCAGAGCAGGTATGGTGATAAGAAGCATGGCCTGGGCACAGCAGGGCCATGGTTGGGGTCAGGGAGTGGGACAGGGAGTCTGTGACTCAAGCAGAGGGTTGGACTAGAATACTCTGATGGAAGCTTACAGGAGGAGACCAGGGACAGTGCCAGGGATATGAATTTTGGGAAGGCTCTAACAATAGAAACGTAAATGTTTCGGAATGTTTTGGAATAATCACACACAGCCATGTTAGGCTGCACATTTGCTGGGGATCAGCCATTCCCTTGGACCATAATTTAAAAGCAAAAGCACACAAAGTATTGCAGTTGGTCATTATTAATGTCCATTCATAACGTTTGCTGTATGTAGGTAGCAGATACAATGACTGGGATGAGCAAGCAATGACATTGCAGGAGGGAAACAGTGCCTCAGAAATATACCCAAACCCAAAAGCTAAATTCCTGTGATACTTATTTGAGAGGTAAAGTGAGCTGCTGCTTAGTAAATCCTACGCTATGGTAAAAATGCCCACTTTCTTCACAATTGTATCATACCTACCTCCTGTTTCCAGATTCCAGGCAGCCCAGGTGGTCCTTGTTGCCCAAAGCTTCCAGGGGCTCCTGAGGGACCTTGCATACCAAGGGAGCCAATAGGGCCAGGTTCCCCAAATACCTCTGTCCCTGGGGGACCTGAAAGAGATGAGAAATTCTGGGGGAGGGGGCTAAAAAGGGTTCATTTTCACATGGAGAACACAAACATTCACTGTTAACAGTGACACAATAAAAGAAAATTTCAAATGTTGGAAAGTTATCGAACAGAAGCACAGGAACTTTCCAGACTAATATATGGGGAGATTCGGGGAGATTTAATCGCAATGCAGGAGGGCCTGGTTTCCTCGCGAGGGAACTTCGGAAAACGAAGCGCACCGAGTGCCATCCTACTGGCGATTTTTCATTATAGCCGGCGGGAGGGTAGGGGAATGCAGTTTGGGGAGATTGTCGCCCCGGAGAAGAGGGGATTTGTCGCCGGGGAGTCTAATCTCCCCGAATTTGCCCATGTGCCCTTACCCTTTTTCTGAAGAGAATATGACAATGAAAATCAGCGGCTAGGTTTTAAGTAACAAAATTATGTGATTTGGGTGGGAGAGTAGAGAAGTCTGCTAATTAGCAGTAAGGTGTAAGAAGTGAAACGAACATTCGGATTCACCCGATATCGCCCGGCCTTTATTTGGCATATCGTGTTAATATCCGATCGTTTGGTAAATGAGCAAATCTAATAGTGTATGGCCACCTTAAGTCTACAATTAGGGATGTAGCGAACGTCGGAAAAAAAGTTCGCAAACATATTCGCGAACTTGCGCAAAAATGCGAGCGGTTCGCGAACGGTTCGCGAACCCCATAGACTTCAATGGGAAGGCGAACTTTAACATCTAAAAAAAAAATTTCTGGCCAGAAAAATGATTTTAAAGTTGTTTAAAGGGTGCAACGACCTGGACAGTGGCATGCCAGAGGGGGATCAAGGGCAAAAATGTATCTGAAAAATCTGCCTGTGTGTGCTTGGAAGAGATAGTGTAGGGGGAGAGCTGTTAGTGATTTCAGGGACAGATGATAGTAAGTTTGCTGGCTAGTAATCTGCTTGATACTGCTCTGTATTGGAGGGACAGAAGTCTGCAGGGATTTGAGGGACATTTTAGCTTAGGTAGCTTTGCTGGCTAGTAATCTACTGTTCTCTTTAAACAACTGCCATACGTTGACCTTGTAGGCATTGTTTGCTCAGTTTTTTTGGACGCAGCCACTGAAGCACAGTTGCCAGAAAAAATATGCCATATAAATGCTGAAAATAGTAATTTTTTCGCCATACGTTGACCTTGTAGACATTGTTTGCCCAGTTTTTTTGGTTGCAGCCACTGAAGCACAGTTGCCAGAAAAAATATGCCATATAAATGCTGAAAATAGTCATTTTTTGCCATATACGTTGAGTCAACGTATGGCAAAAAATGACTATTTTCAGCATTTATATGGCATATTTTTTCTGGCCTCTGTGCTTCAGTGGCTGCGGCCAAAAAAACTGGGCAAATAATGCCTAAAAGGTCAACTTATACACTACTACAGCGATGGATACGGATTACGTAAAATATATTATGGCTGCTTGAAAAAAGTCACTCCGGTGTTTTTTCTGGAGACGGTAATATTATGGATATTTAGACAGAATGTGAACAAGGTCACACAGCTAGATGGCAGTTGGTTGAATAACACACTGGGCAAAAAATGCCTACAGGGCAAATAATGCCTAAAAGGTCAACTTATACACTACTACAGCGGTAGTAAAATAAAAAAAAGTA
The DNA here is from genome assembly GCF_017654675.1 of Xenopus laevis. NCBI lineage: Eukaryota > Metazoa > Chordata > Amphibia > Anura > Pipidae > Xenopus > Xenopus laevis. The sequence continues at coordinate 16,642,643 of NC_054388.1, read as the reverse complement.
AAATAAAAAAAAATGAATATTAAAAAAAAAAAATTAAAGTTGGTGCTGCTGAACTACTAGGAGCAGCAGATTAGCACACCAGTCCCACTCCCCAACACTGCTAGACTAATAGCACTGGGCTCTTATAGTAGTAGTAGTAGTAGTAGTAAAACAACAAAAAAATAAATAAAAGCAGTCCTTACAAGGACTACTGTTATTGCAGCAGTCAGCAGATGAGATCAGAAGCAGGACAGCTGCCCACTGCAGCTACATACAGAGCACTGCAGTAGAAGGTAGATTACTAGCCAGCAAAGCTACCTAAGCTTAAATGTCCCTCAAACCCCTGCAGACTTCTGTCCCTCCAATAACAGAGCAGTATCAAAACGATTACTAGCCAGCAAACTTTCAACTGTCCCTGAAATCACTAACAGGCAGCAGCTCTCTCCCTACACTATCTCTTCAGCACACACAGGCAGAGTGAAAAAACGCTGCAGGGCTTCGGTTTTTATAGGGAAGGGGAGTGGTCCAGGGGAGAGCTTCCTGATTGGCTGCCATGTACCTGCTGGTCTGGGGTGAGAGGGCAAAAAAAAGCGCCAACAATGGCGAACCCAAAATGGCGAACGTCGCGCGACGTTCGCGAACTTCCGGCGAGCGCGAACACCTGATGTTCGCGCGAACAAGTTCGCCGGCGAACAGTTCGCGACATCTCTATCTACAATAAATCTCTAAGGATCATTTGCAGGAACAGGGATCAGTATTAGTTGGACCTTCTCTGATTAACTGGTTAATGGTTGACAACTTGCTTATCAAACTAGGCTACTGTAGTCTTATAGCTATAATGCAGTTTAATTACTCTCCATTCTCCTTATCTGTTAACAGCCCAATGGCTATATGGTCTCTCTGGGTAATAGTGTAGATAAATGATTAATTAGGTATACAACACTTAGGGGCAAGGCATACACTATGAACTTTGATTAATTGTTGTAATGGTAGCAAATGGTCCTGTTTCCTATTGACTTTAATTGGATATTGACATACAGATGCCCCACGCATAAGTTTCTAATAACATTAATCACTTAATTAGTACGTTAGGCTGTCCCAGACTGTTATTAAGATTTTCTAATTATCAGTCAATAAAACTGTCCTCTAATGAGCAACATGTGCTTTCATTATACTGTACATTACAAGAAGCTTTTGTTAGGAAGACAAATTAAACCAGCGTGTGTTTAATTAGCCCAGGCTTCAGGCCACATGCATACTTTCCCTTTATATGTGATATCGCCAATCATTTTTAGAGTGCTCACAGGGGAACACACCACTCAGATCTATAGCTATGCACTGAAATCAGTCTGAATGTTCTAATTCTGCATTTTAAAGAGCATCACCTGCTTTCAAACCAAATATTTCTTGCAACTTCTAAAAGGTATGAATCATTTTGTCCAGTCCATTGACCAATGGACTAGACAAAATTATTACCAAAACAATAAGCCACCAGCAGACACTGGTCTCTCATGCTGTACCCTATCAAACCCCATAAAGCAATACAATCTGCTGTTTTATCCTTTTATAAGTTGTAAGGAACTTGCGGGGTCTGTGGAACCTTAGTAACGCCACTGTATACACATGTGAATCAAATGTTTTTCGGAAGGGCTGTACAAGTCCCAAAACCTTTCATCCACATACATGTGCCTGGATGCACCTTGAATAAATATTGGGAGCACCCCACTTGTAAACTACAGGCACTGATCATTTCTGTTTAGTGAATTATATAGACTGGCGTTGAAGAGGCCAGGGACTGTACTGGCTCCCTTATTTTGTATATTATTGTCCACATAATGAGATGATATTAGTTATAGTAGAGTTGTTCTTCCAGCACCATTTAGAATTTTGAGAACTGCATGGTGTAACGGGCAGCTAAGAGGCTGTTTAAATGTCCCGAAACCTGTTCTAACATTCTGTAGGTTCTATGGAGGGCCTGACCCAGCCGCTGTTCCCCAAGGTTTCATAGAGAGCTTCATAAAGAGAATCTTCTCTTCCCTAATAGATACAGAGGTATTTATAGTAGAGTATCACAGCTCCATGAAGTGATACAGAGCAATGTGACAGAGAAGAGCTGGTTGCCTCAAACAACCAAAACAAATCAATAGTAAACAGAGTGTCCTCTTCGCTTACCCTTGGGCCAGGCGAACCAGCAAGCCCAGTAGTCCCCTACACTCCTTTTATACCCTGAAAGTACAAGGAAATTACTTGACCCATTCCTCAGAGAAGCCATGAATTTATTCCTTAATTTAGTTGTTTCTCTGTGGGTGCCCCGGGCTAGTTTCCCTTTTTACATTGTCCCCAACAGGGATAGCTCTGAGTGCAAAAGGAGCCTCCTGGCATTGTGACAAATAGTTGTGATTTGCTTGACACAGTTACACACTTCATGCACATACGCAGCACATACAGGACACACCAGGCAGCCCTGTTGCTCAGTTCTGCATACTTAGTTGCAACACTTGTTGAACTGACACAACAATTAATTGAAGAGCGGTGACTTTCTCTGCAGTAAGAAAAATTGAAGTGGATTTTGGAAAGGTCACATTTGTCTGGCAAATTCATAAGTCATAATGAGCTGTCGAGTCAGTGTGTTAGAATCTGGAGATAATGAATATTTCTGCTAAATTTTGAGCAGCTTCAGTATCAGACAGGTTTGTAGAAAAACTGAATTTGGATTGCAGGTGTCTCAGGGGATTATGGGAAAGACCGATATACTGTTGCCAGTGTGGGGAGTGCTTAATAAAGGGTTACAGTATGTGCAACAGGAATGATTATTTTACAATCCAAAGGACATGCCCATTTCTGTTCAAATAGGGTTACAGTATTCATATTACTGACTGCTCAGAGTCAGCAATAAGAATAAGTAAAAGATGGATAAATTAAGTAAACCAAGTTACAGAAAGACAAGATGGAGACAGCAGGGCAAGATGGAAACATCAGGACTAAATAGAGACAGTAGAGCAAGATGGAGAAAGTAGGGTAAAATGGTGACAGTAGGACAGTAGGACAAGATGGAGACAGTAGGACATGATGGAGACAGTAGGACATGATGGAGAAAGTAATGAAAAAGTGCAGCAAAATGTTGACAGTAGGGCATGATGGAGACTGTTGGACAGGATGGAGAGAGTAGAATAAGAAGGAAACTGCAGGGCAAGCATGACATGATGGAGACAGTAGGCCAAGATGGGGACAGAAGGGCAAGTATGTAACAGTAGGGCAAAAAAGTGATAGTAAAACATGGTGAGATAGTTGTACAAGATGAAGAGAGTGTGAGGGTGTGGGATTGGTAGTTTAACAATGAGGTGTCAAAGGAGACTAACAATATAAGCAGCATTGTAGTCATGGGTTAGCTCTGCTCTTCAAACAGAATGCAGATGCCTTTGGCAACAATTTAAATAAGGAAAGCAGTGTGCAGAGTCCAAAAATAAGGGTTCATTATTCCCCTTTTTTCCACTTTGCACACTGCTTCCTGATAATATATGACACCTATATTGTGGGACCACAAAGTTTATTACTGATAATGCAATGTAACAATCTACAGACAGATAATGACTGGGGCCTGAACCTTGGATACCATGATACCATCTCTCCCTGACATTCCCTCAGAACCAGGCAGGCCCTAAAGTAATAGGAAAATAGTTAATGGACTGGATGCACACAGTTGGCTAACAGGACCCTCAAGAGAAGAATTTACCTGAAGTCCAGGACTTTCTGTGTCCCCTTTTTCTTCTTTAATTCCCAGTGGGCCCTAAATGAAAAAAAAATAATAAAAAAATGAAGATAACAAGAGAAATACAGAAACAACCCATCATCCCTGGCATAAATACACATGCAAAGTGCCTGCCTTATGGATACCATTGGTCCAGTAACATCCCTTGCATGGCCAGGTGAGCCCATATGACCTCCAGTATCATCAAGTCCCCAGGGTCCATGATTCCCCAGTTCACCCTGAGAACAAGAATAAAACGAGGCGACAAGTTAAACTTGTACAGAGCAAAAATGAATCTAGGTCTGGCTACTTCCCCCTTACAGATCTGACAGAGTCTATTCCCCATGGTGGGCATTATGGTTCTCCAGTAGTGAAATGGAGAGTAAGTCACATCTCATTGCTTCCCCTCCCCTTCTCAGTGACTTACAGAGGGAATAAATCCACATCTCACTTTGTAGAACAATGAGTGCCAAAAATACCTGGTCTCTCTGGAAAATATCACATGATCTGTCATCTGCAATTACAATGGTCCGGCAGTGCTAGAGAATGGCAACAGGGTGCTGACATTACCTACACAGACGATGGGCTTTAACATATATACTAAATTGCAGTGTGAAGCATTCAACAGGCAGTTTGTGTCAGATGCTATCAAAGTGTATCTTCCGTGTTATCGATACTACATTTAGGGGGTTAAATTGGGACAAATGTCCAGTACACCACACCAGTTCTACGTAGGAAGATTGTAGTATAGCAGTGGTGTACAGCAAAATGGTGCAAGAAGCTCAAGTTGTCAACATTAAGGCAAAATAGAGACAGTAGGACTGGGTGGACAGTAGGGCCGAGTCAAAGCAGTAGAACTAAACAATAACAGTAGGACAAGTTGGAGACAGTGGAGGAAGATGAAGACAGTAGGACATCATGATAACAAAATAGGGCAAGATGGACAAAGTAGGTCTAAGTGGTAAAATAGGACATGATGGTGAGAGAATGGAGGCAGTAGGGCATGATAATATCAGTAGGACAAACCTGGAGACAGGTAATACTGTGTCACCCAACCTATATCAACCTATCCTCCACCTTTGGTCCAGGATGTCCCTGTTCACCTTTAGCACCTCTCAGTCCTGTAGGTCCCTGTGGAACAGAAGATGAATAAGAAAAAACATAATTCCAGAGCTTCCAGCCCATTAAGCTTACACTATGATGAGCCCCAGAGCCCAGACTCCACCGACACACAGATATACTGCCTAAAATCCAACTTCTATAGAACGTTTACTGGGGTCCAGGGCATATCTTTCATCTCTCTGTAAAGGTGAGGGAATAATTGAGAAACGGGACAATAGCATGAGATGTCTGGAAGTGGGTGTATGGGAAAAGTGGTTTTATATCATTTCCAGTTTCCAGCACAGATAAGGCAGAAGGCTATTAGAAAAGTACGGATGAGGACATCACAGCAGTTGTCTCTTTCTGGCCAGTCCTCATTGCAGATGGTCCAGAAGGACTGGAGCTGGATCTAGGAGAGAAGCAAAGGAACCTAATAAATGATCACTATCCAACGCTATTTGCCATAGTTCCTCATATTAACATTGGCAGGACGAGCAACAACCTCCAGTCGCCTGCTGCTCTGGAGCAGTTGTGTTAAGTTGTGTTAAGCCTGGTTGCTTCATTTCTGTAAAGCAGATTTTGGTCAAATATTACGTACATTTGTACCTGGTCTGGCAGGATGAGCGATGTCACTAGAATCTGGTAGTGGTTGGGGTACTTCCCTATCATGCATACTCAAATTGCACCTTCATACATTTTGAAGCATCATCTATGTCCACAGTGAAAGATTCTGAACTATTATATTTCTGCCAAAGGGGAGAAATGTGGGGCTATGAATTGTATAGGAGAAAAACTGGGGAGCAGCAAACCCAGCAGTTGTTGAGGGGCCCCAGGTTTTGATGCCCAATGAGAGTCCTAAGTGATGCACAATTTTAATATATGTATTTGACCAGTTTCCCCAAGGTTTAGAGGTTGGGGTGTTTAAATATCAACTTTTAATCTGGGAAGCAACAGATTCAAGTCACTCAGGGGAAAGAAATTCCTTGTTGATCGAAATCTAATATGAGCTGTCAGCACCACGGAAGGAAGGGAGGCCAAGCCAAGAAACACCAGAGCTAGGAAGATTATTCCTGCGAGTAGGAGGGCAGAACATATGTTACTGACTGCACAAAATGATTTCCCCCTCACCCCTCAAGTGAGGTGTTCCATCTCAGCAGGATTTGAGCCAAGCAGGAAAAGGAAAGACCCATACTGAACTCATCTCTAACATTTGTTTCGGTGAGCATTTAGGGAATAGTGATCATAACATGGTCTCCTTTGAGATTCTGTTGCAGAAGCAATTCTATAAGGGAGGAACTAAAACACTAAATTTCAGACGTGCAAACTTTGACAGTATAAGGGCATCTCTGCAACATATTAAGTGGGAAATGCTTTTCACATGGTTAAACACAGAACAAAAATGGGAAGTCTTTAAAATTCTGCTTAATAAATATACTTGTCAGTATATTCCACTTATAAGCAAGGAACTCGTATTTTTCATCTGTCTACACAAATGAGGAACCAGTAAGTGAAGGTTTTCTTCTTAACAGTCCCAATTCTAGTAATACAACTAATGATGCATGGTTCACACATGAAGAAATTCAAAAGAACTAGAACATGTTAAGATTAACAAAGGTCCGGGGCCAGATGGTATTCATCCCAGGGTAATTAGCGAGTTTAGCTCTGTGATTGCCAAATCTCTTTATTTAATTTTTCAGGATTCATTGAGATCTGGCATAGATCTTATATTACCTGAGACGATGTCACAATTTACATTGCACTGGGTCTCATACCTTTGCGCACTCTCGTCTCAGGTAATATAAGATCAGAATATGTTTACATAACTATATAATATTTGATTGTCCTAAGAAGATTGTTATGGACTCAACATATGGACTAATAATCACGAATACACAATATAGCATGTCAATTAATGATGTCACTGAGGAAGGGGAGGAGATTGTGACCACACCCCCCATGATGAAGGTAGAGCACTCCTAATAACCATTATCAACAGAGGCATCAGGCACACATTATTATTATTAGAATTAACATGTATTTTTAGAGCGCCATCATATTGCACAGCGCTGTAGTGCTGTATGTTAGTAAGTATGCCTCCACAGCTTTATGTGCCCCACTCAGTTGTCTGGTCATGTGGACCCCGACTTCATTGATCTCATCTTGTGGGACTAGTTTTAATCAGAGATTATTTCAGATTATGGCAGAGACTGCACTATAGCTCCTTTCTGAGTTAATAATGAAATATGTTTATATATATGAGATATATATATAGCAGGTCCCTCTTATCTTGCCCCCCAGAGTACCCCCCCCCCCCTGCACACTGGGCTCTGCTGAACCACACAGCTATAAATAGAGAGATGTTATCACCTCTTTATAGAAATTGGCTTTTTGTCAAGCTCTACCAAAAGATTCCGCATGAGTTGGAATGAGAAGATACTCCAAATGAGATCCATTGATCATTGGGAATTTAAAATGTCTCAAGTTAAATAAAGTCTGAAGACAGGGAAAAATGAGCCACTCTATCTTGTGCCTAATGGGCAGGGAGAAGGTGGTGGTGACACCACGGTGACATTGTAATATGAAGACAAAAAGAAAGTTGGGAAAGAGGCTAGCTACTGTGCATTTATGATATGGGGGTTACACTGTGACAGTGGTTGGAGGAAAGATGGGGGTATATCATTGTCTATATATTATACAGTTACATTATGTGCATATATGATATGGGGGTTACACTGTGACAGTGGTTGGGGGAAAGATAGGGGTATATCTGTGCCTATATATTATACAGTTACATTATGTACATATATGATATGGGGGTTACACTGTGACAGTGGTTGGAGGAAAGATGGGGGTATATCTGTGCCTATATATTATACAGTTACATTATGTGCATATATGATATGGGGGTTACACTGTGACAGTGGTTGGAGGAAAGATGGGGGTATATCTGTGCCTATATATTATACAGTTACATTATGTGCATATATGATATGGGGGTTACACTGTGACAGTGGTTGGGGGAAAGATGGGGGTATATCTGTGCCTATATATTATACAGTTACATTATGTGCATATATGATATGGGGGTTACACTGTGACAGTGGTTGGAGGAAAGATGGGGGTATATCTGTGTCTATATATTATACAGTTGCATTATTATGTGCATATATGATATGGGGGTTACACTGTGACAGTGGTTGGAGGAAAGATGGGGGTATATCTGTGCCTATATATTATACAGTTACATTATGTGCATATATGATATGGGGGTTACACTGTGACAGTGGTTGGAGGAAAGATGGGGGTATATCTGTGCCTATATATTATACAGTTACATTATGTGCATATATGATATGGGGGTTACACTGTGACAGTGGTTGGGGCTGTGGGAAAGATGGGGCTATATTTGTGCATTATACAGAGCATGATGTCCCTCCACCCCTTGGTTACAGAAACTTCCTACTGTATTTGTGGTCGGTAGAGTGTGGGTCTTGGTGAAAGAGAGGACTAGTTAGTGGATCTTACAGTACCTTATGAAAAAAATGTGCTGTAGCTGAGAGAGCAATAATCCGGCAAGGGGCAGCGTGGGGCAAGTACAGATGAGAGAGGAGGGATATCACAGGAATGGCAGAGGGAACAATGGCAGCCTTACAAGATGAAACCAAATCAAAGGGGCATTAATGTTAATTTCACACTAAGGATAGGAGTGTTGGGATACAAAGGGTTTGGAGATGATATTGGGGGTATATTTAGCAATAGCAATGCAGAAATGTTTCTTTTATATAAATATTGAGGTTAAGGGTTGAGCAATTGCAAAGCTTTCCTATAAACAATGGAGGCACCCAAAAAAACTTTGGGACAAAACCCTCATTATGCAAAGCTGAAATCAAGTAAAGTTAAAGGAGAACTAAACCCTAAAAATGAATATTGCTAAAAATACCATATTTTATTTAATGACTTTATTGCACCAGTTTAAAGTTTCAGCCTCTCAATAGCAACCAGGGCCGCTTCTGCCATGAGGCAAGGTGAAACCCTTGCCTCAGACGGCAGCTAGCGGCCAGTTACAAGGGGCGGCAAAAAGCCGCCTCTTGTAACTTTAAGAGCCGAACTTCCGGGTTTTAACCCGGAAATTCGGCTCCGCTAGTGCAAAGAGCACTATTGCGCTCAATGCACTAGCGATACTGCCCCCTGAAACCCGCTCCGACGCAATTTTTTAAGCGCGGAGCGGGAGAGGAGGGGGGCGGCATCTGGGCCTCAGGCAGCAGCAGCCCCAGAATCGGTGCTGATAGCAGCAATGATCCAGGACTTCAAACTTGTCAGAGGGGGTCACCATCTTGGAAAGTGTCTGTGACACTCACATGCTCAGTGGTCTCTGAGTAGCTGTTGAGAAAATGAGGCTGGTCTGTAATATAAGCTGATGCTACAGGGCTGATTATTAAATTCTGGTGCTAATTGCACTGGTTTCTGTGCTAATTATTTGTATTAATTACTCAGCCTTATATTATGACATTTTCTATTCTATGTAAACTGTATATTTTGAGTGGGTGCCTAAGCTCTGTAAGTGGTAGCAGCACAGAACATGTGCAGTAAACCAGCAGAAAAGAAGATGGGGAGCTACTGGGGCATCTTTGGAGACACAGATCTTTACTGCTAAAGGGCTGTGGTTGCCTTTGGTTGGTACAGAAGCCCAAAACATAATGTATAATATTTCTACCTACTTCCTTTAGTTAGGCTTTATTTCTCCTTTAAAAGGTTAGTCAATTTAGTTTAAGCATAAGCCAAATCATAACAACAGCAACTGAACCCATCCCCACCTGTACTCCCAACATCTCCCCTCCCATTGCCCTCCCAGTGGTGGCAATTGGAAGAATTGCAAAGGAGGTGAGCGGGTGATGGGGTGAGCTGGTTGGTGGTGGGGGGATGAGCGGGTAGGGGGGGTGAGCAGCCTAGGGGCGCACATTTTAGAAATCCGGCGCTGTTCATACAGTATGTAGTCTGATGCAGGCCCGGGCTGGTAATATGTCCATACGGGCAGTTGCCCGAGGGGCCGCTGCATAGTTAGTTCAAGTGGGCCGCTCGCACAGGGTCGCATTGGGTCGGTGGACCCAGGCTCTTTTGGGCCCCACCAGCCCAGACCGCTCCTGCACTACCTCTTGTACCGAAAAACTTGCAAGCGTGGATGCGCGTGTATGCGCGCGCATGCACGCACAGGAGATGCTCAATAGTTTGCCACTGGGGGGCCCGGACCTGCTCCTGCAGAAAAAACTCACAAGCGTGTATGCGCGCACATGCAGAGGGAGTACAGGAGATATCGGCGGCACCTAGCGCTGGGCCCTCAGTTGTGCGTATTTTCTATCTATGCGTGTCCCAAGCACGTCCCTGCACTGAAAGGAAACCATGTCTCATAGACTTATGGATCCCAATCCGGCCCAAACACGGCTCGCGCTGCAACCTTCTATTACCAGAATAGTGAAAGAACAAGTGAGTAAGCCACACGTAAACGATATATCCACTATATTTTCTCTGCTCTGGTGCCACAGAACCGCCACAATACAGAAACAGTTAATGTAAAAATACCTTGCCAGTTTAAATAAAAGTACGTCAAATAAGGAGTATAGTGCCATAGAACTTAGAATACCCCAATCTAAATTATAAGCAATGTAAGCAAGAGGCTAAGCATGAGGAGCATAAAGTCACAAATGACCCTCACCCCACTTAAGTGTATATGCTCATCATTCATGTCATACAAATAATGTGAGTCTCCCAAAATGTCATAAGCAATAGTTATAACAACAGAATCATTTTATTTTAGCCTTATGTCCAAATAAATATTTCAGATATGGGATCCTTTATCCAGAAAGCTCCGAATTATGGCATGGTCGTCTCCTATAGACTCAATTTTATCCATTTTATCCAAATAATCCAAATTTTTAAAAATGATTTCCTTTTCTCTGTAATAATAAAACAGTAGCTTGTACTTGATCCCAACTAAGATATAATTAATCCTTATTGGAGGCAAAACCAGCCTTTTGGGTTTATTTAATGTTTATATGATTAGTAGATTTAAGGTATCAAGATCCAGATTATGGAAAGTTCCATTACCCAGGTCCCGAGCATTCTGAATAACAGGTCCCATACCTGTAATGCTTTTGACCAGGCCCAGACTGGCAATCTGTACGTACGGGCAAATGCCCAAGGGGCCGCTTTATATTTAGTTCAAGGGGGAGCTGCTCCCAAGATAATTAAGAAGGTGAACACGCTCAAGTACCTAGGCTTACTAGTGACCAAACCTTAGTGTCATTGAACTTCCCGAAAAGAAGTCACTGAGGGGTTGTTCTGTGACCATATAAAGACACAAGGCTGCAGGCTGAGTTATACAGGGAACTCTGAGTATCACTCATGTATTATAAGGAATAATGTACCCCCTACTGTAAATGATAAGGATATTAGAAGTCACTGAGGGATTGTTCTGTGACCATATAAAGACACAAGGCTGCAGGCTGAGTTATACAGGGAACTCTGAGTATCACTCATGTATTATAAGGGATAATGTACCCCCTACTGTAAATGATAAGGATATTAGAAGTCACTGAGGGATTGTTCTGTGACCATATAAAGGCACAAGGCTGCAGGCTGAGTTATACAGGGAACTCTGAGTATCACTCATGTATTATAAGGGATAATGTACCCCCTACTGTAAATGATAAGGATATTAGAAGTCACTGAGGGGTTGTTCTGTGACCATATAAAGGCACAAGGCTACAGGCTGAGTTATACAGGGAACTCTGAGTATTACTCATGTATTATAAGGTATAATGTACCCCCTATTGTAAATGATAAGGATATTAGAAGTCACCGAGGGGTTCTTTGACCACATAAAGGCTCAGGCAGCAGAATCTTTAACATATTTTACATTAATTACACTTAAGTTAGAAAGGCAGCTTTTTTGCAGTTGTACCCCAATATATGAGTGGAGGACCATCACATGTTTACATGTGGGCTGCTTTGATTTTTTTGCCCGGGCTGCTTTTTATTCCCAGTCCGGCCCTGGTGGGGTTCGACAAATCCACAAAATCATTTGAAGTATACATAAACAGGTATACTTCAAATGATTTTGTCCTTGGGGTACACTAGTTGTGGCTTCTCAGGTCATGCCTAATTCCCATCGATACACTAGTCTAACAGTGTGCTGAATACTGAGGTTTATGCCCCATCTAATTGGCTCTTTGTTGAGTTAAACAATCTTGGAACCTAAAACTGGGTTAACTTCTACTTTAACAGTCCATTGCCCTATATTTGGGGCAGTGCTGATGCCAGGGCATCTGAGATATTATGGAATAAGGTGGCAGGGCAGGTTGCTAGGCAACTGTTTGCTCTGTAGATTTATGGAAATTAAATATAACCTCATCTTTTATACTGTGTCTTGCTTGCCCATCAGATATACCCTTACAACCCCTCCAGCAGAGCATATAGTACAGGGTACCCCAGGGATTCTGTATGAAAGTTCCAGCCTCTCTGAGCTAGGTGTTCCCTTAGGAAAGCCTAAAGATGGAGGAATTGGGAAACCAGCCTGGTTGAGGGTTGGTTGGGTGCTAATTGGAAACTGGTAGAACTATAGGAAAGTGTCTCAAGGCACTAAAACAAGGAGGCGACACAGGCCAAACATTGGACCACAAAGGAAAGACTGTAGTCTTTAAATGAGACATAGGATAGATGAAAAGCCCTCACTGTGTGGGCAACAATGTGGTGCCGCTTTTACTTTTGGTTGTAAATGAATATTGAATTCAAAAATGGCCCCTTCATTGGAGCTCCCTATAGATGTCCTCTAGTCCCTGTCTGTGTTTCAAATGAGGGGTGGGTGTGTCCTATTGGTCACTGCCAGAAGAAGTAGGAGGGGAACCGCCAATCACAGCCTTGCAGTCACACAAGCAAACACAAGCTTCAGTTCCCTATCAGGTCAGCCTAGCTGCTGATTGGTTCCTGTCCAACAGTGCAATGTGCTGAGTGCCACCAGCTCCCCTGCACAGCCAAAGAATTCAGGGAGCAGGAAGTTGAAGAGAAGGGAGGGATTTATTAGGGTTTTTGAAGAAATATCCAATAAATCAGCCTGAAACACTACTTGGTAAAGCACACTTCTTCTATACTGTATTTTAAAGAGTATAATGCACTGGTACATTCTTGTGTTTTACACAAAATGTCTCCTTTAAGCCTATTTCAAATGAATATACAGAGCCATGTATCAATTGGATGAATCCTTGCACAATGTCCCATGTATTCTAGCAGGGTTTGGGACACATTCCTTACGGTTTACACCTCCCAGAATTGACTGTATACAATGACCATGTTTCCACCAGCCACCATGACCTATGCTAGAGTAACGTGAAATGGCATTTTCTGATTGGCCACTTCTGGAAGTGACCATTGGATTGTTGACCTGTTTGGACTGTCAGTCAGTCTGGTGATTATTTAAGTACTAAATCAGTAATCCCCAACCATTGCTCATTAACCCCTTGGATGTTGCTCCCAGTGGCCTCAAAGTAGGTGCTAATTTTTGAATTCCTGGTGAAAAAAAAGGTTGGGGACCCCTGCTCTAGAGGGTCCTGAGAGGGGACTTAACCTACTTGAATGTACCTTAGCAACAGTCACTTTGTATCCAGTCTGTGACTGGCTAACACTTTATCAATCAATAAGATTATCAAATGCTCATGAATTAAATATGACCCAGTCTCATTTCGATTGAGCTCTTGCAGAAGGCACGTGTTTGGGGGGTAGATAATAAGCCCACCCTCAGATCAAAGAAACTGACTTATTGAAATCTAATCCCCAAGGCAATAACTCCCTTGAAGTAAGTGTAAGGCTTCTAGTCAAGGGTTCAAAAGATATACAGATGCAAGCACTCCGTGGTCGATGGTTGACCTACTGCTTCCACTCTAGATATTGTGAACCCCAAAGCAAATTGGTGCATAAGGTCACCCCCTCCAAGTGTCATGTAGAAAGGTCAGATACTGGCTTGTAGAGCAGAAACCTTGTTTTCCTTTCAGCGGCCGTGTTTATAGCAGATTTGTCTGTATAAACAAGACTGTGCTTGGTCTGTGCTTTGTGGGATTAAGTGCTGAGAGTGAAAGACATGAAAAGGAGCAGCCTATTCCCTTCCCAGCAACTCATACATCCCACGCTCCTAATTAGTCCCATCCAGAAGAGGAACATTGTGGCCGGACCAAGAAATGAAACGTTCCTATCACACAGAACTTGAAAAGGGAAATGGATATTGAGTTGAAATGAACAGAGAACAGGCAACAGGTTTGTGAGAAGGGGGTAGGGAGAGAGATTGTGATGGAGGAAGGAGAAGAATGGAATGGAGATTGAGAGTTGTCGTTCAATAACAACTGGAGGGTTGGTAATGATGAGATACGTGAAGAGCACTCTCTGTACCTGGTCCAGATCAGCAGATTTAGACAGGGTATAAATTCTAGGGCCTCCCGAGACAAAGGCACCAATGGAGACTCCGCTGACAGATGCATAACGCTTCTCATCCAGGCTGAATGCTGCCATTATTTTGTACCCTGGCACAGAGAGGGCATTGAGCAAGTTAAGGTGATGGTAACCCAACTAATGAACTGCTCTCATACACCCTCAAATGCACCCCCCCCGCACAGAGACTTCACTCTCAAGCAGGGTATATTTGCCCCACCCCTGTATATAAATATTCTATATATCATGGTATCATGCATATGGGAACAGAAAAAAAATTTCCTGTCTGCCTTGCATCAGACGTGCCAAACAAGCATTAATTGGTTCATAAATGATACATTGGCAGTTTGCCCTTCCTAATGAGTTTGCCCTGCAGTTGGAGTCAGGGCAATGCTGTCAGCTGATCTATTATCCAGAATCCCATTATTCAGACGGCTTATATATTTTGCATAGATTCCCTGTCCAACAAATGATAATGAGGAACAAATGATAATGAGAAATACACAAGCAGGAGAGTTTTCATTTCTGCAGATCGTTAGTTAATGAGTCAAATTTGTGGCTCTCAGCCCCCCCCCCCCAATCAGACAGATATTACTGTGTTTCCTTGAACCAGAGGAGGCACATATAGCATCAAAACTATGTGCCATTTCATTATTGAATTTCCCCATCTCTTGCCTGGGATCCTACAGCTCTGCAAATGGCATTCTCACTACAAAGCCCATTCTGCTCCTCAGGAAGCCATCGTGCTATTGTCGCAATTACTCAGATAGTTACTTACCCACTGCGCCGTCTGGTTACTCTAAGATGCCGTGTATTATTAAACCCAAACTCCCACATACTGTACAACTCAAATCTGATGCAGAAACCTTTATAACAATGATTAACTTATTGTATATGCCTCCTTCTTATTTAACAACTAGCTGACGAAGGCAGCTAGGGGCCCATGATAAACCTTACACCAAAGGAACCCTCTCCAAAATATTCCTCCTCCCCTCTCCCGCCTTTCTTTCCCAATTTTTTTCTGGCTGCATCTTTCCTCCATTTGTACACTTATAGGGAATGCCCATGGCATGGCCAAATGGCTTGGAAAGCAAGAGGTTCTCCTGAAACCGTCACCAACTTGTGCTACAGCTGCCATTTTGCTTTAATGTTCCCAACTTGCTCTACTGTCTTCATTATATTGTCTTTCCCTACTGTGGTTATTGTGCCCTTTCGTCTCCACCTTGCCTCACTGTCATCATTAATTATATCATCTGTTCCTTCTGTGCCCATCTTACCCTTTTCCTCCACCTTTTCATGCTGTCTCCATCTTGTTTTGCTGCCCATATCTTGCCCTAATGTCTCCATTGTATCCTGCTAAATCCAGCTTGTCCTACTGTATCCATATTGTCCTACTGTCTCCATCTTGCCCTTCTGTCTCCATCTTACCCAATTGTTGCCATCTTGTCTTACAGTCTCCATCTTGCCCTACTGTCTCCATCTTGTCCTACTGTCTTTATCTTGTCCTAATGCTATCATCTTTTCCTTTAATTTCCATATTGTCCTGCTGTCAACATTTTTTTCTAATGAGTCAAATTTTTGTCCTGCTATTGTCATCTTGTTCTACTGTCTCCATCTTGCCCTACTGACTTTATATTGTCCTACTATTGTCATCTTGTCTTAACATTTCCATCTTGTCTATTCTTTTGCCAACATTTTTTTTGTCTGTATTTTGTCCTGTTTTCTCCATTTTACCCAAATATTGCCATCTTTCTCAAAGTCTCCATCTTGTCTTACTGTCTTCTTCTTGCCCTACTGTCTCCATCTTGCCTTGCTGTGTCCATCTTGTCCTGCTGTCTCCATCTTGTCCTGCAGTCTCCATCTTGTTCTGCTGTCTCCATCTTGTCCTGCTGTCTGGATCTTGTTCTGTTGTCTCCAACTTGGCCTACTGTGTCCATCTTGGCCTGCTGTGTCCATCTTGGCCTGCTGTGTCCATCTTGTCCTGCAGTCTCTATCTTGTTCTGCTGTCTCCATCTTGTCCTGCTGTCTCCATTTTGCCTAACTGTCTCCATCTTGACCTACTGTCTTCATCAGTGTTCATCTTGCCCTGCTGTTCCTTTATGTTTTCTGCACTTATAAGGCACCAAAAAAATGTAGGGCTACTGTAGTGCCAAAATATTTCCAATCGCAGTTTTAAGAGGTTGAGTATACTGTATAAATGGTGCATGAATTTGTGCAAATAACCGCTCAACATCAGCTGCAGCCTGCTCCCATATGCTTGTCCCTTCACTGGCTCCCAATCTCCTCTAGAATCAAATTCAAATTACTAACACTCACGTTCAAGGCCCTTAATAATGAAGCCCCTCCCTATATTTCATCTCTGATCTCCAAATACATTCCTTCACAAAACCTTCGCCCTGCTTCTTCTCTCATCACTTCTGCCCATTCTCGTCTACAAGACTTCTCTCTGACTTCTGCTTTTCTCTGGAACTCTCTGCCTCGAGCTGTCAGACTTTCTCCTTCTTTCCAAACTTTCTTAAAGACCCACCTGTTTAAAGAAGCTTATTCAATGTACCTTAATTAACCAATCATTGCTGTATCATAAATCACAAAATTGTTTGAATAAAATCCTAATGTCTCAATGGAACCCTATCCTTTAGTTTGTAAACTCTAATTTGTAGGGCCCTTTAATCCTATTGTACTCTGTAACCCTTGTTTGTTATCCACCAATTATCCCCTGTTTGTTATAACTAAGGTAAAGCACTGCGTATCTTGTCGGCACTATATAAATAAATGATGATGATGATGACGAAATGTCCCTATTTGGACTCCTCTAAAGTCCTTTTTTTGCAGCCAGGGCAAAGTTCCAGGCAGCACATATTACATTCCTCCCTTAATCCCACCACTGGGGGTGCTTTCCTATCCCTGAGCTCCTGCTCCATTCTGTGCCTTATAAAATTAGAGAATATTCTGTTTTACTTTTCCCTAAAGCAATCCCCATGCTGTTAGTCAGCACAGATCATTAATCTTTCATTAGGATAAAGTGACTGGCACCCCTCACTCCTGAAATAAACATGTTTTCTCCACTAAGAGCTTCCAGTCATGTGCTTGTGCCTCGCTCCTTCCCGGCGTGGGTGAACGACTCAGTATCATTTGCCTCGGCTTTGGCAGAAAATAGCAGAAAATCAGCATCTGTGGAGCCAATGTGCCTGTAGCGCTGCTGACTGTGAGAAAATATCAACTAATTGTTGCAATTTCCCCTCTTTGTTTCAGTGCAAGGCTGCGAGGCAGCTGCATTGGATAATGTAGTGCTATAGGAAGGGGGGATAGAGGGGCCCTTCCCCCAATCTTCAAAGCATCTATTAAGCAGAGCTACTGAGAGTAATGACCATGTAGGCCACTTGGGTTGGGCACAGCTGTATGGTTTATCTGGGTACAGGTAGGAGCAAACTTAGGGGCTGCTACTGATGAATTGTGCTTAGTACGGGGAATACTTATGCTGCCATAGTTTTATTATATCTCTCTGTACAGACTATGAGAAAACTTAGGGGCTGCTCCTGCTGAATTATGCTTATTACAGGGGAATACCTATGCTGCCATAGTTTTATGGGATCTCTCTGTATAGGCTATAAGCAAACCTAGGGGGCTGTTCCTGCTGAATTGTGCTTGATACAGGGGAATACCTATGCTGCTATAGTTTTATGGGATCTCTCTGTATAGGCTATAAGCAAACCTAGGGGGCTGTTCCTACTGAATTGTGCTTAATACAGGGTAATACCTATGCTGCTATAATTGTATGGTATCTCTCTGTACAGACTATGAGCAAACTTAGGGGGATGTTCCTGATGAATTGTGCTTAGTGCAGGGGAATACCTATGCTGCTATAGTTTTATGGTACCTCTCTGTACAGGCTATGATCAAACTTAGGGGACTGTTCCTGCTTAGTACAGGGAAATACCTATGCTGCTATAGTTTTATGGGATCTCTCTGTACAGACTATGAGCAAACTTAGGGGGCTGTTCCTGCTGAATTGTGCTTAATACAGGGGAATACCTATGCTGCTATAATTGTATGGTATCTCTCGGTACAGGCTATGAGCAAACTTAGGGGGGTGTTCCTGATGAATTGTGCTTAGTACAGGGGAATATCTATGCTGCTGTAGTTGTATGGTATCTCTCTGTACAGGCTAGAAGCAACCCTAGGGGGCTGTTCCTGCTGAATCGAGGTTAGTGCAGGGGAATACCTAGGCTGCCATATTTTTATAGTATATATCTATTTAGGCTATAAGGCTATGCAAGTGTTGGGCAAAGGGATGCTGTTTGGGGGCTCTTCACACTGTAGCACTTGTTCCTACAGTACAGAGGAATACCTATGAGGCCCTAGTTTTATGGTACAGGGTATGAGCAAACTAAGAGGGCTGTTCCTACTGAACTGTGCTTAGTACAGGGGAATACCCATGCTGCCATAGTTTTATGGTATCTCTCTGCACAGGCTTTAAGCAAACCTAGGGGGCTGTTCCTGCTGAATTGAGGTTAGTGCAGGGGAATAGCTAGGCTGCCATATTTTTATAGTATATGTCTATTTAGGCTACAAGGCTATGCAAGTGTTGGGCAAAGGGCTGCCGTTTGGGGGCTCTTCGCACTGTAGCACTTGTTCCTACCCATTTATAAATGTTAATTTCAGATATAAATAATCCAATTTTATTCTGGTATCAGTCTCCCTTTAAACACATAAGAGTGAATCTTGGCTTTCATGAGAAGCGGGGGACGTTAGTAAGTGGCGGGGTGAGTTAATTGGTGTCGCTGACACTCTCCTTGTTGGGAAATGAGGCAAAGACATCAGTGCCCATAGATTGTATTTAAAATGCAATAAAAGTGCTTACAGTCTAGAAATAAACCCTTTTCATGTGCCACATCCAACATTGGGGAGGGGGGGCAAGAAAAGCAATTATAACATTGGTGTGAGCCATGTAGGAAAGGGAATCTTTGATAGCACGTGTGGGGGGTGGACAAACTGGCTTTTTACCCATTACAGCGTCAGCGCAATCCTCCGTCTGCACATGGGGGCACATCCCTGCAGAGCCAAAGCCAAGAGAGAACAAAGGAATTCATTTTGAAGCATAAATACTGAGCGTTGCCTTCCATGTTCACCCGCAGTGTAAATGCACCCCAGTGTTGCTTCTTATATAGAATAACTCATAACTTCTTGGCTGGACAGTAGGTAGGGCACATCCCACCAGTGCAAAGGTCAGAGGAACAATAAGTTATACCCTCTTGTTGAATGTTTATTACATAGCCAAGATAAGCTGAAGCAAGGGGAAATTTGTTTACTGGGCATATGGCAGGACAAGGCAGCCCGGGTCAAGTACTGGGCTGATAAGGACAATGT
The DNA here is from genome assembly GCF_017654675.1 of Xenopus laevis. NCBI lineage: Eukaryota > Metazoa > Chordata > Amphibia > Anura > Pipidae > Xenopus > Xenopus laevis. The sequence continues at coordinate 16,622,977 of NC_054388.1, read as the reverse complement.
ACAGACTGAATGGATGTGTTCTGATCATGAGAGGGGCATGAGGAGTGACTATGAACTGGCCGGGGGTTGGGGGTGAATAAGCAAACACTGGATTTTACTCTATGTCAGATCAATGCAGATTTGGGAAATGTTTTGTGACACTAAATCAATTGTTGTCACTGTTTTGAACCATCGGGCGGTCTCAGAGGGTTTATAGGGGGGGGGGTTTATAACCATGTCAATAAAGCACTCAACCCCTCTCTAAAGCCATACTGGATTATTTCCTCCTACTGTGAGGTCTGGGGGGTGGCACAGTGGGGGTCTCAGAGCACATGACATGAACAATTTAAAATACATTTTTGATGTTTGTCACTTTTAATGATTTTCCACCTTTCCTCATCAGCCTGAAGAGTGGCACCCCCCCCCCCCCCCAGTGGCTGCATAAATAAGTTCTCCTTTCATGGTTAAAATGCTGGATACAAAAAAACATTATTTTTCTTCTTAAAAAAAATTAAAATCACAGAAATGTCTTCCTTCCTCTGCCCCACACTATCATACGCATGCAAATATCAACATATGGGCCAATGAGATGTTGGCTGTCATTGTGCCCATAGTTGTAACCTTCTTATGTTGCTATTCTTCTGCCATTGGTCAAAGAAGGATTTCTCCAAATCTACTCCAACCTGCTCAACAAACTGAGTGACTTACCATCCAACGTAACACGGAACAACGAGCCATGTTCTGCCGGCAGCCTCCAAGGAAGAACCTCTGCACCAAAAATACAAAAAGATTTGGATTAATTCAATGGAAATCATAGGCACTGTGAGGAGCACAAGATTGTTATCTCACTCCCCATCCCCATGTCTCTCGCACGTTCCCTGCTCTTTCCCTTGTCGTCTGGGGATCAGTACCCCAAGAAACTACTTTCAGGATATTTTGCTGAAAGACCAAAGCTGATGGTTAAACTGGGTACCAAATGGAGAGGTGATGGTTAACCTGGATACCAGGGGAAGAGATGACAGTAAAGTTGGGTACCAGAGTGAGAGCCAATGGTTAAGCTGGGTACCAGAGGGAGAGCTGCTAGTTGAGCTGGTTACCAGTGGAAGAGGTGATAGTTAAGCTGCGTACCAAGGGGCAAGATCATCATTAAGGGGGGGGTACGAGAGGGAAAGATGACAGGTAAATTCTGTACCAGAGAGTGATCTGATGGTTAAACTGGGTACCAGAGTGTGAGTTGATGGTTAAACTGGGTACCAGAGAGTGAGTTGATGATTAAGGTGGGTAGGAGACAGATTGGATAGTGAAGCGGCACATTCCCAGTCCCTCAGGTACCAGCGCAGATCCTCATCTATCTAATTAGTTCAGAACCTCTTATTCCTTTGTTCTGCCCTTTGCTCCTCATACTTTCCATGAAAAATCAATCTCTAATGCTGGAGTCAATATTTATTTCCCAGTCAGGGCTGCAGTTTCCTTTTCTAGAGGAGGAAGAGGGGTGTTCTATCTGGGTTCTAAACACATTGGCCCTCACCCTCCCTCCTGTCTAAGAGCCCCAACAGATCTAGCAATTTTATCAGCAGTAATGAAAAAAGGTGATGGGTCTGGGGCCACTAATTGACACCTGGGCTATTGCCTGGAGCTGCCTCTTGGCATCAGTTGAAAGTTACTGATTGATTAGAGTTATATTGGGCTCTAGGGGAAAGAAACAGGTTAATTAGAAGGAAGGGGTATGTACCCAATACATATATAGAGAATGCAGGCATGGGAGGCAGCTAGGGGTCTGTGATTCCTACTGTACATGTACTGATCCATACACATGCTTCACACAAGCAGTAGGCCCCATACTAAGTTGGAAGTTGGACATTAATTATAAGCCTATTGAGCATCTAGGCTCCCTGGGCAGTGGGTCCTGACAAGTACAACTGAGCCCCAATGAATAACCAAATGTCCCAACCCCACCCACTCCACCAGCAAATCCTGCCCCTTGTGACTCTCAAATCACGTTTGCATTTCTTGGGGTCCCTGACTGTATAGGACCCTTTACAGAAGTTTAAGGCTGGCGCACAGAAAACAAAAACATCCTCTACCGCTTATTCCAACCTACCAACATATATGTGGCTCTCCCACTGCACAGGGACCACTTACCTGTACGGTACCTCCCTGAAGAGGCATCACTGAGGGCCCCATCCAAATACAGTGCTGAAATGGAGACCTGATACTCCGTGTTGTACTCTATCTGGGACAGTAAAGCTGTTTTCTGCCCACCAAGCACAGACACCTGGTAGGGTAGAGAAGAGGGGCAAATTGCATTTAATCTCTGAATTCTGTACTGCTTAGAAGAACAGAACCCAAAGCACATACATCAAACTGAAGGACTAATCCGTTGTGTGGGGCATTGTATCAGCAGTGCCACTCAGATTCAGGGGCATCCACTTGATCAAATAAGAGGCGACATCAGTTTCCCCTTGATCCCATGTTGCTTTGGATCAGTCTCCGGAGAGATGAGTCACACTTAGCCCAGTTGGGGGTGGAACCTTCAATGTAAAGCTCCCCATAGACACGACAATTCTTCTTGCAGAACGACCGATTTTAGGGAAGTCCGACCAATCCTTCAAAATTATCATGCAGTTAGTGGGATTCGAACGATCGTACATCTTACGATTTTTCGGCCGACATCTGTCAGGAAATTGATCGGCCAGGTCAAAAAATCTTTTTCGGCCCCAATGCAATCTACCTATATTTGCAGGGCCAAGCAGGCAGCTCCCCTTTGTTTCCCTGGCAAATTGGTCTTTTTAGTTGATGGTAAATTCGTACGATCGTACGATCGTTCCGAGAAAATTGTAGTCTCACGATGAGGATCTGATCTTTTAAAAATCTCAACATCTATGGCCATCTTAAAAGGGGATTCTTGGTAATAAATAGCTGCACAGCCTAAACATTAAGGATCAGGGTGCAGGGCACATGCGTCCCACAGATATTACACAAATATACACCTTTGAGTTAACTTTTAGCATGATGTATTGTAGAGAGTGATATTCTGAGACAATTTAATTGGTTTTCATTTTTTATTATTTGTGGTTTTTGAGTTATTCAGCAGCTCTCCAGTTTGCAATTTCAATCATCTGGTCGGTAGCGTCCAAATTATCCTAGCAACCAAGCATTGATTTTAATAAGAGACTGGAATATAATTATTCTGAATAGTAATATAAGTAATAAAAAGTAGCAATAACAATACATTTGTAACCTTACAAAACATTTGTTTTTTAGATGGGGTCAGTGATCCCCATTTGAAAGGTGGAAAGAGTCAGAAGGAAAATAATTAAAAAACTATAAAAAAATAAAATAAAAAAGACCAGTTGAAAATTTACTTAGAATGCGCCATTCTATAACATAATAAAAGTTAATATAAAGGCGGACCACCCCTACACAATCACTCAAATGTGCCCCCCCCAACACACACAGCCTAGCCTCACACAAACTACTCCCACACACACAACCTACCCCCACTCATTCTACCAGCACAAACACAAAATAATGGGAATATTTAGAAGCCGATACAGCCCTAGTCCGGCTCATTTACAAAACCGCGCACCAACATCCGAGCTCGGCAGACAGGCCACCATATGTCTGTGCACCTCCCAGACAGCTGCCTGTATGTCTTGCTACCCAAGGGGCATGCCATTTAAATGTGACATTCTGTTGCTTTTAACTAACTAATTGGCCCCAACACAGGAGACTAAGGTACAAGAGCAGCCCAGTGGCACAGGTAGAAGCCCCATTTATCAACACTGGGCAAATTTGCCCAAGGGCAAAAACCCATGGCAACCAATCAGATTGTTGCATTCATTGTTCTACTTTCAGTTGGCTTTAAAAAGCCTGACACAGTGTGACCTCTTAGCAGCACAATTGTATTCCCCCATCCCTATACTGTATATCCAGTAACTGATATGCACTCAAGCAACTGACTATAATCCAAAGGCTTAGTTACCCTTTATCTAAAAGCTCCATGTATAGTTAAAGTTACAGCAGCTCCATAGAGAAGAGCTCAGGGGAGCCAGTTCTATATTTGCCCGCACATGGGTTAAGTGCTCGGGTATAAATGGAAGCTGTTCCCCTCTGGGAACCCCCAATGTGCCTGAGGATTCAGAATATAAATAGAGATCCCATGGGGGTGGATAATTTAAGGAAACTCAGTCATCACAAGGATCTGATGTGACAGGGGCCCCCAGGATGCTGGAGTCGCCCCCCAGAGGGAATCTGCATGGAATTGACAGGATTTCCCACTTGAATTTAGACTGATAAAGGCAAAGTATAAATAGTTCAGCCTTTATCCTCCAGTGCAGGATAATGGCACATATTACTAGCACATATCATTGGCATGTATTCTCGGCACATCCCTGGTAAATATTACCGACACAGGTAGTAACTATTACTTCAAAGGGGATGCCATGCCACAGAGCTGACAATCTATATACAAACCTCTTGGTGGACTGAACCACCTGTGTGAGGAAATTAGGAGACACAGTGGGACTTCCTCTCAGATGATGGTAACTGCCAGTGCACAGTGACACTGCTGTGAGTGACTTCAGAGAAGCACAGATCATGGGGTGGGATGGGAGGCTCTAGGCAAATGAATGAAAGCAAAGAGCAGAATAAACTGAACAGAATATGTCACTTTTATTAAGATTGGACGCCCAAGAGTGTTATTCATGCTATGGGACTGGCAGGCACATTAGACAGGTACAAGGAAGGGCTGGATGCTACCAATATATATACTGCAAATAGAACAGTTTTACCTGTGATTTGCTGTAAGGAGGAGTCTCTGGTTTCATCTCCAAACACTGCATAGACTGTCAGACTATAGAGGCTGCTGGGCTCAGTCAGTAGGACCTCAGTGCCTTCAACCTTTACCTGAAGGGAAATTCATATTATTGCGGTAATTACTATTGTACATTTGCTGCGCTATAATATAGGGCAGTTTTCATAGAAACAGAACCCCAAGCTATGAACTTTGGAACACAGGAAAAAAAGCAATAAGGGGAAATAAACAGATACAGTACCTGATTCACCTTTTCTCCTGGGTCAGGCTGAGCAGTGCAGATAACCAGGTACTGTGCAGCTAGCAGAGCTATGGTGGTGTCTGTAACGTGCTCCACCAACAGGGTGCGGGCAGAGGCACAGGTGAGAATCAAATGAAAGAAACTGGCCTTATAGAGTGGTTAGAGGTTTTCCTCATCCTATTAAGATGGAACAGATTTGGTGCAGTCCCAGATTTAAACACCTTCTTTGCTACTCTTGATAGTTCAGCAGGGATAAATGACAGAAGAGATGTGCTCCCTCTAGGACAAGAGATGGGAGCAACAACATGGAAGTGCAAATAGGATGGCACAGGGGTGTTTGGGAGAATATACCCACATGTGGAAGTGATGCCCCTCAGAACAGAGCCAATGCCACAGCCACAAATGGAGAAGACAGACATTAGGTAATCTGTAAGAGAGCTCAGGTTTGTAAGGAAGGCAGAAGATGCCGAACCATCTAGCACCACCTGGGGGTAGAGAGGGAAATGGGAGAGAGACAGGTTATTGGGGTTACTACTGTAACATAGTGGCAGTGAGGAACATAGAGAGAGTAACAAAAGAGGGGGGAGCGGGAAAACAATGGAAGGTTAGTGGAGTAGGTAGAACAGGATAGCAAAACAGGGGTAACTGGGGCTTATTGAAGATAAGATTAGAGGGGTGATTGTAGCAAATAATGGGAGATAGCATGAGTAAGGTCACTGGGGCATATAGAGGATGATAACAAGAGGGGGGTGATTGGGGTAGAGTTTATACATGAGGTTGGTAACGGGTTCAGATATAGGAATATAAGTGGGGTTACAATACAGAATGGGGTGAGGAAAGGGGACTAAGAAGTCTTGGGCAATAAGAGCAGGAATGAGCTGTAATAATTTCCAGATACCATTGCCCCTCTTTTTCTGGAGTGTGACACAAATTTACCTCCTGGGGTGTCCCTCCCCATGATGGGTAATACACAATACGATATTTGCGGACTTGGTGGTGTGGAGGGGTCCAGGAGAGGCACATGCTCTTGGCTGTCACAATGAGCTTCTGAAGGGCCACACTATGGGCCCCTGTGAGATATGAGAAATGACATGGAAAGATAGGACAAAGTACAGTTTGCACAGTTGAGTACAGGAGCGATAGGAGTAGAGAGTAAATTATTGGCACATTGATTACATTAAACTAATCCTCTATCCACTATGGAGACCAATCAGATACCAATCAAGTACGTACCATAAGAACATACCAGCAGGTTAATTGGGTTCTGATAAAACTAACCATAGTGAGTGTAAATGGGGTAGGGATCTTTTATTGTAAGCTCCACTTGGGGTAGGGCCTTATGGGAATGGCATAGGGACTTGATAGATTGTAAGCCCACTGTGAAAGGGACTGATGAGAGTAATGCATAATCTCTGTAAAGAGCTGTGAAATATGTTGGTGCTTTATAATAACCTTGAACTAAATTTTTTCCCTACTTGCAATTCATTTGGGCACTGTGGTGCAGTTTGTAGGTGGGGCTCAGCCAAGAGCAGGAAGCAGAGTAGGAATACAGAGCTGGATAATTGTGAGCACTGCTGCCAACTGCTCTTATTTTTCTGGACTAACTGCAGTTATTAAGTGTGTCTTACCTACCTCCTCTTCACCTTCACCTTCACGCCTCACAGTGAGACGTGTCCCACCAGGGATCTGAGCAGGGGGAAGTCAGCCTCTATTTGTAAGATCCGTGGGCCCCGATGCCATTTCTCTCAGCTCTGCCTCATCAGCATTCTTGACACCTGTGTAACAGCACCAGTAATTGAGATGGGGGAGCTGCAATGGGGAGCACAAGAGCCCAGGCAAGTAACGCCCACAGCAGGATACCCCCTGGCATTACCAATAGTGAAGATATACAGTAGATTCCAGCCTCTTTCAAGATTTGTGCCGCTGTGATGGCATCATCTTGGGACTTCCCATCTGTAAGTAGGATCAGCACTTTGCCAGCTTGTTCCCTGGCACCAGTCACAGCCCTGATATTCTCCGCTAAATCATGAATGAAAGCCAAACCTGTACACATACAGTAATAATACTGTGTTACCTTAGGGCAACTGTACAGACACATTACTTTTCCTAAGTATCCAAGAACCTAAATGACTATTCCAGAACCCCAACATGAGAATCACAGCACCCTTCCTCAGTGCTGCAGAAATCTACTGCGTACCACAGTAACCTTCCCCTACTACTGAATGCCACCCTTCACCCTACTCCTGAATGCCACCCTACTACTGAATGCCACCCATCACCCTACTCCTTAATGCCACTCTTCACCCTACTATTGAATGCCACACATAACCATTCTCCCGAGTTCCACAGGGCACTGATCTCCTGAATGCACCACAGCATCATTCTCCTGAGCTCCCAGAGCACCTATGAACGTCAGTCATTATACCAGTGAAAGTATTTCCTCCTCCTGTATTTCAGTCTCTTCACTGCCTTCAACACTTCAACCTTAGATGAATAGGTGTTTAGATCCCATTCTGTCTGTGGCTCCCCGCTGTATTGGGAGACACCTGTATGGGAACAAGGGGAGAGAGATGGTAAGAAATATCATGAATAGAAATCTAAGCTCTACCCGGCTTTCCTGTGCATTATAGATACTAACGTTAATGTTCTAGGTCTGTCTCTGAAGGATTCTAGGTGTAGCTTGCTATGAATGCTCCATACACAGAGATGTATCTGAAAACCTAATGATGTTTGATCTCTATATACTAAATACATGTTCCCTGCATATTGCACATTCTGGTTCTGTTGTAGTAATTTTCACAACACAGCATTGCAATGGGCTGAGTATTCCCCCTAGGAAGTTCTTGACCAGCCTGAATTTAGTTCTGCCCACACTCCATGAACTGTAGCACTATGTCCTACTCCGAAACAATGTCACAATGGTACTGATGCCCCCAGCCTGGGAAGACACAAAAAATTATGACACTGTAGGCTGCCCGAGGATTCTAAGAGACGTAGTTTAACAATATAGAAGAAATATTGCAGCAATGGTCTACATCTACATTATCTGTTACCTTTCTTTGGGGTGCTGGGGGTTGCTGGGCAGGGCCGAATTTACATAGTGGGCACCCCTAGGCCCTTTGCCATTCGTTGCCCCTGTCCCCTCCCTTTTATCCATGCAAATTTTCATCTTCAATGGGGATTGGCGCATGGGAAATTTAAAAAATTATTATCTCCAGCGCATCCCCAGTGTTTTTGAACCAATGTGGGTGTGGTTGGGAAGCATGCCACTCCCCTAAAATCCTGCCGCCCTAGGCCCGGGCCTTGGTGCCATTTCCGCAAATCCGGGCCTGTTTCTGGGATCGCCCTCTTGGCCTTGGATTGATTCCTCTGGGCTATTCTGGGTGGAATTGGTCTCTTCCCATCTGGGCTCTGGGACCCTTTGGCTGAGGTCACTAGCTGCTTCTTCTCGGCTTCCCTATATAGCAGAAAGTACTAATGAGTATTGGAATGTTCCATCCTGTCCTTACCATTCCCCTTCCTGGGGCATTAGTTTGTGAGCAGCATAGACCCGCAGCCCCCCATCTGATCCAAGTCACAGACCCAAAGCTCCAAAGCTCCACTTGGGGTGTAGTTCTCAGTTTCATCGGCCCTGGTAACAGTAGGCTCCTCCTCATTTGTCTTCTTGATGCTCCTCACCTGTGTCTTTAAAGGGATCCTGTCATCCGAAAACATGTTTTTTTCAAAACACATCAGTTAATAGTGCTGCTCCAGCAGACTTCTGCAATGAAATCCATTTCTCAAAAGAGCAAACAGATTTTTTTTATATTCAATTTTGAAATCTGACATGGGGCTAGACATTTTGTCAATTTCCCAGCTGCCCCTGGTCATGTGACTTGTGCTTTCTGTCAGGCTGCTGTTTTTACTTCTCAATGTAACTGAATGTGTCTCAGTGGGACATGGGTTTTTACTATTGAGTGTTGTTCTTCGATCTGCTAGGCAGCTGTTATCTTGTGTTTGGGAGCTGTTATCTGGTTACCTTCCCATTGTTCTTTTGTTTGGCTGCTGGGGGGGGAAGGGAGGGGGTGATATCACTCCAACTTGCAGTACAGCAGTAAAGAGTAATTGAAGTTTATCAGAGCACATGACTGGGGGCAGCTGGGAAATTGACAATATGTCTAGCCCCATGTCAGATTTCAAAATGGAATATAAAAAAATCGGTGCTGCTCTTTTGAGAAATGGATTTCAGTGCAGAATTCTTCTGGATCAGCACTATTAACTGATTACTTTTTCCCATGACAGTATCCCTTTAAATCTTCTACTTTAAAGAGAAAGCAGAGGTTGGGTGTAAAAGTTGGGGTCCTGGATCAGGGCAGGTAGGCAAATCCAACTACAAATCCAATTTACTGCAAGTGATTAGTTCATAAGCAAAGAGATAAGTGCCAGTAATTGTCAAGTCTGGGACACACATTTTTAACAATTATATTATATACCCAGTGCTAGGTGTCACTGTGTGTTACTATGTGTGACTATGTGGTTTTGTATGACACTGTGTTATAATGTGTGACTATCTGCTATCTATGTGTTATTGTGTTACTATGTGTTATAGAGTGTGACTATGTGTGACTGTGTCTCTAAGTGTGACTATGCGTTGCTATATGTTACTGTGTGTTACTTGTTATGACTATATGTTACTAAGTTTCTGTGTGTTACTCTATATTACTATATGATACTCAGTGGTACTGTGTGTTACGATGTGTTACTGCAAATTCAGACTATAGCAGCTGAGCATTAATAGGCCATAGGTACCGGGCGGCTAATGAAGCAAACAGACAGTAAAAGGGAAAGGAAAGTGACCAGTGAGATGTAATATTTGGCTTCCCAGGACTAATGAGAGGCTGTTGGCAGTGTTTAATTAGGGAGAACGAATGTGCTGCCTTTCCATGGAATAAGAGCAATAATGATGAGTTCAGAGAGTTGCCCTGAGCACCAAGGAACCAAGTGCTGACCCGTCTCTCCCATAATAAAGACACAAACTGCTCAGATAATGATCCCAGCACGGTGCTGCCGTAATAACAATCCAATAAAGTGACAAAGTTCTGAGCCGAGAAAAATCTCACTGCAATAAAATAAACATCAAAGGAAACAGTTTCATGTACAAGATGCAAATATCTGGGGTGTCGGATTAAACGGATCATTTGTAGAGTTCAGCAGTGCTGATCCAGTAGAGGAGAATGAGGTACTGGCATCTTGGGCATGTGCCAGCCAACAGTGTGCTGCCCAAGCAATTTTCATTCATACCCTCTCTATGTACAGGCCTACAGTCTGCTGCCCATGCAATTTCCATCCACAACCTGCATCTGTGTCAGTCTATAGCCTGTTGCCCATGCAATTTACATTTATAGCCAGTTTTGCAACCATCTGTATATGGTTCTTACCATAGGTCTCCCTTGGCCAAGCAGTGACCGTTCTCCATGGATATTGGAATTTGCCACATTGGATTAAAGGGATGCCCCACTCTGCCTGCCTGCATGTCCTTTTAGCCAGCAGCACTTCCTGCCCACCCTGAATCACATGGATCTGTAGGGTGTATTCCTTCTCTGGTGCCAGGCCCCCCACTGTCACTCTAGTGGTTTTGGTTTTCAGCATCACTTCTTGTTCAAGGTCCCCTGAAATCAGAGTTTGTGTTGGGGTGTGTTATAGAGCTTTGAGGGTGCGTGTGCAGCCCTTCTTCTCCTTTCCTCAGTCCCTCCACACCAGTCACAGGTTTCAACAGCACCGTGTAACCACTGCCGAGTCCCTCAGCTTTCACTTCATCTGCAGTCGGTCCTCAGAGAGCACAGCAAGGCGTAACCAGGCACAGCCTGCGGGATAAGAGGGTCAGTGCTGTAACCTTAGTCTTTTGAAGGCCCCCAAGAACCTCCAGGTGGATGCACTGACATCCCATACTCTGCTTCAGTTTAACCTCATGTAACACGAAAAAGGCCATCTACACAAAGGAGTACAGTGCACAAACCTTCAGCGAACTTCCAGAATCCTACTAAACTCAATGGGGCAAATTCCCTAAAGGACGAAGCGCCTAACGCTAGAGTTAATTCGCTAGCATAGCGCATTTTCATTAATTCGCTGATTCACTAACGGACACTGGCGTAAATTCACTAGTGTTACTTCGCACTTACGCCTGTGCAATGGACGTAACTACACAAATTCCCTGACGCGCGCATTTTTCTGAACGCTACCTTTTACGCTAGACTTCCTTCGCCACCTCAGACCAGGCGAAGTGCAATAGAGTAGATAGGGATTGCTTCAAAAAAAGTTGACATTTTTTCGAAGTCCCAAAAAACACTGGCGTTTTGGGTGATAGGCTGAAAAAGATCGAAAATGTTTTTTGGGGCTCCCCTCCTTCCCCCCCTACTTTTCCTAACTCATAGCACCTTAACTATACAGTGGGCACATGTGTAGGGCAAAATAAAAATTTTATTTTTGATGTTTTGAAGGTTTCCCAGGCTTGTGTAGTGCTGCTACGAATACTTCCATTGTAAATTCAATTTGGCGCCGTATGCAAATTAAGCATCGCTAGCGTAACTTCGTTTTGCCTGGCGAATTAACGCTAGTGCAACTTCGCAACCTTTCGTTTCCCCTGAGCGCAACTTCGGATTTTGGTGAATTTGCTAAGTGCTGGCGAAAATTCGCCTGGCGAAGTGCGGCAAAGCAGACGCTGGCGCAACTACGAATCTTAGTGAATTTGCCCCAATGAGTTGCAGTTAATAGTAGTTCCCCAACTAGTGAACAGTCCTAGGCTATCATTAGTTATTATACAGCACCACTCTGACATCTTGTGGCCAGAAAGCAGAATGCTGGCATTTATATGGTGTTAGTCAAAACTTCCCAGGAATTCGGATATTTTGTCCCTTGTCGCATGTAGGTAGGTGAAAGTGTAACTGTGTTTTCCTGTCTTCTGGTGTCCTGGTGTAAGGCTACTTCAAATTATTTTAGAATCAGGCAGTTCCCAGTGTAAAAGAAAACTCTTCCTGCCAGGTCTGGACTGAGAATTAAAATAGGCCCTGCCATTTCAGGTACACAGAGGCCCAATCAGCCCACACGGAGGCCCAAACAGCCCAGTAAATACTGACTTTCTATGGCACCTTATAGCAGCACTCTGTCATTTGACAGAACCCACAGATTGCCAGTCCGGGCCTGCTTCCCGCTCTTGAGTGAAAATGTTGCATAAAAGAATTGAATGAACACGGGAGTTTTCAGTCTGTCTGTGCTCTAAGCAGGTGTCGGTCATCACAATGCATTTTAGTGCCAGGCCAGCTGCAGGGGTTACCTTCTTATCAAGATCCAATAGCAAAGGATTTCTAAGAATCTGCTGATGGTGGCATTCTCGCCCTCTTAACTGCATATTAATGCTAATGATAGGCTAGAGCAGTGGTCCCCAACCAGTAGCTCGCGAGCAACATGTTGCTCTCCAACCCCTTGGATGTTGCTCCCAGTGGCCTCAAAGCAGGAGCTTATTTTTGAATTCCTGGCTTAGAGGCAAGTTTTGGTTGTATAAAAACCACGTGTACTGCCAAACAGACTCTCCTGTAGGCTGTCAGTCCATATAGGGGCTACCAAACAGCCAATCAAAGGCCTTATTTGACATCCCCCTGGACTTTCTCATGCTAGTGTTGCTCTCCAACTCTTTTTACATTTAAATGTGGCTCACGAGTAAAAAAGGTTGGGGACCCCTGGGCTAGAGATAATACTTCTTGATCTTAACAAGACATGTATGATTCTGCTTTAAGGGGATGCTGGGACTTGTATTTAAAGTGATGCTGGGCATTGCAGTACAAAACATAGGCATCATGACAATACTGCAGAAATAACCAAATGCTGTGTAAGACATTAACAGAGAGACAACCATAGTAATATAGTAAGTAAGGTTGAAAAAAGACACGTCCATCGAGTTCCACCTTTTTTTTTTTTTTTTATTAACTACCTATCTGTCAGTTGATCCAGAGGACGGCAAAAAACCCATCTGAAGTCTCTCCAATTTGCCTCAGAGGGGGAAAAATTCCTTCCTGACTCCAAAATGGCAATCGGACTAGTCCCTGGATCAACTTGGACTATGAGCTATTTCCCATAATCCTGTATTCCCTCACTTAGCTAAAAAGCTATCCAACCCCTTCTTAAAGCTATCTAATGTATCAGCCTGTACAACTGATTCAGGGAGAGAATTCCACATCTTCACAGCTGTCACTGTAAAAAACCCCTTCCCAACATTTAGGCGGAACCTCCTACTTCTAATCGGAATGGGTGACCTTGTGTCAGCTGGAAAGACCTACTGGTAAATAAAGCATTAGAGAGATTATTATATGATCCCCTTATATATTTATACATAGTTATCATATCACACTCCATGAACTGCCCACACTCCATGAACTGTAGCACTATGTCCTACTCCGAAACAATGTCACAATGGTACTGATGCCCCCAGCCTGGGAAGACACAAAAAATTATGACACTGTAGGCTGCCCGAGGATTCTAAGAGACGTAGTTTAACAATATAGAAGAAATATTGCAGCAATGGTCTACATCTACATTATCTGTTACCTTTCTTTGGGGTGCTGGGGGTTGCTGGGCAGGGCCGAATTTACATAGTGGGCACCCCTAGGCCCTTTGCCATTCGTTGCCCCTGTCCCCTCCCTTTTATCCATGCAAATTTTCATCTTCAATGGGGATTGGCGCATGGGAAATTTAAAAAATTATTATCTCCAGCGCATCCCCAGTGTTTTTGAACCAATGTGGGTGTGGTTGGGAAGCATGCCACTCCCCTAAAATCCTGCCGCCCTAGGCCCGGGCCTTGGTGCCATTTCCGCAAATCCGGGCCTGTTTCTGGGATCGCCCTCTTGGCCTTGGATTGATTCCTCTGGGCTATTCTGGGTGGAATTGGTCTCTTCCCATCTGGGCTTAAGCGCCTCTTCTCCAGCGTGAACATCCCCAATTTGGCCAGTCTTTCCTCATAGCTAAGATTTTCCATACCTTTTACCAGCTTAGTTGCCCTTCTCTGTACCCTCTCTAATACAATAATGTCCTGTTTGAGTGATGGAGACCAAAACTGTACGGCATATTCTAGATGGGGCCTTACAAGTGCTCTATACAGTGGAAGAATGACCCCCTCCTCCCTTGACTCTATGCCCCTTTTAATACAGCTCAAGACCTTATTTGCCCTTGATGCTGCCGACTGGCATTGCTTGCTACAGCCAAGTTTATCATCTACAAGGACTCCAAGGTCCTTTTCCATAATGGATTTGCCTAGTGCAGTCCCATTAAGGGTATAAGTGGCTTGGATATTTTTACATCCCAGGTGCATGACTTTACATTTATCAACATTGAATCTCATTTGCCACTTAGGTGCCATGTCGCTCTCTCTCTCCCTCCGTCCCTTTCACGGTTTCGGGTGCTGATTTCTCGTCTCAATCTGTACTGCACTGTGAGGCTGCCATAAGGAATTAATCACACCCCACTGCCCTGCAGCTGCACAGACCCAGCTTGAGAGCCCTGTCTGTGGCTCTGAATTAGCCTTGTACCCATGGGGCTTCCTAAATGAACCGTATCTCTGTATCCATGCATAGCAAATATGCAGGTGCCCCGAATAATAAGCAGCTCAGATGCACTTTTACATTCTGCCTCCGTGTAACGAGGAATCACTTCTCTGATCTGCAACATAGCCGAGAGACTGTGAGCCAGCACCGCCGCCTCTGATCTGTCAGTCTGTCTGTCCCACCAGGGGATATTAACATGCACTGTAAATACAAATATGCTGCCGGCTCTGAGAGATCAGTGTAACCTCCATATCATTTATGCACATAATGTAACTGTATAATATATAGGAACAGATATACCCCCATCTTTCCCCCAACCACTGTCACAGTGTAACCCCCATATCATATATGCACATAATATAACTGTATAATATATAGGCACAGATATACCCCCATCTTTCCTCCAACCACTGTCACAGTGTAACCCCCATATCATATATGCACATAATGTAACTGTATAATATATAGACACAGATATACCCCCATCTTTCCTCCCACCACTGTCACAGTGTAACCCCCATATCATATATGCACATAATGTAACTGTATAATATATAGGCACAGATATACCCCCATCTTTCCTCCAACCACTGTCACAGTGTAAACCCCATATCATATATGCACATAATGTAACTTTATAATATATAGGCACAGATATACCCCCATCTTTCCTCCAACCACTGTCACAGTGTAACCCCCATATCATATATGCACATAATAATGTAACTGTATACATACAAATCTGGACATTGCTGCCATCATGTGGTGTAAAACAGAACACTTCTAGGTTTAAAGGGGTATTTGCAAATGTGTAAAAATGTTAGCATTCATCTTAGTTAAGCCAAGGTAAAAGATTCAACAAGCAGTATCCAACAGCTACAGCTCTTTGCAGAGGCTATTACTACTGCTATTAAAGGTGCCATCTCTCCCTACTATACCTGCTATCCCACAGTCACACTCCCTTCCCAGAGACTATTATCCCAATGTTACTATAGGCACCATCTCTCCTTACTATACCTGCTATCCCACAGTCACACTCCCTTCCCAGAGACTATTATCCACGGTTACTATAGGCACCATCTCTCCCTACTATACCTGCTATCCCACAGTCACACTCCCTTCCCAGAGACTATTATCCCACTGTTACTATAGGCACCATCTCTCCCTACTATACCTGCTATCCCACAGTCACACTCCCTTCCCAGAGACTATTATCCACGGTTACTATAGGCACCATCTCTCCCTACTATACCTGCTATCCCACAGTCACACTCCCTTCCCAGAGACTATTATCCCACTGTTACTATAGGCACCATCTCTCCCTACTATACCTGCTATCCCACAGTCACACTCCCTTCCCAGAGACTATTATCCCACTGTTACTTACTGCTATAGGCACCATCTCGTCTTAGTATGTCTGACAATGTGGCATCTTTGGATAGAAAATGTATAATTTGCCCAGGTTACGGACAATCCTGGAAAAGTCACATTGCAGGAAACAGTTTGGTACAGACAGAGCCATTACACATATGTACAAAAGCAAATCTCTTTATTTCAGCAGCACCAAGAGTCCCACCCCGTTACACAAGTCCGGATACACGACTATAGGTTTGGCATGAATGACATGTGAAGAATTCTTTGGTACAAGCCAAAAACCTGTTCATGGATACAGACACTCAAAATATTGTTACAGTCAGCATCCACATATTCGGATGAAATACACCTGCATAGTCAGAGATCTATGGTGATATAACACCAATGGCTGATTATTGCACTTTTTCCTCACTTGTAGCAAAGAGGACTGACAATGGCAGTGATCGCTGTTTAACCCCACACAAGTGAGAGCTCCTGAGGGAAGGCAAATTCAGCTGAATGGCTCCAAAACTTCAAGGATAAGGGCCCGTGGTCCAGCCACGATGAGTCGGTTGATTGTTTGGCAGTCGTAGCGCAAGCAGCAGTTCCCATTCACGGCATAAATAAACTGACATACCTGTTGGGAATAGAGAGGTTAATTTAATACTAAGATATAGCCCAATAGCAGGATCTTAAAGCAGCCCATGAGCCATTAATTATAGGTGCTTGATAATTGTTCAGGTG
The DNA here is from genome assembly GCF_017654675.1 of Xenopus laevis. NCBI lineage: Eukaryota > Metazoa > Chordata > Amphibia > Anura > Pipidae > Xenopus > Xenopus laevis. The sequence goes on along the minus strand of NC_054388.1, from coordinate 16,606,275 downwards.
GATTGGTCTGGGTGCATTGAGCCAATTGGATGCTCCAGGCCAACAACTGGATCATAATGAAGTTCTAGGCAGGTCCACTGGGACATCATCACCAGTCCCATGTTTTTCTCACCCCTATTGGATTTTCAAACCCACCTGATAGATATCTCTGCCCAGTAGTTGACCATATAAGGGTCAGGGAGGTTGTTGGGAGACCTCCATATACCGGCTAATAAGCTGCCGACTGGGTCTGGTCTATAGTCATGTGCCCAGCTTTAGAGCCCTCTTCAGATCCAGGGAGGAAACGAGGAAAGCCAGAGCAACCCACATCCAAATACAGAAAATCTCAGCACATAAGTCCCCAGCATTGCAGTTTTCAGAGTGTTCCATAACTTGGGCTGCAGATTTGCTAAGATCAAATAAGTTGCACAGAGAAAATATCCATGAGACATTACCTTCATGCCAGCAGCAGCAGCGGGTCCTCCGGGGTCAACAGCTTGAATGTGACAGGGACCAGACCCACGGATCACAAACCCCCAACCAACATCATCCCCCATAATCTGGGAGAAGCAACAGGAAATAAAGGACAGCATTAAAGATAAATTACTTCCACGCAATCCTCATGCACAGTGTAAGGACAAGTCCCCAAATCCCCCACACACCCTCACTCGTCTTACATTCAAAATCTTCTTGGTGTAAGGTGCTCCTGGGGACAGCAACTCCTCCACCGTTACAGGTTTTTTCAGCACTTGGGGAGAGGGAAAAAAATAACATAACATTTTCTAAACCCACCATATACACAACATATATATCTATATCTCTATATCTCTATCTATCTATCTATCTATCTATCTATCTATCTATCTATCTATCTATCTATCTATCTATCTATCTATCTATCTATCTATACACTCCAGCTTTTCCAAGGCTGTAAAACAAAACAGGACCTTCCTAGGTCTAGCAACCTATAGCAACCAATCTATTAGCTATTTATTTGTCCCCTGTTGTTTCTCAAGCTGTAGTTATTTACCCAGCCGGGCCTCTATCCCTCTATTAGTTGCATTTAATCTGTATGTTGAAGGAGACACCCTTCTCCTCTAGGGCAGTCGGCTTACTAATATTACTGTATAGGGAAAACACCATCAAGACACAACATTTAAACTGGGTGTTGTATCAAACATAGATAATTGTAGCTATAACACATTATAATCATTAACAGTAATGTGTAGAATCACTTAAATGATCATATGAATTTGGCCTAAGTAGTATACAGGCAATGAGCAAACCAAACTTAAATATCAGCATTCACAGAACAGCATTTTCTTATTGACAATGACAGAATTCGGGCAGACTCACCTGATGGGGGTGTCATAAGAGGTACAGATGGGGAAAGGTATGTGTAGCTGGATCCAGAACCTGGAGAATGGTAACCACACCTCCGTGGTGCAGGAACAATCTTTGGCTCATTATGCTGAACTGTAACACAAGGGAGAATTCATAACGCGTAATAATCATTATAGAATATATCTATCTCTTAAAGTGGATTAATGTTATAGGGTCTAAATATACAGACACATAGTAACAAGCACATAAAACATTCATTAGCTGCACAAAACATTTTACTATTCTCATACCGAGCAACAGAGGAGATATTTCAGTGTTCCATTAACCCATGGCTCCTCCCTCCTAATGTGTTTCCCACCATATTGGTTTCCCTTTATTTGCATTCTGGGGAAATACAAGCAGACTTACCGCAGACAAAGCTGTTAGGAGGGAGATCCGAGCTAAGCTTGCGAAGGCAGAAAGGGCTGTCGGGAGATTCTTGCTTGGGATCCATGAAGGGATCTGGCTCACTCAGAACCTCAATCAGTTTCCTCCTACGTTGGAAATTAATTGTGAACTGGAACAACATTTCAGAGTCGGAAAAGTGTTGGTGTCCGGACACTGGGATGGGAAAGACAGAGGTCAAGGTAGAGAGAGACTGGTCGATATTGTGTGTGCTTTAACCACCTTATTTAAAGGGAGTCTGTCTATTTTTATGATGTTGTTTTTTATTTCTAAATTACACAGTTTACACTGCAAATAATTCACTCTACAATATAAAATTTTATTCCTGAACCAGCAAGTGTAATTTTTTTTTTAGGTGTATTATTGGTGTGTAGGCAGCCATCTCTGGTCATTTTACCTGGTCATGTGCTTTTCAGAAAGAGCCAGCACTTTATGATGGAACTGCTTTCTGGCAGGCTGTGGTTTCTCCTACTCAATGTAACTGAATGTGTCGCAGTGGGACCTCAATTTTACTATTGAGTGCTGTTCTTAGATCTACCAGGCAGCTGTTATCTTGTGTCAGGGAGCTGCTATCTGGTTACCTTCCCATTGTTCTTTTGTTAGGCTGCTGGGGGGGGGGGGTGGATGATATCACTCCAACTTGCAGTTCAGCAGTAAAGAGTGACTGAAGTTTATCAGAACACAAGTCACATGACTGGGGGCAGCAGAGAAACTGACAATATGTCTAGCCCCATGTCAGATTTTAAAATATTATACATTATATATATATATATATATATATATATATATATATATATATATATATATATATATATATATATATATATATATATATATATATATATATATATATATATATATATATATATATATATATATATATAAAACTGTTTATTCTGGTAATTCTGCTATATCCATATACTGCCATATCCATATACTGTACTGCAACTGTTTATTCTGGTAATTCTGCTATATCCATATACTGCAACTGTTTATTCTGGTAATTCTGCTATATCCATATACTGCCATATCCATATACTGTACTGCAACTGTTTATTCTGGTAATTCTGCTATATCCCTACTTGTATTTGTTAACCCCAATAACTTTTGTCTGTCAGGCCTATTCTACTTTAGTTCTTTGATAAATATCTCAAGCACACATCTGTGTCCCCTCCTCTGTGAACAAGAGATACTTTTATAGCCCCAAACCTGGTTCTGGTGTCTGTAAAACTCTGCCCTTTGCTAGCTATTTAATTGATTAATTGATTAATTAGGCTCTGGTTTTCCCAATCAGCTACATATAAATTCAGACCCAGTATTGGGGATGGCACTTGTGTCTGGGGCATGGCACGAGTGCTAACCTTTCCTAAGTGCTAAAATTTCACAAGTGCTTAGAAATGACAGTTAAACAAGGCAGTTTGGACAAGGCTTTGACAAGGCAAAAGGAACCAGATTCCCCTGCAGTCAACAGCGAACCATCTGGGATAAGAAGAAAACAGATGTGTTTGTACCTACTAGTTTGTAACTTCTTACTCCAAACATACTTTATCCTGCATTTCTCCTACTTTCACTCTCATGCTTCATAAAACATTTTTCACTACCTCCTCCATCAAATCCCAGTTCTATACAAATCTCAGCCTCTCTACTCTCCTCCCCTCTCCACACATGAAGTTTATAAAGTGCTCTGTTCAGCTATTCCACAAAACTCTTCTTTTTCATACAAACTAAGGACTTATAAATCCCACTCTCAGTCTATCTTTCCTTTCTATTGCTGGCAGCTGGGGACATTTCCCCAAACCCTGGCCCTTACCCCATCCCAGTTATATCACGGCCACGAGCTCCTTCTCTCCGGGGCAAATTCAAACAGTACAGAACACTTACTCCTATACCCAAAAACCCAGTTAATCTTTCATGTGCTCTCTGGAATGCCAGATCTGTCTGCAACAAACTCACCGCTATACACGACCATTTCATTGCAAATTCCTTTAACCTACTCGCACTTACTGACACCTGTCTCTCTCCTACTGACACTGCCTCACCTGCTGCCCTGTCCTATGGGGGCCTACACCTTACTCATACTCCCAGACCTGGTAACAGACCTGGAGGTGGGGTACGTTTGCTTCTCTCTCCTCGCTGTACCTTTAAAGTTCTTCCACCTGTTCCCTCTTTATCATTCTCCTCATTTGAGGCTCACTGCATTAGGCTCTTTTCTCCTGTTTCACTCTGCATTGCTCTTATATATCCACCACCAGGACCAACTGCACAATTTCTGGACAACTTTGCTGCCTGGCTTCCTTACTTTCTTTCATCTAACATCCCATCCATCATATTAGGTGACTTTAATATACCCGTTAACAACATTAACAACTCTTCTGTCTCTAAACTTCTTTCACTAACCTCCTCCCTAGGCTTATCTCTGTGCTCAGACTCCCCCTCTCACTCCAATGGTAATGCTCTGGATCTCATATTTACCAGACTCTGTTCAACCTCCAATTTTACTAACTCCCCATTTCCCCTCTCTGATCACAATATGGTCACATTTCAACTCTCACTAACTCCCTCCTCACCCCCTGCTATTCCCCAAACACGTACTTACTGTGACTTGCAAGCTGTAGACGTGTCACATCTCTCTTCTTCCTTTGACTCTCTTCACTCTAATATCTCAGCCATCTCATGTCCTAATGTGGCTACCTCTGTCTACTATAGTACTCTCACCACTGCCCTAAATGAGCTTGCTCCTATAAAAACTAAACGTTCTCGACCCAAACCACTTCAACCATGGCATACTGCTCATACAAAAGCGCTCCAAAGACACTCAAGTGCACTTTAGCGTCGCTGGCGCAAATCCCGTTCAGAATCAGACTTTTGGAGCTACAAATCTGCCCTGCGCTCCTTTAACACCAGCCTCTTCCAAGCCAAACAAACATACTTTACTTCACTCATTAACTCCCTTTCTAAAAAACCAGCACAACTTTTCTCCACCTTTAACACTCTCCTTTCCCCTTCTCCACCCCCTCCATGCACATCTGTCTCTGCTCAAGATATTGCTGAGCACTTCAAAAACAAAATTGACACTATCAGAAGGGACATTACACTACTCAACCCCCCTAGACTTCCACCACCCTCCCTGCACACTGCCCAGTCTCTCCTGTGCTCCTTCACCCCTGTCACTGATGAGGAAGTCTCAAAGCTTCTGGCATCTTCTCACCTTACCACCTGCCCGCTTGATCCAATTCCCTCAAAACTTCTCCGCAATACCAATCCTTGTCTAATCAAAGCCTTAACTCACCTATTTAATCTTTCGCTCTCAACTGGACTGTTTCCTTCTCAACTAAAACATGCTCTTGTCACCCCCATTCTGAAAAAACCCTCTCTTGATCCCTCCAATCTTGACAACCTCCGACCTATCTCTCTGCTACCTTTCATCTCTAAACTACTTGAGCGCCTAGTCTACAACCGACTTAACTCATTCCTCTCTGACAATAACCTGCTGGACCCCCTACAATCTGGTTTTAAGCCACAACACTCCACGGAAACTGCCCTGACTCGACTAACTAATGACCTCTTAACCGCTAAAGCCAACAATCATTTCTCACTACTAATACTGCTTGATCTCTCAGCCGCATTTGACACCGTAGATCACCCTCTCCTCCTCCAGTCCCTCCAGTCGCTTGGCCTTCGTGACACAGCCCTGTCCTGGTTCTCTTCTTACATCACCAATCGTTCCTTCAGTGTCTCCTACAATGGAGTATCATCTTCTCCCCTACCTCTTTCTGTTGGAGTTCCTCAAGGCTCTGTCCTGGGACCATTACTATTCTCCCTCTATACTTCCTCCCTTGGCAAATTAATAAATTCGTATGGTTTTCACTACCACCTCTATGCTGACGATACTCAGATCTATCTCTCATCTCCTGATCTCAACCCAGAACTCCTAACTCGCGTCTCCTCCTGCCTGTCCGCTATCTCTACCTGGATGTCGCAACGCTACCTTAAATTAAACCTCTCTAAAAGTGAAATGGTTCTCTTTCCTCCAACTAACACCAGTAGCATCCCGTAAGTATCCATCATAGTTAACAATTCCACTATCACCCCCTCTCCCCAGGCCCGGTGCCTTGGGGTTATCCTAGATTCTGCCCTGTCTTTCACTCCTCATATCCAGTCACTTATTAAATCATGTCACTTCCACCTAAGGAACATATCCAAAATACGATCATTTATCACCCAAGACGCTGCCAAAATTCTTATTCACTCTCTCATCATATCGCGTCTAGACTACTGTAACTCTTTTAATTGGCCTCCCCCTCCAGAGACTGTCACCTCTCCCGTCCATAATGAACACTGCTGTGAGGCTCATACACCTCAGCAACCGCTCCTCCTCTGCCTCGCCATTCTGTCAATCCACTTCACAACTCTGCAACACCCTACATCTCTGAACTCATCTCTATATACTCACCCACTCGCTTACTACGCTCCTCTACTGACCTGCTACTCAACTCTTCTCTCATTACCTCCTCACATGCTCGCATTCAAGACTTTTCAAGGGCTGCACCCCTCCTCTGGAACGCTCTTCCGCGGTCTGTCCGACTTTTTCCCAACCTTTCTGCTTTCAAAAAATCTCTGAAAACGCACTTCTTTCGAGAAGCCTACCCTCACTCTGCTTAACTACCAAACGCATTACCACATTTCTCACCCACTTAATTCAATCTTGCCCACTCCCACACCTTGTGTATTAATCCCTTCCCTTTAGACTGTATGCCTATGCATAGGGCCTTCCTCACCTTTTTGTACCTGTATTGATTGTGATGTTTGTTACTCCATATATTCTATATATGTAATTCATGTGATGTAGTTGTATAATCACATTTACTTTACAGTGCTATGCAATATGTTGGCGCTATATAAATGCAACGTTTCGGGTTTACAGTCACCCCTTTTCAAGCCTTGAAAAAGGGTGAGGGTAAGCCCGAAACGATACCAGGTTGCAAACGTTGCTTTTTGCAACAAAGGGGTGCTGCAGCGGTATTATTTTCTTAGAGGTCAAGGTAAAGAACCCAAGTACAAGGGAACAAGCAGCACAACATGAAGGATGCACACAGGTCCCTTCTAGAACCCAGCAGCAAAGAACAGAAGCCGACGGCTCACCATGCTGTATGATGCCATATTCCAGCAATTCCCGGCACAGCTTCACTCCTTCCTCCCTGCTGGATACCTCCCCGTGATCTAGCAGCCAGTCCAAAATCTGCCGACCATGAAAGGTCCGGCGATACCTCTCAGAGCCTTGCTCCCGAACCTGCAGTATGGATCCCTCCTGGCTGGTTATCCTGAGGGAGTGGCAGAAATTAGGAGATGGGTACCAAAGTCACTGGATAGCATTGCCACATACAGCTGGGTTATAATGAGACAAAGGATTAAACACAGGGAAAGGAGATTAACCAATAAACTTTTCATTTCAGCAACATGTGACAAAACTATATTCAAATTTCAGATATTTTTTGTCTCCCGATGCCACCCTATACAGTTTTCTCTTTCCTTAGCTAAAAAAAGGTGCCAGGTGTGACAAATGCTGAGATATAAAAGGACACGTGGTTTGGCTATTAGACTGCGCTTGCACCTTTTTTCCCATAATTCCCCCATTTTAATATAGAAAGGACAGGGAAATGTACAAAACAGTACCCAGCCCCCACCCTACTAAAGCTACATAGTTAACATACCAGTTCATACCAGGGGGGTCTGGCAAAATCCCTCCCTCAACAAAAACAAAGTTGTGTTGGTCAGTGAAGTGGGGGTTGTTGTTTTGGGGCGGAGTAAGCTGCATGTGTAGCTCCTGGCTTGGGGCATCTTCTTCAGAGACATTGGGGAGCACCCTGGATGCAACAGGGCACCCCACCTTGGCACCTCCCTGGAATTTACCCTAGCCGTGACAGGAAGATTCCCTCCATCAGTTTGGATCCCACAGAGGGCTGTTTATTTCTGGATTCTGCATACTTGAGGTATTGTTATTTTGTGGACTTACCCAAAGGAACTGTGCCACTTACCCTTGGAATTGCCTGAAGGAACTCCCTGTCTTTGTGTTGCTTGTGGTCTGTATCTTGGAGACTGTGTAAGGAGGACTTTGGGGTTGGACACCTGTGGACTGACATCTGGGGAAGCTCTGTATTTCTGGCCGGGGAGTGTGGGGATCTCACATTCTACTGTTGTGTCCCTGATTTCTGTTTATCATATCTGTAATAAAGCCCCTGTGTAATCCCTGGTTACAGAGTGTGGTATGTCCCTGTTTTGTGCCAGTCTCCGATACATCACACATTCTGTGACACCGGGAAGGAAGAAGAGAACTGTGCAGAGAAGCTGCCGGAGACCCTAGAGGTGAATCGGACACTTAGCCCTCTGGTAGTGAGCTGGAACAGCAGCATTGCTGCTGGAAATTGTGATATAAGCAGAGTAAAAACTGCTAACCACAAATGCCCCTTTGTGTCACCGTGCAGGATCTGCCACACTGCTTTCCTCCTGCTAACATTTAGTGATAGAGAACCCGCAGTGCCCTTATGTGCGACATACATAACCTCTCCCGCAACATACAGCTTTTCTGCGACACTCACATCTCGTATAAGCGATGGCCCCGCACGCATATCTTCACCTGCTTGCTGGGAGACAGGGTGCCATCATCGTTCCGAAAGCGATACAGGAGCCTGGCGTCTTTAAATGCCACGTGTTCATCACATACTGTTGGGAGAGGTGGGGGTGAGACAGGGAAGAGAACCTGCTGCACTAAGCAGTATAATATGCCAGCCTGTTAATGGTACCCAGCCCATCTCACTGTCTCCCACAAGGGAGGGCTACATAATGTGCCCCAATCTCTTATCCCAGGCTGCAATACCCTGATGTGCCCCCTAGATCCTACTCGGTCAGTTCACAGCCTCTGACTCCATCACATATTAAAGTGGTAGCATCTCTGCCCAAATATCCTGCCCAGGCCTGTGAACAATACCCTGAGTAACCCTAATATGCGACTTTGAAAGTTGGACTCACTTCGCCCCACCCTACTCACCATGGTGCACCACATTGTAGTCCATAAGTCTTTGTATGATGCTCACGGCTGTCGCTCTGTCAGGGGCCTCGCTGTGCTCTACCAGCCAATCAACAAGTTCCTTGCCCACCAGGCAGTTTGGGTATGTGCGTGTGTCCTGGCACCGGTCCTTTATCAGCTTGGCATTGTGCAGCCGCAGCCTGAAATAAAGGATTGCCCTGCCTTATAAATCAGTATGGCATTGCCCCAGAGTGGGGGTTATTGTATTATTGCCCCAGGGTGGGAGGAGTTATATACCTATAGATATTCAATGTATTATTGCCCCAGGGTGGGAGGAGTTATATACCTATAGCTATACAATGTATTATTGCCCCAGGGTGGGAGGAGTTATATACCTCTAGATATTCAATGTATTATTGCCCCAGGGTGGTGGGAGGAGTTATATACCTATAGCTATACAATGTATTATTGCCCCAGGGTAGGAGGAGTTATATACCTATAGATATTCAATGTATTATTGCCCCAGGGTGGGAGGAGTTATATACCTATAGCTATACAATGTATTATTGCCCCAGGGTGGGAGGAGTTATATACCTCTAGATATTCAATGTATTATTGCCCCAGGGTGGTGGGAGGAGTTATATACCTATAGCTATACAATGTATTATTGCCCCAGGGTAGGAGGAGTTATATACCTATAGATATTCAATGTATTATTGCCCCAGGGTGGGAGGAGTTATATACCTATAGCTATACAATGTATTATTGCCCCAGGGTGGGAGGAGTTATATAACTCTAGATATTCAATGTATTATTGCCCCAGGGTGGGAGGAGTTATATACCTACAGATATTCAATGTATTATTGCCCCAGGGTGGGAGGAGTTATATATCTCTAGATATTCAATGTATTATTGCCCCAGGGTGGGAAGGTAGGGGGATTATATACATCAAGGGGATCAGTGAGTATTGACCAAAGGAGGGTCATTTTATTAATTCTACAGGGTGGTTGTATAAATTAAAGGAGGTCAGGGGTATTGAGCCAAGGGGGCCCGGACTGGCAATCTGTGGGTTCTGGCAAATGACAGAGGGGCTGCTATAAGGAGCCATTGAAAGTTACTGTTTAGTGGGCTGGTGGGGGGGGGCTGTTTGGGCCTCTGTGCAGCTGAAATGCCAGGGCCTATATTGACTCTCAATCCAGACCTGGGTGATTGTATTATTGCCCCAGGGAGGGGGGGAGCTCTGGGGGAAGGAGGTCAGTACAATTCTGCCATTCTCCGGCGCTGATGTTCAATTTATCAGAAAAAGGACAAACTTTTATTTTACTTTTGTTTTGGCGGGGGGAGGGGCCGGGAAGGGTAGTTGCACTTATACCGCGGAGGGGATATTATCATCTGATAGTACGTGGGCCGCGGGTCATTATGACAAGAGGCCGCATGGGGTCGGTACGTACCTGAGTTGCTCCCCCGCAAGTCCGATCTCCGCGCGCCTCTGGTTCTCCCCCGCCCGCTCTCCTTGACTCCTGCTCAGCGTCTCCATCCCCGGCTCAGTGCAAGGGAATCCCTGGGGAACCCGACGGGCCGGAACCATCAGAACACCCTCTCCATGCTGGGGGTTGGTACCGCCTGGGTAACGCCCACTTCCTTATCAGCCTCGCCCCCTCCTTCCAGTGATCAACGGGAATGATACTCCCGCCCCTCCTCCCAATATACTCTCCTACCCCCACCCCCACATAATGCTGTCCTACTAACTTGCTCCTCCAATAATACTGTCCTACTATCCTAATCCCCAATAATACTGTCATACCCCCACCCCATCCTCCTAATAATACTGTCTAACTAACTTCCTTCACCAAAAATACAGTCCAACCCTCACCCCCCCAATAATTCTGTCCAACCCCCACCCCCATATAATACTGTCCTACTATCTTCACCCCCCCAATAATACTGTCCTACCCCCACCCCATCCTCCCAATAATACTGTCCAACCCCCGCCCCATATAATACTGTCCTACTATCTTCACCCCCCCCAATAATACTGTCCAACCCCCGCCCCATATAATACTGTCCTACTATCTTCATCCCCCAATAATACTGTCCTACCCCCACAATAATACTGTCCAACCCCCGCCCCATATAATACTCTCCCACTATCTTCATCCCCCAATAATACTGTCCAACCCCCACCCCATCCTCCAAATAATACTGTCCTACTAACTTCCTCCTCCCAATAATACTGTCCTACTAACTTCCTCCTCCCAATAATACTGTCCAACCCCCATATAATACTGTCCAACCCCACCCCCCACAATAATACTGTCCAACCCCCACCCCCATATAATACTGTCCTATCTTAATCCCCCAATACTGTCCTACCCCCATCCTCCCAATAATACTGTCCAACTGCCTTCCTCCTCCAATAATACTGTCCTACCCCCACCCCATTCTCTCAATACTGTCCAACCCCCACCCCCTGCCCTGATCCCCCAAATGTATGTAGAATAGTCCGCTTCTGTTTATGGGGACCATTTCCCCTCACTTTTTTGGTGAAGCAATGGATTCTTTTCTTTGAAGAGAACCTGTGCACTAGCCACTAAGGAAAGCAGAGGGACTTTAGGTAACAGAGTTGGCCAAGCTTTGCAGATCCCAAGCCCATTGTATCAATAAGACATGGAACTGGTTGCTTTGTCTCTAGTGCAGCACAATAAGCACCTGGGGGGGGGGTATTGCAACACCCCAAAATCAACAAAATGTCAACTTGGCCATCAACAAGACTCAACTCCAGTTTCCAATGACAAAACACAGAACACACTGGGAATTTGTTCTATTGAATTTTATTTTCCACAATATAATTTCTGAAAATCGCTACTCGTCATGAGACATGGCAGCACAGAGATCACAAGGAGCGTGGATATGAGAACATCAGGGTACACGACTCCAGCAAATGATACGACGCAGCCACCAGCTGGGATGCCTGCACAATCGCATGTGTAACTCTCAGGGGGCACATGCTACTGAAGTCAATCAATCAATAAATAATAATAAAAGGACAGTCTTTAAAAACCTCTCAGCTGCAGCCACACGCATGGGAAAAGGTCACAGAAATGGTGCCCACGATGGAGGCACTGGCCAACACCCGAATTTTTAGATTTCACAAACATCTTCAGAATAAAAGGTAACTATTTTTTTCCCCACTGTTTTGTTTAAAAGTCAGCGGGTCCCAAAGTATTCAGGGTGCCCACTTGTGCCAGGGGGCTTTGTATTCTACGGACAATCTCTGATAGTGAAAGGATAAGCTCTGCTCATAAGCCCAGGACCCTTTTTGTTAAAGCCAATGGGATATTTCAGTCAAAATATTGTGTTCTCTGGCCAAAATCTACCCGTCACTGCTAATGAATGAAACCACCAACATAGAACACCCTGTGAGACTTTTCGGGTCAGGACGATTCGATCAAATATTAAACGTTCAAAATATTTCTTAAATGTTCGAGTATATTCGAAAAATAATTTGCATAAATTTGAAATTCGATCTTTGATAAGTCTGCCCATTAGTCTCGGAATGTGAGTTACTATTATGAGCAATTTTTAAAAAGGCACTTAAAAACAAATTAAATAAAATGCCAAAGGGCCCTCCCTTCGGCCCTTAAAAACCTCAGAGAGCAGCCCCTGTTTTAGTAAGAATTTAATATGCTTTCATCTAAAAATGCATAAGAATTTTGGAAAAATAAATCCTTTTTTGATGTGTCAACCCCTAAATGCAGGGACCCCATGTAGATAAATGGTTAAAATATTAAATATAGGCCTTTCACTACCAGAGAAGCCAGGTGCCACTGCTAAAATTTCTTAAAAAACATGAATTTCGATGCCTCCTCCCCAAGTCCTTCTTTTGTATCCGTAGTAACAAGCCCAGCTCATAAAGCAGATCATCGCTATAAATTTGGGGAAGGAATGTTCTACAGACAATCTCTATAATAAAGGGTGATCTATACTCAACACAGACAATGACTGCCAATCACTGTCTCTGTAAACAAGAATAATAATTATACCTGTATTAAAATATGTCTCGAATATATCCTATGTAACCCCTAGGGGATTCCCAGATGTCTCCAGCTGAGATTCCAGGGGGTTAAAACCTCTCTTCATAGTAAATATAACAGGCAATTTGCTCACCTGTAGTAAGACAGCATTCATAAGAATCTGCTCTGGTTCCGCAGGTCAAAGCTAAAGGGTACAGCCCCACCCAATGAAGAGGAGAAGCTTAGCTTTCAACTAGTAATTTATGAGTACCCTGCACTCAATATTCATGGCTGTTCCTGCATCCAACTTTTGTTGGACTGCAATTCCCATCAGCCTGCAAGAACCTTCAGCTGGAGGCAGAAGGTTGGATAATCCTTATCTGCTGCGTTGTTCAATAGAAAGGGCAGGAGTGCTCTGTAACCACCTGGGTAAAGGTAATAGCCAGTAAGGAAAGAGAAGCTGATTCAGCAGCGAATTGAAGGCTGTACCGAGGTATACAGGGAGAGAGGGGTTCAGGTTATTCAAAGCTGAAGGCACACACTGGTATTTCCCAGCCAGTGTATTCCAACTATTGGCTCCAGAAGCTTGTACCTCCCATTGGCTGTAATGCAGACTGAAAGCGCTTGGCCTGGAAGTAGTGGCCCCCGTGTAGCTTCAGCTTTAGGACTACTCAGCCCAGCATCCAAACAATGAATCATCAATATATAAAACAGCTACATCAAAGGCTAAAACACACTTTCCAGCAAGAGTTTAAAAATAAAAAGAGATGCTTCATTAGGTTTGGAGGTAAGGAGTGTGCCAAGTCATTTTTTTCCTTCCATACAAACACTGTGGGGTTAATTATGAGGCAGTGAGATGACACATAAGATTACAGATGAGCTATTTAGGGGGCTGCCCATACTCCGGTCCTCCCAGACAGTTCTGAACTTGTAATTGCTGTTATTGTGTCAGTGATTTTTTACACTGAGCAGACTGTGTGTGTGTGTGTTTGGAGATGGCAGGGGAAACCCAGCATAAAACTATTTTTAGAGATTTGTATCGGTGCCAGATTAATTCCCTTCATTCAGTTTAATATACCGCCCCCCCACAAGGGCCAGGTGAGCTCCATTGGGCCAAGGGGTCAAACTTTGCTATACTGGTGCAATTGTTGGGTGGCTGTTCAGCTTCACCCCATCAAACACACACACACACCAGCCTGAAGAAGCACATGCGCTGTTCCCTACCAGCTGTTGTCCCACCCATCCTCTGCAGCAGGTGCTTTCTCCCCCTTCTTCCCCTTGCCCTCAGTACTATCCCAGTGGCTGTCCCAGTTCTCCCAGCTATCACTGTTGCTGTTCTTGTTGTTGGAGGTGGTCCCAGACCCCCAGACTTCCCAGCTATCCGAGCTCTTCCTCCCTGTGGAGTTTTCTGGAAAGGTCCAGCTGTCCCCACTTGGAGATTTCGAAGGTTTCTTGATCTCCTCAGAGCTGCCAAAGGTCTCCCAGAAGGATTTGCCGTAGCTAGCGTTTTGGTATCTGTCCCCAGTGCCCTGCTGATAGCCACCCTCAGGTTCAGAGCTGCAAGTAGGAGAAAAGAGAGATGGTAAGGATAGAGCAGGGGGCAATAGTGTACACTTAGAGGATTACTTTGTGTTTAGTGCAATATGATGCATAGCAGATAAAGAAGAGAGGAGTAGTAACACATCTGATAGTAATGATACGGATAGATCATCCCTACGGTCTTACTCATCAGCACAGTACATCAGTCAAACGCACACATGATTACAGTAATTTCTGATACAGTGAAACCTCGATTTTAAGTTTTCCCGCATTTTACATTTTTTTTATTTGTGGTCCCACCAATTTATAATGCATTTCTATGGGTGCATTTCCCTGATTTAAAGTAATGTTTTCCCGGATTTTACATCAAAATCTTGTCCTGTGCTTATATCCTTTCAGTACTTGAAGAAAACAAGTTACTTTAACACATTTGCCTGATTTTACATTTTCCTGGAATTTACATAATTTTTTCCTGGTCCCCTGAAAAACTTAAAAGGAGGTTCTACTGTATAATTTACCCAGGCAACACTTACCTCTGTCCCATATCCTCTGATTTCCCTGAGAAGAATGATGTGACGTCCTTCCAACCCTTACTGCTCACTCCCTGTACCTGAGTGGGAGAAGAAACAGTTATATCTGCACCCAGAGAACCAATAGGGAGAATAAGCAATCATAATGTAACAACTGCACCTAGTCACTCAAAATAAGCAAACGATTGTGCCAAGAGTATTCGATATTGGCAAATGAACTATGACTGGGCCTTGCTCCATTCTCTCTCTTGTCTATGTGTAATGTAATTATCTACAAAGCAACACAGTAGCTGATGCCAAAAGTGTTTATTGCACCGGGCAAAGTTTTAGCTTTTTATGTGTATAAAAACCAGTGCTCGTTTGGTATAATGGCATCTTTACCTTTTAATGAAACTACCTACTGTTAGTCAGGCCTGCATGAACGAATGTCAATCTCTTTAGCACTTCTGCCTTGAGGCGTGGAGTCCCTAGTTCAATTCTGCCCTGTCCATCTGCAAGGACTCTGTATGTTCCACTAGTGTCTGGTACTCTGGTTTCCTCCCACAATCCCAAAACATAATGGATATCTGATAAAGCTGACCCTAGTGTGTGTGTGTGTGTGTGAAAGGGACCTTACTGTAAGCTGCACTCAGACAGGGACTAATGTGACGGTGCTATGTAAATGAAAGGAACGTTGGCTCTGCTGCTATCAGCCTGCGAGATGCAGATCCCCTCCCTTACGCACCTCAGTGAAACTGAACAGACAAGAACAGCCTCCACTCAGCTACAAAAAGCAGAGCTGTGCAGGGATCAGACCAAAAAAAAAAAAAGCATAAAGCAGGCAGAAGCTGTATTTGTCAGTGCAGGGAGTGCATCTGCTTTTCTCAGTCTGCAAAAAACACAGGCTGAGAGCAGCAGAGCCAACACAAGTCTTAAGGGCATGTGACACACTGGTGCCTCATAAAAAGTTTCCAGAGAGAACCAGAAACTCACCACAATATCCAGGAAGAGCAGCATGTGGGAAGAGAGTACAAAATACAAATCGGTTACACAAGGATTTTTACAGGTACAAATGGCACAGCAGCAGTCTCCATAACACAAGCTCTGGGCAACCAAGAATACCAGGAGGGAGGTTACCTTCTGTTTAAAGACTCACAGAGCTACTAATAGCAGCTACAATATAGACAATCATAATAATCTGATTTGCTAAGATTTAGCAAAGGCAAATCTCAGTATTGTCTATGCCATTTTGTAGCCACAAGTAGCTTCTATTAGTAGCTCTGTGTGTCTTCACCCTAAAGCTCACTCTTATCCAAATAAATGGTGCAAGTTGTAGCAGAACAGAAAGGCACCACAACCTAAATGTACTGTTATTTGGCTCTGACTGCTATCAGCATTGTGGGGAGCATCTGGATATGGAGACTAGCTGCTATGTGCCAATGAATTCTCCCTACCTTTGATGCTAGGTGGGACATTCCACTGGAGACATCTTCCAAGACTCGTCCCTCTTTCACCTAAATAAGGAAGGGAAAGGTACGGAGAGCAGGGGATGTGATCAGGCTGGGTGATGGGGTAGAGTATAGGGTTTGAGTGGTGTGTAATCACAGTAGGTGTTTAGTTTGTCCAGTAAGCAAAGAGTGTAGAGTCTTGTTAGCTATAGCAGAGCAATGTGCAGAGCGAATATCACAGCAGACAGAACACGAGACTGTGACTGGAAGAGCTCAGTTTGTCATTAGCATGCATAAGCAAGGGATAACTCACTAGCAAGAGGACCAGAAACTTCCAGTAATGACCCTTGGCAGTAAGAGCTGGAACAGAGTAGTGATGGTAAGAAGATGGATGGAAGTTAGGAGATGTCAGCAGGCAGAGGCATATGCAGTGATAGCTAATGTTAAAGATACATTTATAGTGATTTGCACATTAGGGGGTTAATCACAATACTGTGCCAAATAACCAGCGAAATCACCAGAAAAGCCAATGAACGTTACCTTCTCATGGGCTGGTTTGACAACATTCTCATTTATAGTCTGGCCTAGCTCAGAGGCCTATCCAGGAGAAAAAGAACAGGATCAGGATGGAGGGAGGGAGAGGCCCCAATGGTTTATCACAACACATGACAGCCCCCTCCACAGGGTGGGAACAGAGAACATGCACAGTACATGTGTGTGCAATATATGGACAGTGAGCAAGAAGACAGGAAACATGAGAATTGGGATTGTCATGCAGGAGGAGATACAGTCAGGAGGAGAGACTCAGACTGGGTTAACAAACGAAGATTCTATAATACATTTATCTCTATAAAAGGGTATATGTAGGAGCTTCGATATAAATCAAGTTAGCTAATGGGTTTCTGCCATTCACACCCCTTTTCTGTCTGAGGAGAAGAGAGAGAGCAGAAAAAAGGAAAATGTGGAAATCAGACAGTTATGTGGGAGCATGGAAGAGGAGAAGAATCTCGCAAAGATACCATGTTTGTCTGTGATCACTAGGGATGAACCAAATCCAGGATTCGGTTCAGGTTTCTGCCAGGATTCAGCCTTTTTCAGCAGGATCTTCCGAATCCTGCCAGGCCGAACCGAATCCCAATTTGCATCTCGTGACTTTTTGACACAAAACAACGAAGTAAAAAATGTTTTCCCCTTCACATCCCTAATTTGCATATGCATATTAGGATTCGAATTTGATTCGGTATTCAACCGAATCTTTCACAAAGGATTCGGGGGTTCGGCCGAATCCAAAATAGTGGATTCGGTGCATCCCTAGTGATCACTGATCTTTCAGGAGTCATTTCTAGTGTGACCCACTGGGATACACTCCTCTGTACAGAGGGCGCTGGGAAGGATCCCTTTTGGCTCCCAGCTCAGGAAGCAGATGGGGTGAAACTGTAGCAGGCAACACACAGACATAACCACAGACATAGAGGGGCCACATGACAACCGACCAATCACACAGTGACCATGCACACAAATATGCCGCTGGAATTACCGAATCCGCCGGAAGCTTGTTCCCTCCCCAAAACTGCACATGTGCAGCGTGTGGGGAGAAGAAGTGGCCATTGGTGAGAGTCAGATAATCATGGGGATTTTATTCAAACACTGCAGAGCTTGGTAGTGACCCAAGGCTATATCTAATTCTATGAAGAGAGAAAAGAACCCCAATTGCCTCTCACTCGTTCAGCGGTTCCTCAATTATTAGATTACCTATTAAGTGTTTATTGTGATTGTCAAATGGCAACCACTAACTAATTAATATAAGTGCTTAATTTTACCAAAAATAAATTATATTAAAGTGCAAGTGCAATATAATTCATTCTATTAAATATAACTAAAGATTAATAAATACTTAATTAATTACTTTCACACAAATTAATGACCTTATGATACAATGTGTTGTCTGGTACGTTGGTTTTGCATCCACAATCAATCTGATCAAAGATTCAATAAAGTGCTTCAAGTGCTGATATGATTGCTATTAAAAGGCAATTACCAAAAATTCATCATTGCTTCAAAATTAATTTATTGTAAAGTGCTTAACAGTGCTAAGTAATAAATATTGATAAATAGGTAAAAATTCAATAGTTGATATAGTGAGGACCACAATTAATGGGATAAATTACTTTTAAAAAATACACATGATGCTCAGGTTAAAAAGTTTTAGCAAGAAAAGGAAATTAGAAGAGGTGGAGTTGTCCCAAAACTACTACCTAATTGTTTGCTATCCCTGAGACACCACAAAGACAAAGGAGGCAGAGTATCCGGGACTGTGGTCTCGTAATTAATCTAAATCCTATTCTGAGAAAGAGCTGAATAACCCTAAAAAACCACAAATCCACGGGCTCTTGTGACTTTAGTAGCAGAGAAAAGAGAGATTACCGAGCATTGGTTGAAGTGAGTATCTTCCCCACCCCTTCTATTCCATTAGCCCAAGAGATTCTAATCCTTCTAAAATTAAGTTTAAAGAGGAATCCTCTTTAAACTTAATTTTAGAAGGATTAGAATCTATTGGGCTAATAGAAGCACTTTATTGAATCTTTGATCAGATTGATTGTGGATGCAAAACCAACGTACCAGACAACACATTGTATCATAAGGTCATTAATTTGTGTGAAAGTAATTAATTAAGTATTTATTAATCTTTAGTTATATTTAATAGAATGAATTATATTGCACTTGCACTTTAATATAATTTATTTTTGGTAAAATTAAGCACTTATTTTAATTAGTGAGTGGTTGCCATTTGACAATCACAATAAACACTTAATAGGTAATCTAATAATTGAGGAACCGCTGAACGAGTGAGAGGCAATTGGGGTTCTTTTCTCTCTTCATAGAATTAATTGAAAGTTACTGACTTAGGTCAGACCTCTGCCGTGGGACGAATTTAAGTTTATTTGGGATCACTTCGTTTTTGCCAAGGCTATATCTACACATAAGAATGACATTTCTCTAATATCCCTACCTAGTCCAGCAGGCGAACCAAAATCTTTTTAACAAAAGACCTGGGTAGCAACACTCTACAGAAAATTCATGAACTATGTGCATAACTCCATTAGTGTGGACAAGTCATGATCTGTGAAACTGAAACTACAACTCCAATGTGCCCTATGTCAGAGATACCAAGACTTCTGTTCCACAACATCATGATAGCTGCAGGCTGGACATCTTGCACTTGGGCTTAGATAAAAACTCTTGCTGCTAACCCCCCCTACCCCACGCTAATCTTTCTTTACCAATATCCCCTACCACACAGCCTACCTTACCATTTTTCGGCAAATGTGAGAGATCAAACTGTGCTGCAGCAGGATATTAAAGGAACAGTTCAGTTTTAAAATAAAACTAGGTACCATTTATTCTGGGATGCTGTAGGCCTCCACCTCCAAAATTGATAACCCTTTTTGACTGGTTTGCCCAGATATTACACTCCAAACTCTGCTGTAGGGTGGGTCTGCACCTTGTGAAACCTTATAAAGCTATGACATTGCATTGTATTTAGTCAATCATATCCACAACTATGCATACTTCAGTTTCTCAACTGTGTAATTTTTTTCTTTTTTCCTTTATGTTTTTTGTTTTCTGTTTTCTTATGTCTTTTATTATGTCTTACTTATTATTTGTGTAAAACTCATAAAACAACTGAGTTATAAAAAAAAAATAAAAACTGAGTAAAAAGATAGGCTGTGCATAATAAAACAATGTTTCTAATATGGTTAGCCAAAAATGTAATGTATGAAGGCTGGAGTGAGTGGATGTCTAGCTGGATGTCTAGAACACTACTTCTTGCTTTTCAGCTCTCTAAATCTGAGTTAGTCAGTGACTTGAAGGGGGGGCCACAAGAGACATAACTGTTCAGTGAATTTGCAATTGATCCTCAGCATACAGCTCAGATTCAAAAGCAAACAGTGATGACCAATGTGCTCCCTCTCAAGTCACTGATTGGTTACTGCCTGGTAACCAATCAGTGGAAACCAAGAGAGCTGCAAAGCAGGAAGTAGTGTTCTGGCTGTTATGTTAGACATTCAGTCACTCCAGCCTTTATACATTACATGTTTGGCTAACTAGCTATATTAGAAATTTTTTTTTTATTATGCACAGCCTATGTATCCAGTTTATTTCTACACTGAACAACTCCTTTAAGACCTTTACAGTGGTTTCCATTTATTGCCAAAGCAGAGATCTTTTAGCAGATTTTTGCAGCTGGCAGCTAATAGGTTTACTAAGTAAGTGGCAATTGCCATAAAAAGCATAGTTTTATCAGCTAAAAATCTCCATGTGTGACAGCTGCACCCTATCCTTTCTTTTCATGCATTTTGATCTCTATTTCCTTTTATGAATACAGTGTAAATAATAGGGTTCCAGTAAGAAAAAAAAAATCACTCAAACTAGTGTTTGCTTCAAACACACTTCATTAAACACAATAAGCAACAGACCCCCCTGCCACGCTCTGTACCCAGCTGATGCCTACAGACTGGCAGTGTGAGTGTTACCTTCTGTGTGGCTTGGGTTCCCAGCTTGCTTGCCTGTCAGACAAGAAAAAACTCATATGAGACATTACACAGGTTTCACCTTCTCAGTAATACCAAGCATGTACTCCGCAACTAAGCAATTAACAGGCACTTACGCTCTCTTTGGCGGCTGAGGCAAATTTGCTGGCTCCGACAGTAAAATTGCTCCAGCCCTGTAACAAGCAAAATACAAAGTGTTTGTTAGCCCTCTCAGCACAGCACTGTAAAACGAACATAGTGCAGAACAAGAGAAACAAGCAACAACCAGCGATTCTGTATGTGTACTGTTTGGATTATTAAAGGAACCCACCGAGTACAGTGAGGTCATTGCATTGTTCAGGAAATCATCTTCTTTTTTCGGAGGATCCACTGTGTTACCAAATCCAACATATCTGTTCTCCTGGTGTCCTGAACCCCCACCGCTGCAAGACAGAAAGGCCAGAACTCAGGTTGGAGGGTTAATGGTTTTCATTTTAGTCTTAAATAGAAGGCAATTCATTACCTCTGATAGGAAGTCATGTCATCATTCAGCCAGTCCTCAAATGGTTTGTCTCCTGAGGAGGATCCTGTCTGAGCTGATCCAGCACTGGAGCTGTGTGCAGGCAGAGAGGGAATGGGCGTTAAGCGCTTGTCAGAGGGAAAAGTACAAACATCAATATACCAAAAACATCAATATGCAAAACACTTTCACGGACACAGACTTGTTCACACTCACACACTGAAATTATAGAAAATCCAAAGAGCAGTTTCCTACCGTATAGAGGAACCTCCCATCATCTTAGGCTGAGGGGGGGTCCAGTTTCGTGCTGATGAAGTCTCTACAGACCATTCCTGTCCTTCAGCTAAAGTAGCAACCTATGGGGGAATCATGATATAATGTAATAAGAGTGCAACAGGGCCCCACCATAAACAGATTTCTCATAATCAGACCATAATTACAGCGGGCCCGGGCAGCCCCTCTTCTACAAATAGACCTCACCTTGTCGCGATACAGAGCAGCTGCCCTGCTGTTGTACTTCTCCTGCATGCTCCAGCATGGATCATAGTCATCCTGCATCTCCAGAAACTGCCTGAACTTTCCATTTCCCCCAGCTTTCATCTTCTCCAACTCGACATCCTTCCACTTGTCCATGGTGACTGAGCGCACAAAGCTGGGGCAAGGAGACATGGATTAGCATTTATATACTCTATGGGGCAGATTTATTAAGGGTCGAAGTGAAAAATTGAATTTGAATTTTCACATTTTTGTTTTTGGTCAAAACTCTCAAATTCAAATTGTGAATTATCCAAACTCGATTCGAGTTTTAATTCGAATTTCGAGATTTATCATACTCTGGCCCCTTAAGAACTAAAATTCGACTATTCACCACCTTAACCCTGCTGGATCAGTTTGGTGATGTTTGCAGCCTTCCTGACATTCGAGTTTTTTCGGGAGAAAAAAACTCAAATCAAGTTTTTTCTAGTTCGAATGGAGTCTTTCTAGTTCGAATAAAATTTTATTCGCGTTTTTAGGTCGATTCAATTCGTCCGAGCTGAGAATATTCGATTTTATTAATAAATTTCGAAACTCAAATGAATTCGAAATTCGACCCTTGATAAATGTGCCTCCAAGTCTCATACATCCCTAACAGACACAAGGGCCTCTGTTACAGAAAATAATTTGAATGTTCAGTATAAATACACTGCATCTTACTGGCCACTGAGGTTCGAAGGCCATAGTTCCTCTACATTCAGCTGCTAATTGGATGTCCCTCTGTGCACTTGAATGCAATACAAGAGACAGGGGGAAGTATGATTGACTTATACAGGGAAATAACCAAATAAACCCTAGGACCGCTGGGTAAGGACAGCATAACTCAATATTTTTTGTCTGATGACCAGTCCGTACCTGAGATGGACTCCAAGCCCCCGGTGTTTTCCAGAACATTCCAGGCAAATCCAGATACCATATGTCACACTGACCCATTGGGGATTAAAGGCTCCACATTCAAAGCAGGTCTGAGAGAGATAATCAAATTATAAACTGGTGGCACACTTGCAGGAATCCCAGGCAGGACCAATGGCATACATTATTCTCTATCTCCAGGCATTAGTGCCCACATACCTATCCTCTGACTCTAAGTATTAATGTCAGCATAATTATACTCTGGTCACCATGCATAAGTGCCAGCATACACATACCCCGGTCTCCAGATATAAGTGCCAGCATATCTACCTACACATGAGCCATAGTCAAATGTAAAAGGAGTTGGGGAGCAACACAAGCATAAAAGAAGTTCCTGGGGATGGAAATAAGGGCTGTGATTTGCTATGTGGACTGGCAGCCTATGGGAGGCTCTATTAAGCCAGAAAAATCTGTTTTTTATGCAACTAAATTTTACCTCCAAGCCTGGAATTCATAAATAAATACCAACACTAACCCATAGGCATTAGTGCCAGCATACCTATCCTCTGCTCTCTAGGCATTAGTGTTCATATACCTATCCTCTTACTCTAAGCATTAATGTCAGCAAAACTATACTCTGGTCACCATGCATTAGTGCCAGCATACACATACCCCGGTCTCCAGGTAATAGTACCAGCATATCTACGTACACGTGAGCCATAGTGAAATGTAAAAGGAGTTGGGGAGCAACACAAGCATAAAAGAAGTTCCTGGGGATTCAAATAAGCGCTGTGATTTGCTATTAGGTAGCCCCTATGTGGACTGGCAGCCTATAGGAGGCTCTATTAAGCCAGAAAAAAACATTTTTTTATGCAACTAAAACTTACCCCCAAGCCTAGAATTCATAAATAAATACCAACACTAACCGATAGGCATTAGTGTCCACATACCTATCCTCTAACACTAGGCATTAGTGCTATCCTCTGATCTCCAGACCATTAGTGCCCACGTACCTATCCTCTGGTCTCTAGGCCTTAGTACCAGCAAAACAATCATCCAGCCATTGTTACCAGCACACCATACACTGGAGGGATTTGGGAAGATTTCAGACATAAAACAGCTGTTTTGGAGTCCCATCTCACAGATTTTAGAGAAGAGTAACAAGAAGAAAGGGGGGACTTAGGCAGAATACATGGCGCTATATATCTATATACTTACATTATTTTCATCTTGTACCCGGACTTCTTTCAGAACCTTCCTGGTTCGAGGACTCGCCATGTCTGCAAAGCAAAACAACAGAACATTGTTTTATCTTCCATGCCACAGGCATGACACACTAGTGTGAATCATCATAAAGAACTGAAGCCACAGGATCAACAGTTTAGTCAGGCCATGCACAGGTATCACGCAGCACCAGTGCAAAAACAACACAATCACTACACTTCCGTCACACTCATACCAACATTTCAACCAAAAATAATATTTAGTTTGTTAAATAACATTTCAATAAAAAATGGCACAATATAAAAGGGACAATTTATATATCATGAATATTAGCTGGGCTTTAAGCTGCTATTTGGTTGCTTGGGTTTTTTTCTCTAGCAACTGGACATGGCTTTACGGTCTTGTTACTGATCATAAAGGTGCAATTTTTACTCTTTCTCTGCCCTGTTCCTTTAGATCTGACCTTAAAGGGGTATGAAAATAGGGCTAGAATTCCTGAGCAACCAGATGATTGGGTGTCAGGCAGGAAGGCATATTGGGCAGTTTTAGAAAAGGGGCAAATGCTGATGTAAAAAGGTGGGGAGGGCGATGGGGGGGCGCTTGGGCTGGTTACTGAGGAGGTATGGAAGAGTAGCTGGGGTAAGGTGGCAGAAAATGAAATGAGGAGTATATGGAGGTGTAATTGAGCACCTGGGGAGGGTAATTTGGCAGAAAATGAAATGAGGAGGATATGGAGGTGTAATTGAGCATCTGGGGAGGGTAATGTGGCAGAAAATGAAATGAGGAGGATATGGAGGGGTAAAAGAGTGCATGGGTGGGTAAGAGGGCAGATGATGAAATGAAAAATATATGGAGGGGTAAATAGGGCACCTGGGGGAGGGTAATGTGGCAGAAAATAAAATGAGGAGGATATGGAGGGGTAAGAGAGCAGATGATGACATTGGGTGTGAAATGAAAGGAAAATTGAGCACCTGGGGGAGAATATATGGCAAATAACAAAGATGCAAGAAGACATATGGGGAATGGAATGGAGTCAGAGGGGGTATGGGTTTGTATAAGGGGTATGGGGGTGTATAAGGGGTATAGGGGTGTATAAGGGGTATGGGGGGTGTATAAGGGGTATGGGGTATATAAGGAGTATATGGATGTATATAAGGGGTGTATAAGGAGTATATGGATGTATATAAGGGGTATATGGGTGTATATAAGGCGTATATGGGTGTATATAAGGGGTATGGGGGTATATAAGGGGTGTGTGTATGGGGGTATATAAGGGGTGTATGTATGGGTGTATATAAGGGGTGTATATAAGGGGTGTATATAAGGGGTGTATATAAGGGGTGTATATAAGGGGTGTATATAAGGGGTGTATATAAGGGGTGTATATAAGGGGTATGGGGTGTATATAAGGGGTATGGGGGTGTATATAAGGGGTATGGGGGTATATAAGGGGTGTATATAAGGGGTATGGGTGTATATAAGGGGTATGGGGGGGTATAAGGGAGTAGGGATATACCTGGTGGAAAATATGAGGACAGGTAATAAAGAAAAGGATAAAATGATACGTGTGGAAGAGTCGGGGAACAGATGACAATGCAGAGCCCGGGGTACCTGGAAGCGTGTAGGTTTGGGGCAGGAGGCGGGCGGTGCGTGTGAATCAGTCGGTGTCTGTGTCTCTCAGCCCCTCTCAGCCGCCATCTTCCGGCTACGTTGCAGCCTCGCACAGGATTGTGGGACGGGAAGAAGTTAACCCTGCGAGTGCCGTGCGTTCCACTGCGCTCTTGCTGCTTCTGGGAGGTGCAACGTGGAACTGGTCCCTTGACTCATCATTCAGAGCAGGGACCGTGCCATTTAGAACACAAAGGAACACGTGGTAACATTGTATTCAACATGAAGTGACAAGAGACACACGGGCAAAGATTCTTCTTCTGTCCCCTAGACAGTGATCCCCATCCAGTGTCTCTCCATGTTTGTTTCTCATCTTTAATGTTGCTTATCTTTAATGTTGCTCTCAGTGGCCTCAAAGCAGGTGGTTTTTTTTTTGGATTCCTGGATTGGAGGCAAGTTTTTGTTGCATTAAAACCGTGTAACTGTAATGAGAGTATTCTGTAATCTGCCAATAGCCAATCACAGCCCTTACTGGACACCCCTCAGAACTTTTTTCATGCTTGTGTTGCTCCCCAATTATTAATATATAATTGTATCTCACGAGTAAAAAAAAAAATGTTTAGGGACCCCTGCCCTAGAGCTTACACTCTAACACTGACCTCTCTCCTACAATTGGTCCCATCCTTCACCTGTCTCCTGCTATTGGCCACGACCTTGGCCTAGTTTTGGCCCCTAATCTCATATCTTTAATACTATTGGCCCAAACACTGACTTGATCTTATTCCCTACTAGTGACTGACCAATGAGCAAGTGTCCCATCTGGAATGAAACGCATAAGGCTGTCTATGTCCTAATAAATACTTTTTCATTTTATAATTACTAATACGACTGTTTGCACTTACTTGGATTGGACAGGCCAGGGTGGGAGCTCAGGTGTCTGTATGTCCTTTCTCCTACACAGCGTTCTGTATGATCATCTGTAATTGTCATTTGAAGGAACAATAACACCAAAAGCAGGCCCGGATTTGCGGCAAGGCCACATAGGCCCGGGCCTAGGGCGGCAAAAAATAGGGGCGGCATGCCTCCCAGCCGCATTATGGGGACGTTCGCGTCCCCGTTCAACTACACCAGCTGCACCAGCGTTTTTTCGCTGGCACACTGGGAAGGCGGGCGCCTGGTCGGACCGCGCGGCCTAGGGGCGGCCGGAAAAGAAATCCGGTGCTGACCAAAAGGTGATTCAAATATAATGCCCTGTACTTGGTTTTGTTGCATTATCCTCTTTTGTCAGCTCTGGCACAAACACACGCAGCTCCAACCCTAGAGAACTCTGATCTGGTCAGTGTCAGACTGGGATGCCAGGGGCCCACCAGAAAGCATTAGACTGTGGGCCCACTTTCCAAACTATTATTCCTCCCCTCCTCACTCAATCTCTTTATTCTCCTAGTCGTTTATATTTACTTAGTCTATTATTCCATTATTAAGCATTTTTTCCCATAAAGAAATAAGTAATGACCATGAAATTGGCTACATAGTAAGAAGCAAAACGGCCCACCTGGGCCCACCAGGAGTTTTCCTGGTATCCCAGTGGGCCAGTCCGACACTGAATCTGGTCAAGTTTGGCTGAGAAAATAGCTTCATCTTGAATGGGATCTCAGTCAGGACAGGAGAAGAAAGGTCTCCCAAGTTTTGTGCAGGGATCCCTCTCTATATCTGTACTGTATTGTTTATCTGCTGCAATTGAAAGAGACAGTTCCAGTTCTGGGGCAGCAGGGGGCAGCATAGTCTGAAAAGTATCTGTCCCCTGTATGTATCTGTGTGTTGACTCCAATCCTCCCATATGGGGCGTCATAGTGAATGGGATCATACTGTAATTTTATTAGCTATGTATGTGACAGCGCATCCTTGCTTTATGGTAGCTCTGGTACCTTAATTTAATGTGTAACGAATCAAGGGAATTCAGTTTTGGCTTCAAATCCAGCACACACGGGAGGTAGAGGGATGTACTAGAAAATAGAAATACAGGATCCCTTCCCCGAGTTTCTGGCAACCAAGAGAAGTAGCAGTGCTGTTAGCATCAGGGGATATACAGGTACTGGCTACAATAAGGAAAGAGAGATACAGAGATGAAATCCCGGACACCAAATGCTGTGGCTACTGAGGCTAGCAAGAGATACTCAGGATCTCTCAGTCACTGTGAGAGTGCAGATAATTGTCCTTGTAGATACAATGAGGCAAATACCAACTGGCTGGTGTACATGCAATATCCCAGTACAGACACTGCAACAAAAAAATTGTTGCTTGTCAAAATTGTTGTATGTCAAAATTATTAAGACGTCTATTGACTTTAATGCATTTGGACAAAAGAGTTGCGCGTGTAACAATTGACGCAAGCATAAAAATTGTCGCATGTCAAAATTATTCGGACTCCCATTGACTTTAATACATTTGGACAAAAGAGTCGCACGTGTAAAAATTGTCGCTCGTCAAAATTATCAGGACACCAATTGACTTTAATGCATTTGGACGAAAGAGTCTCGCTTATAAAATTTGTCACTTGTGGTCGCGCATCAAAATAATTTTGACGCCCATTGACTTCAATGAGTTTTGTGAATTTTTCTCTGTTTCGTGATTTTTTTAGAGTTTCGCGAATTTCTCAGTGAAGCAAAACGGGACAGATTTGCCCATCACTAGCCAGGGCATAATAGGAGACAGTCAGGCAAATTGTGGTGTGACCATGCACACGGGATATTTGTTTATTAGGGCCTCATTTTACCTGTTGGTAAGGACCCAGGGGTCCAAGGTGACCAATGGGCTAATAATTGGGGGCCCTGATAGCAGCCCTGTTTACTTGTATGAGCCTGTGCTATGCCAAGTTATAGTTAATGAACCAGTTTGAGTTTAGAATCACATCTTAATCCAGTAAGGGTTCTGCAAAGTTATTTTTCAGTTCCACAGATCTTGGCTATTTTAATCCCTCATACATATACTGCTTTGGCCTTTGGGGGTCCATTGTATTACTAGCCTGCTCTAGATATATACATAGCCACTTAAGAGCTTTCCCCATGGAACCTCTATAGGGCAATTCCCAAATTCCTTTTACATTATGTGTTTGGGACTGGCTCCCATTGGGTTGTTTTATCAGATGTGAGTCCATATGACTATGTTCCATAGATACTGGGAAATGTAGTTCAGCAGCAGCTGTGGGGCCACAGATTGAATATCCCTGTTTAATATAGCTAGCAGGGGCCCAGCACCCATTTGCAAAGCTCTGCATGGTGGCTGGATTTAACTATATAATATCTGGATGCAGCACCTGCTGTAAGAAAGCACTTCTGGCCAGACTCTTTTGTTTGGGATTCTGACGGCGTTACTCCTTTAAGAAATTCAATGCCCCCTCCCTCCCCTATCCAATGGTGAGCAGGGAGGTGAGGGGAGGAGAGAGCAGCATCCCACTATGGGACTGAGCATCTGTTCCTGCACATCACAGCTCCCCTTTGCCATACTCACATCCCAGGCAGCATGAGCCAGGAGGGAGACAGCTAGCCCAGGCGGTTGTGCTTAGAGAGGGATTCTTTGCCAAACCCATGCGCTCCATCTTAGAGGATGGCATGCTGTACTGGGAGATGCACCTTAATTCTACTCTGCACCCTTCAGCTGGTAAGTAAACCACTTACCTAATGGGGTTTCATTTATATTCAAGGGTTAACTAGCAACCCAGTCTTGCAGAGCTTGCACTCTACTTCCCTCTCCCATAGAGCTTGCAACACTGTCCTGCAGAGCTTCCACTCTGTATCAGTTACAGCCCTACTCCACAGAGCTTGCAGTTTAAATGGCTGGCAACATTGTTCCTTGAAGCTTCTACTCTAAGCCCACATTCCTGCACCACTTTGTATAGTTTTATCAAGTTTTCTCTCCAATTATCCTGTATCCCTGCCTCATGGAACATCCACTCTAATTAACCTGCACCCCTACCCAGCAGAGCTTGCCCTTTAATTAACCAATATGCCTGCTGTGCAAAACTTTCACTCATTGTTACCAACATTCCTACCTTGCACTTAAATCCACTATAAACTATCTGAATCCCATGCTCTAAATCCAACCCTGCAGAGCTTGCACTTTAATGGGGGTATGATAAAATAAAACTGCCAGTGTTGGTAAATTGGGCATGCTGGGAATGTCTACCAGCACATAGCTCTTTTGGGAGTTGTAGTTAAATATCAGAGCCAGCAGATTCCACATCCCAAAGACACTGGTTATTATTACCGGAATAAGCTACAAAGCGCTGGCCTATTAATTGTTAAATACAATGAATCAGCACCTATATATAATGTAATGTATGTATGTATGTAA
The DNA here is from genome assembly GCF_017654675.1 of Xenopus laevis. NCBI lineage: Eukaryota > Metazoa > Chordata > Amphibia > Anura > Pipidae > Xenopus > Xenopus laevis. Next base: position 16,576,355 of record NC_054388.1, on the reverse strand, counting down.
TGTAATGTAATGCTTTAACTGGACTACAATCACTCAATTTAACAATGCCACTGGCCCTTATAATCTCCCATATACTGAAGGGTGGGCATGTCCTTCTCTTAGTATAATGAAGCAGAACAGTTCTCCCCTCTGCCCCACCCTTATACCAGCCCTACATACAAGGTGGCAAGTGCCTATTATTGTGACACAATTCCATGTGATAAAGGAATGTGCTAATCGACTTAGTGGGTCTGCTAATTACATATGGGGATAGGGGGGTGTTCTGATCCAGTGAAGCTTTTAATAATTAATATTGCTGCAACAGATTTGCCGGGCAGAGGGCAGAGACCAACATCTAAATGTGCAAGGTATATGTAAATGTAATTGCTGTTGACCACAGTGTCCGTCTATCCTTTCCTGTTCTCTGAGTCTGAAACCATGTATCAGAAGTCGGCTCTCCTCTAGTTCATTTGGCTTCTGCTACAATGTTTCAGGAGTCAGAACCAGCAGTGCAGAGAATATAACCGGCTAGACAGCTTTCAGGAGCAGTTACATTTACACATACCTTTGGGAAGCTGCTTAGAATAATGTTTTTTTCATTGGGTGGATTCCCCTTTAATTTCTCTTTTTTAGTCCCAAGTAGGGTTGCCACCTGCCCGGTATTTTACCAGCCTGGCCGGTAAAAATTATGCTTGATAGGAAAAAACGTTAATTGGAAAAAACGGCAAGAATATACGAAGGCCGGTATTTTCTTTCCAGAAAAGGTGGCAACCCTAGTCCCAAGCAAGGTAATAGTTGCCTTGGGTTTGTATGTGTTTCTATAGGTTCCCTTTCTTCCATCAGTTACAAACAAGTTGATTGGCTCAATTGTAAGATAATAAATTCCACAAGCTGTGCTATATAAATAAAAATTACAGTATAATCATGATTTGTTTCTTTAGCCCCTACATAGTATACCCTGCTTTACAATGAGTTTATAACCCATCATAAATATCATCTCTAGAGGAGTTACAATCTAATTTGACTACTTAAGGCACACACACACATATAAGGACCAGTTATCCAAGTAGGGTGATATGGAGATAAAACCCACTTAGATGCCACTTTAGAACCATGGAAACTCTACACAGCTAGTGCCCTGGTTGTGATCAAACCCACCAGACTGTAAGAATGGCCAAAGGAGGGGGTTTGATCAGCCCACCAATAATCACATACACAGAGTAATGCCATCACTCTTTTAAGGAATAATGCTTTGGTTTTGGGGAATGAAGGATTATCAATCCTGCCGGAGAATTTCCATTGGTCAGGCCAAACTAAAAACAGTAGGAGCCACAACTATACAGTATTGGTCTGATACTGTACCTGGTTGGCCTATTTGATCATAAATCCGTTTATTAATCTTTATATATTTGTGACGTCAGCTGGTTGGTAAAGCCCTTCTTTCACTAGCAACCTGCCACTGGTTTGAATGAGAAAAATAACTCTAGCCCAGTGATCCCCAACCAGTAGCTTGTGAGCAACATGTTGCCCACCAACCCCTTGGATGTTGCTCTTAGTGGCCTCAAAGCAAGTGCTTCTTTTTGAATGCCAGGCTTGGAGGCAAGTTTTAATGGCATAAAAACTAAGTATAGTGACTAGCAGAGTATCCTGTAGGCTGCCAGTCCACATAAGGGTTACCAAATAGCCAATTACAGCCCTTATTTGGCACCCTAAGGGAGTTTTTTCATGCTTGTGTTACTCCCCAAATCCTTTTACATTTGAATGTGGCTCACGGGTAAAAAAGGTTGGGGACCCCTGCGTCTAGCCTTTGCTTTCCTCCTACTGGGTGCGATTTAGGAGCTTGCGATTATAAAAGAGGAACAGATATTGCAGATAAGATGAGAATGTCCCAGTCTGTTATTATTGAGCAACACATTCTAAGGTCAACTTTTACTGGTTATAATAACATGCTCAGCATTTTGCACCTCGCTGAGCATCTGGTGTCTCTTGCTCACTGCTGTGATAGGCTCCGCTCCTTCTGGGCTCTCAGTGGCACCAGCCCGGATAGAAATGATGAATGAGGATTTAATATAGAGGGAAGGTTTCAGCATCCCATACTGTGTAATAACATATATTGGCCTGTATTGTATAATTTGTTCTACCATTCACTGTACAGCCAATGTCATATAACCCCATCTTTCTCACAGCTCCAACCACTTCCACAGTGTAACCCCCATATCATATTTGCACATAATGTAACTATAATATATAGGCACAGATATACCCCCATCTTTCCCCCAACCACTGTCACAGTGTAACCCCCATATCATATATGCACATAATGTAACTGTATAATCTATAGGCACAGATATACCCCCATCTTTCCTACAACCACTGTCACAGTGTAACCCCCATATCATATATGCACATAATGTAACTGTATAATATATAGGCACAGATATAACCCCATCTTTCCTCCAACCACTGTCACAGTGTAACCCCCATATCATATATGCACATAATGTAACTGTATAATATATAGGCACAGATATACCCCCATCTTTCCTCCAACCACTGTCACAGTGTAACCCCCATATCATATATGCACATAATGTAACTGTATAATATATAGGCACAGATATACCCCCATCTTTCCTCCAACCACTGTCACAGTGTAACCCCCATATCATATATGCACATAATGTAACTGTATAATATATAGGGACAGATATACCCCATCTTTCCCCCAACCACAGTCACAGTGTAACCCCCATATCATATATGCACATAATGTAACTGTATAATATATAGGCACAGATATACCCCCATCTTTCCCCCAACCACTGTCACAGTGTAACCCCCATATCATACAGTATATGCACATAATGTAACGGTGTAATATATAGGCACAGATATACCCCCATCTTTCCTCCAACCACTGTCACAGTGTAACCCCCTTATCATATATGCACAAAATGTAACTATATAATATATAGGCACAGATTATTATATATATATAGATATATATATATGCCCAGAAACAAAGCTGTGTGTGCATAGACATGTTAATACACATGTGCTTATTTAAACACAGGAGCTTGGGGGTGGGGGTGGGGGGGCTGTCAGACACCAAGGTGCATTTGTACCCAGTGGCTTTGTTTGTTTAGCAGGGGTAGCAGCTACACAAAGCCAGGATCCTGGGTGGTCAGGTTGAAAGAAGGGGCTTGTGGGGGTTGGAAAATAGGAGTAGGTGGAAGGGGGATGTAGGGTCATGGTCCCCTGGGATTCCAGTTACTAAGCACCCTGGAAAGGAACTCAAAGCATGTATATCTGGTGTCTCTGATTAATAAATACAGGTTCACTTTAACCTCTGCATTACCAGGTGGTATCCTGGTTTAAGGTGCAAACTGCGACTGATATTGTATTGATTACTTGTATCTGTTTAGATTGTAAACTCATATGATCAGAGTAATATTCTAATGATCCAGGCAACCATAATGAAGACATTTGTTTACTCTGTTTATAGTGAATTTTTCTCTTCTCATTTCTCCCTCCATGCTGCCATTTCCACAATTGCCTAGCGATGGTTTCAGTGTAACTAGCGTAACTAGCAATAAATCAATTTCATTTCTAAATTAGAAGGGAAAAAAAATCAGACGATTTGAAAGTATAAAAAAATTAAGACCAATCGCAAATATCTAATTGTAATGAATGCTTACCTTCCCCTTTAAATATTTTAGCACTTGAGCATGTGCTTGTCTATTATGTTTGCCATAGACAAAAGAAAAAAGCCCCGGGGAAGTGGGAATTACCTGTGGGAATTTGGGGGTCCAGGGCCGGATCTACAGTTGCCACCTGGCCGGTATTTTAACGGCCTGGCCGGTAAAAATTATGGATGGTCCCAATGTTATTAATAGAGAAAAAAGATAAATATATAGGAAGGCCGGTATTTTTTTCCAGAAAAGGTGGCAACCCTAGCTGGATCAGATTTTGTTGGGAGTGACTGTGCATTTGGCTGCCAGGTTGGTGTCTGGGGGAGATTTTCCAATTACAAGAAGTGCTAATTTCCCTGCTTCAGGTTGCTATGGAGAATCCCTGTGTCACCCCCCTCCCTATCCATCCCTTGTCAGCCCCTCACCCCTTACATTGTTCCGCTGTGAGGAGTCTGGGAGAGAAGTGTTAGCTGCAATGGGATTAGTCACACTCTTCATTTATCTGATAATTGTATTGGGACCAGTACATGGGGCTGCTAACTGCCCCATATACATATATTTATTTGCTATATATATATATATATATATATAGTATATACTTACTGTACTACTGACAGTATAGTTGTTCACTCATCAGAGCACAAATGTTACTTCTGCTTGAATACAGTATGTAACAATGTGTAAAGTAGGAACACTGCACTTTCCTGCTTTTCTGGTATGGGGGAATCTATTTCCTGGTGCGCATCTGGCTATTTCCTTTCTGGGTAACAGCGTCTCGCCAGTATCCCACAAGGCAAACTAGATTGTTAGCTCTTTAGCTCAGTGATTTGTTCCATGGCCCAGTTTGTGCCCCTCTCCCCAACTGTTATTGTACTTCAACTTCCAGTTCTGCAGTTTGTAGTTCAATATCCATGTAATGGCAACAGTTTAGTGTCCCTTTTACAATCAAAGGCAAATGTGTGTATTTGCTCCCACCTGATTTAGGGTTAGTTCACACGAGGAGATTCGGGGAGATTTTGTTGCCTGGTGACTAATCGCCTCTTCTTCTGTGTGACAATCTCCCCGAACTGCCTCATCGTGTCTTCCCGGCACTGCGTTTTCAGAAGTAGCCCAAAGTCGCCTCACGTGGAAACTTCACACGACTTCAGAAAACGCAGCGATGCGTGTGTTTTAGCGCTTGCGTGTGCTTTAGTGCAGGCAACTTTTCATTATTGTGGACAGGTCCAGACTGAGAATTAAAATAGACCCTGCCATTTCAGGTACACAGAAGCCCAATCAGCCCACACAGAGGCCCAAACAGCCCCCACCAGCCCACTAAATACTGACTTTCTATGGGACCTTATAGCAGCCCCTCTGGCATTTGCCAGAACCCACAGATTGCCAGTCCGGGCCTGATAGGGGATGGGAAGACACGAGGAGTCAGTTCTGGGAGATTGCCGGCCAGAAGAAGAGGCGATTAGTTGCCAGGCGACAAAATCTCCTCGTGTGAACTAACCCTTATGGTTAGAAGATATAAATAAAAGTGCAGCTCTGACTGTAAGGGTAAATACACTATAGCATGGCTGGTTAAACAAACATCAGCTGTACGGGCAGCAGCAGGCAATTTGTTCTGCAACAACAGAGAAAATAACCAGTTTGGGCTGCACAATAGACCCACCAGATGGTCCTGCTGCCTTGCTTGTAATTTTTTTATGTTTTGCAATTAAAAATATTCTGGATTATATCCCAGTTTAGGATAGGGACCCCAGCAAAGCACAAAGCCTGGGGACCCATCTGTGAGAAAAATGCGATGCCTTCCAGCTGTTGTTTCAGGGCAACTCTCTGGTGACACAAAGACTAGAAATATCTGTGCGTTATTACACTGTATAGTAATATATCATTATCCATTGCTTTAGATGACTAGTGCTGCTTCACAGTGTTTTATAAACAGCAGCACAGTCAGCCCCTGCTTAGTGGTTAATACCACCAGACAGACCAATAATACAGTATATGAGCATTGCAGCCCCTATTGTGGTTAATACACCCAGACAGACGAACAATACAGCATACACCCCAACTGTACCGTTTATAGCGGGACAGTCCTGATTTTTGATAGCTCAGCCCACAGTCATGAATTATTTACTGAAATGTCCCGACTTTCTCTTTGATCTGCTGCACTGGTCATCCAGAAAAAGAAACAAAGTTTCCGACTTAATTGACTTTTGGCAGAGAGCCCAGAATAGATACTTAGATATTTTTGTAACAGTTTAAGATAAGAAAGTCCCTTGGTAGAACTTAGACTCACAGCTTAAAGGGCAAGTCACCTTAATTTGCAAAACTGTAATAACATGTAAAAACCGCAGAAATGTGTTCAAACTTTCATAACCTGCCAAATTTTGTAAAATGAGCATGGTAATTAGGGGGTGTGGCCACACAAATGGGCATGGTCGAAAAAATTTAGCGGCAATTCTTTTTGGCCCTATTTCTGTTCCCAAAATGTTGCGAGGTATACAGTATATGAGCATTGCAGCCCCTGCTTTGTGGTTAATACCCCCAGATAGACCAACAATACAGTATATGAGCATTGCAGCCCCTGCTTTATGTTTAATACCCCCAGATAGACCAACAATACAGTATATGAGCATTGCAGCCCCTGCTATGTGGTTAATACTCTTAAGACAGACAAACAATACAGTATACAAGCACTGAGGCCCCTGCTTTGTGGATAATATCCTGAGACAGACCAAACATACAGTATATGAGCATTGCAGCCCTTGCTTTGTGGTTAATACAACCAGACAGACCAACCATACAATATATAAGCCCCTGTTTTGTGGTTAATACCCCAAGACAGACCAACAATACAGTATATGAGCATTAAGGGCTCTGCTTTGTGGTTAATACCCCCAGACTGACTATTAATGCAGTAAATGAGAATTGTAGCCCCTGCATTGTGGTTAATACCCCCAGACTGACTATTAATACAGTAAATGAGAATTGTAGCCCTTGCGTTGTGGTTAATACCCCCAGACATACCAGCAATACAGTATATAAGCACTGAAGCCCCTGCTTTGTGGTATCTACCCCCAGACAGACCAACAATACAGTATATGAGCATTAAGGCCCCTGCTTGTGGTTAATACCCCCAGACAGACCAACAATACAGTATATGAGTATTAAGGCCCCTGAAGAAATGATGGTTGATCCCAATGTTATTAATATGAAGATAAATATATAGGAAGGCCGTTATTTTTTTCCAGAAAAGGAGCCAACCCTAGCTGGCACAGAAGCCCAAAACATAATGTACAACATTCCTAGCCTACTTCTTTAGTTAAGCTTTAGGTATCCTTTAAGACAGACAAATAATACAATATACAAGCGCTGAGGCCCCTGCTTTGTGGATAATACCTTGAGACTGACCAACCATACAGTATATAAGCATTGAGGCCCCTGCTTTGTGGATAATACCCCAAGTCAGACCAACAATAGAGCATATGCATTGTGCATATAAGCCACATACGGGGCAGTAGTACAGGACAGAAGTTTTGTGCATTATACCCGTCTCCTGCTTAAAGGGATGGTTCACCTTTAAGTACATTTTTAGTATAATATAGAATGACCAATTCTAAAAAACTTTTCAATTGGGCTTTATTTTTCATAGTTTTTTAATGATGTGCCTTCTGCTTCTGACTCTTTCCAGGTTTCAAATGGGGGTCACTGACTCCATCTAAAAACAAATGCTCTGTAAGACAACAAATGTATTGTTATTGCTATTTTTATTACTCATCTTTCCATTCAGACCCTCTTCTATTCATATTCCAGTCTCTTATTCAAATCAATGCATGGTTGCTCGGGTAATTTGGACCTAATACATTTCTTTACATGATAGAGAGCTGTCCCAAAATATCACTCTCATACATCATATTAAAAGTTAACTCAAATGTGAACAACCCCTTTAAGTTGCTGGTTCTATATGAATAAGCGATGATAATATGAGATTGCTTTAAAGGGCATGTAAAGGCAAAAAAATTAAATCCAATTTTTACTTTCTTTAATGAAATAGAAACCTATCTCCAATATACTTTAATTAAAAAATGTGTACCGTTTTTATAAGAAACCTGTTGATAGGAATTGTCAACAGGTTGTGCTGTGGATAGGAATTGTCAGTGTCACGATCGCCGCCCAGAGCAGGTCCTGGAGCTCCGGGTGGCGCGTCCTCCCCTGCCGGCGTTGCTCCCAAAATGGCGGCACCCATGGCCGCCACATGGGTAGCGGCGCCGGCGCGATGACGTCAGCGCGCCGACGTTGGCGCAAGGACGCCAATGACGTCACAATGGCGCCAAATTCAAAATAAAAACGCCATCTAGACGCCAGAATGGCGCCCAAGTATAGGAATACATTTCTTAAGTGTTGCCTAGGTTTCCTGTGAGCTGATATTGCTAATCCTGTTCCTGATTACTTATCTTGACCCCTGCCTGGACTTTGGACTTTGCTGTTATCTGCCTGCCCCTGAACTCTTGCCTGGATTCTGACTACTCTTTGGATTAACCCTTTGGACACCGCGACCTTGCTCCCTCAAGAGGGCTTCCTCCTCGATCCTGACTACCTCCCTGGAGGGATCTCCCGGCTCCCTGACAGTCAGATGGTCCCTAACTGCTGAGCAGAGAAACAATCATACTTATGAACAGCAGGGGGAGCCCCCACCTTACTTCCCAGCCATGCAGAACTCAAGCAGCTTTGTCAATGACGATCCCTAAGCAGCCCAGACCACACTGAGCATGTGCACAGTCTTAGTCTTGCAAAGATGTTTAACAAAGTTACAAGATGGTGACCCCCTGTAGCCATCTTTGAAAGCATAAATTATTTGTTTGATTAGGCTTGTGGTGCAGTAAGTTCATGTTTATATTTACTATACAAAATACAGCATTTCTAGCCTTATTTTATTTTAGACTTTACATGCCCTTTAAGCATATTACTCCTGATAGACAGCAGTGAAGTTTATGTGCCTGTATATGGAAATACCAGGCACATAACCAGCAATACTGATTTGTTCGTATAACTCCCAGGCATAGATGCAATTGAGTAAATGTGCACTAATTTGAATATTTTATCGCCACATTTTACCCTCAGAGAGTTCAGGAATATAGGGCATTGTTTTGTGCATATTACCTATACCCAGGCCAACAATACAGTGTATGATGGTTCCCTTGTGTCAGTATAAGTGTCACAGTCTGCGTTCATTGCCCCTTAACAGCCATTATCCCTAAATCTGCATTTGATTTCTCTTTAGACTTCCTGTGATCCATGCATCATGCGTGATTTGTCTATAGGGGCCCTGTTACCCGTAGTCATGCAGAACTAGTGGCCTTTCTGTCCTGTATGGATATTTCCCAGGGGAATGGAGCAAGCAGATTGCATTGTTGCCTTTGCCAGCATGTTTCAGAGCTGGGGGATCCCGCTGCTCATTTAATATGGCTAATTTCTTTGTTTAATTCTTCTAATGATCCCTGGGATATAAACTAGAATTAGCTGCAAGGCTAGAATTACTGGCTCTTAATGCCTCTACTCATCTTAAATTTATAGCACAATAAATGTAGGGTTAGTGAACTTAAATAACGCATAGCCTTTTTTAGGTGTGCAGAATAGTAGCACTTGGCAATCTAAAGGGCAACACCACATTATACCTCCCAACATTTTCGGAAATAAAAGAGGGACAAAAAATTTGTCATGCATACATTTTTTGACCACACCCCTTAATTACCATGTTCATTTTACAAAATTTGGCAGGTTATGAAAGCTTTAACATATTTATGTGTTTTTTTTTCAGTTATTATAGTTTGTTATTGTTTGTAGTTTGCAAATTAAGGTGAATTGCCCTTTAAGCTAGAGTCTAACTTCTCCCAAGGGACATGTTATCTTATATTGCTACAAATACTTATTTGCTTATCTCAAAATTGTTACAAAGTATCTTAGCTGAACCTTGGGGCTGTTCTGGGCTCTCAGCCAAAAGCAAATTACGTTAGAAACATTGTATCTTTTTATTGCTGTTCAGTGCAGAGAAAATCAGGACTTTCCAGTACAAACCAGAGACTACGGGTTGAGCTGTCAAAAGAGGGACTGTCCTGCTGAAAACGGGACAGTTGGGATGTATGCGCATATTCCCAGGGATTTCAAGGATAATTAGTAATTTGGGATGTAATGCTACTCCATAATTGCAGGCAATTGTGAGCTTCTGTAAGCAGTTTTCAGTCTGAAAACTTTATATGTTTGGGTTATTCCCAGGCTAGGGAATAGAGCGGCAGGATTTTAGGGGGGCGGCATGCTACCCAACCACACCCACATTGGTTCAAAAACACTGGGAATGTGCTGGAGATACAATCATTTTTTAAATTTCCTATGCGCCAATCCCCATTGATGATGAACATTTGCACAAATAAAGGGGAAGGGACAGGGGCGACGAAAGACAGTGGGCCTAGGGGCACCCACTATGTAAATCCGGCCCTGGTTATTCCATATATTTTCCCTTTAAATAAACAGCGAAGATATCAGTTATTGTGTGCCCAGAACATTCCTTCCCTGTATATTTGTAATTACACATATGGGAGGGAGGTGCCATATTGTTTCCCTTACACAGTGCAGTTTGGGCCGCCATCAGGGGGTACTCCTGTACCGGGCCTGAAGGGGGGCCCGGCTGTGCTGTACTTTTTTAAATAGCCAGGCCCCCCTTGAAAGCGTCAAAGCCATGCCGCCTCTTCCGCAGTCCTGAAACGCAGACCAACCAAAGCCGTGAAAAGACCCGAAGCCATGAAACGTGCCAAAGTTGAAATCCCGAAGCCGCAAAAAGACCCAAAGTCATGAAAATAGCTGAACTTGAAGTCCTGAAGCTGCGTAAAGACCCAAAGCCACGAAAAAAGCCTAAGTCTCCTGAAGCCGCTAAAAGACCAGAAGCCACAAAAAGACCGAAGTTGAAGTCCTGAAGCCGCAAAAAGACCCGAAGTCATGAAAGGAGTATTAAGTTCAGTTCTACTGCACGCCAATGTGTGTTGTTTTATCTTTTTAAACCCCTAGCCAGCAGTGTATTATTTGAATACTCTATAGGCCCCTGCCACCAATGTTTTTTTTTTAAAAAATATCCTTTGGGGCCCTCAGTGTTTTTTTAACTTGTAAGGGGGTCCCTGGCGCCAATGTTTTTTTTAAAAAAACTTTTATGGGAGGACCTGGCTCCAACTTGTTTTTTAACTTATGGGGGGCCCTGAACACCAATGATTTTTGAAAAACTTTTATGGGAAGCCCTGGTGCCAATGTTTTTTTTAACTTGTAGGGGGGTGCTGACCACCAATTTAAAAAGAGAAGTTTTATGGGGGGCCCTGGCGCCACAGTTTTTTTAACTTATAGGGGGGGCCCTGACCATTAATGGCTTTTTATAACTTGTGTGTGGGGGGGGTTAGCACTGATGTCTGTGTGGTCTTTTAACTGTGGGTTGGGCATGATCTGGGGTGGGGCTCGGGGGCTGGGATGGGCAGCCATGGGCGGACCTCGTGATTTCTAATGATTTTCCTGAGTGCAGCACAAACATACTTCCATGCCAAAATCCAGTCTGTGTGCCTGCACTCGGGCCAGTGTAATGGCTTTGGGTGCAGGCACATTGCAGGGGCTGATTTCTGGCCTCTGTTTATTTGCAGACAGAGATTCAGCCATGTCTGGCATAAGCCTAAAGGACTGCTCAGTGTATGGCCATCTTAATTGGTGCATCAGTGCAGGGACATGAACGCCCCATGTACTATGGTACTGTAGGTATCAGTAACCCCCAGGAGTGTCATGGTAAGTTAGAATTTACACACAGAAAATTGTGCCAGGGAGCTTTGGGTTTAACTGCAGCTATAAAGATAAAATAATGATTGACATCCCTGGTACCACAACATTTTGGCACTGAGCCCTAAGAGGAACAACTGGCTTGATGGATTAATATTGGCACAGAATATTGCACCCTGTAACCTTCCTGCAGCTCCCATCTCATTATATGGAAACCCCTAATTTCATGCTGGAGTTAATATATTGGTTGCCAGGCTGTAAAACTGCACTTAACATCTCTGGTCCAGAAATGCATCCAAACGGGTGGGGGTGGGAATGTTAGTCCTAAAGCATCAATCACACATGACCTTTGGTGCCATGCAATGGATGCTGGGACATTGAGGGACCCCCAAGGAGTGTTACCATAGCAACCCCAGCAGGTTGCAAACCAATTAAATACAGCAGTGGATAGCTGCAGGTATCTGCAGGGTGAGAGAGAGAGAGAGAGAGAGAGAGGCATGTGGAATCTGGGACAGTGATTAGCTCCCCCCCAGAGAAACTATTTAACTGTATAATATGCATATAGGCACAGATATACCCCCATCTTCCCCCCAACCACTGTCACAGTGTAACCCCCATATCATATATGCACACACTGTAACTATATAATATATAGGCACAGATATACCCCCATCTTTCCCCAACCACTGTCACAGTGTAACCCCCATATCATATATGCACATAATGTAACTGTATAATATATAGGCACAGATATACCCCCATCCTTCCCCCAACCACTGTCACAGTGTAACCCCCATATCATATATGCACATAATGTAACTGTATAATATATAGGCACAGATATACCCCCATCTTTCCTCCAACCACTGTCACAGTGTAACCCCCATATCATATATGCACATAATGTAACTGTATAATATATAGGCACAGATATACCCCCATCTTTCCCCCAACCACTGTCAGAGTGTAACCCCCATATCATATATGCACATAATGTAACTGTATAATATATAGGCACAGATATACCCCCATCTTTCCCCAACCACTGTCACAGTGTAACCCCCATATCATATATGCACATAATGTAACTGTATAATATATAGGCACAGATATACCCCCATCTTTCCCCCAACCACTGTCAGAGTGTAACCCCCATATCATATATGCACATAATGTAACTGTATAATATATAGGCACAGATATACCCCCATCTTTCCTCCAACCACTGTCACAGTGTAACCCCCATATCATATATGCACATAATGTAACTGTATAATATATAGGCACAGATATACCCCCATCTTTCCCCCAACCACTGTCAGAGTGTAACCCCCATATCATATATGCACATAATGTAACTGTATAATATATAGGCACAGATATACCCCCATCTTTCCTCCAACCACTGTCACAGTGTAACCCCCATATCATATATGCACATAATGTAACTGTATAATATATAGGCACAGATATACCCCCATCTTTCCCCAACCACTGTCACAGTGTAACCCCCATATCATATATGCACATAATGTAACTGTATAATATATAGGCACAGATATACCCCCATCTTTCCTCCAACCACTGTCACAGTGTAACCCCCATATCATATATGCACATAATGTAACTGTATAATATATAGGCACAGATATACCCCCATCTTTCCCCAACCACTGTCACAGTGTAACCCCCATATTATATATGCACATAATATAACTGTATAATATATACAAAACATAGTATATAATATAATTCCCCCAGCCACGCATACTGTAACATTATAACCCATGTAGCATAAATGCACAAAATGTGACAATAATATAAACCCTATTTGTATAATATATTTGATATATATGCTTGCTCCTTAGCACTGCTTCCTTGCCAGGATTGATGCTGGTAAGGATTGACAGAATAGTGATGAAATCACCCTGTATTAGGCACAAGGGCATGCAGACAGGATGATTGATCTGGCAACAGTAGAACATTGAGGACACAGATATAAATCATGTTTTAGTGTCTAGACATTTCAGGACACAACCTTCAGCTGAACCCTCTGGCAGTGATTCCTGGCTACAAGCTCATCCTAAGAGACATAGCTCAGCATCATGGGAAGATTAATAAAGTGTAATACCACCATGACCCTTCTCTTTCTATCTTTCCAGGTAGCTGCACTTGAGCGCCAAGTTTTTGATTTTCTTGGCTACCAATGGGGTCCTATTTTGGCCAACTTTCTACACATCGTTGTCACCATCCTAGGCTTGTTTGGGACTCTGCAGTACAGACCCCGTTATGTTATTGCTGTAAGTACCTCTCTCTCCCAATTGCCTTCCTCACATAGGCCACAGTGGTGTAGTGTTGGTGAATTAAAACCCCCTCCCATTAGAACCATTTGTTACCCTCTCCATTATTACTAGGCAGCAGGGATAGTAGGATTCAGTAGAGATGGTATCCCAATACCCAAATAAAAATTGACCCTTCTGTATGACATAATGTATTATGGGAAAATGAAAGGGTATGAAATCTGTCCCTTTTTTTTCATCTACCAGTATACCATATGGGCCGCCATCTGGGTGACATGGAACGTTTTCCTTATCTGCTTCTACCTGGAAGTAGGAGATTTGAATAAGGTAAGAATAGGCATCATCAGAGATGCTGGAAGTTAAGGGCCACAAAACACAGGGTATATATGGGAGAAAGAGAAGTGTTCTAGGGAGGGGCCCTATGATTGTAATAGGGAGGATTCATATGGGCAATGGGAGCATAGAAAGAGGAATTATTGGGAGGGTTATATGGACCATTTGGGGGAATTCTATGGGCAATAGGAGGAGTAATAGGTAGGGTTATATGGAGCAATAGGAGGAGTTGTAGAGTGGATTATATGGAGCAGTGGGCAGGGCTGGATTTGGGTTCAATGGCAGACCTAAACACGCCCCCTTACGTCTCAGGTGTGATGTCAACACTTTGTGCGTGTGATGTCACTTCCATGTGATTCCTCAGCTCCCCCTACCCCCCCACTCCCCAAGCTCCGTCACCGGATTTCCTATGGAAATTCGCAGCAGAGGGTGGGGGGATTTTAAAAAAATAAAAAAAAACTGGAAAAAATAGGCACCCAACGGCTGGCCCTCAAAACCGTGCCACCCTAGGCACAGACCCTTGGGTGCCTTAGTATAAATATGCCCTGTTGTAGAGCAGGTTATATGGAGCAGTGGGAGAACTTATATGGTGGGTTATATGGAGCAGTGGGAGGAGTTATATGGAGCAATATGAGGGGTTATGTGGATCTATAGTAGGAAATATAGAGAGGATTATATGGAGCAATAGGAGGGGCTAGAAGAAAGGTAATACAAAAGAAAGAGTGAACAGGTGGTGAAGTGCAAATGTTGTGTGAGTTTGTGTGGAATCGCCTAGATAATGTTTATAGATTTAGAATATACACATTATAGTATAGAGACTATGCCTGTTAAATGACTTGTGTTCCTCTTCCCAGGAGAGTGATCTCCTCTCATTCCACGTGTCCCAGCACCAGTCCTGGTGGAGTGAACATGGGCCTGGTTGTGTGAGGAAGGAAGCCCCCGTGGCTGGAGTGGCTGGACTGGAGAGCCACTCCTATGTTTCTGTAATCGGCTGCTCAGTCGAGTACCAGTACATCGAGGTGATGCATAGTGCCCTGCAGATTCTGCTGGCGGTGAGTTCAGAAGCCTATAGAGAAGGAAAGCAATGTAGGAGCTCCCACTTCATATACAGAATATTCCATAAGTGCAACAAGCTATACCTTCATACTATACCCATGGGGAAGGAAATGGCAGCTCTCTCCCATATGTATAAATACAAATAGACAGAAAAGTAATGTTTCATAATGGTTTGTACATACAGTACATGAAATAATTGCCTATGCATTTGTCTAATTAAGGTGCAGATATCAAACAGACACTTTGTACTAGCTGGTTCTTTATCTAATGGTTTCTGTGATACTCTGGATGTGGGGAATTCTTCTATGCCCTGCATTTGCCTATAAACCTGCTGAATTATTCACAGATAATTGGCCTAGTGCTGCCAGCTATATCTACACCCCCAGCCTCCTCTTGGCTTTGTGAGTCTCCCTGCCCCCATCCCTTCTACCATTTTTGTGCCAGTGTGCAGCATCTATCAGATCATCACAGCAATACTCCAATTAGCATGTAACTTCCACCGTCAGCCCCAGAGCTATCCGAAAGCTAGCAATCAGACCTGTAACTATAAAGTTAGCCGACCTCGAAACTGGGGGACAGACTGGCCGGATCATGGGTATTGCTGGCCAAAAATCCTTCCTCCCCAGCTAAAGTCAAAAATCTGTGTACCCGCCACATCAGGCTTTGTCGAGTCATGAAATAACATCACTAAGCACTATTAATCATAATTAATAAAACTATGAGACTATGCACCCAATATAAGCATATAATATACAGTACATTCATGTCTATAGTGAATAAGTACCCCTTATTGTAAAATAAGGATACTAGGTAGGGTTATATGGAGCCAGTTAAATGATGAGACCATTTTTGAGTCCTTTGTTATTCCTATGTAGAGATAAGCAGGGACTGATGAGACTAGAGGCATTGGGTTCTGATTACTGGAAGGAGGCTGCTGATATCTGATCTCCCTTTGGGCCCCAGTGTGGGGGAGACTGAGCCTCAAGCAGTTTCGCTGCCCTTCTGTCTGCACTTCCAGTTCCTGCAATCCTTTCCTAGGGCAGGAATTTCTCTCCCCACCCTGCCTGACACTGACTGATACTTGCACATTCCTCAGCCCCTGCCCACTCTCCTAACGGTGGGGTCAGGAATTCTGGGAAGAGGTATGTGTCCCTGGGGTGCTTGATTAGCATTATTTGATCAAGACAATGCCCTTGAAAAACACAGGCAATAGTTTCCACTATCAGGACCCCATTTCCCTTTGCTGCAAGGAGATTCAGCAGTCTGCTGGCCTCCTGGTGCTGAACTGTAACTACCATTATTCCTACTAAAGGCTGCTGGGGGTTCTAGAGTGAGGCACCAAGAAGCACATGAGTCCTACTGAGAGTCTGATCTTTACATATTTTGTCAACCAATCAGCTGACACTTTTCTATCTCTTGCAGCTCCTGGGATTTGTGTATGCCTGCTATGTCACCAGTGTCTTCACAGAAGAAGAGGACAGCTGTAAGTACCAGGGTCTTTTGTGATGTGATATGCCCTCCTTAGAGGGAGAACCTCTGATGATTGGGTGTTTCTCTATTATGGGAATTCAGGGAGTCCAAGGAGGGGCAACTGGGATTAGAGGAACAGTAACACCAAGTATTTTAAATGAATGACAATATAATGTAGTGTTGCCCTGCACTGGTAAAACTGGAGTGTTTGGTTTAAAAGCACAAATATAGAACAAAACGTTCTGAAGAATCCCATTGTGTACTACAGAATTTATCTGGTATCTGCAGGCCTGGATTAGTTGCAAGGCCACATAGGCCTGGGCCTAGAGCGGCATGCTGCCCAGACGCTTTCTGGGGAGCACTGGGGACGCGCAGCTCCTGCAATTGCTCACTTGCGCTCGGGAAGAGGGGGTAGTGCGGGCACTCGGACCACACAACCCATGGGTGCAAGGACCGTACGGCTTAGGGGCAGCTGACAAGGAAATCCGGCCCTTTTAATTTTTCCAGCTTGAATGGCTGCCACCATGGCTACACCTCAGCTTGTTTATATAAACCATAGAAGAGTTTCTGAAGCAAACACACCAGTTTTACCAGTGCAACACTACATTGTGTGGGACATTCACTAAGATTCGTGGTTGCGCCAGGCGTAACTTCGTTGCACTTCGCCAGGCATAGTTTCGCCAGCACTCCGCAAATTCACTAAAATCCGAAGTTGCACTCAGGGGTAGCGTAAGATTGCGAAGTTGCGCTAGCGTTGATTCGCTAAGCGAAGCGAAGTTAAGCTAGCGATGGTTAATTTGCATACGGCGCCAAATTCTAATTTCAATGGAGGTATATGTAGCAGCACTACAAATGGCTGGGAAACCTTCAAAACATCAAATAAAATTTTTATTTTGCCCTACACATGTGCCCACTGTATAGTTAAGTTGCCATGAGTTAGGAAATGTAGAGGCGAGGGAGGGGAGCCCCAAACATTTTTTCGATCTTTTTCAGCCTATCACCCATAATATAGAAAAAACTTTTTTTGAAGAAATCCCTATCTACTCTATTGTGCTTCGCCTGGTCTGAGGTGGCGAAGGAAGTCTAGCGTAAAAGGTAGCGTTCAGAACAATGCGCGCGTTAGTGAATTTGCGTAGTTACGTCCGTTGCGCAAATTCGCCAAGCGTAAGGGTGCGAAGTTACACTAGCAAAGTTACGCCAGCGTCCGTTAGTGAATTTGCGAAGTAACGAAAATGCCCAACGCTAGCGAATTGACGCTAGCGTTAGGCGCTTCGGCGCATAGTGAATTTGCCCCTATATTTCTATTACTTTAAAACATTTCCATTTTTTATTGTTACTGTTCCTTTAATACCTGGCTGGGGAATATCAAGCAAATATAACAGGGCACCAAGAAGGAAAGATGGTAACACTAGGGAAAGCTGGAATCAGAATGGCAAGATGGAGACAGTTGGACTGTCACTTGGACAAGATGGAGAGACCATAGGAAAGTATGGAAACAGTAGAGCAAGATGGAGGCAGTAAGACAATGTGGAAACTATAGGGCAAGAAGGTGAAAGTAGGATGTAATGGTGAGACCAAAAGAAGGTTTAGACAGTAGGACAGGATTGATACTTTAGAGCAAGATGGAGTCAGTAGGATAAGTTGGAGACAGCAGGGCAAGATGGAGACTGTATGGCAAAATGGGGAAAGTCAGATGTGATGTGACACCAGAAGTAGATTACCAGTAGCTGAAAGAAAAAAGGTTGAACAATACTATTGTAAATAAAAAATACAGCACACTAAATCCTTTTTCTTCCAAGGCCATACCACAGCTAAAAAGAGCCCACACGTAGGCTCAGACAAAGATGTTCCACACTGAATCCATATCTCAAGGATTCTCACACTTGTCTCCCTAAATTAAATATTACAGGTTATTTGTGGTGCCACTATTTCTCCTCATACCAGGGAACAAAGGCAACTCCTATACCCAGTTCCTTTCATTAGCAACCCTCCTCCAAACTGTCTTTCCGTTTCACCCACCATTCCTGGCACACAGGGCTGGGAGTGGAATCTGGGTCAGTCAGCTGACACCCAGAGCACCGTGTAATCCTCTCACCACCATGAATGACTTTCCTGTTGGCTCAGCACTCATCAGCACACAAGGGGTTAATGCACAAGGACCCCCCCAACCATTTTTATACACAGTATTAGTGTTTGTAAGATTTCCATTTATTCATTTTGGTTTCAGTTTATTTTCACAAATTATTTTTATTGTAAAAGAAGTTTTGATCATTTTTCGTTGTATTTGTCTGGCATTTGTTTTGTCATGTTCCATAACCCCCTTCTTTATATATATTCTTCCTGCACATCCTGTATCCTCCCCTCCTACACTTTCTGTACCCTTCTCACCTGCACTCCATTCCGGTTTTTTTTTTTTTTTTTGGTTTCTTTCAGTTGATTTCATTGGTGGATTTGACCCATTCCCTCTGTACCATGTCAATGAAAAGTCCAACCACCTGCTAGTCAAACAGACTTCCCTGTAAGTATGAGTGTGCCCTAGTTCTCTGCTACTGGGATCCGGCACCATTAGCCCCTGAGAAGGAAAAGGCATTAGTTTATATACAGTGTTGTGAAACTGTCCCCTCCCAATCTGAGCTATGTGTAGCAGCACCAGGATTCCAGGCATCATAGATTCTGTTCTTCCCTCATTTATAGTGACAATTCCCTCCCTTCACTTGTGATGCCCCTTACAGCATGTAGTGGCATCTGCCCCTGCCTTGGGCCTCCTGCTGTACCCACAAAATAAATAATGAAATTTAAACATATTGGACCAGGTGCTCCCTGTGCCAAATGCCAGTCACTGTCACCGACCCTGCATTTCTTGGCCTAGAATAACCATTAAAAAAAACTGGCATGGGTGTAGCCTTTGGAACAGTAGTTACTACTAAATAAAATATCCCAGTCCCCCCAAGTATTCTGCACATCTTTGTTTGGGGCCCCTGTGAGATTCTGTCTCTGGGTTGTTGGCTGGAAAATAAATGTCCTAGAAGCAAAAGCCAGCAAGAAAGGATTTATCGAGCTTCTAAATGAACTGACCTCTGCTCATTAGTGTAATTAATGAGGATTGATCTCCGGTTTAGAGCAGGCTGGTATTATGGGTGGTGAAGTCATTAGATAAAACAAGGGAGCTATTGAATGGCCTGATGGTAGGACTTATGAATGGGGAAATAACCCACCATGCCCAAAAAGGGAGGGCGGAAGAACACTTGGCAGCAATTCAGGCATATGGAAACCAGAAACTGATCACCCATCAGATGGGTCACAGAAGGATAAATGCACTCATGAAGAGTGGGGAGCAGTTGGTTATGGGTTTAGGACTTGCTGAAGTCAGCAGGGTTCCATGCATCAGGTACTCATGAAGCTCAGCTGTGCAGCAGTCCTAATGTCTTTCTCTTCCCCCAGGCCGGCGTAAGTGACCAATGCCGTAAACGAGGAAGAGGATTCCTTCTGCCGATGTCCATGGACCCACAGCAATAATTAATCTTTACAGCAATTGTGTTAAAGTATGGGTTACAAGTAGCACCAAAGATCTGTGCCCATATCAACAAGCATCTGTGCCACTCCCAGCAAAGATACTGTGTCCTGCCTTTAGTTCGAATTCCACCATAAAGTGTGACCAACTGAAGGTGACCGCCAAAACCGGTTTGTTGTGATCTACTTCACCAGACCTGTTTTTAGTGTTAATACAATCGCTGGGCTCCAGGCCCTTACTGCAGAGGAGTGGGACGTTAGAAGTTAAATGTAGTGACATAAGTAGCAGCAACAGCAAGTGGAGCAGTGCAACCTTACATCGATCTATGGCTGAATGGCCCAGTTCCCTACAGAGAACCAAGGGCTGGAAGAATCTGGCTGATACCACATGGCCAGAGCAAGGATTAACATGACTTTTCAGACAGCCCCTGTGCCAAGTTATATATGTTCTACACTATGTTGTCCATAGGATGTCTGCTCTGTGGTTTATGGAGACGCTGTGGTGCTATTGGGGAGGGTAATGTTTGTGTATCCATGTGCAGGGTCTGTACCTGCGGTAAGCAACACATTTTTTCTGTGTTAGTTTGATTTTATTCCAAATACAATTTTTATAAAGTGCTTTCCCACGCTTGTCTTTATCTTCATACTTATTTGGTATAGCAAGGGGCTGGCCCTTGGGGTACCCCTAATCCATTGACCCAGGTCTGTTTACAGCATCTGCAGAAAACTTTAAAGCCGACAACCCCCTCTAGTGGACACAGTCTAATAACAGCAGGAAGGAGTAGAAAAGAATATACTTTATTGCACAATATTACACAGCAACACATTCACCTTTATTATAATAAATTAATTTTTAAATAACTGGATAAATATTCTCAGCGCAAAAAGAAAACTTGGCAGAAATGAGCCCCTGGTTAGGGAAGGGATGACCAACACAGGCAAAGGTCAGTCTGATCTGTGCAAAGAGGAGGGTAAAAAGGCACTTGGTGAAGCCTCTCCTGTGTGGGAAGAGAAAGAAATTTGAGGGTTGATAATGCATCCAAGCACTGCATCTCACATGACTCCACTCACCTGCTTGTAGCATCAGGACATGAAGGCTCTAACACTGCCCCTGATTGCAGCCCGGCAGATTGGACAGTGCCTGAGGTTGGGGGCACACTCTGTACAGACCACTAGATGCCCACAGGGCACAAATAGCATGGAAACATCTTTATCCATGCACACTTTGCACATTCGCTCTTCCTTCAGGCGCCGCAACTGCTCCTCTGTGCTGAGTGGGGGCGCTGCCGAGAGAGTAAGAGTCACAAGGTAAAAAGTAATTTTACTCTACACACACACCACAATAACCCCCCCCCCCCCAGTGTCAGACTGGGACACCAGGGGCCCACTCTCAGTACTATTCTTCCTCTCCTCACTCAACCTCTATTGTCCTAATCTCTTTAGTTATAAATACTATAACCTATTATTCCATCTATTTAGCCTCTTTGTTCTCATAGATAGAGAATGGCCATGAAATAGGCCAAACGTTTAGGAGCACAAGGGCCAGCTGACACCTGGGCCCACCGGGAGTTTTCCTGGTATCCCTGTGGACCAGTCCAACACTGCACACACACACACATCTTGCCTTACTAAACACAACTCGCTTATTTAGACCTATACCCACACCATCCCCCAGGCCCCCCCATCTGCAAAGTCCTCAGTCTCTGCACCTCTTTCCAGTGAGCACCGACCAGGGAGGGAGGTAACAAAAGGGAGTTGCAGGGACAGAGTCTGGGCCCAAAAGAGCAGGGGCTCACTGGGTATTTTTTTTTTTTTACTGGTGTCCTGCCAGTCTGACCCTAATCATACCACCCCCCCCCCTTGCCCCAAGATGCTTTGTGCAAGTCCCCTCACCTGACTCCTTGGGTGGTTCAGACCTTTCCATCCGAGTTGGAGCCCTTGAGACACTCACTGACTCTGGAGGAGAAACCACAGCAGTACTTGAAATGGGTCACTAGGGGGCAGTAATGCAAGACTGCTGAGCTACATGGCAGGGAATAAGTGAGATTTACTAATACAGAGTATTGTTACTTCTGCCCGCTCACTGGATCAGCACAGATATGTATATAGGAAAAAAAAATAGGAAAAAAAGGTGGACCCTTATCAGATGGGGCCCATTTTGTTGATGAGAGCAGAGAAAAAGCTGAAATTCCAAACTTATTTTTATTCAGTCTACATAACTGATGCACCAGCTTAATAAGGATTCATTTTTAAATCGACCCAGTTTTAATAATAAGTATTGATAGTTGGGTCAATCAGGAGGAAATTCAAACGAGAAAGTGATACCGACACATTCCTATAAAAATAATAATGTTACTATTTTTTATAGGAATGTGTTAGTATCACTTTAAACATGTATAGTTAAACAAAGGTTCAGTGCCAAATTGTATTAATGCCAGGGTTCTAATCAAACTTAGCTCCATCCGACAAACTTTTTTGCTTAAAGGGGAAGGAAACCTCCTCGGCGCTAACCCCCCACCCCCCTCCCGTGTATTGCCCCCCCCTCCCTCCTCCCCCCTGGCCTACCCCTCCCGCTGGGCAAATGCCCCTAACTTGTTACTTACCCTTCTGCGCAGGTCCAGTCCAGGGAGTTCACAGGCGACATCTTCCACGCGATCTTCTTCCCGCTTTGACCGGCGCATGCGCAGTAGGATCATTTCGCCGGTACGATCTACTGTGCATGCGCGCGACTTTTGGCGCATGCGCAGTAGATCCGTACCGGCGAAATGCTCCTACTGCGCATGCGCCAAAACGCCGGTCAAAGGAGGAAGAAGATCGCGTGGAAGAAGATGTCGCATGTGAACTCCCTGGACTGGACCTGCGCAGAAGGGTAAGTAACAAGTTAGGGGCATTTGCCCAGCGGGAGGGGTAGGCCAGGGGGGAGGAGGGAGGCGGGCAATACACGGGAGGGGGGGTGGGGGTTAGCGCCGAGGAGGTTTCCTTCCCCTTTAATCATTCAGGATTCATTGACGTCTGGACTAGTGCAGATAGACTGGCGAATTGCTAATGTGGTGCCAAAGGCATCCCGTTTTCAGCCTGGGAACTTTAGCCCTATTAGTCTGACGTAAGTGGTAGGAAAGCTTTTGGAATGGGTAATAAAGGATAAGATACTGGACATTAAAATTTTGTGCCTGCATGGTTTTATGGGGCAAACTAATTTGTCTATTAGATGTGCGAGCAGGAACCTTGACTCTGGGATGACAGAGGATTTGATTTTAGCCTTTGCTAAAACATTTGAAGTACCTGGAGCTACTGCCTGGAGTACAGATTTGTACTTGGATAGAGAACTGGCTGAAGGATATATTAAATATATTTTCTAAATGGGACTAGTTTTGGTCTATTTAAATTATTAGTGACCTGACCTGCAAAAAGGTTCATGCAGGATGCTACCACTTTTGCAGAGATTTGGTTAAATTGGAATTGAGCAGCAAACTGGGAAGAGGTTTGGAATTAACTGCAAAGGTATATGGACCTTGGTCTTCTGCAACCCAAATTAACTATGTAACAGGCCCAACGCTCATATTACCTCTGTCAGACCCAATCAGCTGTTATCTGTCCAGTGCAGAACAGCTGAAAGCAAGGCTCAGATTGGTGACTAGCCTGGTTGATCTGTTTGCCAAACTCATTTGTGGCAGCCCTGTTGCTATACCTGTGCTGTGTGTCTCCTCTTCTGCCACTAGCAGGTCTGTGACCAAATCAGACACGGAGCTGTAAGAAGACCCGGTCAACAGGAACTTGCTCTGAATTAGACTTGCCACCAGGCTCTGCTTGAAGCCCATCTGCAGGGCATCCTGAGCCACAGAGGACTGGAGGTACCGCCAGCTTTCGGGGGAACCTGAAAGCAACCAGGGTTCAAGGCCCCTTTGTTAAATACCCCAGAGCATCACTGGGTTGCAATAGTTTCCAACACCAAAGTGTACAGATAAGTCCCCTCTGTCAGATGAAATCAGTCCCCAGAAGCCCCTATTAACCAAAAGGCAAGGCCTTCAGTCTGTACCAGCACCAAGAACTTGCATTCCCAACAACCCCAAGCCCCCACCCCATGATGTTAAAGGGGTTGTTCACCTTTTTAGTATGTTATACCATGGCCAATTTAAACAACTTTTCAATTGGTCTTTTTTATATTGCAGATTGTCTCAAAAGATCACGCTCTACATTATACTAAAGTTAACTCATAAAGGTGTACAATCCCTTATAAACTCTTAAAACTCTTAGCACCCTAGCATGTGACATCACCTCAGTGCAGGAGAAAAGCAGAAATAAATGGTGCCCACAGGAATTCAAATGGGTGGTGGCCTTACTCACCTGGGGAAGAGGCAGGACTCCTGTCATAGATATAGGACCCCAGAGAGTCAGGCTGGAAAGAGATATTTGGGGGGTTAGAAAACCCTGATCCCAAGCGTAAAACAAAGGAGATACTGGTAACTGTGGCCTATAAAATTGGATTCAGGGGTGGTCCAAGACAGACACTGGACATCAGCCCCACCCCACCCCCAGCAATTCAAGGCCTCCCCTATTTCCCCATGTGGGGTACAACTCACCGAGGACTCTGGGCTTCTAAAGAGAGACTCCTGAACCCTGCGAATAAAGGCCTCACCCTTGACGTGAAGCAGAAAGTCGCACCTGTAGGGAAAAAGAGCAGACTGGTTACAAGTCTCCCAAGTCGCTGCTCATCAGGCAATCAGATTTACTGACTTACATTGGAAACCATTTTGCATGTTCTGTCCAGGGTTCGTCACCTTGTTCCCAGTTTCGTAGACCCCCATCACAGTGAAAACACTTGACATTGTCTCTGTGCCCTGTAGGAGGAGTAAAATGCATCATGTAATCATGGTGCAAGTAAGAGTAGCGAGTAAGTGCGCTTAAGAGTAGCCCCCATATGTACCCGTCAATATTACATGCGGATCAGTTAGGACACAATAACCTTCTACCTCTGCCAGGGGCTAACTACAGAGGAAGCAGACCCTGAGGTTGCAGGGGGCCAGGAAATTAATGATAAGTAATGAGCAATTCTATTATATCTTGGTAAATTATTAAATTTACCAGCAAGTTTAGACACGCCGGCGACCTCACTTTTGTGGGCTAGGCGGGCCAGTGCAGGAGTGTCGGCGGCCCGGTTCTGGGCCGCAGCCCGGCAGTTGGAGACTCCTGGATCAAGCTGCCATGTCATTAATTCAACTTTTTTTGCAAGGACAGGGGGTGGGGTCATGGGTGGGGGCTGTGTCCAATTTGGGTGCGCCGGCGTACCAATTCGGCATGGCTCGTTTTTGTGGGCTGGGCGGCCCAGTGCAGGAGTGTCCCTAGAGACTTTGAGGTTTATGCTCTACATCAGGGGTCCCCAACCGCCGGGCCACGACCCAGAACCAGGCAGCGGCCTGGTGGTTGGGGACTCCTGATGTAGAGCATAAACCTCAAAGTCTCTAGGGACCTCCATTTTTAGGCTTTGTAGTCTGACTGGTAGGTGCGTAACTATAGAGGAGGGGACCAGGAGGTATAGGGGCCCCACAAGGTCCTAATCCATATACAATTTAAATAAATATTGGTAAAGCTGGCCATAGATGCAAAGATCCGATCATACGAATCATCGTACGATCGGACATTCCCATCTCCAGACCCGCCACTAACCATTCAGATCAAAGTCTTACCATTCAGATTAGTAAAAGAACAGATCAGCAATGTTCCGCCCCTGACAGCAATCGGACGATATCTATGTCCAACCAGAGCTAGTGACAGTCTCCCACTGAAAATCGTATGATCGGCAATACACACAGAGATATTATCGGCAGCCGACAGAAATTTTCTAACCTGTCCGATCGACCAAACGACCGATCTCCGCCGGACGAAAAATGACGGGACTCTCCACACAGGTTCCGAAAATTGTACGAATCCTCGATTCGTACGATCAGATCTTTGCGTCTATGGCCAGCTTAAGACTGGTCAACCTGGAGGCCTGAAAAATAATCTGCTGGGGGGCCCCAGTATTATCTAGTTACACCACTGGGCAGGTACATGGTATGGCCCTGTAGGGGCCCCAAGATAATGCCACAGAGAGTCCAGCTTTCTGAAGGGGGCCAGTCTCTTTTTTTGCCAAATGCCCGATGTGTATTAATTCTGCGCTCAAATGAGATTTAGCTTCTCTTAAAAAGGAGAACTAAACCCTAAAAATGAATGTGGCTTAAAATAAATTATATAGTGAATTTATTGCACCAGCCTAAAGTTTCAGCTTGTCGATAGCAGCAATGATCCAGGAGTTCAAACTTGTCACAGGGGGTCACCATCTTGGAAAGTGTCTGTGACACTCACATGCTCAGTGGGCTCTGAGCAGCTGTTGAGAAGCTGAGCTTAGGGGTCGTCACACATTATCCAGCAGAAAATAAGGTTGGTCTGTAATATAAGACAATGCTACAGGGCTGATTATTAAATTCTGATGCTAATTGTACTGGTTTCTGTGCGGTCATGTAGTAATTATCTCTTAATTATCAATCAGCCTTATATTGTGACATTTCTATTCTAGGTGTACTGTATATTGGGAGAGGGTCCCTAAGCTCAGTAAGTGACAGCAGCACAGAGCATGTGCAGTGAATCAGCAGAAAAGAAGATGGGGAGCTACTGGGGCATCTTTGTAGACACAGATCTTTACTGCTAAAGGGCTGTGGTTGCCTTGTGCTGGTACAGAAGCAGAAAACAATGTACAACATTTCTAGCTACTTCTTTAGTTAAGCTTTAGTTCTCCTTTAACACTGGGCCCAAAGGTTAGAGATCCATACTTCTACAGTACAGTTATATCCCCTCTAGAAGTAGCCAGGGGCTAACAGTTGGCCAATTCCCTTCCCCATTGCTAGTGACTCCCCTGCATTGTATCCCAGGCAGGAGCCAGAACCTGCTTCACTCAGCTGACTGGCCCATGTGAGCCTGGGGGGGGGGGGGATTCTGGGGGCAATAGAAGCTGAAAAAGTTCATAGGATGAAGGAACAAGACACCAGGGCTACAGCAGCACAGTCAGTCCAATCCCCAAAAGCTCATAACTAGTAACAAACAGGTTTCCTACCAGACCATTTAACCCTTGTCTATATAAATGCCACTGTCTGCTGTTTCTATAGCCACCAACTCTGTAATCAGATCACAATTAACCCTTAGGGTTAGTCCACACAAGGAGATTCAGTCGCCTGGCGACCAATTGCCTCTTCTGGGCGACAATCTAAGGGACTAATCGCCTCTTGTTCTGGGCAACAATTCTGCTATAATGAAAAGTCGCCTGTGCTAAAGCACACGCAGTGCTTCGTTTTCCGAAGTCGCCCGAAGTTTCCTCATGAGGCAACTTTGGGAAACGCAGCACCACGTGTGCTTTAGTGCAGATGACTTTTCTTTATAGTGGATGGGAAGACACGCGACTGCAGTTCGGGGAGGTTGTCGCCCAGAAGAAGAGGTGATTACGGACTAAGTCTCCCCGAATCTCCTCCTGTGGACTAACCCTAAGGGTAGGGAGACACCAGGAGATTAATCGCTAGCGATAAACCGCTGCTTCTCTGGGCAACTAATCTGCACTCTCCAGTAAAAAGCTTTCCCATAGGAATAATGTGAATCGCTGGTGGTAAAACTCATGTGTCGCTCCAGTCTCCCAAAATCGCTTGAGGTTTCCTCTTGTAGCGATTTTGGGAGACTGGAACGACACATGGAATTAATCTCCTGGTGTGTCACTGCCCTAAGAGCTCACATTTAGGCTTTAGGGTAAGTCCACACTGGGCGTTTTGGTCACCTGACGACTAATCGTCTTGTTTTTGCGGCGACCAATCTCCCCAAACGCCTTCTCTCACTCTATACTGGCTAAAATGAAAAAACGCCGGCGCTAATCGCATGCGGCGATTCGTTTCCCGAAGTCGCCCGAAGTTTCCACAATGACGGAGTTTTGAAGCCAAGTATATGTATTGCTACTTTAGTTGTACCTTTAGTATCATTTTGTAAGTCTGGTTAAGCATCATATATAATTAAGACTTTTAGTGGTTTCTGGATAACGGCTTTTCGGATAGCAAGTTCCAAACTACAGAGGAAGCAGACCCAGGATGCAGGGGGCCCAGGGGTGCGAGGTCCTAATTGATGAGTAATTTTATTTTATCTTGGGAGGCAACTTCGGAAAACTAATCGCAACCAAATACTTCCCAAAACGCCCAGTGTGGCCGGACCCTACCCTGCCTTGTACACAAGTGTGTCCCAAGAGCTGACACTCACCGGTGTAGAAGAAGCCTGACCCAGCCAGGTGCTCGGGGTTCCCGTGGGCATACATGGGCCAGTTTCGGAATGAGTCCAGCCGGTCCCGTTCCTCCGCCATCTCGGGGTACACCGACTCCCAGGTGCGGTCCGGTTCTTCCCCAGAATGCTGCCCCAATATTTGTGAATCTGTGGCCCCGGGGTCCCGTTGCTGCTGCTGGAGGAAAGTGCATGATGGAAAGAACTTGCGGTGCTCGGTGTCCGGCCGGTCTCCCGGCTCCCAACTTCTCAGGACCCCCCCACAGGAGAAACACTGAACTCTGTCCCCGGGTCCCAGGTAATAGAAGCCTGATCGGGCCATTTCCACAGGGGAGGGCTGGGGGCAAGTGCGGGGCCAAGCGCTAAAACTCCGCAGCCTCTCTGCCTCGCTCCTCATACTGGGGCGTACCATCCCCCATCCGCGGAACAGCTGCTCCCCATGTCCAGCCATTGTGAGCGCTTTGTGGCTGTTCCCGCAGCCTTGGGATACGGACCAGCGACTCATTCTCCCGACCGTGCGATTTCTGGAACAGACAGCGGGCTGACAAAGCGGTACCTGGGGCAGTAATAATAAGCACAGGGTCACTGGCAGCAGAAACACCCACTCACCCGGCTCCCAGCGCAACACCCATGGGCACTGCGCATGGTTGCCAGGTCTTATTTTCAAAGCCAGCCAATGAGTCACTTCAAAGGTAGCCCAAAAATAGTACATGTGCAGTGAAAAAAAAAAAAAAAAAAATCAGTGTTTTTCAATTTTCACTGTTTTGCAAATTCTCATTAAATGGGTGGTTCATTCTTGCCCATAAGGCCCTAATACATATATACAATTTCAATAAACAGTGGTAAGACAAGTCAACCTCTAGACATTTTGGTGGCCAACACATTCTTGCCCCAAAATTGTCTGAAATGGAGGAAAGTCACCTGAAAATGTGTGAATGCTTAAGAGTGATGGGAGAATGGGGTACAAAACCCAAAATCTGGTAACTTTGGACTTCTACACAAGTCAGTCCCATTGCCTGCTGGGTATTTTAGTCTTACATTAAACTTGGCAAATTGTTAAACAAAAACTACATTACTCAACGTTGGGACACGCAGACTTGACACATTAGGGCAGCGGTCCCCAACTTTTTTTTACTTGTGAGCCACATGAATGTAAAAAAGAGTTGGAGAGCAAACAAGCATGAAAAATTCCATGGGGATGTCAATTAAGGGCTGTTGTTGGCTGTTTGGTAGCCCCTTCATGGACTGGTAGTCTACAGAAGGCTCTATTTGGCAGAACACCTGTTTTCAACCAAAACTTGCCTCCACGCCGTGAATTCAAAAATAAGCACCTGCTTTGAGGCAACTGGGAGCAACATCCAAGGGGTTGGTGAGCAACATGTTGCTCGCGAGCTACTGGTTGGGGATCACTGCATTAGGGCAAGAAAAAAAAAATCTTTGGCTGGTACAAACCAGCCCAAAAAGTAGCCTAAATCCGTACCTTGGCTAGTTTGTACTTTCAAAACCCGCCTGGGCTTTAGTAGCCCAATGTGGCTGGAAAATCGCCAACCAGGAAACCCTGGTACTGCTTTAAAAGTAGGGGGACCAGGTATGGCCATTATATAAACAAGTTAGGAGTTTTTGCATTGCATCCATTTAAAGGAAAACTATACCCCCAAAATGAACACTTAAGCAACAGTTCATAACATATTAAGTAGCATATTAAAGAATCTTACCAAACTGGAATATATATTTAAGTAAATATTGCCCTTTTACATCTCTTGCCTTGAGCCACCATTTCGTGATGGTCTCTGTGCTGCCTCAGAGATCACCTGACCAGAAATACTACAACTCTAACTGTAACAGGAAGAAGTGAAGAAGCAAGACACAACTCTGTCTGTTAATTGGCTCATGTGACCTAACATGTATGGTTTGTTGGTATGTTTGTGAGTACAGTGAATCCTACAATCCCAGGGGGCGGCCCTTATTTTTTAAAATGGCAATTTTCTATTTGTGATTACCCAATGGCACATACTACTAGAAAAGTGTATTATTATGAAAATGGTTTATTTACATGAAGCAGGATTTTACATATGAGCTGTTTTATGCAATATCTTTTTATAGAGACCTACATTGTTTGGGGGGGGTATAGTTTTCCTTTAAGTATCCTGAGCCTTTTCTCCTTTTCCAGATTGAATGGCTGCCCCCATGGCTACACAGCAGCTTTTTTATATAAACTATAGTCATCTTTCTGAAGCAAACAGAACTTTTACCAATGCACAGTAACATAACTTTGATCAAGGGGCTGTTGGGGCAGCAACAGCAAAGCTCATGTGGCTGTATGATCACTTTAAATATACCATAGATCATTTTAAAGCAGCAGTTCACTTAGGATATTATAGAATGCCCTGATTCTTAGCAACTTTTCAACAGGTCTTTAAATTATTATTTTTTTTACATTTTTGGCTCATTCTAACTTTCAAGTGGGGGGGGGGGTCATCAACATGCCAAAAAAAAAACAAATGAATGCGCTGTGAGGATACCTTTTTCATTGTTCCTTATTTATTCAGGAGCATTTGTCAGTCTATTAAACACCACTGTCTGTTGCTAGGGAAATGTAGACCTCAGCAACCCAATAGCTGCTGAAATTCCAAGCTTTAAAAAAAAAAATGAAGACAATTTGCAAGTTGTCTCAGAATAGCATTCTAACCAAATCTAACAAGCTCATTGAGCACCAGATAAAAACAATTAACCAGAAGCAATTTTTCGTGGTATTCAAGCTGCACAAAAAAAAAAAATTATGTTTGTGTGTATATATATATATATATATATATATATATATATATATATATATATATATATATATATATATATATATATATATATATATATATATATATATATATATATATATATATATATATGCATAGAATGGACCAGCACACCATTTTCTTCAATCAAACGTGTTTATTCAATACACACTGTGCATCCAACGTTTCGGCCCGCATCCGGGCCTTTATCAAGGATAATCCTTGATAAAGGCCCGGATGCGGGCCGAAACGTTGGATGCACAGTGTGTATTGAATAAACACGTTTGATTGAAGAAAACGGTGTGCTGGTCCATTCTATGCATATATAAAGACTTTGACCGAGCACCCGGCTTGGAGAAAAAAAGAGGACAGAGTGCAGGTGTTTGTACTATATATATATATATATATATATATATATATATATTTATATTTGAGTGTTTCTATAGCTTATAGATAATCAGCCACAATTGTTAATTTAGAGAAAAAAAAAGCCAAAAAAAAATATATGTGTTCTTAAACATTTATATTGAGAGCCTTATTGGATAGTTTAAAAACCAACTACCAATTAGAAGACAAAGCCAGGACACAATATGGGGATGGATAATATAGGAACTTCAAGCCTCCCCTAACACCAATAACGGGCTGTAGCCAGATCTGGACTGGCATTTGAAATAGGCCCTGGCATTTTAAGTACACAGAGGCCCAAACAGCCCACCACCAGTCCACTAAACAGTGACTACTTATGGCATCCTACAGCAGCCCCTCTGGCATTTGCCAGTCCAGGCCTGGCTGTAAGTCACCCTCACACCTCTCTGCAGACAGAATGGGGAGACCTTCACCCTACACCCAAGACAAAGACAAACTGCCATATTCTCTTAAACAGTATATACACACACCCTAATCCCACTTGTACATGAACCCACAAACAGAGGGCCCTTAACCTACTAGGCAGCCTACAAAGAAAAGTGGTTTGTACTCCCATATACAAGTGTGCAGTGGCAGTACTAACCTGTGGGCAGGTAAATAGCAATCACAATCACGTTCCCCAGCAGAACCTTTTTACGTACTTAGATGTATAACCCACTCCCAAGTTCACATAAATCCTATTATCTGTGGAACCCCCTCCCTAATAAAGGATTTGTAGCCCCACCCTCTACCCACTTCACAGCTGGGGCTCATCTTCAGATTGTTCACATTGAACCCATTCCTGACCAGAGTATAATGACTGTCCCAAGCATCCACCAAAGCAATTTGTAACAGACTGCAAATCCTTTGTATTTATTTATGTATGTATTTTACACCTGCTACAGGTTGCTTATGACTATCTTAGCCCTTCCAGTAGTGGCACAATTGCCAATTAATTCCTGCACAGCTTAGAGCAGTGATCACCAACATGTTGCTCACCAAACCCTTGGATGTTGCTCCCAGTGGCCTCAAAGCAGATGCTTATTTTTTAATTCCTGGCTTGGAGGCAAGGTTTGGTTGCATAAAAACTATTATTATATTATTAGTATATTATTATATTAATTATACTGCCAAACAGAGCCTCCTGTTATGCTTTATTGGAGCTACCAGTATACAATCACAGCCCTCTTATGGTACCCCCTGCAACGTTTTTCATGCTTGCGTTGCTCCCCAACATTTTTTACAATTAATTGTGGTTCAGAGGTTAAAAAAAATTGGGGAGCCCTATCTTAAAGTCATGCCAAGGGGATGTAGGGTAGGGAGTGTGTACCTCCTTGTCTTGTTAATAAGTGCTATTCCCTAAATGTAAGCGTGGGGTTTAGTTCTGATACCCACCAAACCAGGGGTCAGAATCGGCCCCCCCACGTCTGCAGACTCCAGATTTACTTGCTGCTTCTCTACTGCCATACATCTGAATACCTCAAGCAAAACTGAACCTGGACCCCCAACAAATACAGTGCTACCCAATGACACATCTTATTTTAAGCAACTCCCCAACATATTTGTGATTTCCATTGATTTGACAGCTATATCTATCTGATATTCAAAGCAGCGTATGTCTGTCTGTTCCTGCACTGCTGGTTCTGACTAGTGCACTGATGTTCACTTTCCTCCAGCCATGACTCGTCTGTCATACATTATTTCACATAAGTTCTTCACACATGGCTTCAATGTTATTTCAAGTCGGAGCCAGCAGTACTGATGGTTCACATACCATTTATGCCAGTGATCCCCAACCAGTGGCTCGTGAGCAACATGTTGCTCTCTGACCCCTTGGATGTTGCTCCCAGTGGCCTCCAGGCTTAAAAATAAGCATTAATTGCATAAAAATCATGTGTACTGCCACACACAGCCTTCTGTTGGCTTTAAGTCCACATAGGAGCTACCAATACCTAATCACAACCCTTATTTGGAAGCCCCAGGAACTGTTTGTATGTTTATGTTGCTCCGAACATTATTTTACACTTGAATGTGGCTCACAAGTAAAAAAAGGTTGGGAACCCCTGCTTTAGGACAATGGCAGACATAGCAGTTTGGTGGCCCCCGCTGGACATTGCCTCACCCATGGGCAAAAGGTGCCCAAAAATGCCTTGCAATGCAGAAAGTTATAATTTCCATATCAGCTCTGGCCCAACGGTTTGCATGGTACTTTAGAACCAGATACAGGGCCTATTTTCGCTTCCCCCACTATTAGTCCAGTGCTGAAAATGAGGGGCTGCAGCCTCTATTACTTTCAGACTCCACAAATTTCTACAAGGAGAAATTTGTGGCAGTTATACCCAATAGCAAACAGGAAGCATATAGACGTGTAAAACCACGCCAGCAATGAGTTCTGTTGTTCCCAAGGACATCGCAACCAAGGGACTTGTCTTGTGAAGAGCTCAAGGGGGCAGGTGAGCTTACAATCTACGGTTTGGATGAGGTTATTGGACAGAATTATGGGATGTTGTCTTCAGAGAATCCAGGGGGGATAAGCCTGCCCTCTGAATAGAGTTTAGCAAGTGACGGAATTAGGGATGCGCCGAATCCAGGATTTGGGTCGGGATTCGGCCTTTTTCAGCAGGATTCGGATTCGGCTGAATCCGTGTGTCTGGCTGAAACGAATACTAATTTGCATATGCAAATTGTGGGCAGAGGGGGATTTCTTGTGACTTTTCGTCACAAAACAAGGAAGTAAACACATTTCCTTCCGCTTTTTGCATACACAAATTAGGATTGGGTTCAGTATTCGGCCAAATCTTCCACGAAGGATTCGGTGCATCCCTAGATGGAATATTTGGAGGGGGTAAGGCAGATGTATTATGGGATGGGGTCGGTAGGAAGGGGCCATTGTTCAGGGTCATGGGGGGGGTGAGTTCCAGCAATTAAGTCTATTAAGATAATGCAGAATAAAGGTGGCCATAGACTCAAAGATCATCTCGTTTGGCGACATCACCAAACGAGCGGATCTTTCCCCGATATGCCACTAACAACATGGCTATATCGGGGGTAATTCGAATGTTCGGCCGAACGATCGAATTACGATGCGCCAAGGGGCGACAGGTCGGTCGGTTAAAAACCCAATCTTCCGGATCGATATCGTTGCCAGATATCGATCGGGAAGACCCGTCGGAAGCCCCCATACACGGGCAGATAAGTTGTCAAATTGGTCCAAATGACCTTTAGCTGCCCGTGTATGGCCACCTTAAGGCAGTGAGGTGTGTGGTGAGCCCAGCAGCAGCGCAGCTCTCTATGTATACGTGTGGAGAATGCTACAGAAGCACCAGTCTTACTATCCATACCACTACTAAAAGCAATTTGATATCGTCTGAACGGAGATGCCAGGGGGTTATGGGTGTTGTAGTCCCCAGTCAAAATCTCATTCTCTAAAGGAGGCGCAGAAAGCAATAACTCAGCCTGCAACACAAAAGCTATCGATTCCAGTTTATTGGGAGGTCACATGACATTAGCCGCCCCACCTACTCCCCTACACTAAAGACCAACACCAAGCCCTTCCCGAATAATCCATCCGCTTTGCACATGCTCTTGCTTTATACCGGTAATATGGAACCTTCCAATCACGTGGCTCGCTACAGCCAATTACACACTTCCGGTGATACCCTAAAGTCTGTCGTAGTTTCCGCTCAGCTGCTTCTCAGACCGCCACTGGCTTGTTTGGCGCATGCGTAGTCATTTTTTTCTTTCTTCCCGACGTGCACTGCGTGGTAGCTGACGTCAGCCGCACTCTGCCCAGTCTTCGCCGCCATTGGTGAGTGTGAAGCCTGTTCCCACCAGGGCCAAAACCAAAGACGGGGCCCCCACAGCCTGAGCAGAACTGAGACACTACACTACGGCCTGTACCGCCGTGACTTACCGGGCTCGCGCCTGCCTCTCCCACTCGTAGGCCTACACCTGTTCCTGGGCCTCGGCCTACAGTGAGGCCCCGGCCTGCCCAGACCCGTGCGTCTCCCGCACCCGCTCTTCATGAAGGATGTCTGCCACTAGTGTGGATCCACAGGTGAGTCTACCCGGGCCTCATTACACTGCTCCCCTCCACTATCATTGCCGTAATCTGACCCGGGATATACCCCCTCCTCCCCGGCACCTGCCCCACTATCCCGGCATCGCCTGCTCCTCGTACAACCTGTCCTCCAATCCTCCCTCCCCCCGTTCTTCTGTCCTACGTGTATCTGGATCTGTCCCCTATTTCCTGTTGTGTCCCGGTGTCTCTGAGCCAGTTCTACCCACCCGGGATCCATCCCTTCTGCTCCTTCTTGCCCACATCTACCCCCGCCTCCCTCCTCTTTCTGCCGCCCTGACACACCCATCTGATCCCTCTTGTCCTGGTTCCACCCCCTCCTTCTCTTTAACCCGATGCCCAGATGGCACCAGTCACCCTCAAGTTTCAGCCCTAAATGTCAGACTCCTTCCCACCTCTTCTGTCTCCACTTTATCCCTTACCCCTTACCCTCCCACATTACATTCTCCACCTCCCTCCCAGCAACTTGCTACCCTCTTTCCAGCCCACATCAACTTTCTTTTTTTGGACTAATTTAACTGCCCTGGCACTGGTACAGTCCTACAGCTGAGCTTGTCCTGGGATCTCCAGTACTTGCTCCAGGAAAACCTCCCTCCCCTATTTACTAATGCCTCTGTGCCAGCTCTTGCCCTCCACTCCCAATCTCCATTTAAAGGAATAGTTCAGAGTGAAAATTAAAACTAGGTAAATGGGCTGTGCAAAATAAAAAATGTTTCTAATGTTTCATCGTTCACGAAGGATTCGGCCGAATACAAAATAGTGGATTCGGTGCATCCCTAATTATGGGATGGAATGCATGAAGGGGGAATGGCATGAGTGGAAGGCAGTCAGGCAGGTTAAAGGACTTGTTCAGTATAATATTAAAAACTGGGTACATAGGCTGTGCAAAATGTTTCTAATACAGTTCATTAGCCAAAAATGTAATGTATAAAGGCTGGAGTGACTGGAGTGTAACATAATAGCCAGATCACTACTTCCTGCTTTTCAGCTCTCTAACTCTGAGTTAGTCAGTGACTTGAAGGGGGGCCACATGGGACATAACTGTTCAGTGAGTTTGCAATTAATCCTCCGCATTCAGCTCAGATTCAAAAGCAACAGATATGACCCATGTGGCCCCCCTCAAGTCTCTGATTGGTAACCAATCAGTGTAAACTAGGGATGCACCGATTCTGCTGAATACTGAACCAATTCCGAACCCTAATTTGCTTATGCAAATTATGTGCGGGAAGAGGAAAACATTTTTACTTCCTTGTTTTCTGACATAGTCACGCAATTTTCCTCCCTTAATGTGCATATGCAGAAGGATTCAGCCGAATCCAAATCCTGCTGGAAAAGGCCGAATCCTGGATTCGGTGCATCCCTAGTGTAAACCAAGAGAGCTGCAAAGCAGGAAGTAGTGTTCTGGCTATTATGTTAGACATCTATTCACTCCAGCCTTTATACTTTATTACATTTTTGGCTAACTATATTAGAAACATTTTTCATTTTGCACAGCCTATCTATTTACCCAGTTTTTATTATTATACTGAACAAGTCCTTTAACCTGCCTGATTGCCTTCCACTCATGCCATTCCCCCTTCATGCATTCCATCCCATAGCCCCCCCCCTTATAATTAGGGATGCACTGAATACACTATTTTGCATTCAGCCGAATCCTTGGTGAACGATGCGAATACCAATCTGAATCCTAATTTGCATATGCAGATTGGGGGTGGAAAGGGGAAAACATTTTTTACTTCCTTGTTTTGTGAAAAAAAGTCATGCGGTTTCCCTCCCCGTCCCTAATTTCCATATGCAAATTAGGATTTGGCTGGGCAGTAGGATTCGGCAGAATACCGAACTGAATCCTGGATTTGGTGCATCCCTACTTATAATCAATAGCAGAGTGGTTTGTGTGTGGTACAGACATGTTAGCATTTTGTGCTCTATAATTATGTGCTCAATCCACTTATGGTTTCCATCTTTTTTTCTCTTGCGGCTCCTAGCGACCAAAGGGACAAGACAGTAAAGGTAAGTCATTATATTATAAATGATAATTATGTCCTGTATAGTGCTGCATCCTAGCCTGGAGAGACTTCCGCAATTCCCACTGTAGCTCTGAGTTCTATAGTGTTACTTTTTTATACATTTCATGTTGGTGGATTTATGCACAGACTTTCCTGGGACTGAGCCGCTACCTGTAGGGTTAAGTGTCAGCAATTGACCTAAATGGGCCTTTTTTGTGGTGATAGCAGTACCTTGTTCACTTACTCTCTTATTTTTAGGGATGCACCGAATCCACTATTTTGGATTCTGCCAAACCCCCCAAATCCATCGCGAAACATTTGACCGAATCCTAATTTGCATAAGCAAATTAGGGGTGGGAAGGGGAAGAGATTTTTTTACTTCCTTGTTTTGTGACAAGTCTCGTGATTTCCCTCCCCATCCCTAATTTGCATATGTAAATTAGGATTAGGTTCAGCAGGGCAGAAGGTTTTGTCCGAATTCTGCTGAAAAAGGCCGAATCCCGAACCCAATGCTGGATTCGCTGCATCCCTACTTATTTTCCTAGGTAGCTCAGCAGGTTAAATTCCAATAATCTCAGTTGTGCATGAGGTAAAGGGATACTTTAAATTGCAGCAGTGTTAAAGTTGCAATGTAAAACAAATGTGTCAGGGTCTGAATAGAAATATAAGCAGCAAGGTATAAGAATCAAATGTGCTGAGCCCAACAATGGGAATATAACTTGCAGTTTTCATGGTGGGGTTACCCAAACAGAGGCTGGCAGGGTCTGTACCCAACAAAGCAAGTTGCCAATGAGGTATCAAGAGATCTTTAAGGGTTCATAGGTAGTACAAGAGACTGATTCTTGATCTGTTTTTAGCCGCAGGCAAAAAAAATCAGCTCCTTGTGGTAGCCTAATGAGGGTCAGGTCTCCCCTAGGTCACCTTGCTTTTGCTACATAGTTTTAGGCATCAGAACCAGGGGTACAAGCAATACAGATAGACACTGCTTTCAATAAAAATTAGGTTTAAACATAACCTTAAAGTCAGTGAAAATGTGTGATGAAAGGATATTAGGAGGAAGTTTAAAATTATTTTTTTTCACTGTCTGGAGTCCACCTTAAAGGAGAAGGAAAGGTTAAAACTAAGTAAGCTTTATCAGAAAGGTCTATTTAAATAGAGCAACATTACTTTTAGGGTTTACTGGTATGAGTCCTCTGTCAAAAGAAACACTGAATTTCTTACCAATTATTGTGTACTCATGGGCTTCTGTATCAGACTTCCTGTTTTCAGCTTAATCCTCTAGGGTTTGAGCTTGAGCATGCTCAGTTTGCTGCTCTCTACCTCTCCCTTTTCCCCCCTCCCTGCTATAATCGGAGGCCAGAGCTATGAATGAGCAGTGAGAGACTCAGGCAGGAAGTGATGTCACACCAAGCAAATATGGCAGCTGCTATCCTAAACAGAGAGCTTATAGAGCTGGTTGCTCAGGTACTGTAAAGCATTCTACAGAATAAATATAGCATTCTATCTTGCACTAAGCTATTGGCAATAAACTGCCTCTGCAGCTTTCCTTCTCCTTTAACACTTGCAATGGTTTGGTAAATTCAGGTGTTTTCATTTGATTTTGGCTCGTGATTCCCAAATTCTACGATTGATAGTGATAATTCATTGCTTTGTGTGTGTGACCAGATTGATCAGACAAACCATACTTTTCCACAATACTGTCTTTATATTTATGGTAATTGGCTAGCCTGAATGTCCTGGGCTGGTTAGATGAAACTGCCCAAACTGTAACCATTTCCTTGGCAGAACTTGAGAGCAAAGTTACTGCGTGTGCTCCTCTGTTACCCAACCTATAGTCTTTCTCCATGTAGCTTCTCTAATATTGTAAGTTACCGTAGGTTGTTTTCCCTTTCACCGAGATAGTTGTAAACTCAATTTTTCCCCAAAGT
This sequence comes from Xenopus laevis, assembly GCF_017654675.1. Lineage (NCBI taxonomy): Eukaryota > Metazoa > Chordata > Amphibia > Anura > Pipidae > Xenopus > Xenopus laevis. The sequence goes on along the minus strand of NC_054388.1, from coordinate 16,536,735 downwards.
TTTTCCACTAGGGCGCTCAAACAATGATCTTATTTCAGTTCAAAACGGATCCCTGCACCAGAAGGACAGCGTGCACGATAATGACTTCGAGCAGTACCTGTCGGGACAGTCTAATCAGGTGAGCAATCCACCAATAACCAGATCCTCTCGGCACAAACAAGACGCATCATGAAGCTGTGCAGCAGTAGCAGGGCTGAGTTATCTATTATTCATCACTCCTGTGAATATAGAAACCCTTCCCAGTAACTGGTATTCCCTGCAGGCAGGTGCAATGATGAGCAGCCACTGCAATTTTTTTCCTGTTCATGGTGCTAGGATGTAGGGAGTTGTGCATTCAGTACATATTAAAGGAACAGTAACACCAAAAAATGAAAAGTAATGAAAATATCATGTAGTGTTGCCCTGCACTGGTAAAACTGATGTTTGCTTCAGAAACACTACTATAGTTCATATAAACAAGCTGCTGTGTAGCAATGGCGGAAATTTTAAAAAAAGGCTGTATGGCACAGGTTAAATAGTGGATAACACCATTATGTTCTACAGAACTTATCTGCTGTCTGTTGTGTAACCTGAGTCTTTTCCGCTTTGAATGGCTGCCCCTATTGCTACACAGCAGCTTATTTATATAAACAATAGTAGTGTTTCTGAAGCAAACACAGCAGTTTTACCAGTGCAGGGCAACACTGCATTATATTTTTTATTACATTTAAACACTTTTATGTGTTGCTTTTACTGTTCCTTTATAACCACTTAGTAGCTGTATAAATGCACCCCACATTTGTTTATTTTGCTATTCGCCCCCTCTGCCTGATTATGTATTGTTCTCCCTGAATTCCCTTTGTTCTCCCTGACACCTAATTTTTTGATTGCACAGGAGAAGGTGGGGAAGATAAGAAAACCAACAAAATCATATGCTCATAGTATCCCTTTACCTTTTCTTCTCTAAATCAATAATAAGTGTTTAACAGGTTGGGGAGATAAAGGCCCCTCAACAGGCAGCTGTAATCCTGAGTGGCAGATGAAAAAAATCTTTTATGGCCATAGACATGCAGATTTTAGCCTCATATCAGACAGAGCGATCATACGTCACAATCTTCTGACCTACCACTAACCATTCAGATTAAATAAAGTAGTAAAAGAACAAATCAGACGATGATGTCTTCATTGATTTTGTCAGATAGGCAATACATGCAGAGATACTGTTGCCGACAAATCTTCTAATCAGTCCGATCAACTAAACGACTGATCGACATGGTCCGAAAAATGTCAGGACATTATTGAAACTCATTTTCGTGTTAGTCTATGGCCAACTTTAGACTAGTGCTTCATGGGGGCTTAAATCAACATGCTGAAATACACAGTAGCCACCTCCTACCATTTGCAACTGGGACCATAGTGTATGCTCCGTCACAGACACACTCAGTTGGCTTCAGTGTGATAATACTGCGTCTCGTGTTTTATCGGTGAGATCAGCGGAGTGTGTTCACTCAGGACCCGATGCAACTGTTCCAGATGTGAAAATAGGAGGCTTGCTGATATTGGCCTACTTATTTAAGCAGACTCATTTCGGCCCCCATGCGGCAACCCCGCTTAATGCTTTAACCTAGTATGTGTGCAAATAGAGGTTTTAAGGACTGGACCTGCAAGCTTCATAGAACTTGAAGGGGAAGTATTGTGAAAATGAAAATTTTATATTAGCTTCCGCATACTGAAATAAGCATTTTTCTAAATACAAACAATAAAAAAATGTGCACCCTTTCTGAAATAATTAAAAGGATACTGTCATGGGAAAACATGGTGTTTTTTTTTTTTCCCCAAAACACATCGCTTAATAGTACTGCTCCAGCAGAATTCTGCACTGAAATCCATTTTTCAAAAGAGCAAAAAGATTTTTTTTATATTCAATTTTGAAATCTGACATGGGGCTAGACATATTGTCAGTTTCCCATCTGCTTCAGTCATGTGACTTGTGCTCTGATAAACTTCAGTCACTCTTTACTGCTGTACTGCAATTTGGAGTGATATCACCCCCTCCCTTCCCTCCCAGAAGCCTAACAAAAGAACAATGGGAAGGTAACCCGATAGCAGCTCCCTAACACAAGATATCAGCTGCCTGGTAGATCTAAGAACAACACTCAATAGTGTAAGCCAAGTCCCACTGAGACTGATTCAGTTACATTAAGTAGGAGAAATAACAGCCTGCCAGAAAGTAGTTCCAGTGCTTGCACAAGTCACATGACTGGGGACAGCTGGGAAACTGACAATATGTCAAGCCCCATGTCAGATTTCAAAATTGAATATAAAAAAAATCTGTTTGCTCTTATGAGAATTGGATTTCAGTGCAGAAATCTGCTGGAGTAGCACTTATTAACTGATGCGTTTTGAAAAAAAAAACATGTTTTCCAATGACAGTATCCTTTAAGTTAATCTTCACTATTCCTCTCTCAGTATCTGTTTCTCTTCATTCAGGAGGTGGGTGTCAGAGGAATGATCCAAAATATCTTAATGGGGAGCTCCTTTTACCTAGAAGATGTATTAGAGTTCATTCTATTTTAAAATCACCAGACATCATGTAGGATTTGTGCAAAAGGCATTTGTTTTGTTAGATTTAGTTTGTACTGGAATCCGTTATTTGAGTGAGCTGCTAGGAAAAGAAGCCCCCCTATGATATATATTAGATCATTCATCTGACACCCAGCTGCTGCATGAAGACAGAATGAAGAGAAACAGATGCTGAGGGAGGGATAGTGAATATAAACTTGATGATATCAGAGACCATGCAGAATTTTAATTAATTGTATTGAGAAAGTTTCTTCAGAATGAGAAAGCTTATGTAAAATTTACATTTTTGCCATAGTTCCCCTTTAAATGGAAATAATTGTATGTTTATTTCTCAATATTTTCATTCCCTCTAAAGCCCTGTGGGCCTTTGCCTACTGATACTTTCTGCCCTGTGAGTCCCTGTGCATAGAAGTAGATACTAGGGATGGACCGAATCCAGGATTCGGTTCGGGATTTGGCCAGTATTCAGCCTTTTTCAGCAGGATTCAGCCGAATCCTCCTGCCAGGCCCAACCGAAACCTAATTTGCAATTGCAAATTAGGATTAAGTTCGGCCTGGCAGGAGGATTCTGGGGGGGGAAATCATGACTTTTTGTCACAAAACAAGGGAGTAAAAAATGTTTTCCCCCTTCCCACCCCTATTTTGCATATGCAAATTTGGTTCGGTATTCGGCCAAATCTTTTGCGTAGGATTCGTGTGTGTTCGGCCATATCCAAAATAGTGGATTTGGTGCATCCCTAGTAGATATTAACACAAAATTATGCAATCCAGGGTATCACCATTTGGCAGTTGTGTCCCCTTTTATAAGTACAGACCTTCAGGACAGAGAGATAAGAATTAACACTTGCATTGCCGAGCAGTGGAAAACTACTGCATGGTAAATGCAGGTTAAAACACCCATTACTGCAGAGCCTTATGAGTTGCAATATTGTTTGTGACCTGGTTATATCATTTGAGCCTTTGGGATGAGTGATATCTGCCTTAATACTAGTTTCCAGGCTGCTTGCATGTTGCCATAAGCAACCTTTATTTTGTAGTATCCGCTTACTTGCCATAAACCTGTCTGTTACAGAGACAATGGGAAGTTAATGTATGTACACTTGAATCCTCATTGCGATGCATGATGGGAGTTGTCAGTATCTTCAGACATGAGCTGCAGAGCTTAGAATCCTGTTCCTTTTCAATGCTTCTGACTTGCAGATGCTGTACAACTCCCAGCATCCTATAGCTAAATGACTTTGCTGATGACTAAGTCAAGGAAATAAAGAATTTGATTTTAGCATGTGTCCATTTTTATAATTCTCCTTATGGGAAACAGAGTGACTGATCCATCTCTTTCTCCTTCTAGAGTAACAGCTACCCTTCCATGTCAGACCCTTATATGTCCAGTTACTACCCTCCTTCTATTGGCTTTCCGTATTCCCTCAGCGAGGCTCCTTGGTCAACTGGTGGGGACCCCCCCATTCCTTACCTCACCCCGTATGGACAGCTCAGCAACGGAGATCACCATTTCATGCATGATGCAGTCTTTGGGCAGCCTGGAGGCCTGGGGAATAACATTTATCAGCACCGCTTCAACTTCTTCCCAGAAAACCCAGCCTTTTCTGCTTGGGGGACAAGTGGCTCCCAGGGCCAGCAGACCCAGAACTCTGCCTATGGGGGCAGTTACAGTTATCCACCAAGTTCCTTAGGTGGTACTATAGTTGATGGACAGACCGGATTTCACAATGAAACTCTGAATAAAGCCCCAGGTATGAACAGCATTGAGCAGGGCATGGTGGGCCTAAAGATTGGAAGTAATGTCACCGCTTCTGCTGTAAAGCCGATGGGATCTGTGGTTAACAGTGTAGGGATGCCAAGCGCACTGTCTGGTAATGGCGGCAACAGCATAAGCATGCCTCCCTCCAAACCAACATCATGGGCAGCCATAGCCAGTAAACCTGCCAAGCCGCAGCCCAAAGCAAAAACTAAACCTGTCACCATAATTGGAGGGGCCCTACCACCTCCCCCGATCAAGCATAACATGGACATTGGTACTTGGGACAATAAAGGGCCTGTGGCTAAGCCCCCTGTTCCACAACAGATCCCGTCCCCTCAGTCCATGCCTCAGCCTCAACTTCAGCAACAGCTGCTGCAGCCGATCCCCGCTCAGCCTCCACCGATGTCTCAGCCTCCATATCAAAATCCACCGCCCCCTCAGCAGCCACAGGTCCCTCAGAATCGTTGGGTTGCCCCAAGGAATAGGAACGCTGCTTACGGTCAGGGTGGAGGCCCAGACGGGAACCCTTTGGGAGGAGTCCAGCCTCATGCTGCCCCTGGAAACGAATCTCACCCTGTGCTAGAGAAACTGAAGGCCGTCCACAGCTACAACCCCAAGGACTTTGACTGGAACCTGAAAAATGGACGTGTGTTTATAATAAAGAGCTATTCTGAGGATGATATCCACCGTTCCATCAAATACTCCATTTGGTGCAGCACAGAGCATGGGAATAAACGTCTGGATAGCGCTATCCGCTCCATGAATGGAAAAGGCCCGGTCTACCTTCTGTTCAGCGTCAACGGCAGTGGACACTTCTGCGGCGTAGCCGAGATGAAGTCCCCCGTGGACTATGGCACCAGTGCAGGTGTCTGGTCACAGGACAAATGGAAGGGCAAGTTTGACGTCAAGTGGCTCTTTGTCAAAGACGTTCCCAACAACCAGCTGAGGCACATCCGTCTGGAGAACAACGACAACAAACCGGTCACAAACTCCCGAGACACGCAGGAGGTGCCCTTAGAAAAAGCAAAACTGGTGCTTAAAATCATTGCCACTTACAAGCACACGACCTCCATCTTTGATGACTTTTCTCATTACGAGAAGCGGCAGGAAGAGGAAGAGGTTGTGCGCAAGGTAACGGCTAAACCTGACTCATGCTAAACGTAAATGCTTCCCTCCTGTCTGGCTGCTCAGCACCTAAATCTGGGAGCCAGGGGAGGAAGTCATGGTTAAATAAAGGAGAAGTTCACATTTGAACAAACTTGTTCTATGATGTAGACATTGATATTCTAAGACGATTTGCCATTCTGTCCTGGTTTTTTTTGGCTAATTTTCTGTCCGCTTATATCTGGTTGCCCTTTCTTATTCATCTCCCTTCCTGTTCTCTATACCACTGCCTGGTTGCAAGGGCAAAGTGTTAACCCTAGCAACCAAATACATTTATATTGCTAACTGCAGATTAAAAATTTGAATCAAAGATCATTGTAAGTTGCCTTAGAATACCACTCTCTACAGCGGCTGCAAGTTAATTTCAAGGTGAACTTTACCAACATGAAATCACTATGTGTGTATGTAATAACTCAATATTCATGCAGTTTGGGATGCCAGCTTTCTAATACCCCCCCCCCCCCACACACTCCAAATAATTACAGGATGGCATGTGGCAACAGTGTTCCAGTAGCATCTAGTTTAGCCAATGTGGCATTCGCCCTGTTTATCACAAGGTGCAATTGTATCAGATTCTATTACACCCTAGACTGTAAATTACTATACAGGGGAATAGGAAGCTGTGAAATCTGTGCGTATCATAAGAGGTCCTGCAGCCTAACTGGGGAGCCTCTGGCTGGGTGCTGTCATCAAGAGATATTCTGGTTATTGGTTAAGTGCATAAGGAAGGCCTCTACGGAAGGGATCACAATTAAAACTTAAACACTTGTCATCTGCTGGGGGGGTCGACACACAGCTTCCTGTTAGGTACTTAATCATAAAAGGAAACGTTCATTGTAAAAAATAAAAACTGGGTAAATAGATAGTAATGTGCAAAATAAAAAATGTTTCTAATATAGTTAGCCAAAAATGTAATGTGTAAAAGCTGTAGTGACTGGATATCTAACATAATAACCAGAACACTACTTCCTGCTTTTCAGCTCTCTAACTCTGAGTTAGTCAGCGACTTTAAGGGCGGCCACATGGGACATAACTGTTTAGTCAGTTTGCAATTGATCCTTGGCATGCAGCTCAGATTCAAAAGCAACAGTTATGACCCATGTGGCTTCTCTCAAGTCTCTCATTGGTTACTGCCTGGTAACCAATAAGTGGAAACCAAGTGTTCTGGCTATTCTGTTGGACATCAAGTCAATCTAACCTTTATAGATGGCATTATTTGCTAACTAACTATATTAGAAACATTGGGCTATCTATTTACCCAGATGCCAGCGTCTGCTGCTTGAACTACAGTTCCAAGTGTGTTAGCACAGGCATGCAGTTAGTTGTAGTTCATCAGCAAGACCGCTGCCACAACTTGCCTATGTGTTATGTTTGAGGAGATCTAGTTTGCCTTCTAAAGTGGTCTGGTGGCTCCCATTTCTTCCTGCACTTAGAGTGAAACAAAAGCTGGCTTTCCTGTTCACTGTTGCGCCACCTAGTGAATCTGGTAAATGTAAATTAGCTCCCTTTAGGGCCGCAGCGCTGGCAGGAGGGGTTAGTAAAGCAACTGATTGGATTATTTAAATGTCTATGCTGATTTTTGTCCAAAATATTCTGTGGATTTATGTGCCCGGGGGCGATGCCATGAGCATACGCCTGGCTAAACTGTAACTGAGAAGCTGGCAAACTGTAGCAAATGTTTGAGATTGAATACATTTTATTAAGGCGCCTGAAACCTCTACGTCTCCTATTTCATTGTGAATGTGTGAGTGTCCTATGCTTGTTATCTTTAGATTGCTAATAAACGACTAGCCATGTAGCAACTAAAAATAAAAAAAAAAGGTAATTCATGTGATTCTGGGAAAAGCGGAGCCTGCATTGTCCTGCTACTTGTTACTAATAAGCAACCTTGGGGGATTTAAAACAATTGCTCCTATTAGTGTGAGACCAGGACTCTATTTGCCCTCCACTCACTATGACAGACTCCTTTCCTTGTTGTATGCAGGGCTGAAGTCACATGACCATATTGGGTTACTTTCTGGGCAGTAGCAGCTGCCCCAGGGGTACGTTTACCTGCATAGGAGAGAGAACGGAGGCTTTTGTTAAAGGTTTTGCTCGCTAGAAGCAGATCTGAGGGGTTATTTTGGCCACTAGATATCAACTATAGCAGGATTCCTTGTGCAGGTATTTTCCTAAGGCAGGGATCCCCAACCTTTTCAACCCATGAGCAACATTCAGAAGTAAAAGGAGTTGGGGAGCAACACTAGCATGAATAATGTTCATGGGCTGCCATATAAGGGTTGTGATTGGCCATTTGGTAACCCCTATTTGTATTGTCAACCTACATTGAGGCTTTGTTTGACAGTACACCTGGTTTTTATACAACCAAAACCTGGTTCCAAGCCAGGAATTCAAAAATAAGCAGCTGCTTTGAGGCCACTGGGAGCAACATCCAAGGGGTTGGAGAGCAACATGTTGCTCACGAGCTACTGGTTGGGGATCACTGTCCTAAGGGATGGAGCTATAGCAGCCCCGGGTGATTTTGTTCTATCAATCTGTCGGAATTCTCGCAGAGAGCATATGTGGCCATGTAACAGGAAAGCTGAATGCAGGTGATCACAATAGCTTTGTATAATCGGTGACCCTCCCTCAGAATCTCCTCAGAATCTCCTCATCTAATGGGAGACTGCACCCTGAGGGCTCACTGTTTCACAGGACTAATGCCATATGTATAAGGGTAGGACTACACGGGCGTTTTCGGTGCGATGTGCAAAAACGCTGGCGTCAAGTCGGATGCGACAGAAATAAGGTAATAGCTTTGTCGGATGGTGTCGCCGTGTTGATCTGACGCTACACGACTGTCTGATGCAGACACGCTGCAACTTCATCCAACATTTGTATATCTTACCTTATTTCCGTTGCATCCGACTTGACGGCTGCGTTTTTGCCGCGTCCGAGCGCACCGAAAACACCCGTGTAGTCCTACCCTAACACTCCTTCCTGGCAACCACATGGGGCAGTGCTGTATCAATGGGGAAATAATACTCTACAATAGTAAGCTAGGGTAGCGGCTTACCGGTAAAGATAACTTAAAGGAGAAATAAAGCTTAACTAAAGATGCAGCTAGAAATGTTGTACAGCAACCACCGCCCTTTAGCAGTAAAGATCTGTGTCTCCAAGGATGCCCCAGTAGCTCCCCATCTTTTTTCTGCTGGTTCACTGCACATGCTCTGTGTAATTGAGCTTAGGGACCTACTCAAAATATACAGTACAATGTATAAATGTCACAATATAAGGCTAATTATTAATTAATACAGATAATTACTACATGGCAGCACAGAAAACAGTGTTAACATCAGAATTTAATAATCTGCAAACCTGTAGCATCAGCTTATATTACAGGGGAAGCTCATTTTCTGCTGGATAATTTGCAACGACCCCTTAACTTAGCTTCTCAACAGCTGCTCAGAGCCCACTGAGCATGTGAGTGTCACAGACACTTTGCAAGATGGTGACCCCCTGTGACAAGTTTGAAGTCCTGGATCATTGCTGCTATTGACAAGCTGAAACTTTAGCCTCGTGCAATAAGTTCAGTATATAAAATTTTGCATTTTTAGCCATATTATTTTTTAGGGTTTAGTTCTCCTTTAAGGCACAGCAAAACCTTGCCCTACGATTATAATCTAATGCAAGGCAAACACCCTCACTGCTATATAAATATTCTGGTCAATGGGTCCCAAACTCTTGGGACTATAACAGGGTGACTTGCCTCATACGTTGTTCTTTGTTATGAGCTAAGGGGGCCCAGCCTAAACGTTAGTTAGGGGGTGAGTGCTTATTTGTGCCCTGGGTACCCCTGCAGGTGACTGTTACCCCAATGTGTCTCTATATTTGTAACCTTGTTTTGAGCTAAGGGGGCCCAGTTTGAAGGCCAGTTAGGGGGAGATTTGGGGCGAGTGCTTATTTGTGCCCTGGGTACCCCTGGAACTATAGCAGGGTGACACCCCAATGTTTCTATATATCTGTAACCTTATGAGCTAAGGGGCCCAGTCTGAAGGCCAGTTAGGGGAGATTTGGGGTGAGTGCTTATTTGTGCCCTGGGTACCCCTGGAACTGTAACAGGGTGACTGTTACCCCAATTTTTCTATGCATATAGCTCTAACTTTGTGTGGGGGGGTATAAGCCAAAGCTTCTGGCCAGGGCAGGGGAATAAGAGGGAAAGGGTATTATAGGGCAGGGGTTTTGCTAATATGAAACCAGGAAACTATAAATAGATGTGATACCAATACAGACTTCTATTTCTGTGAGGGCATTTATTCAAAGGTTATTCTGTTTCTTGGACCTTTCACCTTTTGATAAGACTTCGGCCATCTTATTTCTAATTAACTTCCTATATTCTATAAAAATTTTTTTAAAAAAAACGGCTGTCTGTACTGCTCTTATGGAATCTCCCTGCACCGTTGACTGTGCCTCTCCTCAGTATCGCTTGCATTTTTACTCTGTGATGGACTTGCAGCCACCCCGGTTATTGAATAGGAACTGCTGTACCTACTGCACTGGGAGGAAGTGATTGTGTCCCCACCAACTCCTCCCCCTACATAGAGATTATCTTCCCCAGCTACGCAGGGGACCTACTGCACTTGGAGGAAGTGACCCTGTATCCTCACCCCTCTTCCATCTTTACATAATGTACAGTCCCTAAACCTCCAGGGAACCCACCAGGTCCACCATTAGAAATCATGGGTGGCTTCAGGACTTCAACGTCGGCTCCTTTTGTGAATTTGGGTCTTTTCCCCACTTCAAGACTTCAACTTCGGGACATCGGCAGATGCGGCTTGGCAGTCAAGGGGGGCCCGGTTTTCCTTTGTGCCACTGCCCCTTGGTTGGCAGCATTCCTTGCCTCTACTGGGCACCTTATAAGTATCTGTAGATAATTCATTATTACACATGACCCGCCTACCAGTGGATTGTGCATTAGAAGCCATTGCCTTGATCAGGGTCAGCAAATGGTCTCCACACTGAGATCCAAGTTGAGAATGGAGGTGACGTGGGCCAAGAATGGGACAACTAGAAACTGTGCAGCTCTGTGTGTCACTCAGCAATATGGGGGCACAGTTAGCTGTGCTGTTAAGCAGGGAGCCCAGGGCCAGTGTAATGGTGTTGGATCAAAGCCTGTAACACATTGACACTTTGTTGCCATAGTCTTTTGAGCAGCAGTAGTTTCCACATCAAGGGCCCTTTTTCGGTCTAACCTTTTCTCAGGGCCCTCATGGGGAGGGGTAAAAATTGTACCTCCCCAATCTGCCTTCACTTTTTTTTAATATATGTTGATAGAACTTCAGCAAACACAGCGCACGTTCCTCCCAGCTGGGCGCCAGGGGAAAAAACAGCTGGGTGCCAGGGAAAAAAACAGCTGGGCACCTGGGAAAAACAGCTGTGCACCAGGGAAAAAACAGCTGTGCGCCAGGGAAAAAACAGCTGGGCGCCAGGGAAAAAAAAGCTGGGCGAGGGGGGGGGGAAACAGCTGTGCGTCAGGGAAAAAAAGCAGCTGGGCGAGGGGGGAAAAAACAGCTGGGCGCCAGGGAAAAAAACAGCTGGGCGAGGGGGGAAAAAAACAGCTGGGCGCCAGGAAAAAAAAAAGCAGCTGGGTGAGGGGGGAAAAAACAGCTGGGCGCCAGGGAAAAAAACAGCTGGGCGCCAGGAAAACAAAGCAGCTAGGCGAGGGGGGAAAAAACAGCTGGGCACCAGGGAAAAAAACAGCTGGGTGCCAGGGAAAAAACAGCTCGGCACCAGGGAAAAAAACAGCTGGGCACCTGGGAAAAAACAGCTGGGCACCAGGGAAAAAACAGCTGGGCGAGGGGGGGAAAACAGCTGGGCACCAGGGAAAAAAACAGCTGGGTGCCAGGGAAAAAACAGCTGGGCACCAGGGAAAAAAACAGCTGGGCACCTGGGAAAAAACAGCTGGGCGCCAGGGAAAAAAACAGCTGGGCGAGGGGGGGGGAAAAACAGCTGGGCACCAGGGAAAAAAACAGTTGGGCGCCTGGAAAAAAAACAGCTGGGTGCCAGGAAAAAAAAGCCGCTGGGTGAGGGGGGAAAAAACAGCTGGGCGCCTGGAAAACAAAGCAGCTAGGCGAGGGGGAAAAAACAGCTGGGCGCCAGGGGAAAAAAAACAGCTGGGCGCCAGGGAAAAAAACAGCTGGGTGCCAGGGAAAAAAACAGCTGGGCAGCTGGGAAAAACAGCTGTGCGCCAGTGAAAAAACAGCTGGGTGCAGGGAAAAAAACAGCTGGGCGCCAGGGAAAAACAGCTGTGCACCAGTGGAAAAACAGCTGGGCGCCAGGGGAAAAAAAACAGCTGGGCACCAGGGAAAAAACAGTTGGGCACCAGGGAAAAAAACAGCTGGGCGAGGGGAGAAAAAACAGCTGTTTGCCAGGGAAAAAACAGCTGGGCGTCAGGAAAAAAAGCAACTGGGCACCAGGGATAAAACAGCTGGGGGAGAACACAGATGTTTTGTTCAGATCTCCTAGTTGATCTTCAGGCTGGGCTTTTAGGTGTCTGGTGGTGCCTATTTGAATGGAAAAACACCTGTCATAAACCAGGTATGGTCAGATTTAGGGCATTGTTACCCTTTGAGGTTGCCTGATATAAGTTTTAATGGCTTGTATGGTTTCTTGCCCTGTAGCAGTCACTTCCTGTAAAGACAGATGGAGCTACTAGTAGCGGCTACAAAAATAGACAATAGTGATAATTGGCTTAGCTAAGACCCAGAGGCAGTTCTCAGAATTGACTGGCAGGGCATTTTTTTGGCATTATGTAGCCGTAACAAGTAGCTGCTATTAGTCGCTTTGTGTGTCTCCTAGGGCAGTGGTGTCTAGGCAAACTACCCGCGACTATTTATGAGCGACTGTCGCCTGAAAACACCTCTCTATTTGAAATACAGTGAAAATGTTTTCCCGGATTTTACATCAAAATTTTAACCTGATGTTACCAAAAACTGCTTTTTCCCTCTATGAATGTTATTACTTGTGAAATAAAGAGGTTTAAAATACTAACTAGATGTATATTTTGTCATGGTTCTGCCTGTAAATGGTCCATTCCAATTAGTCTGCCCCTTATACAGTCCTGCACCAATCACTTATTGCTTTCGACTTTCCACTGTTTGCCCCAGTCTTCCATTTATAGCCCCTCCCCACCAATGACGTCACAAAAGGGGCGGGTCGATCAGGCGTGCGTCTATAAAAAAGGAAGTCGGAAGCCGAACCGACCTCGCACAGAGAATCGGGTGCAAGTAATGCCCTTTACCTTCACCTATTTTATACCATATCACATACCAATACAAAGATGGGTAAGTGGGTGGCATTTGCTGCATGTAAATGCAGAAACCTACTTTTAATTTAAATTTTTTCTATACTTGCTTAGAGGGGAACTAAAGCTTAAAAAAATGACTGGCATGAAATTAGGGATGCCCGAATTCGGCCAGGATTTAGCCGTTTTCAGCAGGATTCGGATTCGGCCGAATCCTTCTGCCCAGCCGAACCAAAACCTAATTTGCAAATGCAAATTAGGGACGGGTAGGGAAATTGCGTGACTTTTTGTCAGAAAAGAAGGAAGAAAAAATTTTTTCCCCTTCCCACCCCTAATTTGCAGATGCAGATGCATATGCAAATTAGGGCTTGGTTCGGTATTCGTGAAGGATTCGGGGGTTCGGCCGAATCCAAAAAAGTGGATTCGGTGCATACCTACTTGAAATGCTGTATTTTTTATTCTGAACTTGCAGTGCAGCTCAAAGGTTCAGCAGCTCTATACCAGTAATGATTGGGCTGGTACAGAACCCCAAAATGTGCAACGTTTGTACTCTAATTACACTTTAGTTCTCCTTAAGGTGACCATAGATGTAGAGATCCGCTCGTTTGGCATCGCTAAACGAGCGGATCTCTTCCTGATATGCTCACATTGAAGAGGGGGATATCAGGCTGATCCGATTGTGGGCCCTAGGGCCCAACGATCGGATCAAAATGGATCCGATACGGGCGGTCGGATTTGGGACCGTATAGACTCACAGATGTGGACGCGATCCGACTGGATATTTTAACCTGTCCGATCAGCCAGATATCGAACGGGGAAGCCTGGCGATGACCCCACACACTGGCCAATAAGCTGCCGGCTCTGTCTGTCGACAGCTTTTATCGGCCTGTGTTTGGGGGCCTTTAGAGAAGAGCACAGCATCTTTCATCTGATCGACGCCCGCCGACACAATGCACGAGACAAGTCGGATGGAGTCGCATGCGGGAATATATAATTGAACTGAATGAAAAGTCGGAGGTAACAACTACATTACATCCGATGCCACGCGACTGTCGGGTGTGGACACAGAAAGCAGCGTCTTCATCCGACAGTCGCACCCTGTAGTTGTTAGCTCTGACTTCAATCAGTCCCATTATATTTTCACGCCTTCCGACTCCATCTGACTTGCCGTCTGTGTTTTGTCGGCGGGCGTCTCTTATAGAAAGAGATGGATTGTCAGGAAATTGGCTCCAGGTGCCCACTACTTGCCCCAGTTAATTGTAATGGGAAGAGTGACTTGTCACCCGCTAATAGTGCAAAAATATTTACTAGTGGTGGGAGTCTCCACTGCTCCCATCCAGCGGAATGAGGCATGATCTGGGGCCATTAGTGCAGTTTTGATGAGGCTGTGGCCCTTAGATGTTCCAAGGTATTTCTCTAGAGGGGTGACTTGAAAATGTAGAGACCTGGCTTCATTGTGGAGACTTTACAGCAATACCATATTGCGAGGAAATACATCATTATAATAAATTATGGATACAAGTAACTTCCTGTCCATGGCTCTGTCCAGCCCCTCTGTGCTACTCTGCCTTTTATGATCAGATGATCAGAGTTTTGCTGGGCCCTATGATGTGTGTGTGTGTGTGTGTATATATATATATATATATATATATATATATATATATATATATATATATATATATATATATATATTTTATATTTGTATGTATCTGCAATATATACAACTTTTCCTTTTGCTTTTTCCTTCCCCATTATTGTGTGCCCTGATTTGTTGTCTTTTTGTCTCTCCCTGCAGGAACGCCATACTCGGAGCAAACAATAAGGAGCACCCGGGTACCTCTAGGACTGATCTTGAAAACAAAGTAACTTTGGGGAGGGATCATAAAGAAAAAAAAAAACTTAAAAACAATTTGTGGTGCAGCCCGTAGGCTTTGGGGACTGATTTGGCGCTTTCAGCATCTATGTATCTTCTAACGCAAGCTACAAATAACCATTCACCCCCCTGTCTTCTCATTTTTTTCAGTTCTCCACCTCTCTATATATCTATATATGGTTTTTTTATCGGCCAGTTCGATTTCCTGCATCATTAAACACCTGTAGTTTTTATATAGCGCCCCTTACTTGTCACTCTCTCTCTCTCTCTCTCCCCCCTTTCCAAGGAAAAGTCCTCCGCCTGTGCAGCTGCGTGAATTCCAAAGATTCTGTGACCGTTGGGAGAAAATATTGAATTCTGTTTGTATTTTTGGATTCTGACTTCCTGTGCTAGATAATGAAATGAACACTCATGAGATTAATTAGGGCTGAAATGGTGCCTCCTGGTGGGCACTAACAAATCCTTTCCACTCTGTTTCCCTGTAATTTTTTTATTTAAAAAGGTAAGTTGTGGGTTGTTGTAGGATGGGGAGAAGGAGAAACACAATTGTCCAGTGGGTTTGTGTTTAATTGACTAACTCCCTGCTCTTCCTTGACTCACAAAGATGATGTCCAACCAATCATGTCTGCAGATAAACTACAATTCCCAGCACCCCCTGATAGCTACTGTATCTCTGGCCAGCAGCTTGCTGGAAACTGTAGCTCAGTAGCCCAACTGCTTTCCTTCATGCCTATGACTTGCAGGTAGGGTTGCCACCTGGCCGGAATTTTACCGGCCTGGCTGGTAAAAATGATGGTTCATCCCAATGTTATTAATAGGAAATAAAGATAAATATATAGGAAGGCCGGTATTTTTTTCCAGAAACGGTGGCAACCCTACTTGCAGGCCTGTTGGAGAAGTTGCTGTGATTTATAGGTTATGTAGTAACATAGGCCATGGCCCACACTCCACTGACTGCTAGCAGCCAATCATATTCATTCTGTGGCTGCATGGATAGGGCAACTTTCCTATGTTACTACATACTACACTACCGTTCCTGTTTTTGAATGACACAGCGGGGGTTGCTTAATTGGTGGCGGGGTTTGGGTTTACCCATTAAGACAATTTGCATTTAGACATCTGTGACTTTTAAATTATTTGTGGTTCTGTATCAGTTCGTAAGTATTCCTGTTCTAATTCCTGCCTTTGATTCACATCACTGCCTGGTTGCTAGAGTAAGTGAGACCCTAGCAACCACATAAGTGATAGTTACAAACTCGCGAGTAATTCAGAGACCCCAAACATTGAGAGCAGTAATCGAATTTAAAAAAACCCAACTCAAAGTTTCCCTACTTGCCCTTTATCTGCCCACAGTGTACTGCAAGTTGCCCCCTTTATAATGCCAGTTAATGGGCCGGCAGACTCTGGCAGTAACCAGGCCTCATTCATAGTGTTAACACTTCAGGGAAGTCTCTGGGGTTTTTTAGGAAAATGAGTAGCCCCTCTGTATCTGCCATACACTGCTTAGGGCCCCTGTTTCCCACCCACTTCCTCCCGCACCTTTGCACCTTCAGTCGGTCACACCCTGCATGTTACCCAATTGGGTCTTGGTTCTGAACCAGGCAAAGCTGTGGCCGGTGGCTAGCTGACCTGCTTACCCATATGACACTGGAGGGGCACGGGGTGGGCAGTCCATGCTGGTGGCACTGTCTGGTTGTAACAAAGGCCCTTTGCCCCCTCATCCCTGCCTTCTCTCAGGGCTTATACTAATGCCATGTTCTTCTAAATCAAGCTTTCTCTATTCTGTATTAAACCATGAAGCAATCTCCTCTGTGTCTGTCTCTTTCAAGGTGGCACCCCTGTTCAATTTATGTGTGTTGTGTCCTCTCACACTGCTGCCAATGCCCCGACGCTGTGGTAAATGAAATTCAAGAGCCATGCTGGCACTTGTAGGGCAGGCAGTTGAGGGTATGACATACCTGTTGATAGTTAGCAAGGCTAAAACAGAAGGGGACCTGTGTATAAATTTATATATATATATATATATTAGGGATGCTCCAAATCCACTATTTCGGATTCAGGCCGAACCCCTGAATCCTTTGTGAAAGCCAAATCCTAATTTGCATATGCTAATTAGGGGTGGGAAGGGGAATTTTTTTTACCTCAGTTTGTCACAAAAATTCACGTGATTTCCCTTCCTGCCCCTAATTTGCATATGCAAATTAGGATTCGGTTTGCCAGGCAGAAGAATTGGGCCGAATCCTGGATTCGGTGCATCCCCAATATATATGTAACCCTATTTTGGTTACTGTCTCTTTAAATGGCAATTAACCCTTGGCAATTCAGGGGCCCTGAGTCCCTTTTGCGTATGAAAAGTACTGGGAGCTGGGGTTTACAGCGCAGTGCCTCCACCTAGGGAACACTGAGGAGCACACCTCAGGGAACTTCCACTAGGACAAATAAAACACAGTTTGCAAATGAAACAGATATAAACTTTATATAAACACAATAGTGAATTTGGGCAATCTAATATACGTGGGACATTATCTAACTCACTATTAGGTTCCTTACTGTTTCTCCAACACAGTTAAAGTCCCAATCCTCTGGAAGGGGTTAATAACCACACAATTCAGTTTAAATAGAATGTCCTTTCCCCAGGTAGCGCTTCCTTTCCCAAAAGTACCTCTCACTTTGGAACGTAGCAGGTAAATGCACAAGATATGTCTTCAAGTTGAGGCCCCACGCTTGTATCCTTGCCAGTATCCTCCCTTGGGTGCAGTAGCGTAACTAGAGGGGGGTGCGTGACGCACAGTCGGGCCCCACACCCTTCCGTACCGCCTGCATTTTCAGTGGAGCGCGGACTGCCGGGAGGCCCCCCCCGGTAGTTCCGCCACTGCTTGGGTGGCTCACTCACCGGGGTGCTCTCAGAGGCAGTCACACTGGAGATTACAGGTAGCTCTGCAGCAGGATCAATCTCACCAGTGGCACCTTTCTCCTCTAGCAGCTTGGCAGGGAACAGGATAGGCTCTTTCTGTATTTCCATAGATTCAACAGCTTGGACAGTTTCACAAGACTTGGTTCTGGCTGGATCTTTTCACTTTTTCAACCCCTATTAAACTCTGTCAGAGACCCTGTACAAAAGGCTCAAAAGTCAGGCACACCCTCTTACCCAGGGATCGGATAGTGAGAGTACCCACTGTTTGCTGTGTGCTATTATGTCAATTTTCTACACACCGCCTGCCACCAGCCTTTTTTATCTCTACCTGCACTTCATCCAAGGTCACCTACCCCAGGGTTGATCTGTAGGTGGGGTTATGCCCAAAAGATGGGGATTGTGGTGCACTTAGGTAACTGAGGATATTATGAATACCAACTATTACATACAGTTATATACTGTATATTAATCAATACTGTGTCTCCTTACACCGAAGAATGGGACCCTCGGCAGCTTCTATTTATTTGGGGGGGGCACAGAGGTATTCCCATTAGTCCCTAATAATGTAGAAATAAATTCTAGTAATAATTCGCTCCCAAACATGACTGTTTAGGAAAGGATTATTTTAGCACCCAGATTGGTGAAGATAAGAATGTGTTAACTCTAAACTCTAGTGCTGGAGGTGGTACTTATATAGCGAATAAAGTAACCCCATTTGTAAAATATAAGGATATTATAAGTCACTGAGGAGTTCCATTACCATATAAATTTTTATACAGGTCATGGAACGCCGAGGTTAATTCTAATATCCTCATATTTTCCCCAAGGGGTACTTTATTTATTATAATACACAAGTTTTAGTGAGTCATGTGACAAAAATGATATCACTACTCACCGTTTATAACTGATGACATCACTAGTCACCGTTTATAAGGATATAATTTACAAGATATTTATGGCTTTTGTTTGTTAGATATATATATATATATATATATATATATATATATATATATATTTTTTTTATTATTAATGCTGCCCACTTGCACCCCCACCTGGGGCCACTGCCAGGATGGGGCTACATGTATCTTCTGATCTGTTCTGATTCTTACTGCAAGGTTCAGAATTCTCTCACACTGACTAGTCCCCTTCTCCTACCACCCCCTCTCTCTGAAGTCAGTATGACCCTATGCATAGGCTGGGCACCTCCCAGAGCATGACTGGTGTTGTATGTGCCCTAGCGTTAATTATACATTCTAACACACAATTCTGTATAACCACTGCCAAGCTGCCAAAAGCCTTCTAAATAGGCACTGCCAGGCCCTTGTGAGGAATGGAAATCTTGAGTAAAACATTGAACCAGCCAGAAGTGTTGTACTTGCAATGCCTCTGGCCTCCAGAAGAGGGAGTACTAGCCCTTTCACTGTTCTGTCACTGATTGGATAGGGGCTGAGGATCAAGTTTACAAGAAAGCGTGAACAGAATTTATATTGGGCAGGGGAAAACTTGCTTATTAATCAATCAGGTGAGTAACCAGGAAAACATTTGGGTAGGCAAAAAGTAAATGTATTGTGTGTTTTAATGGTTTGAATTGTGGAACTCTGTACCAATGAAGGATAGAGCTGTAAAGGATGGAGCGCTCTGTACTGAAGGAGAGATCAGTAAGTGTTGTTGAGCTCTGTACTCATGAAGGAGAGACTGTAAGGTTAGGGAGTTCTGTACCTATGAAGGAGAGACCTGTGAAGGGTTGGTGAGCTCTGTATCCATGAAGGTTAGACATGTGAGTGTCGGGGAGCTCTGTACCCATGATGAAGGAAAGACCTGTGAGAATTGGAGAACTCTGTACCCATGAATGCGTGATTTGTAAGGGTTTTTGAGCTCTGTACATATAAAGGAGAAACCAGTAAGGGTTGGGGAGCTCTGTACCCATGAAGGAGAGACTTGTGAGAGCTGGTGAGCTCTGTACCAAAGAAGAACATATTTGTGGCGGTTGAGAAACATGTATACATGAGGGAAAGACCCGTGATGGTTGGGGAGCTCAGTCTGTACCCATAAAGCAAAGAAATATGTGAGAATTGAAAAAATCTGGAACCAAGAATAAGAGACCTGTGAGTTGGGGAGCACTGTATCTATGAAGGAGAAACTTGGAAGGGTTGGTGAGCTTGGAAGGATAGAGAGCTCTATATCCATAGGGCACTCTGTACCCATGAAATGGGAGACCTGTAAAGGTTGTGGAGCTCTGTACTGATGAAGGAGAGATCTGTAAATGTTATGGGGCCCAGATGGATGGAGAGCTTTATACCTATGAAGCAGAGATCTGAGTGTGTTAAGACACTACAAGTACTGGTAAAGTGTCTGAAAGGCATTCTGTCATTTGACCAGGAGATGGAGCCAGTGGGCTGTTCATGGTGCTTGTAGGGTCCCTGGGGTCACCATGCAATGTTTTTGTGTTTAGTAGAGGCGAAAGCATCATATTAGATTGTAAGGGTCATGGACACCCATAGTTTTAAGCATATTTAGTTGTATTTGTTGGTGGAATTCAGGTTTACAAGTGTACATAATGCAGCTCAATGATATTAATTTCCTTTGTCAAAATCCTTTCAACTTCATTATTCCCATTCTCCCTTTCCCCAGTCCTTTGTGCTCCCCAGTCCTCTGCCCCCTCTAACTGACTGCCCCCTTCCCCTCAATGTTCCTGCCCTGTTTTTGCTAGTGTTGACTCCCAGTTGGTGCAATGTACATACCCACGATGGTACCATATGGTATGAAGTGGGTATGGCACCCTCCTGGGCCTTGTTCTTACATTTATTCTTGTGCTGGAGTTGCTATGCAGTATAAAACTCTGGTTAAAGCTTTTCCAGACTGGTGCAATTGATGGTGTCCTGTGCATCCCTGTTTTACTGGTTGATTTTTATTTGGGGGGGGCTGTTCTGCCTGGGGGATGGGGGGATAATACTCAAAGCACCAGCTCTAAGTGTGCTATATGCTGGGATTATAATGCTCAGAATCCAATCTGTCAACCTATATGCTAATGATCATGTACCATTCTCTAGCTGGGCGATTATACCTTTATATTGCTCAAAGGGCACTTTCCCTGATAATCTAGGGGACGCTTAGGCCTTTAAACATCTTTAATCCCAACTGTTGAGGCTGGTAATACTTATTCTCTTATGTGAGGTTCCTTCTTGACTGTGCCAGTTATTGCAGCAGGCAGTGGGAGAAAATGCATATAGGATAATGGTTAGAGGACTCTACAAGTTGGACTTCATTCATAATTAAAGTGGTTGTTTACCTTTGAGTAAAATTTGAGTACGATGTAAAGAATGTTATTCTGAGAAAAATTGAAATTGGTTCTAATTTTTTATTGTTTATGTTTTTTATAGTTTTTTATTCAGGAGCTCTCCAGTTTGCAATCTGGTTGCTCAGGTCCAAATTACCATAGCAACATTACATTACATTAAATTGAATAAGAGTAGAGGACCTGAATGGAAAAAGAAAATAATAAAAATGTAGCAATAACAATAAATGTGTAGCATTTGTTTTTAGATGGGGGTCAGTGACCCCCCATTTGAAAGCTGGAAAGAATCAGAAGGAGAAGAGGAATAATTAAACAACTATAAAAAAAATAAACAATGAAGAGCTTTTGAACAGTTGCTTAGAACTGGCCATTCTATGACATACTAACTTACTAAAACCCCTTTAAATATACAAAGAACTACCTTGTAACAATATAAAATTTACAAGACAAACTCTCCTTCAATAAAAGCTGCTTGAAAATAATGTAAGTATTAGGCAAGGTTGGCTCTTTTTTGGGGGTACTGGCAGTGGCGCAGAGAGAGTAACATAGTAAGTTAGGTTGAAAAAGGACACACGTCCATCAAGTTCAATATTTTAAGTCTATATGTAACCTGCCTATCTGCTAGAAAGGGTACAGAGAAGGGCAACTAAGCTGGTAAAAGATATGGAAAATCTTAGCTATGAGGAAAGACTGGCCAAATTAGGGATGTTCACACTGGAGAAGAGGCATTTAAGGGGGTGATATGATGACTATGTATAAATATAAAAGGGGATCATATAATAATATCTCTAATGCTTTATTTACCAGTAGTTCTTTCCAGCTGACAAGAGGGCAACCTTTCCGATTAGAACAAAAGAGGTTCCCCCTAAATATTCGGAAGGGGTTTGTTACAGTGAGAGCTGTGAAGATGTGGAATTGTCTCCCTGAATCAGTGGTACAGGCTGATACATTAGATAGCTTTAAGAAGGGGTTGGATGGTGTTTAGCAATTGAGGGAATACAGGGTTATGGGAAATAGCTCCTAGTACAAGTTGATCCAGGGACTAATCCATTGCCATTTTGGAGTCAAAAGGCAAAAAAACTATTTAAGGCCTCTCCGATTTGCCTCAGAGGGGGAAAAAATTCCTTCCTGACTTCAAAATGGCAATGGGACTAGTCCCTGGATCAATGGTACTAGGAGCTATCTTCCATAACTCTGTATTCCCTTCATATATATTAGGGATGCACCGAAGAGGGATTCGGCCAGGATTCAGTCTTTATCAGGAGCATTCTGGTTCGGCTGAATCATTCTGCCCATCTGAACCAAATCCTAATTTGCAGATGCAAATTAGGGCCAGGGAGGGAAATTGCGTGACTTTTTGTCACAAAACAAGAAGTCGGAAATGTTTTCACCTTCGCAATGCAAATTAGTATTCGGTTCAGTATTCGTCCAAATCTTACACGAAGGATTCAGGGGTTTGGCCGAATCAAAAATAGTGGATTTGGTGCAATATATATATATATATATATATATATATATATATATATATATATATATATATAGCTGTCTAGATGCTGGCACAACTCATGTAGAGGTGTAAGTTGCCTGAGTGCAAATAAAGCCCAGAAAGATAAGTATATACCAGAAGGAGGCTCGCACTCACAGGTCTTACCAAGAAATTAAAAGGTTACTGTTTGTTGTTTTGTGCGCTTTGAGAAAGGCTAGAGTGGTAGCCGAAACGTTACTTCTTATTTTTGACTAATAAACACTGTTATTTCTTGGTAAGACGTGTGAGTGCGGGCCTCCTGAAGACGGCTCATGTGACTGGGCCGAAACGTTGAATAAACGATTAATTTTTTCTTCACTCAAGTCCTGTGTGTGCGGGCTCTTCTTGTTACCTCCATTATATATATATATATATATATATATATATATATATATATATATATACATTTAGATAATATAGGAATGAAGATCAGAGCCAGGGTGGGGCAGTGCCAGGAGATGCTCTGCTAATCAATAGATTTGTGGGGCAAGGAGGGAAGTGCATATGTAGCATGGGGGCACCAGTACAGATCATGCTGACACAGACTTCATATATATCTATCTATATATATATATATATATATATATATATATATATATATATATATGTAATGTCCTGAGAAAGGTCCAGACTGGACCGAAACATAGACAAATAAACTTCACTTTGCTTGATCTCATTAAGAAGTCCTGGAGTGCGTCATTCCTTGGAACACGACTATCTGCACTATATATGACAGCACCCAGGCAGTAAAGCTCTGCTGGATTGAAGTGCACCACAGCCTGAACTATATATAGATAGATAGATAGATAGATAGATAGATAGATAGATAGATAGATAGATAGATAGATATTGTGGTTGTGGACCGCACTCCGTTTTGAAACAATACCTGGGTGCACGGTAAAGAAAATATATATAGAAAGAAAGACCAGCAACACCAGGATGCATGTAGTTGAAAAAGTGTTATTGCATATGTATCCGACGTGACGTTTTGATATATATATACCCCCACACACCCCCACAAAAAAAAGTGCAGCCAATAAGAAATGACATGGAACATCGCCAGTTCATTTGAATAATAGATTTATTGATACAAGTAACAAGGCAAGAGAGATATTAGAAGGTACAGAGAGGAATAGAGCGTCAGATGACACCCACATGCACCATCACACGCATCTGCTCACCTACTATATACATACAGGGGGGATGTATATGTATACAACAGTCTACCCCACCCATCTAGTTGGTGTTAGTAAGGGGGTAAAAAGATGTGCTGGGGCCCACCGCATTATACAGGGTCCCTTGGCCAGAATATCTGGTTAAAAAAAAAACAAAAAAACAGTCAAATTATTCCACTTTATGGAGGTGTCTTTTAGCAACCTCAACTACTGTTTTGCAATTATTATATATGATAGTTCAGCTGCTGTTGACATGACATGACAAGTCCCCTTCAAAGGAAGTGTGGAGTAGTTGGTATATTAGTTTTATATTAACAAGGGCTGAAATTCCCCTTTAGATTGTAAGCTCTATTGCACGGGTCCTTCCTCACCTTTTGTACCGGTACTGGTTGTTATGTCTATGTAATTCATGTGATTTCTTCGTATAAGCACATTTATTTTACAGCACTGCACAATATGTTGGCGCTTTAAAAATAGATGTTAATAATAATGTTAATAATAATTGCTCCATTGTGACATCAGTACAAAAAATACCAGTGAATAGTGAAGGCTTAGAGAGGCTGAACATTCGCCAACAGAGACCAACCGCCATCTATAAGTATATATTTACAATCTCTACCATTAAAAGCCTCCCATTGGTACCCCCAAACACAAATATCACCCCCCCCCACTAGATAGGATTAATTGATGTCACAATGGGGAGGAGCAGGCCTCAGCAGCAATGACACTTTTTATTTTTTTTTTAAATGATTTTTGGCCCCATATTCTCTTATTCGCTTAGCTGATTCCCTAATAAATGGTAACAGACAGACCCCACAATACTGGAAAATGGAATCAGACTGGACACAAGTCTTTGGCTCCTTCAGCAGAAGCAATAAAGCCCCTCTCTTGGCATTCACCGCGTGCCTTAATTGTATGGACATTAAATCAAGGTCCACTGTGAACACGCAGAGGGGGGCTCAGTGAGGCTGGGGAGGGGAGGACACTAATGTGTCTCTGATGGGTGGCAGTGAAAACATATATATGAGGCTCAAGAACGGGAAGGTACAGGGGTTCAAGGGGGAGGTATAGTGGCACTAACCAGGGAACTCAAGAGCATAACCCCCTAATTCATGGACTGGAGAGTTCATCTTGGGCAATAACTGGATGGGGTGAGGGGGATTCTAGTCGCTCTATAGCTATTCTGCATAGGGACAACAATTCTATGTGTATATCTGTCTGACTGTCTCTTGTCTGTGCATTATATATAAATAAAATGGAAGCAGACTCAGTCCTACTTATGCACTCACATACCCGCCTCACACAGACTGGATACAGACTCACAGGTTCTATATATTCCAGTGTATTAAAATCAGTGTAATGTGATCTGTCCAAATTTCCTCCCAATGACCCAGTCGTTAAACTCAGAACTGCAACTCAGCATCAAAGGAAATTTATCCTGCGCTGAAATTGCGTCACAATTTTGAACAGTGACGTCATCACACCTGCGGCCATCAATAAGCGTCAATAAGCGTCTCAATCCTAACGTGCCCATCGCTCCCTGTTACTGTTACACTGAGCCTGACCCTGAGGAACCAAGAACCCCGACATACATAGCAATAAAGCAGACAGCCCCCAGGGGTCAATACATGGGGAGGGGGTCATTGTCAAGGAGAATCAATGGAAAAGCAGGTAGCCAGACATAAATAGAAGGGGTGCAGCAGTACTAGAGGGTTGGGACAGGCTGAGAGAATGGAACTAATATACGTTATGAAATGACGTAACTGAGAAAGAGGACCCAGGTGGGGGCAAGGGAGGATGCAGGAGGAAAAGGCCAGTTTTAGAGAAGTCCCCTGTAGGTGTATGTAAGGGCGCAGAATGGATAGAAAAGGGAGGAGACCCCAAAGGGGGAGAACACCCATTCGGGGGAGGAGAGAGAGCAAAATGGGTAAGTAGCAAAGATGACCCTGTAAGAGAAGATGTCTGTTAAAGGTTTGATTTAGCAAGGGCAGCTGAGGGAAGGTAAGGAATAAGTCGGAAACATTTGGGGCAGGTAAAGATGGGACTGAGCAGAGGAGAAGGTGACAGTTGCTCAATGTTAAGATATGAGGGGGGCAGCAGGAGGTTGAGATTGATTTTGGTGAGTAGAAAGGGGGACACCAAAGGGTCGGGCAGAAAAAAAAACAGGGTTAAGGTAGATCATGAAAGAGGCTGATGGGTGAGAGAAGAGAAGGGGACACAGTGGGATGAGGAAAGAAGAAGACACGGGGGTATGGTAGGAATGAGGGCATGGGTTTAGTAGAGCTTGAAAGGGGTATGATGGGGAGAGAGAAAGGGGCATCATGGGGGAAAACAGAGAGGAGAACACGGTTTTAGGGCCACCAGTGTAATAAACCATTGAATAAAACTATGGAGGGCAGAAAGGAAGATTCGCCTCTGGGGACATTAGTGGAAACGAAGAGAAGGGGTACCATGGAGGAGAGCAGGGAAAAGGACACGATTTGGGAAGAACGGAGAGGAGCTAAGGGAATAAGCAGTGGAGGGAAAAGAAGGGAATACAAGGGGAAATAGGACACGCTTTGGGAGTGATTGAAAGAGGAAAGAGAAAAGGAACCAAGAGGAAGAAGGGAAGGGGAACAATGGGGACAATATCAGGAGAGGTAAGATTGGGCCACCATGGCGATAGACAAGGAGGAGGACACGGTTTGAGGAAAATCAAACAAGAAAAGATGGGGAGAGAAGAGAAGGGACATAGTTTGGGGGCAGAAGGGAAGAGGTACGTTTAGGGAATAAAAGGCTAAACCTGGACCTGTAGAAGGAGCAAGAGGTCCTGCAGTGCTGTCCATTGTTTCCGGTGTGGGTTTGGTTCCTTGGGTGTGCAGCTTTCTTTCTCCCACCATCAGATATTGGGGAACTGAGCGCAGAATGAAGCCCGAAATTCCATCAAACACAAGGGGTTCCATCACCCTGCTCCAGAGAGATCTTGCATCCTCAGCATCCTCTCCTTAATCCTTCCTCCTCACTCCAAGCGCCTCTATAAAGGGGCTGGGAGGGGTCTGACAGAATTTATCCCTCTCCTCCTGATCTTCCTTCCAGTGGGGGCCTCCAGCTTGCACCGGACCTCATCTGATCCTGTCTATGAGATAAGAGCCTGTGTCTCTCTAGCCTGCCGGCCCTTCAGCACCCACTCACTGACTCCCACAAGAGGATTAGCTGGGTACCCAGTGACATCACCTCCAGGAGGCCTGATCCCCTTCCATTTCCCAAATCTCATTTGCGTTATGCGTCCTTGAGCCTGCTGGGGGTATGAGGCACGAGTTTAATCCCTCCCTCTGCAACCCCCCAGGAACTGTGACAGTCCCAGGCTGTTTCAAACAGGACTTCGTAGCCAGTATCCCCAGAACAGAGACCTTGTAGCCAGTACACCCCATAACAGGGACCTTGTAGCCAGTACACCCCAGAACAGGGACCTTGTAGCTAGTACCCCCAAGCACAGAGACTATATAGCCAGTAAACCCCAGAACAGGGACCTTGTAGCCAATACACCCTAGAACAGGGACCTTGTAGCCAGTGCACCCCAT
Organism: Xenopus laevis; assembly: GCF_017654675.1. Lineage (NCBI taxonomy): Eukaryota > Metazoa > Chordata > Amphibia > Anura > Pipidae > Xenopus > Xenopus laevis. The sequence continues at coordinate 16,509,626 of NC_054388.1, read as the reverse complement.
AACAGGGACCTTGTAGCCTGTACACTCCAAACAGGGACCTTGTAGCTTGCACTGCCCAGAACAGGGATATTGTAGCCAGTACACCCCTAACAGGGACCTTGTAGCTTGTACACCCCAGAACAGGGACATTCTATAGACGGATCCCTGGATAAAAGTCATTACATTCTCCAAACCGACTGATACTTTGCCATACCCTGCTGTTACGCTGCTAAATATTAGTTATTACACCGTTATACTGTTACACTGATACACTAATAGGGGTGCAGGCAGTGGAGATCGAGGGCAATTTGGAAGCGAAACGATGCACAGTTTATATTACATTTGAGTCTCTTTTAAGATGAATAGAAAATTGTGCCCCCAGAAGCCAGTGCCGCACATCATCATCATCATCCTCTGGCTACTTCTCTGGCACATTTCATTCATTAAAGAACCAATATTCATCAAAATAATATGTAAATACATATATATCGTTTCAGTATGGGATCATTAATGGGGTGCTAAGCATAGTACAATGGGGTGTTCAGTGATATGAAGGGTAGGTCATTCTAGTTCAACCCCCCCCCTCTTCAGTTCCAGGAATTAGAATTATCCAGGCATAAATAGATGGTGATATAGACATTTCAGGCTGAACTTCCCAGGGGGTTGATTGATTAACCAGTAACCCTACCAGGGGTGAATGGGTCCCCAATACTGACTGGGGAGGGGATAGTCCAGTGCACCATGTGTTCCCCAGTTCTTGTACATCTGGGCCCATTCTGACTGGCTGACGCTATAGATGTTGCCATCCTTATATACCAAAGGAGAACCCTACCAATGTACCCAGTGCTGAATATTCCTTTAAATACACTAATAATAGGGGCTCTCTCTAACTCTTGTCTGGCTGCCAGTAGACCAGACATTTAACCCTATAAATCCTGAAACCTTTTAAATCCACATATGTCTTCCCATGCACACAGTTCCCTTTCTCTGCCCAAGGGACCAACAGCTTCCAGTCCCAGGGTATTAGATTCCTTAAGAGACGTAGGGTAGTTATACTGACAGGTGGTAGTAATGTTGGTATTATTTGGGAGATGGGGGGCTAACAGGAGCACGTGGTACAGTGTTAGTGGGTATGGAGGGTAATGGAAACACGTGGTAACAGTATCCAGGGGTACGGGAGGCAGGCCACATGGTATAGGGAGTGTGGGGGGTAAAAGGAGCACATGGTACAGAAGATATGTTTAAGGGGAAACAGGAGAACATGGTACAGTATAGGGGTATGTGGATCACATGCTAAAGTGTCGGGATAATACGATTACAGACACATATTGAACAGTATCAGGAGTTGGGGTATGAGCAGCACATGGTACAGAGTCAGAGTGTATAGGGGGTTACAGACACACATAGTCATATATATGGGGGTATTGGGGCAGAAGGAGCACTTGATATAGGGTTAGGGCTATAGAAGTAACAGGTCCAGGTGGCACAGAAGCAAAATTAGGGTTAATTGTATATGGATCAATGCACAGCCTGGTCAGTTTATAGCGAATGGTGCATCTCCCCCCTGAATTGCTGTCACCTCTCCTTGAAAGCAATTAACAGTCTCAAAAATTACAGAAAAGCAGGAATTTCTAATTAGGCAGCCTGATATGGCAGGGCAGTTATTATTACATCACATTTTAACAAGCAGCTATACACACTCATATACACATTCGCACACAAATACCCCCAACCCCCATCCTATACAAAGAGATCAGTAAGGAAGGAAAGTTCCCACCCAAGGACCCAGGACACCAACCTCCAGCCAAGGGCCCACAACTCTCTCTGCGTTGCAGCACAGACAGGGCAGGTGTGAGAGCCGCATCCAGACTGTGCCCGGGGGTCCTGTCTTGGCCCCCACATCTTCTAGAGGAAAAGGAAAGGGGGAGGTGGGAGAGAGGGAGGGGTTGCAGGGGCTCCACTGATTTGTTCCCATTCATTCCTCCTTCCAACCAACACCAAACCCACAGAATGGGGAGCCTCCCCCGCCCCTACCCTACCCCCCACACAAAGGAAAGCAGGGACCAGTAAAGACTACTCCTGAGGGGCCCCTGGCCTGTACCAAGTATGGGAGTTTGAGTCAAGTGCCAATATAGGGGGAGCAGGTACCCATTTCTTGGGACTTGGCAGTTCAATATCCGGGGAGTAGCGCCAGGCTCTGAGCAGGTGCACCGACTGTCCCACTGGGAATCATGGATGTTATCCCCCCAACACACAGTAATGTTCAGGGTGGCACTGGACCTGTGGCCTCTGGTCTATACTTTACACACTCATCTGGGCAATAAGAATAGGCACAAGTGACACACGGATACAAGTAGTTTGCTACATTGTGCTGTCTGCCAGAAAGTAGCAGTTGCCAAACAAATCCCACCAATATCTGAGTTGTTGCGGAAACAGAGGCACGACCTGCAGGGGGTCTGTGGGTTCAGTCACCCATGAGTAATGAGGGTCAGACGCTGCCTCCCCCAGCTCTGCACTCGGCATCTGCACTCATCTGGCACTAACGCAGGTGCACAACACTGTGTAACACTCCCATTCAGTATGAGATGCAGCGCAATCACTGTGCAACTAGGGTTACCACCTTCTCTGGAACAAAAATACCAGCCTTCCTATATATTTAGCTTTTTTCCCTATTAATAACATTGGGATCAGCCATCATTTTTACTGGCCAGGCCAGGTGGCAACCCTATGTGCAACACATCCAAACAACAACGATGCAACAATGCACATTCTCAGTCTCTAATATTTATTGCTACACGGAGATTATGACAAAAGCCATGTCATACACACAAGCACATTCATGCACACAGAATGTTCACATATTATGAAGATGGGAGGAGGGTGTCAGGCGATAATATCACTCGCAATAGTGATTATTTAATAGATCACTTCCAAAAATAGGTTGTATTAGTTTGGCTGAAACTCAAAGCCTGGAACTGGCAGCAGGAGTGAGTCCTTCCCAACAGGAGGGAGTCCCTTGCAGCAGGAGGGAGTTTCTCACAGCAGGAAGAAGGATGTTCCAGTAAATAACCTAAAAACTAAATGTATCAATAAGCTGTATTGTTATAAACATATTGACAGATCCCATTTAAAGGCTTTTACAAGCCTTATAAAACATTGGTCTCATTTCTATCTATCCTACTGCTTTTAATTCCAACCAGCTCACTGCCTCCCTGCCCCCACACACTACCTCTCTCTCTTTTCCACTTTCACCCTCTCATTCTCGATTTACCTTTCTAGTCTTCCCATATTTCTACCCTCTACATCTCTGCATCATCTCCATCCAGTACTTTACACTAGTGATCCCCAACCAGTGGCTCCTGAGCAATATTTTGCTCTCAGACCCATTGGATGTTGCTCCCAGTAGCCTCAAAGCAGGTGCTTATTTTTGAATTCCAGACTTGGAGGTAAGTTTAGTTGCATAAAAACCATGTATGCGGCCAAACAGGGTCTCTATAGGCTGCAAGTCAACAAAGGGGATACTAATTGCCAATGAAATCCCATATTTTGGGGAATTTTTTGCATGATTTTGTTGTTTTTCCACATTTGAATGTGGCTCAGGGGTAAAAAAGGTTGGGAACCCCTGCCTTACACCAAACGTTTTCTCTCTCCAACGTCTTTGTATCACTATGTCTCCCCTACTCTCAATTCACTATTCTCTAACCTACTGACCCCAACCCCCAAATCCCCTCCATCCCCATTAACCCCCTTTTCACTCTGCTCCTTCATTCCTTCTCTATCACACCTGATTAAAGATAGAGACCCCACTCACTGACACCTCCACTCCCCCTTCTCTGTCTCACCCATTAGGAGATCCTTAGGATTTATTTGTGAAACAAATTTCATGAATGCAAATTTAATTTCTATATATGCTGCTTCCTCCCTCTCTCATATCTCATAACTCATTGCCTCACTTACTCAAATTAGAAAGTCTTTATTATCAGGGCAGAATGAGGTTCCACCAGAGAAGGGTTCATGGACTAATACTGTGAGTATGAGGGAAGGGCATGGATTATGGTAGATATTATTTGCAGCAGTAATTGGGAGTTTTTTGATGATGGATGGAGTCACTAGAGTTGAGGGCTTTTGTAGGCCCCCTTAGTCTATAGCAAGTGTTCACATAGTCATTTGATCCTATGTGAGTTCTTCTCCAGACATTTTTTGCTCAGTCAGGGAACAACTTACACGGAGATATTGGTATTTTATGACACTTAATCATAGGCTGTCTATGATTAAAGGGATACTGTCATGGGAAAAAAACATTTTTTTTCAAAATGAATCAGTTAATAGTGCTGCTCCAGCAGAATTCTGCACTGAAATCCATTTCTCAAAAGAGCAAACAGATTTTTTTATATTCAATTTTGAAATCTGACATGGGGCTAGACATATTGTCAATTTCCCAGCTGCCCCAAGTCATGTGACTTGTGCTCTGATAAACTTCAATCACTCTTTACTGCTGTACTGCAAGTTGGAGTGATATCACCCCCTCCCTTTCCCCCCCCCAGCAGCCAAACAAAAGAACAATGGGAAGGTAACCAGATAGCAGCTCCCTAACACAAGATAACAGCTGACTGGTAGATCTAAGAACAACACTCAATAGTAAAAACCCATGTCTCACTGAGACACATTCAGTTACATTGAGAAGGAAAAACAGAAGCCTGCCAGAAAGCATTTCTCTCCTAAAGTGCAGGCACAAGTCACATGACTTGGGGCAGCTGGGAAATTGAGAATATGTCTAGCCCCATGTCAGATTTCAAAATTGAATATTAAAAAATCTGTTTGCTCTTTTGAGAAATGGATTTCAGTGCAGAATTCTGCTGGAGCAGCAATATTAACTGATTCATTTTGAAAACATGTTTTTTTCCCATGACAGTATCCCTTTAAGTGTCCGTGAGATACAAAATGCATTAGGCTGTGTCCTTGTGTCCTTGTGTACCAAATAAACTTTAATCTTCTTTTACGTCTGTGTGGAAGACTGCTCTTCGGGTGCCTGCTCTACTGAATTTCTGTTCTGATCCACTCCCTTAGCTGAAGGTCCAGGGTGGTGAACATTGGACCTCTTTCTATACTCGGCGAGTTAATACTTTGAGACCTTGTTTGGTGAATATTTGCACCAGGTTGTTGTAAACTTGGTATCCTAGTTTGCATGACCCCACAACTCTCTGCAAACAGAAGGATTGAAATAACAACACAATAAAACGCTCTTAGTACTTTGATTGGTGGTACTAAGGGTCCAGCATGCCTCCTTATTTCATAGGGGGCCCTATAAGACAGTTTGGGCCCATCTGTTCATCTGTCTCCTCTAATGCATTCCATCTCTCACCCCCACTCGCTGACACTTCCTCTCCCTCTACTCGCTCCTTCTCCCACTCACTAGTAGAAGGCTTTCCACTGGAGAACTCCAATTCATTTCATTTTATTATTTCCCACTAATGCTCTCATTTACCTGCCCCCCACTCACTCCACTACTCACTCAATCTCCCATTGTCATTTTAATTCATCTCTCCCCTCATTCACTCCCTCTCTCACCTCCCTAACTCCCTCAGCCACCTCCAGCCCTCCAAATGTATAAGGTGGGTGCACAGTTGTTGCTTGCTGAGGGATAACAGAAAGTATAATTTAACAAACAGTTGGTGAAGAACTAAGCCTGAAGGGCCCTTAGCAATGTGTGGGACAGAGAGGGAAAACACCTCCACAAAAGCCGGATTGTTAGTGAAGGGGAGTCCGGAGGGGGCTGCAGGGTCTGTCCTGTACAATGAGCAACGAGAGGCTGATGTGAAAAGAGAAAGCAACTCTCTCACAAGGGGACAAACAGAATGGTAATAGGCTCTGAATAGCTTTCAGCTCTCTCTCCTTCCACCTAAACACCCCCACCCCCATCTTTAGCTTCACAGGGTGTCAACCTTCAAGCCCCTTATACTGAGGAACTGTTAAAAGCAACTAAATGTGTGTGGAGAGGGGAGTAGTAATACATCCAATGTGCAGGTAACGCTCACTCCCCCGTGGAGTTTGTATTTATCTCCTTTTCATACATAGAGAAAGAAACGACTCTACAATGAGCCAGATTCTGATTCCCTACTCTATTTAAATATATGTAAATGGAATAAGCTATAACCAAATACTGTGCTGTCCATGGAAAATATTGTGGCACCTTCCTTCCATATGTATAAATACAAATATACGGAGATAGAAAGTTCTGGGCACGCAAAAAGCTATACCCTCATACTGTACTGTCTAAGGGAAACAATATGGCACCTCCTTCCTGTATGTATAAATACAAATATACAGAAAAGGAATGTTCTGGGCACACAATAAGCTATACCCTCATAATGTACTGTCTAAGGGAAACAATATGGCACCTCCTTCCCATATGTATAAATACAAATATACAGAGAAGGAATGTTCTGGGCACACAATAAGATATACCTTCATAGTGTACTGTCTAAGGGAAACAATATTGCACCTCCTTCCCATATGTATAAATACAAATATACAGAGAAGGAATGTTCTGGGCACACAATAAGCTATACCCTCATACTGTACTGTCTAAGGAAAACAATATGGCACCTTCCTCCCATACTGTATGTATAAATACAAATTTACGGAGAAGGAATGTTCTGGGCACACAATAAGCTATACCTTCATACTGTACAGTCTAAGGGAAACAATATGGCACCTCCTTCCCATATGTATAAATACAAATATATAGAGAAGGAATGTTTTGGGCACACAATAAGCTATACCCTCATACTGTACTGTCTAAGGGAAACAATATGGCACCTCCTTCCCATATGTATAAATACAAATATACAGAGAAGGAATGTTCTGGGCACGCAATAAGCTATACCCTCATACTGTACTGTCTAAGGGAAACAATATGGCACCTCCTTCCCATATGTATAAATACAAATATACAGAGAAGGAATGTTCTGGGCACACAATAAGCTATACCCTCATACTGTACTGTCTAAGGGAAACAATATGGCACCTCCTTCCCATATGTATAAATACAAATATACAGAGAAGGAATGTTCTGGGCACACAATAAGGAATAAGGTATAGTAGATTCACCCCTTGTGGCTTCAATACCTGAGTCTGTAATTAAGGACAGAATGGCCTAGATGCATCAGGCCCTGGGAAAGCTGCAAAGGAGAATAACATTGCTCTTTCCCAAGTAACAGCAGAAGAATCACAACAGTAGAATAATTTTTTGTATAAATGAAAGTAAGTTAATGACCTGGGATAGTACAGTATAGGAAAGACAGGATCAGTGAAGTAGAAATGGGTCACTCCAGAAACAGACGAGAGAACAGCAGTGTCACAAATCCAGTAGGCTATCAAGTAAATGTGGGTGACTGACTTTGTCAAAGGCTGTGCAGATATCTATATGAATGAAGAGAGAGCTTGACCTTTAGATTTTGCTGAACAAAGGTCATTAGCCACTTTAGTGAGAGCAGTTTCTGTCAAGTGTTACCGACAGAGGACAAATTCCAAAGGGTCATGTATAAGGCTGGTGAACAAAGAGTCCACCCTGTACAAAGGTGGACCTGAAGACTCTTGTTCATTGCAGGCCGATTGTACCCCAAGTACAAAGCTGATCCTACACCAGGGTCCAGGTAAGATTTGCTATGGTCTCCCAACCTCAGGCAAGTGTAGATTTGTGTTAGAACTATAAGATGTTTCTCCACTTATTCCCTGGCGTGAGGGTGGGGGGAGTTGTGTTATCTGGGCAGGGTGAAATCACAGTATATTTCTCAGTATATTTCACATATTTCAAAGCTTCTCTTTTACACCCATCTGGTACACACAAGTAATCCCTAACATGGCCACAAACTTGTTAAAACCCACAAGGTGCCTGTTTCCATAGCTACAGTACAAACAGTTTTTAGCAGTGAGATAAACAGAGAGAGAGAGAGTCAGTTATCACTGAATATATCTCCCACTATCAACCCCCCCATCTCCAACTGTTCATTTTCCTTAAATAACTTATCTGGTAGCTGAGCCGATTCTATAGGAACTTCTTAGCAAAAACAGCTATAGTAACAGTGGGATAATAGTCTCTGGGAAGGGAGTGTGACTGTGGGATAGCAGGTATAGTAGGGAGAGATGGTGTCTATAGTAACAGTGGAAAATATTCTCTGGGAAGGGAGTGTGACTGTGGGATAGCAGGTATAGTAGGGAGAGATGGTGCCTATAGTAACAGTGGGATAATAGTCTCTGGGAAGGGACTGTGGCTGTGGGATAGCAGGTATAGTAGGGAGAGATGGTGCCTATAGTAACAGTGGGATAATAGTCTCTGGGAAGGGAGTGTGACTGTGGGATAGCAGGTATAGTAGGGAGAGATGGTGCCTATAGTAACAGTGGGATAATAGTCTCTGGGAAGGGAGTGTGACTGTGGGATAGCAGGTATAGTAGGAAGAGATGGTGTCTATAGTAACAGTGGATAATAGTCTCTGGGAAGGGACTGTGGCTGTGGGATAACAGGTATAGTAGGGAGAGATGGTGCCTATAGTAACAGTGGGATAATAGTCTCTGGGAAGGGAGTGTGACTGTGGGATAGCAGGTATAGTAGGGAGAGATGGTGCCTATAGTAACAGTGGGATAATAGTCTCTGGGAAGGTTAGTATAACTGTGGGGGAGCAGGTATAGTAGGGAGAGATGGTGCCTATAGTAGTAATAGGATAATAGTCTCTGGGAAGGGACTGTGAGTGTGGGATAGCAGGTATAGTAGGGAGAGATGGTGCCTATAGTAACAGTGGGATAATAGTCTCTGGGAAGGGAGTGTGACTATGGGATAGCAGGTATAGTAGGGAGAGATGTGTCTATAGTAACAGTGGGATGATAGTCTCAGGGAAGGGACTGTGGCTGTGGGATAGCAGGTATAGTAGGGAGAGATGGTGCCTATAGTAACAGTGGGATAATAGTCTCTGGGAAGGAAGTGTGACTCTGGGATAGCAGGTATAGTAGGGAGAGATGGTGTCTATAGTAACAGTGGATAATAGTCTCTGGGAAGGAGGGACAGTGGCTGTGGGATAGAGCATGCGCTGCAAAGCTTTTATGTTATTAATGGGCCCCTACAAATTCTGTTTGTTCTAGCAGCACTAATAACAAGGCTGCCAATACAGAATGCAGGGAATGTTGTGTCCAGTGACAGAATGTTATTCTACTTGCCAATGTGACTTCAGAGCTGTCACAGAGGCTCAGTGATTTGCTATTGGCCCATCTGGTACATTGGGAAAGCAGAGGAGGGGGGGTTGGCTTAGCTTTGGCTGATTTCAGCACCATGGGCAGCTCACAGAAAGTGGAATCTGGGAATTCTGTTTCCTTTACTACATGTTCTGTAAAAAAAAAATGGGAATGGAATAGGCAGAATGTGTCCCCATGACACCCCCAATCTCTTTCCTAGCCCCACAAATTAGTTGTTTCCCTAAAGACTTCTGTTTGTCCTGGCCTGTATCCTAGTCAGGATGAGCAGAGTAGGCTTAGCCGTAAAGCGCTTCTCAGTAGAACTAACAGAGCTGGTTACATGACAATGACAGATTAGCCGATCACTCAGGCTTAAAATCTTGTGTAATAAGAAAACACTGCAATACAAATCAATGCGTACAGAGAGTACAGAGAGCGAGATGCAATTTAAGGAAAGGACAGATCTGCTTTTCCAGGGATCACACAAACCACATTTGCAAATGTGTGCAAAATGCACAGTATCCAAACATATATTTGGAGGTTCGTGAGTGTGTGGGGGGTGTGGTACATTTCCGTTGGATATTGTGTCAGTTACCCTCAGGGCCGGAACTAGGGGTAGGCAGATTAGGCGCCCGCCTAGGGTGCAATCACCCTGTTTTGCTTGGCCTTTAATAGTTTTTCAATTTTATAAACCGATGTTCCAACCCCCTCTTACCTGTGATTCGTACTGCGGGCAGAAGCACTCCCTACCTCCTTATTGGCAGCTGCTGGTACAGGTACATATTTGTGAGCAATATTGTGGATTTTTTGGATATGTGGCAATAGGGTGGCTGCTGTCACAGGTACACAGATATTTGGGGCAATTTGATGTATTTTTTGGCACCTGCTGGCACAGATACAAATTTGGGGCAATATGATGGATTTTTTTGGCTGCTGTTGGAATAGGTACAGATTGGGGGCAATCTGAGGGATTGACTGCCGTTGGCACAGGTACAAATAGGGCAATATGAATGGTAAGGTGGGAAATGGTAATGCGAGACCCAGCGGGGGGGGCACTCATGGAAGCTCTTGCCTAGGGTGCCGAAATACCTTGGCCCGGCCCTGGTTACCCTCACCAACTCATGTATGAAGCTTTACATTTGACACAGGATAAAATATTTTATCCTAGGGTTCGATTTATGGGTTCCTCTCTATTGATATAGCAGTTCAGCAGTACTCATTGCTTCCTCTGGAATTGAACACTCACACTTGGTCTTTTAAATCTTACTGGGGAGTAGGAATCTACTGGTGCAAAATAAGAAACTCCAGTACTCATCTTACTGCAGCTGCCAGATTGTTTCTACTAGGGATACACCGAATGCAGGATTCGGTTCAGGATTTGGCCAAGATTCTGCCTTTTTCAGCAGGATTCGGATTCGGCCAAAACCTTCTGCCTGGCCGAACCAAATCCGAATCCTAATTTGCATATGCAAATTAGGGACAGGGAGGGCAATTACGTGACTTTTTGTCACAAAACAAGGAAGTAAAAAATGTTTTCTCCTTCCCATCCCTAATTTGCATATGCAAATTAGGGTTCGGATTCGGTTCGGTATTCGGCCGAATCTTTCGTGGAGGATTCGGCTGAATCCAAAATAGTGGATTCGGTGCATCCCTAGTTTCTACCCTAGCCAAGATGGACGATCAATTGCTTAACTAACTCTGGAACCCCATTGTAGTAGCCAGACCTGCACACACATCGTGTTGAAAGTATTTGGGGCAGTTCTTGTTGTTTGCCTGTGGCCCTCTCACAAGGATGGGACATGTAGATCATCAATATTCTGATACTAACCTATTGCCTGTCTCGTTACCCCTTTTATTATGTGTAATGCCCACAGGGCAGCTACAGGAAAGAGCCTGTGTCTGGTAGGAATATGTGATCTCTGTTGTTATAGACCTATAAAAGATGCTGATATTTGCTGGGTGCAGACAGGTTTCAGCAGTCTCCTAAACAGATGTACCAGGTGCTGCAATAAGAGGCTGCTGCCCACTTGTAGACAACAGAATAACCCAAACTGCCTCTTCCCCCCAGCATAATACTGTATTAATCATCAAGCCTGAAAACCCCTATTTTTATTAATTAGAATTTGCTGTGTAATATGTAGTTGGCCACACCCAGAATGGGGGGTGGGGGTGTCAGCATTTCTATTGGAGTGCCCAGGATATCCCAGGCTGTGTGCATAAGGACAGATGGCAGGGCACTAAATCTGATCCTGAAACTGGGGATTAGGCAGGCATTTCCTTAAGAGTGGTGTCCATGGAAGGATTGCCCCTTTGTCACCTGCTGGGTGACAAATCCAAAGACAAAACAAGGCACGTGCTTCTCTCTCTAGCGGGCTTGCAGAATTGTCTTGAGATCTGCATTGTCAGCCCCCCACCTCCAGCTAGCGCTATGCACCATCTTAATAACATTCTATGGGAGGGCACAAAGGGCTAAGCCCTGCCTCCCATGCCAGAATCTCTCTGGGGTTTCCCAATATAACTTCCTGGCACCTTTATAATAAACAGAAGGGACTGCAATGAAAACACAGGGAATAATGAGAAAGGGCAAAGGGCAGTTTGGGATGAATTCCCTGTGTTTGGCTCAAACTGCTCAATCCTAATTACGGATTATCCCCCCCCCCCATGCTCACCCACCCAAATCCAGATTTGGCTCTTCCTTATGTATGAATAATTTAATCAGGCTCGACCCTTATCATATATACAATCAAGTGAGACAGACTATGGGTGATAATATAAGTGTAGAAGTTTATGCAAAATATTACTAGTGGCTATGCGCTTCAGCTTGCAGGGTACCTAATGGGTTAATACCATGCTGAATCCCATAGTGCCATTTCCAGCCATGCCCTTCCCTTTGGCTCTATGTGACCTTTAGCTGAAGCTTTGGAGCCTTTGTGCAAGGGGATGTCAGTGTTAGAGAATCACATTATTAACCCCATCTGTTCTGCTAATATCCCACTAATAAGAATGGAAGGAGTGGGAAATTAAGGACTGGGAAACCTGGATTCCTGTAATGCTAAAATACAATTCCTATCACGTTTAGCTTGATGTGCTTTCCTTCTCACACCATTCCATTCTAAGGCTCAGATTTTCTTTGGTGGCTGCTGTTGTGCCTGTTTCACTGAGAACAGTTCTGTTATTCCTTTTGCACTACCCAGTGGCCCAGTTCTGTGTATTGAAGGACCAGGGATCCAAGGATGTCCTACTTTATGTATAAATATGAATATTTGATTTCACACATTTACCCCCACCCCATCTATGTATGGCCCCTGCTATGGCTGTTAAATATTGATACAGGGTCCTCCAATTAGCATCCTGTATGATTTCTAATGCTTTATAGGTTGCCTGGTTTGCTATGCTTCACTGTACCTTTCAGTACTGCAAGGTATAAAGGATTCCCTTCAGCAGGGGGCAGAGCAGCAGCTCTTTGCTGCAGGATAAAGGCTCTAGTATATATTTAGTGTATAAGACAGATGAACAACAAGAGAAAGCTCCAAGCATATAAAAATAGTGATTTATGTAACTACACAGTTATATAAGCACAGGGCCAGGGAAAGGCAGAGCATAGCACAGGGCAGAGAGGACTTCCCTCCTAGCTACATTGAGGCAAAATAAATACATAACAATGGCTGACAGCTTTCTACTCTCAAACTGTTTGTTCTTGTGCAGGAAAGCGAGAGGTACAACTGGAGAGAGGGACTGAGAGAATGAGACATTACAGAGAGAGAGGGAAAGATACAAGGGGGGGTGGAGAATGTGAAATAGAGAATAAGGGAACAGAGGAAAGGAAGAGAATCAGACTCAGAATCAGAGAATCAGATCAGATTTATTTAATAAGAAATGAATAAGAAATATATATATGTATAGACAATGAGAGGGAGAGAGATTAAAAGAACAAGAGATAGGAAGAGCAAGCGAGTCATAACAGAGAGGCAGGAAAGAGAGATACAGGGAGAAAAAAAGAAAGATGGGTTTGGGAGAGAAAAATAAGGGAGGGTGGGGATAAAAAAGACAAGGATGAAAGAAGGACAAAACAGAGGGAGAGAATCAGGAGAGAGAAGGAGATAGAAAGAAACATGGGTTACAAGAGAGAATGGAATGAGAGAGGTAGGAAGAAGCAGAGGGGGGATTGAGAGAGTAGCAAGAGGACAGAATAGGGATTGAGTAAATGGGGTGATAGTTTAACAGACAGGGAGACAAAGGCTATGCTGGGGGTGTAGATAATGGGAAGGGGAGATCAGAATAACTTGCACTTGCTGGGAAAGAGGATCCCAGGTTTCAGCACTTCTGTTCCCGGACAGCTCCATATTTGTCTATAATGCAGATCTAAAGGCAATAGAGGAAAAGGGGCTCAATGCCTATGTATTGGGGGGGGTTAACCTAATCACTGCTAGTAACAGTAGTGGGGGTGTAGGACAGCAGGTGGCAAGTAGACATATCTGTGTACAAGGGGTTAAGGGAGGAGAAGAAGAAGCCCTGAGCAGTCAAGTATATAATTGCCTTGGCTTTGCTCAGCCAGATGAATATTGATGCACACTGGCCTATGTTTGGGGGGGGGGTTGCATGTGCTCTATATCATGCATGCCTTAACAGCATCCTGACTGCTCACACTGCATCCGCTCGCCAGCTTGCAGCTACACATGATTGGCCCAAATGCTCCTCTTACAATGTCATAGCAACTCTTGGATGGTTGCCTAGCAACTGTTTCTCGCTTGTCACCAATGTGTTGGCCATTAATTCTGGGTAGGGGGCTGAAGGAGTGTGTAAATGGTAGTGGCCATGAGAAAGATGTAAGAGGAGAGGGTCTTGAGTCAGCAATGTTCCACATCCCATCTTTTGTCTTTTCCTTTTTTCTTGAAAGATGCCCATCCCCAAAAATAGCATATGTGATAGCAGGACTATCACTGATGGCTTAGTCTGATGCTATGCATGTTGTAAGGCCCTCAAATGGGTATTTAGTGACTTCTTATATACATGTGTCTGGTACAAACCTAGAATTTGCATCTATATCAATAGGTGCAGGGTTGCCCAACCCATAGTCTCTAATGAAGAAATCCTCAAGACCCCCACATTTATCCTTATTCCTTTATTTCTTCGCTTTGGCTCATGCAAGGCCGGCTTATACCTCGAGACATTTTCACACACTAACATGACCTCACACCCTGGCATTGGGACTGCCCAGGCAATGTAGTAGGAATGGGGCAGGAGCCAATAAAAAGTTGGTGCCCAGAGCCCATTCATGTTCCATGGGATGAACTGCTCTGCCAGTGGGCCTCATGTCATCTCTTGTAGCTCATCTGTCTAATAGAGATGATTCCAAACTGTGGCCTCTGTGCTGAGTTATCATCTGAATAATCAGGGATGTTTCCACACAACGCATTAGCCAGTGCTGCTATGATTTCAACCCCAGCATCCAATGGGCTACCACAAATCCTACACATGTACCACAATTTCCATCCTATCCATATCCCTGTAATATCATAGGTGAATTGATGCCAAACTGTGTATCAGGTCCTCATGCAAAAATATCTTTGGAGGGGCCCAGGCTCACAGCAGGCTGCCTTTCCCTAATTACTTGGCTGGAGGGACACTTAAGATCATTCTTGTGTATGTAGGCATACCACCTGTCCAATCTATAAATCCCAGTAGACAAACTGGTTATTACCGGGCATCCATTAACACTTTTCTCTATAAGCAATGCCCCTTCCTCTCACCATTGCTTCTGTATTAGCCTCATGGTGGCTGACCCTCCCTGTTCCCCCTCCTGAGTTTTAATGCCCTTATCATTCACAGTAGGAGGTGCATTATTTCTTATAATACATGAGTGATACTCAGAGTTCCCTGTATAACTCAGTCTGCAGCCTTGTGCCTTTATATGGTCACAGAACCCCTCAGTGACTTCTAATATCCTTATCATTTACAGTAGGATGTACATTATCCCTTATAATACATGAGTGATACTCCGAGTTCCCTGTATAACTCAGCCTGCAGCCTTGTGCCTTTATATGGTCACAGAACAACTCCTCAGTGACTTCTAATATCCTTATCATTTACAGTAGGGGGTACATTATTTCTTATAATACATGAGTGATACTCAGAGTTCCCTGTATAACTCAGTCTGCAGCCATGTGCCTTTATATGGTCACATAACCCCTCGGTGACTTCTTATATTCTATTAATTTACTGTAGGGGGTACATTATCCTTAATATACATGAGTGATACTCAGAGTTCCCTGTATAAATCAGCCTTCAGCCTTGTGCCATTATATTGTTACATAACTAGAGTCCTAAGGAAAATAACAAACATTTGTTTTCCCCATATTATAGAAGCTGCTGCACTTCCCAAAGCCAAATAAATCATGGGCACCTGAAATGCTCAGACCCAAGTTCTCAGCAAAGAAACACATCAGATGGAAATGCTTAGAATTGTCCCAAGTGCCCTCTCCTCCAATTTGATAGCAGAAGAAAATCATTATTTCACCTAAAACCTATCATTCTGTATCTCTGGGTTAATTAAAAGCAGGCCACGCTAAAATTAAATGCCATAACACATGTCAACCACCTTGCTGAAAACACTTTAAGACTCAGCATCAAAGGAAATCCAGTTTGTTTTTTGTGTTTCCTGTTTAAATGGAATCCCCAAATGCCCAACACAGAGTGTCAGCGGCAATTGGAAGGGAGCTGAGGTTTTCATGTTGGGTGATCCAGCTGTTCTATATTCACTTACCTTCCTAGGGTAACATAGTAACCTTATTGGAGAAAAGATACAAACCCATAATGCACAACCTTTTAAAAATCCCATAAGATGATTGAGAGGAGGTAACGTCCATAGTAAATTTAACTGCTCTAGGACATCTGTCTTGCTGGTTTAACAGGACCAATATCAGAAATCGGTCCCTATACAACTAAATGATTGGAATATAAAAAAATAAAACAAATGTCAAAAATAAAATATGAATTCATCTGATTTTTTTCATAATATAAATTGTATTCTTAGTACAGGTATGGGATCTGTTATCAGGAAACCCATAATTCAGAAAGCTCCAAATTATGAGATCTCCCATATAAGCAGATAATTCTAATTTTTAAAAATTATTAAATTTTTCTCTGTAATAATAAAACAGTACCTCGTGCTGGATGCAAACTAAGATATAATTAATCCTTATTGGAAGCTAAACCAGACTATTGGGTTGATTTAATGTTCAAATGATTTTTTAGTAGATTTAAAGAATCTATCCAAATTACAGAAATATCTTTTATCTGGATAATCCTGAGCATTTTGGGCCCCATACCTGTAACAGCTTTACTGCACCAAAAGTCATGGTTTGTGCCCATATGAACAATGTGGGGAGGAGGAGGGTTAATGAGCAAATAAGTCAGCAGTGTTCAGGGCAACAGGATTCTAATTATAAAAGCTGAAAGATTCATTGCAAATTGGTCCTATTTTTTTTTTTTTAAAAAAATAAGATGGAAATACAGAGAGTGCCAATTATCCCCAACTTGTTAGCGGCGCCGATCGTTTATATTCTGCCAGCTGCTCAGCTCAGATAAGAGAGCGGCGCTAAAGAGACGATGAACAAATAGATTTTTAAATCAGTAGCCAGAAACCCGTCCCCTCTGTGTGTAGGAGCTTGGAATATTTGCGTAGAAGTGTATTCATTCCAGCAGTAACATGATCAGTGACTGTTAAGGGCTTATGCCCAAAACTTTATAGGAGAATCTCCTTCTAGTTGATCTTGCTATATATTCACAGTAATATCAACACTTCATATATATTTAACATTAATTTACATGTATTAAAAAAAATTGCAAACAGCAAGAATGTATAATTTATAATGTGCAAATGGAGCTGCCATATTGTTTAACTGGATGAGACAGGGGCTGTACATCAGCTGTGTGAAAGATATATCTGTACCTATATATTATACAGTTACATTATGTGCATATATGATATGGGGGTTACACTGTGACAGTGGTTGGAGGAAAGATGGGGGTATATCTGTGCCTATATATTATACAGTTACATTATGTGCATATATGATATGGGGGTTACACTGTGACAGTGGTTGGAGGAAAGATGGGGGTATATCTGTGCCTATATATTATACAGTTACATTATGTGCATATATGATATGGGGGTTACACTGTGACAGTGGTTGGAGGAAAGATGGGGGTATATATCTGTGCCTATATATTATACAGTTACATTATGTGCATATATGATATGGGGGTTACACAGTGACAGTGGTTGGCGGAAAGATGGGGGTATATCTGTGCCTATATATTATACAGTTACATTATGTGCATATATGATATGGGGGTTACACTGTGACAGTGGTTGGGGGAAAGATGGGGGTATATCTGTGCCTGTGTATTATACAGTTACATTATGTGCATATATGATATGGGGGTTACACAGTGACAGTGGTTGGCGGAAAGATGGGGGTATATCTGTGCCTATATAGTATACAGTTACAGTATGTGCATATATGATATGGGGGTAACACTGTGACAGTGGTTGGAGGAAAGATGGGGGTATATCTGTGCCTATATATTATACAGCTACATTGTGTGCATATATGATATGGGGGTAACACTGTGACAGTGGTTGGAGGAAAGATGGGGTATATCTGTGCCTATATATTATACAGTTACATTATGTGCATATATATTATGGGGGTTGCACTGTGACAGTGGTTAGAGGAAAGATGGGGGTATATCTGTGCCTATATATTATACAGTTACATTATGTGCATATATAATATGGGGGTTACACTGTGACAGTGGTTGGAGGAAAGATGGGGGTATATCTCTGCCTATATATTATACAGTTACATTATGTGCATATATGATATGGGGGTTACACTGTGACAGTGGTTGGAGGAAAGATGGGGGTATATCTGTGCCTATATATTATACAGTTACATTATGTGCATATATGATATGGGGGTTACACTGTGACAAGGTAAGAATAGGTGCTGTGGGGATGTACAGTTTTCAGGAGGTGGGATTGATAATAAGTGCATTATTGGATGGGGGATTTGCATGTCTGTGAGCTCTGGGGTCTCAGGGTAAGGCCACACTAAGCGATAGCGCGGCGATTTGACTCGCCGCGACTATTCGCCGCGACTTTTAATCCTCAATCGCTGGCGAAACTTTGGCGCTGGCGTCTATGGGGAATCGCTGCGTAAAAACACACGCGGCGATCTTTTTTCTATTGTCGCTCGAAATCGCCTCGCTAGGCGATTTCGAGCGACAATAGAAAAAAGATCGCCGCGTGTGTTTTTACGCTGGCGATTTTGCGCGATTTCCCATAGACGCCAGCGCCAAAGTTTCGCCAGCGATTGAGGATTAAAAGTCGCGGCGAATAGTCGCGGCGAGTCAAATCGCCGCGCTATCGCTTAGTGTGGCCTTACCCTCATAGTGGCTGTGAGTCAGGTATTCACTGTCCCCTCTTTATCATTCTCTCTCTCTCTCAGTCCTGCTGTGCTGAGGTTAAGCAGGGGTCTGCAGTAGCAAATTGTGAAAGGGGCTGTTGGGGGTGTAGGGGTGTGCGCTGGGGGGAATAACAATGGGCTGAGAGGTTTACTGTGATGCTAATAAGCTTCCGTTGCCTGACTGCTGGCCGATGTGATTAGGACAGCTGGGCCCCTTCTCTGTCGCTGTCAGTAAGGGGACATATTGCATGTCGCAGGCAAGGGAACAAATTCAACAGGACAGCCCCGCCATCTGTCACCCGGCAGGGCCCCGAGAGAACAAAGACCCAGAATGCATTGTGTGGTGCAGGCTGCAGCTGAGAGCTCTCTCCCTGAGTGTAGGTGCTGCCAGAGTGTACTCACAACTCTGGGTATTTCTATGTTTGTAACTTGCAGGTAGGGTTGCCACCTGGATATTATTTTACCAGCCTGGCTGAAAAATATGATGCTTGATTCCAAGTTATTAATAGTGAAGGAAGGCAAAAATATACAAAGTTGGCCACTCTACCTGCAGCCCTGCAGTCAGACTTCTCCCAATAGAACTTGTCTATTGAGCTTGCAATCTAAGTGGGATGTCACTGGCATCTGGTCCTGAACAAAGTCTATTTAGTGTGAAGGTTTCACACGTGGAGTACAACCAGAACTAACATAATTGGCACTGATGAGTCTGAAGTGACTTCCTTGCTATTATACACCCACACTGGTAACAGCTGCCAAATCCATTGCTTTTGTTCTTATATTCTCACCCTTTGCTAGGGGGGCAAGGTCTCATCTATAGAGTCTCTCAACCCCCACCTTATATGCAGCACACCATAAACAAAGTGTCCTCCATGCTGCAGAGAAACCAACCAACAGGCGGGACCCCTAACGAGGAAGCTCTTGTGGGCCAGGACCCCCTATTCCAATGCTGGAGATGTGTAGCCATTAGGCTCCTACTCCCCCTGAAACCAGGTTCCACTGAGGGCACTGTCATTTGTTGCTCTTGCCCTTTAAGACCTATGTGCTGTAGGGGTTTGGATGAGGGGGCTCCCCTAGTCTTGCAGGTGGTCTGAAGACCCTTGCCTCCTGCATGCCTTTTGGAAGGGTAGGTCAGTGATAAAGGGGTTCACCCTAGTCTTCAAATGAAGGGGACCAGAAGACTCCTTTATCATTTAGTGCCTTTTGTCCGGGTAACTAAGGAAACAGGGACTTCAAATGGCTGTTATCAAAGCAAATCCAATTTTTGCACTGTTGCACTTTATATGTGATTTGCACGTTGTTTGTACTGGGTGTAGATTAAGTACTGAACTGTATAATATTTAGGAACAGGTTTAACCCCCCATCTTTCCCCTAGCCCCAACCTCTGTCACAGTGTAACCCCCATATCATATATGCACATAATGTAACTGTATAATATATAGGCACAGATATACCCCCATCTTTCCTCCAACCACTGTCACAGTGTAACCCCCATATCATATATGCACATAATGTAACTGTATAATATATAGGCACAGATATACCCCCATCTTTCCTCCAACCACTGTCACAGTGTAACCCCCATATCATATATGCACATAATGTAACTGTATAATATATAGGCACAGATATACCCCCATCTTTCCTCCAACCACTGTCACAGTGTAACCCCCATATCATATATGCACATAATGTAACTGTATAATATATAGACACAGATTTACCCCCATCTTTCCTCCAACCACTGTCACAGTGTAATCCCCATATCATATATGCACATAATGTAACTGTATAATATATAGGCACAGATATACCCCCATCTTTCCTCCAACCACTGTCACAGTGTAACCCCCATATCATATATGCACATAATGTAACTGTATAATATATAGGCACAGATATACCCACATCTTTCCTACAACCACTGTCACAGTGTAACCCCCATATCATATATGCACATAATGTAACTGTATAATATATAGGCACAGATATACCCCCATCTTTCCCCCAACCACTGTCACAGTGTAACCCCCATATCATATATGCACATAATGTAACTGTATAATATATAGGCACAGATATACCCCCATCTTTCCTCCAACCACTGTCACAGTGTAACCCCCATATCATATATGCACATAATGTAACTGTATAATATATAGGCACAGATATACCCCCATCTTTCCTCCAACCACTGTCACTCTGTAACCCCCATATCATATATGCACATAATGTAACTGTATAATATATAGGCACAGATATACCCCCCATCTTTCCTCCAACCACTGTCACAGTGTAACCCCCATATCATATATGCACATAATGTAACTGTATAATATATAGGCACAGATATACCCCCATCTTTCCCCCAACCACTGTCACAGTGTAACCCCCATATCATATATGCACATAATGTAACTGTATAATATATAGGCACAGATATACCCCCCATCTTTCCTCCAACCACTGTCACAGTGTAACCCCCATATCATATATGCACATAATGTAACTGTATAATATATAGGCACAGATATACCCACATCTTTCCTACAACCACTGTCACAGTGTAACCCCCATATCATATATGAACATAATGTAACTGTATAATATATACTGTATGTATAAGCTATATAACATATGTTACCTAAGATGTTTAGCTGCAATATCTGGGAATCATATTATCATAAACATTTTATGCATGTGAGGTGGTCTATTAAGTGTAACAATTGGAATTATTATATAGTGCCATCTACAGGGTAAAAATTGTATAACAGAACATGCACATTGCTCACTTTTTTTGCTGACCCCTGGTCTTTAATTTTGGGGATTCCATGAATCAGGTCTGGACTGGGAGTCAAAATAGGCCCTGGCATTCCAAGTACTCAAAGGCCCAAATAATCCTCCTCCAGCCCACTTAATAGTGATTGTCTATGGGACCTTACAGCAGCCCCTCTGGCATTTGCCAGAACCCACAGATTGCCAGTCCAGGCCTGCCATGAATCCCCATTAATACCTTCACATTCTTTATTTGTTGCTATGGGGTCATTATTGCCTAGGTCAGTACCAGCTATGGAGGGAATGACAGAGATATTACATGTTAATAAGGATGGGAGCATCTTGGGAGGCTATATGGAGCCAGAGACTCGAGATGACCCTGTTGGGATACAAGTAGGGTTGCCACTTGGCCGGTAAAAATAATGGTTGAGCCCAATGTTATTAATAGGGAAAAAAGATAAATATATAGCAAGGCTGGTGTATTTTTTCCAGAAAAGGTGGCAACCCTAGATACAAGGGTTTTTGTTCAATGAGGCCCCCTGAACTAGTGAGGTATCATGGAAAGGAGAAGGAATGTGGATTTGACACCAGGGACAGTCGCAGGCAGGGGGACAATGAAGGTGACATTGTGCCTGTTTGTGTAAACTCCATGTACTTTTTGTTTCCTTCCAGTTTAACTGCTTTGATTCGAGACTGGGCAATTAACAGCCAAACCTCAACTGAGCCAGGAGGGAATTTATGCAAATATAATTATGTGTCCTTTGTGTCCATTGATCATATTGCAGCTTCCCAGCCCAGGAACTTGAGCTGCTTGTGCATGAGGCCCATCTAAGCCTTCATCAGGGAGGCACGTGTCTGGCAAGCGAGGGGTGCAGAGGGGACCTATTTACATATATTGTTATTCACGAGCTCTAGGGGAACAATCCCTGACACTGGTTGATATAAATCAGTGGGCTGGCCATACTTGCTAATGGGAGAAAGCCTTTAGCCCTCAGCACCCCCTCTGTTTCAGTGTGTCTGTCTATGCTGTACATGGCTCTTTGCATGCTTTTAGAGGGCAGGGCAAACACTAAAAAGCGGGCTCCCTAGAGCCCCAGAGGAAAGTCACCAATCAGATACAATGTATTATCATCAGCAGTCTATGTTTCTATGGTGGGGCCCCTGTCTCCAAAGTACAGTTGTTTATGCAGTTACAAAATAAATGAACATATATACATCTAGTTCACATGATCACCTCTGTTTTGCAGTTGTAGCCCGTCATCCAATACGATACATTCTGCTCTCTGTGTGACTGTAAATCAGGCGACATTTATAAAGAACCATGAGCTACAGACTGAATAAAGGCAAGAAACCAATGGGTTAATGGTGGTTGCTGGCTGGCACGTGTCCCTTGGAATGACGTGTGGCCCCACTTTAATACTGAGGAAGAACATGAAAATGAAAAGGGTTTGAGGGGCCCCCTGTGTGTTTGCTTCCTTTCTGCCTAATGAGATTCCCCACTGAGCCTGCAAGAGACTCATTTGCATATCTTAATTACAATTTCCATTAATCCCTCATGTAGAGACACACAAATATTACAACTAGCATTTGGCTGATGTTATTAGGGTTTGTCCGGGGACCCATTCTATTTATAAGGGTGGGAGAGGCAGATGCAGAACAACGGAGCTAATGCTGATCACTTTGTCTCCCTGTGTGACTTGCTTCCAATGCTACAGTGACTTTCCCAAGCCTAACAAGTCTCTGACCCAAAGATGTAGAAAGATCCAGTTACTTCCCAGCAACCAACCAGCTGTGAGCTTTTACTGGCCTGCTGCATTTGGAATATTGAATGCACACATTTGATTTGGTTGTTATTGATTCCTGGGATCAAGTTAATATATAATAATTTAGAATATTAATAGCCCCAATGACCCTCAAAATCAGGATTCTGCCTTATCCCCCCTTGTCTTTAGATATAGTGAATTGGGACTGGCCTCAGAACTCTGAAAGCAGAGGAATCCTGGTGCTGCCCCCAGTCACATCTTACAGATGATTATTGTATTCACTTCTTCCAGTTACCATGGAAACTACATAAACCAGAAAAGCTGGATTCTAAAATAAAAAAAAAAGAGACAGGAGAGAAGATTAAGTGCGTCTCCGCCTTTCCTTATGTCCCTTGCACCCCGCCCCCATTGTCATCTCTTTCCTCCCTCTCCCCTGATCTGTAGGAATGTAGGCGCCACATGCAGGTACTTGTGCCATGAATCCAGAACAGTAGGGCCTGGCACGAACCATTCCCATTGTGACGTGGGCCCTTACACTGTTCATACATCACTTCTATATATTAATAGATACTTCATGTTCTACTTAGCCTTCTTTCTGACCCTCAGACAAACACCTGGTTTCTAAGGAACTCTAGTAACAAGAGAGCAGCTTAAATGCCACACTGGAGGGCTGCAGTACAACAGAGTTAAAGGGTTAACAGACCTCAATTAAGTGGCTCCTAGTGGCAATGAAGAAGGAGAGGCTTTGAGAGACTCCCCCAACTGCACATATCAGGTGCCATGTTACACGCCTACATCAGTTCCACGGGGAGACCCAGCGCTGCAGGGAATCAGGCGACAAAATTATTATCATCGCACTTCTAATTAATTCCCAACTCGTTACATTTCCTCTGGCTAATTTCTACTCGCCCCTGATTAAAGTAATCTCTATGGTAATAATCCTCCTGCGCCAGTGTGTGCAACCGGGAAACCAACTCTCAGTATTGACATTTGGGGTGGGGGTGGCTCACAAATTCTGGGTCATCTGAATGAGGCCTTGTCCTGGCAGGACTGAACCCAAAATATCCTGATTATACAGTGACCCAGTTACATAGAACTCAACAGTATTTAGTGCCCGCAGCCTGGGGGCCTCTATGCTAGGTCCTACTGAACTGGAAGAGTGGGATCAGGGAGAGATATTGGGTGTTAGAGAGAGAAAAAAGGAGGTGTCAGAGAGAGAGGGAGAAAGAAAGGAGAGAGAGAAGAGACAGCGAGAGAGAGAGAGCAGTGGAATTGGGGCAGAGAGAAAATGAAAAATGAAAGAGTTAAGGTCCCCATAGATGCAAAGATTTTTCTTAGGTGAACGACTGATTTTAGTGCAATCCAACCAACCCGTCAAATTATCGTCAGGTTAGTGGGAATCGAACGATCATGCATCTCACGATTTTTCGTCAGACATCTGTCAGAAAATTGATCGGCCAGGCTAAAAAAATTTCAACGGTCACTACGGTTGCCACCTGGCCCCTAAAAAAATGATTGTTGATCCCAATGTTATTAATAGGAAAAAAAGATAAATATATAGTAAGGCTTCAACTAGACAATATCGCTTGAATTGGTCTTTTTAGTTGATGGACAAATCGTACATTTAAACGATCGTTTCAAGATCATCTTGGTCTCACAATAACAAAAAGATCTTTAAAGATCTTTACAGCTATGGCCAACTTAAGACTAAGGAAGAAGAGAAAGAGAGATATGAAGATAGTGAATTGAGAGTGAGAGAGAAACAGAGAACAGGAGACAGGTGGGTGGGACACAGAAAGTGAGATAGATAGAGATAAAGACAATCGAGAGAAGAGACTAAGAGAGGGTATAAGGGGGGAACGAAACAGGAAAAGAGAGGGAAAGAGATATAAAAAGGCGAGGAAGAGAAAAATGAGGGAATAGGGGAGATGGGGGAGAAACAGACATAAGAAGAGTGTGAGAGAGGTATAGGGGAGCAGAGTCAGACAGAAGGGAAAAGCTTTGGGCCCAATTCTGTGTGTCTTTGTGTGACAAATTCTCACCCAAATCTAAAGAGAATGACTAAAGCAAGAGGAGCAGTATAGCAGTTTTCACTGCTTATGCATAAGGGGAGAGAACTGTATCCAGTGAGTTGTTTGTAGTGGTACAGGATTCGGATTCCAAGTAAATTAATGGGAGGGGAGGAGGCAGAGAGGGGAAAGTGGTGCCAGTCTATAGATGGGTGACAAGGCTGACCTACTACTCATAACTGGGGAGATACTGAGTTCTACATGATTCTTCCCTGGATCTGGCACATTACTGTGGGTCACATGTCTGATCTAAGGGCTGGATGTGAGGATGTTGGCAGTGCATGAGGCATGAGGGGGAGAGGGAGAGAGGGTTCATTCCCTGTATGACTAACTGCAAATGGACTCTATACAGTGGGGGGACTCTATAGCTGGGACAAATGCTCACCCTGCAACATCAGACTGCAGCAATCTACTTATTGCCTCATCCTCACTGTTTAGCTCCCAGATGTTTTATCTATCTATCTATCTATCTATCTATCTATCTATCTATCTGTCATTTATCTATCTGTCCCCAATTGGCAGAGCAGGGGTTAACAGTTATTGGGCTCCATCCCCTGATTTATTCTTATGGTAATCCATTAATACGACTGACCTTACATCTCACACTAAATGCTCCTAATCTGCATGCTGCTTTCTCAGCACTAATCCAAATCTGAGTTTGGTGGCTCCCCCTAATGGACTCCTGGAATAATTTGGAGCCAACACATATACGGTATATCTCTGTATAGGTATATACAGTATCTACAGCTCATTCTCCCTGGAAATCAGCATGGGAAAATAATTCCCATGTGACATTTCTAGTGTTCTGTGTCTTAGGCCACTTTGCTGCCCTATGTTTTATCAATCACCCCTTCTGTACCAAGACATTAGGCTACAGACTCATTGCAGGAATTACCAGCCAAAGCTGATCTGAGTGGGTAAAAAAATATGGTTTCAAAAAACATACTGTAGACAATTGCATGGCTAAATATATATGTTTATGATGTTTGGGAGAGGTTGAAGGCAGAGCAGAGGTAGAAGATGGAGGGGGAGGAAGACAAAGGATGAAAGTTAGATAATGGAGATGAAGTAGATACCAGAAAAAATATTACTGGTGGAACAATCATCACATGATGGAGGAGAGGTGGAGGACAGAGCAGTGATGGAGAAGATAGAGGAAGGGAGAGTTTATTTTTATGGTATGGTTGAAAATTGAATACTGGTGGGGAGAAGAGAAGATGGGAGAAGAGTAGCAAGATGGAGGTGGATGTACAAGGTTGGGTTCAATAATGGCGTGGAAGGTAGGAAATAGAAGAAGATAGAGCGGGGGGGAAACAGAAGAAGAGATAAATGATGGGGGAGGTAGAAAACAGTCTTACATGGTGGGGAACAGTAGATTGTAGAGGGGGAGGCAGAAATCAGAAGGGTTAAAAGATGGGGTGGGGCAGGAGAGTAAAGAGTAGAACATCCTGATGTTTCATTGTTTTGATTGTTGTGCCCCTGATGAAGACCGTGCTATGGTCGAAACGTGCAGAGCAATACATCATGTAAAAAAAAAATTCTGTAAATAAAAGCTTTTTCATTCACTAAGAGTGACTTTAACTTTGTAATGTTTGTCTAAATACATTTTGGAGACGATTTGGGCAGCCTCCTGTTGCATCAGCACCTCACTTTGATTTGAGTGTGCACCTTCTGACCTTCCATTGTGAAGAGTAGAAAATGGCAGAAGAGTTGGATGATGGCGGCAGTGGTATCAGATGGATGAGACGGTGAAAGACAGAGCAGAGACAGATAATGGAGGAAGGTAATCATACTAAGCAGAGCAAGCAGAGGAAGGGCAGATGAAGGGTGACTAATCAGGTGAGGTGCTATGCAGGTCTTCTAAACTTATTTTGAAGGAAAGAGATACAGAACAGCTTACTTTCCTGGAGGGATAGGGGCAAGAACTTAAAATCGAGATATACCCCAGGGGAAGGAAAAAAACTATTAAAGCATATTCATAAATCTCCTTCAGTGTCCAGAGAAAGGAAAATGTTAGACAAATAAACCACTAAGTGGTATCATACACCAGTTCAATGAATGTTAAATCAAGTTCCAACTAATGCTGCAGATGAAACCAACATGAAGGCTCTTTTTCTCATATCTGTTTATGTGTAACATTCTAAAGACCTACTGGGAAGAGATTTGTACTATGCATAATGAAATACCCATATATAGGTTCACATGGACACCAAGGATACACAGAATTAAGGTGTAGGGTAAAGGGAACTATCCTAATCTAGACATTGTATACCCTTGAGAGTTATTTGGTAGGGTAATAGAATGAGAAGAATACAGTATATGTTTGCTCACTATTATTTGTAAAGTGCAAAGAAGGTTATTTAGTAACAGCCTGTTGTATACTAGTTGTATAAATATGTGTACATTATTTGACTTTAAATTCTATGGAATGGTTGCAAACCCCCCTCCCCCTGCTTTAATCCTTAGCTTATCATCCCCTTGAAATTGTTGTATCCTTATGTTGTATCCTTATTTCTCCCTTATGTTTTTGAAAACGAATAACGATGCAATGTTTAAAAATTATTTATAGACAATCGGACCTGTACACATTCAGCTGTTGCTGAACTAACTAACTGGTAGAACCACCCCAGCGCCCATTATAGAACTCTGATATAAAGTGTGACTGTTGCAATTTTGATATAATGTCGCCATCTTTTCCTAACTTTTTTCACTTTTGTGCTATCTTGCCCTATGCTCTCAATGCTACCGTCCTGTTTCCGTCTTGACCTACTATCTTAATTTTAAACTACAATTTCCATCTTGTGTCACCATCTTGACCTACTGTCTCTATTTGGCCCCATTGTCACCATCTTGCTCTACTGTCTCCATCTTGCCTTACTGTCTCCATCTTGCCCTACTGTCTTTGTCTGTCCCCACTGTCTCCATCGTGTTATACTGTCTTCATCTTGCAACCATACTGTCTTCATCTTGCTCTACTGTCTCCATCTTGCCTTACTGTCTCCATCTTGCCCTACTGTTTTTATATCTTTCCCCACTGTCTCCATCGTGTTATACTGTCTTCATCTTGCAACCATACTGTCTTCATCTTGCCTACTGTCTCCATCTTGCCTTACTGTCTCCATCTTGCCATACTGTCTTTATCTTTCCCCACTGTCTCCATCGTGTTATACTGTCTTCATCTTGCCCTACCCTTTGTCTTTCCCCACTGTCTCTATCTTGCCCTATTGTTTCCGTCTTGCCAGTCCCATCACCTCCTCAATAGCCTCTTATTTATATAGAATACTGGGGATTGTAGGCACCTTTTTACAGATCACTGCTATGGAGAAATAATATTAAGGAGGAGGAAATCACATATAAACATGTAAATCTCTGAGGAATATTGTGCCACAAAAACAGTACACTTCGGGAAAAATCCTAAGGTTAGACTCCCCCCCAGTGGACAAACAGTTAATTGCTGCTTTATTTTTACAGGGGTTAGTGCATTATACAGCAGTGTGTTGTGTTGTCTTATGGTCTGTAGCTTGTAATTCTCTTCTGATTGGCATTTTCGTAAAATGGGCTGGATACCCCATGTCTCTATATTCACATATACAGTAATCTACAAGTGAATACACTCACTTCTACATTGCAAGATTATACAGCACAGCATGCCCACTATAAATGAGGTTATACATACAATGTGTGCATATTACAGTCCATTAACATGTAAATGACATCCTTTTAAATGGATAAAATAAAGCAGAACTGGCAGCACTGGCAGAGGCTATGCGAGTGCAGCACATTGTGCCCACAGAAGTAGCTACTGGTGCTACAGTGCACCCTACTGGCTTAGAGCTTGGAGGTGGGGCTAGCCAGATGTCTGGGGTGGAGGGAGCTAAGTTACAATCAAAATATTGTAGGAAATTTGGGTGGGGGTGCATGGCATGCACGGTAGCTTGTCAGATGCCAAAGGCGCTGTATGCGCCAGAGCTTGTGGGAAAGTTACCAGGAGAGACTTTTTGATCTGATAAACCATGTGGTTCTTACCTTGCCTCATGGTAGCAGCAACCCTGCATGAGAGGAATAAAGCTGAGAGTTGCATGACAGTGAAGTATCTACACAGTCAGATTGTGATATATGTCTAAAATAGAAGATGAAACAGCATGGTCAATGAACTTCTAAGGAAGAAAAAAGAAGAGGTGTCTCCATCTTGTCCTACTGTCTCCATCTTGTCCTTCTGTTTCCATCTTGCTTTACTGTCCCCATCTTGTCCTACTGTCTCCATTTCACTCTACTGTCCCCATCTTGTCCTACTGTCTCTATCTTTCTCTACTGCCTCCATCCTGCTCTACTGTCCCCACCTTTTCCTACTGTCTCCATCTTGCCCTACCAGGCCCGGATTTGCGGCAAGGCCGCATAGGCCCGGGCCTAGGGCGGCAAAAAATAGGGGCGGCATGCCGCCCAGCCGCTTTATGGGGATGTGTGCGTCCCCATTCAATTACACCAGCTGCGCCGGCGTTTTTTTGTGGGCGCGCTGGGAAGGGGATCTGTAGGCGGGCGGCCTAGGGGCGGCCCACAAAGAAATCCGGCGCTGTGCCCTACTGCCTCCATCTTGTCCTACAGTCTACCTTTTCAACTACTGTCATCATCTTACCCTACAGTCTGCATCTTGCCCTACAGTCTCAATCTTGTTCTACTGTATCTATCATGTCTAACTGCCAACACCATGTTTCCATACAGATTTCTTTTTGCAAGGCAGGGGGGTTTCAAGACAATAACATGCAGATGAGATTTCCCAGTTAATAAAATAGCAAACATTGAGCTGGTGTGAGATAAATATGAAGATGTGGCGCATTTGATGATGGAGCCAAAACAGTTGGACGATTCTGTTGTGCAACTTCAGCCACCAGAGTGCAGTCAAGAACTCTCTGTAAGCAGCTTCTTTGAGTCCTAATGTTGTGGAAAACTGTTCCATTACCCGAAAAGTACCAACCTCAGCTCAATCCTTAAAGCCCCATCGTACAAACCACTTCACATAACGATAGTTAGCAGTTGATTTAGATACATGGGATTTTTATGTTTGATGAATAGGCTACCCTAGGCTATAGCCTAAGGGTCCAGAGTGATTAGGTGGCCCATCTACCTTTTTCTTTAAAAAATTTAGAAATTTAAAAAAGCTAGATCTTGGGCCCCATGCACCCATGACCCAGATTAATTGTTTTATATTTATAAACTTTGGGAGTAGCCTAGAAGGGGACCTATGGAAAGTGTAGCAGAGGGGCCTCACATGTCATTAATCCACCACTGTGTATGCCGTTAAAAAAGATGAGGGGCAATTCTTTTAGTCACCAAGGCTTATCTATATGTTTCTGTACCAACAACATGTGCCCGTAGAGGCCAAACACAAGTACAAGGATACTAGTAATATAACCAGATAGCTTTTATATGTATTTTGTTTATAAATATATATCTTTGCATTGGGGCTCCACACAGCCCAGAGAGGGGACAGAGTCTCTGCACTTGATCATCACTGAAAGAGTTAAGAGTGTGGCAGTGGAGAGGGTGGGACTGGTTGGCTGGGTCCCAGAAGGCATATCAGCCAGATATAAGCAGCCACTGACTGGCAAAGTAAATCAGCGCCCTCCCCTTGTAAGAGAACCGGGCTGTCTGCGCCCCAGGCTACCAGAGCTGCGACAGGGCGAGATAGAAGTGTTGAAAACTGTCAGCTGAGACTGTCAGAGAGAAAGGTCCGCTATACAGACAGAGATAGAAGTGGAAATGGATTGGAAGAACTGAGAGAAGTAGTGGAGCCTGTGCCCGTGCCCGGGACTGGCAGAGACCCAGAGAATGTTGTCCGGGTTCACATAGAGACAAGTGCTAGAAGGGCTAGTGGCCACAGGGCAGAGCAGTTGAAGGAGCTCGAGTCTAGTGGGTAAATCGGGGGCAGCCTTGGACGAGAACAGACGGTGAGAAAGTTTGGGACTTGGCACCGGGTAGAAGTGAGTTTAGGAGGCTTGGCATCTGGTGCGAGGCAGGGTATCAAGAAGCAGAGGCAGTTTGTGTATAGGAGAAGTCGGGTAATAGAGAGGGACAGTCGGGTAATAGAGTGGGGAGCAGCTGGACTTTGGTAGCGGGCACTGGGCAGAAAACACAAAGGGAAGAGCTGGCACAGGGGGTGCCCAGGGACTCAGGGTTCTGGAACAAAAGATAGGGGGCACGTTGGCACAGATTTTAGTCGTGATCAGTTCCACCCCAGCCTCAGTCCATGTGCCCATGAATTTTGGGGAGGGCGCAGCTCAGGGCGCTGTACAGGGGATGGCAGAGTCGCTCCCGGCTGATTCCTACATGTCCCTGGCGCACAGTTACGGGCAGACTTTCTATGGCGCTCTCCGAGGTGCTGAACCTGCGCGCAGATACTCGGGTCCTCAAGCCATAGATTTCCCCGGCAGCTCCCAGGACAAGAGCGGGGACAGCAGCGAGGACCAAAGCGGGGAGGAGGAAGAAGAGGAGGAGAGGGGCCCGGAGGGAAAAGTCCCAGGCAAGAAGCCAAAAGAACCGCGTTCCCTCCGGCTGAATATCAATGCCAGGGAACGGAGGAGGATGCACGATCTGAATGATGCCCTGGACGGGCTCAGGTCTGTTATACCCTATGCCCACAGCCCCTCAGTCAGGAAACTCTCCAAAATCGCCACCCTTCTACTGGCCAAGAACTACATACTCATGCAAGCCCAGGCCCTGGAGGAGATGAGGCGGCTGGTAGCCTATCTGAACCAGGGCCAGACCCTCAGCAGCTCCCTGGCTCCCTTCGGACAGTCCTCTGTATATCCCTACCCTGGCACTGCCAGCGCCCAGGAAAAGTGCTCAACCTTCCCTGGGGGCAACACCAACCTCTGCAAACACTGCACAGAGAAGTCCTAATGTGGCCTGAGCAACCCCCTGATCTCTGGGACCCCCAGAAACTGTGAGACTCCACTCCAAATATTGGGCCTTCAAACTCTCTCACCCTCCAGGTTGTGGGGCTCCCAAACTGTGACACTCATCTCTGTGGGACTCCCAAACTGTGACACTCATCATCTCAACTAATGTATATGGCAATTGTCGCATTAAACCCCCACCAACTAATCTGGGACTACTTTCAGGACCCTCATGGCAGCTTCATATCAAACCTTAATTTGTTATTGGGGGGTCCTGCTGCTTCTGGACCCATTGGGTACAGCACAGGACAAGCTGGAGCCAATCAGCAGCAACACATTTTCTCCTGGTTTCATTAATCCTGAAACTGAGATCGTCTCACTCACTCATTACTACCTGCAGCAAATAAGGTGGGTTATTATTAAGGCTCAGAACCTTGGCCTTTCATTGGTTGGTTGGGTCAGGAAGAGAGTTGTGCAAAGCTAAATTTCTCCCAAATAAATATATTAGATCTGATTAGCCCAGGAGGAGGTATTTGCACAGTATCTCTGATGTTGGGTTGTCTTTAGTGCTTATAGGGTCAGGTCTTTTTCCAGTTTACAGCAGAGCAGGTAGAAGGGAGTGCAAAGATAACTACTAGCCTTCTGTATTAGAAACCTAATATCTTGCTGAGCTCTTTATCATATCAGTCATTTTTATGTCAAGCCTAAGAAAGGGAAAATGGAAAAATAAACCAGCAGCACACTGATTTGAAGTGAAGTAAGTGAATCCCTTGTTTATTTAGCCCATGTACATACACGGTAAGGGCAAAGTTTTGGATCCCACTAGGACCTTTATCAAGCCTAAGAAAGGGGGCTGCACATATGTCTTGGCTCTTTCCTGGGGCCCATCTAGCAGGAAGTTTTTTAGTTTTGTTGTGTTTTTGCCCAATATTAGGGGAGAGAATTTAGAACCTTTAATTACTCCCAGGTAAATAATGTAGTGCTAATCCATCTCCAACCAGCAAATGGCCTCCTTTAGCTACACTCTGTAGGCCAGTTTTTGACTGTTCCAGGGCAGGAAAGATTGTCATGAGAAGAGATGTTCAGCTTAGGCAACTCCAGCTTATGTTCAATTACTACTTCCATCAGTTCCTGATGCCCCTGAGAAAGATGTGCCATATTGCTATAGATATACAAAGATTAATTTTGTTACAAAGGTTCCATCAAGCTTGTCTGACCCTTCAATGAATAATTCTGGCACCTGTATACAGTATATAAGTCATGAGCAAGTGGAGAGTCTCGGGCCACTTAATGATGCTGGGAAATTTAGGTCATCTAGAAGTCCTGCCCAGGCAGTTGCTGCATTAGCATCTATTTATCAATACTACTTATATTATTAAGAGCAACTCAGCAGAAGATTTATGAGACAGGAATGTGGGAAAAGATATTCCTGACCATCTTACTATGCTTAGTGCCACTAGGGGGCGCATTAGAAGTTAATGTTGGGGGAATCATCTCATGCAGCACATCAGTCTGGTACTCTATATCTGTCCTTCTTCTTGAGTTAGAGTGAGTCTTTGAATATCTACATATCATACATAACTTGACGGTTGCATGTGACAGATTCATGACAGTGCAAAGGATACCACCGAAACAGTTATATTGTAATCTAGTAGTAACCCATAGCAACCCATCAGTAGTTAGCATTTACTTGTCAACTGTTTGAAAATAAACATCTAATTGGCTGGTATGGGTTACAAAACCTGGGTAAACTATGCAGCATTTGTTAAATTACCTTTTAACTGCAATAGGTGGGTCATTTCCCCTGGAATGGAAAAATAATTAGAATGGACTAACCAGTAGGCAAAGAGTTGTGGATAGCCAAATCCTCTATTATTAATATATTTGGAATCTCAGCTGCCATAAAGCAGAGCAGGACTGCTGCTTACAATGGGCATCAGCTAGGATCTGTGCAGCCACTGGGACAGAATGTTCTGTTATATACTGTAGATAGCTATAATCTCAGCCATAAAGCAGGACAGGACTGCTGCTTACAATGGGGATCAGTTAGGATCTGTGCAGCCACTGGGACAGAATGCTCTGTTATACAGATAGCTAGAATCTAAGCCATAAAGCAGGGCAGGACTGCTGCTTACAATGGGGATCATATAGGATTTTTGTCACTGTGGCAGAATGTCCTATTATAAACATAGCTACAATTTCAGCCATAAAGCAGAGCAGGACTGCTGCGTACAGCTAATTTCAGGCAGGTTTTGTTGCTAGAACCCTACAGCCCGTTAGTTTTGCAGTGGTTTCAGACACAAAAAGTGTGAGATTGGCTAAATAGGAAGAAACAAAAGTGTGTTTTCATGTAAAAAAAAATTATATTTTGCAGAAAAAGACCCCCCCCATCATCATTACCAGCTGCCATTGCACTGCCAGTAGAAGAAGAGGGTCTTGGGATTTATTTGAGCCAGTGGCAGTACAATGTTGCTGTAATTTACCCCCAAACATAGAAGACTGCACAGAGTCCAATGGAGAACACTGTCGTCATGTTCATTATCAGCCTGAGATGTTACTGGTTGGCAGGAGCCCCAGGACAGAGAAATTTCACTGTGGATCTGTCGCACTATTAGGTTGGAACCTACTAATGTTATTAAATCGATTTCTGAACCCTGCTACTTGGAAGGAGGACGCTTTGTCCCAGGAACTGACTGTCCATAGCATTAATCTGTTCATCTAGACAGTTCCACCTTCAGAAAGAAATATTTCTGTTTCCCTTTAATTATTGTAATCACCAATCCTTACAGGGGGGTGAACTGCACAAGAAGATCTCTTATATTGAGCAGGATTTGTCTGAAATGACCAGCTTCTCTCTTCATTACACTTTAGGGTAGAACTCCACGGGCGTTTTCAGTGCCATCCGACGCTCTGCGCAAAAATGCAGGCGTCAAATCGGATGCAACAGAAATAAGGTAAGCAACAGGAATATCGGATGGCGTTGCAGCGTTCGTCTGACGCGACATGACTGTCGTGTCGTGTCAGATGAACGATGCAACTTCATCCGACGTTTCCATCTCTTACATTAATTCGTTGCATCCGACTTGACGTCTGCGTTTTTTCACAGCGAGTCCTCAGTGGAGTTCCTCCTTTATTTACATAGAGGGCGCCCCTAGGCCTACTGTCATTGGTCACCCCTGTCCCCTCCCCTTTATTTGCCCAAAGCAATGGGGATTGGTGCACAGGAAGTTTAAAAAAATCTCCTGCGCATCTCCAGTGTTTCTGAACCAGTGTGGGTGGGTAAAAGGCATTGGTGGCCTTTCCACAATTCCGGGCCTGGCTCTGCATTGCTGGCGGACTTTCATCAGAAAAGTTAGAGCTACTTTGTTATTTTGAAGAAAGATCCATAGCATAGAACTTCAATTTTAGATGTGTAGATTTTATATTTTCCTGCAACTGAAGGTGATTTTTTTTTTTGCAGTCCGACACAGGAAAATTAAATTTTTATTTCCTGGGTTTTATGTTTTAACAGAATTTAGGCCATTTTGATGAGGACCTCTGACAAACATTACATACAATTCTACTGTTCAGTGATTTTTGATATACTTAGTCCTTAAGGTGCTGCAACTCCCATAATTGGTCTGACATGGAATGGAAATGCATCATTTACACTCAGGTTGGAGCTCAAGGGCCCAAGGGTGCTGCTACCATGAGGCAAAAAGCTGCTCCTGGTAACTTTAAAGGAGAACCAGGGGCGATACTTCCCAATTTGCCGCCCACGGCGGCCTTCGTTTTTGCCTAGAAGAGACGAATTTCCGGATTTAAAACCGGAAATTCGGCTCTTAGTTACCAAGAGCTGCGACCATGGGGGGCGCTGCCACCTGAGGCGAGTGCCTCAAATCGACTCATTGGCGGAGTGCACCTGAGGAGAACTAAACTCTAAAAATGAATATGGTAAGAAATGCCATATTTTACATATTGAGCTTATTGCACCAGCCTAAAGTTTCAGCTTCTCAATAGCAGCAATGATCCAGGACTTAAAACTTGTCACAAGGGGGTCAGAGCAGCTTTTGAGAAGCTAAGCTTAGGGGTCGTCACTAATTATCCAGCAGAAAATGAGGTTGGTCTGTAATATAAGCTGATGCTACAGGGCTGATTATTATATTTTAATAATCAGCCTTCTATGGTGAAATTTTTGTTTTGTAGATACAGTAATTTGAGTGGGTCCCTAAGCTTAGTAAGTGACATCAGCACAGAGCATGTGCAGTGAATCAGCAGAAAAGAAGATGGGGAGCTACTGGGGCATCTTTGGAGGCACATATCTGTATAGATAAACGGCTGTGGTTGCCTTGGGCTGGTACATACAGGCCCGGATTTTGTGGAAAGGCCACCAAGGCCCAGGCGTAGGGGCGTTGCTCATTATTTAGGGCCTCGTGGGGCCCCCTATACCCCTGGGCCCCCCTGCAATCACAGGCTCTGCTTCCTCTGTATTTATGCCCCTGCAAGGCCCCAAACCTGTCTGAAACTTCCTAAACCCCTTCCTCTTTTGCAACATCCCCTCTGTGGAGAACATCCGTGTTTTTTTATGTTGTGAATAATACAATTTATTGAATAATCTAAACCAAAATGTAAAAATAAAAAAATGTCCCTGATAAACAGAATATCAACTGAATATCCTCCCACCCCTCTAAAAGCCCAATATACAGTCTAAAGCATTGCTGCCGGTGGGGCTTTATTTACAGGCAGGGCAGTTAGTGTGGCCTTAATAGACCAGGGCAATTACCTTCTGGATATATGAACCTGTGTCTGTTTATTCAGTAAACATCCTCTGTGAATGTCAATGAGGGAAGTTTCAAAGTAGTGTTCCGTAATAAACACAAAATTATTATCATGGCAAGTAGAGGCTTCAGTTCCTTCCCATCCTCCTTCCTCTCATTATTTATGGCTTGTGGCTCTGAATGGGGGGCGAGAGGAGAACACTGCTCAAGGGCCCAAGTTTAAATATAGAACATGTGTTTATGATTTATAATGACAGCAAAAAATATTCTCTCGCTGTAATCCAAATATGGTGTGAAACCAGCCAGGAATCCTGCGACAATGCAAGAATGATCCCAGCACCATCTCTATATGGAATATTCCTACATCTGCTTGTTATACTGGAACCAAATCTCTGTGACATTTCCAGCACAAATCCTAATCCTAGAAAATGTATTGGTTTAAAAAAGTAAAATCGAATTATTTGAAAATAATTATAATAAAAAATAAATAAATCAAACAAAATTTCCATTTCAAAAGCCTGGAATCTCATTTAAAACACACTGTAATAAAAACTATAAATACATCAAAGAAATATGTGTTGGCTGAATGAATTGGGTGTTGAGAGAAAAATACATGTGTTGAAAAACGTAAAACAGGAATTGTTGAATGATGAACAAAATTTGTTTTTAAAAAAGGAAAAATCTAGAATAACAACTGGTTGAAATAAATCTGCTAGACTTGAATGACGAAATAAAATATGTATGTGTATTTTGTTTTTAAAAGAAAATTTGAATTCTAGAATATAAGTTGGTTTAAATAAATTATATTGTTTCCATAAAGAGGATGAAAATTTGGAATTTCTGTTGATGTTAAAAAAATACACATCGATTTGAATTTGGGTAAAATGTGCAGAGATATTAGAATATGATCTATTTGTTGGCTTTAAAAAAAAAAGAGTTTTAGAATGTCTGTAACAGTAAATATAATAAAAAAGATGAGGGTCTTGAAGGGGCTCTACTGTTGTAGCCCTTAGTACCAGGGTTGGACTCGGACTGGAGCATCGGGGCCCATCGGGACTGCAAAATGAAGGGCCCTCTTGGCAGTTCCCAGGGGCCCCTCCTGAACGCCAGACCCACGCCTGCGCCACCTTACTGCACATGCACAAAAGAAACCCCATTGTGTAACAGCTTTAGTTTATGGGGACAGCTGGGGGAGAAGGTCTGGACCAGCTGGGGCCTGTGAGGGTTTTTTTTTCCTGGTGTCCCGCCAGCCCAGTCCAACCCTGCTTAAGTTGGTTAGTGACATAATGTTCACCAGAGAATGTGGGGGTCAGGGAAATCCCAACCCGCACATCACTAGCGCAAACAACAGCAACAAGCCGGACTCAAGACTGGACTGGGGGTACCCCTAGTTCCGGCCCTGATCAGTGAGATAATGATCCACTCCTGGCACAGAGGTACCGACTAGTGATGGGCGAATTTATTCAGCAGGCATGGATTCATGGCAAATTTCCTGCCGTGTTTTCCTGCCCGCAAATGTTTTTGCGAAACTGCAATGAAGATTCGCTTGCAGAAAATTCGATGTGAACATTTTTTTTTCACGCGGCAGAATTGTCGTGTCCATAAAAATGGTTGTGTGCCCATTGACTTTAAAGCATTTGGACAAAATTGTCACATGTATAAATATTGTCAATCGCGTCAAGCTGGGGCCTGTGAGGGTTTTTTTTTCCTGGTGTCCCGCCAGCCCAGTCCAACCCTGCTTAAGTTGGTTAGTGACATAATGTTCACCAGGGAATATAGTTGCAGGCGGGCATCCAGAACACCAAGAAGTAGAATTCAGGAGCCCAAAGTTTAAATGTACAAAATATTTTATATTTGAATAATATTTTATTTTACATTATATATAAAAGCAAGAAAGCCAATGAGTGGACTTGATGTAATATTCATAGGCTTTCTTGCTTTTATATATAATGTAAAATGGTGAAGGTCTGGGGCAGGAGCACCAGGACCCACCATTAAAAGCGGAAAGCAGAAAAGACTCTCTTAAATTTATATTCAGGGTCGGAGTTACATAGTAGGCACCCCTAGGCCCACTGCCATTCATCGCTCTGTCCCCTCCCTTTCCTTTGTGCACATGCACAAATTTTCAGCGTCAGGTTCAGAGTATTGGGGATTATTGCACAGGAAATTTTAAAAACTATCCTGCGAATCCCCAGTGCATCTGAACCAATGTGGGTGTGGATGGGCAGCATGCCGCC
The DNA here is from genome assembly GCF_017654675.1 of Xenopus laevis. Classification (NCBI taxonomy): domain Eukaryota; kingdom Metazoa; phylum Chordata; class Amphibia; order Anura; family Pipidae; genus Xenopus; species Xenopus laevis. Next base: position 16,470,458 of record NC_054388.1, on the reverse strand, counting down.
CCCCTAAAATCTGCCTCCCTAGCCCCGGGCCTATGTGACCTTTCCACAAATCTGGGCGAGTACATGCGCGCTGACCTACCACGTCACCCCCTCACATCGGGTAGGCACGCAAACTAGTGATGTGCGGGCCAACATGATACCCGGGTGACCTGCAGGTTTATCAGCATGTCGGGTGGGTTCGAGCCAACATCGCACGCTTCTGCGCGGGTGGCCGTCAAATGCCGGTCTTCGACTTTCGGATACAGACTATGCGCCTGCTCGCCCAGCCCCTTTTCTGACGTCATCGGCAGGTCTATAAAAGCAACCCTGAAGTGCGGATGTGGGTGGGCGCAGGCCAAGGGAGGGAGGGTTATGGTTGGGTGGGGGTCAGGGAAATCCCGACCCGCACATCACTAGCGCAAATAACAGCAACAAGCCGGACTCAAGACCAGACTGGGGGTATCCCTAGTTCCGGCCCTGATCAGTGAGATAATGATCCACTCCTGGCACAGAGGTACCGACTAGTGATGGGTGAATATATTCAGCAGGCATGGATTCGTGGCAAATTTCCGTGTTTTCCTGCCCTCAAATGTTTTTGCAAAACTGCAATGAAAATTTGCTTGCACAAAATTCGCTGTGAAAAATTTTTTTTCACGAGGCAGAATTGTCATGTCCATAAAAATGGTCGCGTGCCCATTGACTTTAAAGCATTTGGACAAAATCGTCACATGTATAAATATTGTCAATCGCGTCAAAATTGTTTTGCATCAAAATTATTTTGACGCCTCTTGACACAAATGCGTTTCGCTAATTTTCTCGCTGTTTCACAAGATTTTTCGGCGAAGTGAAACGGGACAGATTCTCCCATGACTAATACCAACAAATCTTGTGACATTAGGAAGATAATGATCCACTCCTGGCACAGAGATAACAACTTACCCTGTGCCATTAGGGACATAAAGATGCCAACTAACCCCGTGTCATTACTGGGATAATGATCTACTCCTGGCACAGAGTTACCAACTCACCCCTTGTCATTAGGAGATAATAATCCACTGAGAATTTTCACCACTTTATTTAAAGAGCACTTATATAACCCAGGACTGGATCATTATCCTCCTTATTACCTGGGTACAGTTAACTTCTCTGCTGTATTTTAAAGACTACAAGGTTTCTACTAATCTTTCCACATTTTAAGGCAAATCCCTATGGTTTAGGATTTTACACCTCAATTTAAAAGTGAATTCATCAGGTTTAGTCAGATCGTTTCTGTTATAATGAATAATACATTAAACACACTTTCATATTGTCAGAGTGGACAGAAATCTTCGCTTCTATGAAATATAAATATATATGAAATATATATATATATATATATATATATATATATATATGCCTGCCCCTTGGGGTATAATTTGATTTTTATCTTGGATACTGATGAAATTAGAGAGATTTGTGTGGTTGGACGTCAGTAGAGCACTGATACCAGAAAATCAATGAAAGCAAGGGATGTTAGAGCATCATCTGTAGGGAGGATATATCCAGGCACTTTCAGGTTGATTTCATAGAAATGAGGCAACAAAACTGTTGATTTGCCAAGATTTGAATCAGGAAGAAAACAGAACAAGAGCACAATTAATTATAGACACTACTGGGTCAAAGTGCCAACTATCAGCAGAACAGAAGTCTCTTTCTCTGGCAATAAAAGCCCCCCTCACCCCCCAGTCAGCCAGGTCTAGAACAGAAGAGACAAAACTGTATGTTTAGAGCCAAAAATACATGAACAGAACAAAAAGCCTGTATTATCATTTAAATGGAACATAACACTGGAATTTTCAGGTATAAAGAGGGTCTCTTGCAGCAGTTTAAGACAGGGCTTGGTCTTTTCTGGGAGAGATTTCTTTCATCCATCTGCAGCACAAATTAGATGTCGGTGCCACCCTATTGCAGATATATAGGAAATGGGCTGTTGGCTGAGACTGGTGGGAATTGGTACTGCAACCTGATATTTGTATCTGATACATATTTATATCCATCACATTCAGCCTGATGAATGAAGCATTTACTGGAAATGGCTAGGCCTTTGATTTAATCATCTAAGAGCCTGACAATAGATTCAATTTGAAGTATATATACAGTAGAAATAGTAAAGTATACAACCCCTTTCATTAATTCCAACTGAATCCTGCGGAAGGGTTACTGATCCCACCTGTCAAACCCTCGTTGCTTTCATATACAGCTTCAGGATTAACACATTTACAGAATTGCACTGGGGCTCTTCCTTCTAATCCTCAGAAAACCTTTCTGCAGCAATAAAAACAGGCAAGGCCACACCTACCCATAGTCCATTAATTACAGAAATTGAAAGGAGTTTATGGAGTTTATGACATAAATCTGTATTGATGTATTGTACAGGGGATTAACGTTCCATCCTATCAGTCTGTAGGATTCTTATAGGGGAAGGGCTACAAGAAAAGACCTTAGATGCATCCTTTGGACTTGAAGGGGATGGTAATGAAAATAATTGCAAATAATTGCAAAAGGCTGTGTTCCCTTTATTCCATGTGGTTTGGCTGTAGTAAAACCCAGGTTCCCATCCTGGGCCTCGGAAACTGAATTGGAGGATTCCCAGAGCCTTTCCAATTCAGATGGGGTGCATAAACACTGTCTGATCTGCCAGGTATACAGTAAATATATATGTATTATTGTTACAATCACACAAGAGATTCCATAAACTGAAAGTAAATCATGTATGTGCACTCCACAGGGACAGTTCCCCACCTCCTTGCCCTCACTGTGTCATGTGACCCCTTCCCTTTGTTCCATTGTGAAGTGATTGATTCTGGTACTTGTTGTTCCTCTGCTTTCCATAGTGAATAGAGCATAGATTTTCTGTCAAGCAGAGGGACTTCAAGACCCAGAATCCATCACTTCACAATGGAAGAGGGCGCAGGAGGGGGTTGCTTGACAAAGTGGATCTAATGGAGGTGGTGAACTAAATGAGCTCATGTCCAAGGTGAGTATACCTGACAGTCAGATGCTATAGATTTCATGTTTCACAATTCTTTAAATATTAATCGCCGGCAGGGAAGGTGGTGACATAGTAACATAGTAAGTTAGGTTGAAAAAAGACACAAGTCCATCAATTCCAACCTTTTAACTTTTTTTTAACCTGCCTAACTGCTAGTTGATCCAGAGGAAGGCAAAAAACCCCATCTGAAGCCTCTCCAATTTGCCTCAGAGGGAGAAAAAATTACTTCCTGACTCCAAAATGGCAATTGGACTAGTCCCTGGATCAACTTGTACTATGAGCTATCTTCCATAACCCTGTATTCCCTCACTTGCTAAACACCATCCAACCCCTTCTTAAAGCTATCTAATGTATCAGCCTGTACCACTGATTCAGGAAGAGAATTCCACATCTTCACAGCTCTCACTATAAAAAACCCCTTCCGAATATTTAGGCGGAACCTCTTTTATTCTAATCGGAATGGGTGACCTTGTGTCAACGGGAAAGACCTACTGGTAAATAAAGCATTAGAGAGATTATTATATGATCCCCTTATATATTTTTACATAGTTCTCATATCACCCCTGAAGTGCCTCTTCTCCAGCGTGAACATCCCCAATTTGGCCAGTCTTTCCTCATAGCTAAGATTTTCCATACCTTTTACCAGCTTAGTTGCCCTTCTCTGTACCCTCTCTAATACAATAATATCCTGTTTGAGTGATGGAGACCAAAACTGTACGGCATATTCTAGATGGGGACTTACCAGTGCTCTATAAAGTGGAAGAATGACCCCCTCCACCCGTGAATCTCTGCCCCTTTTAATACAGCTCAAGACCTTAATTGCCCTTGATGCTACTGACTGGCATTGCTTGCTACAGCCAAGTTTATTATCTACAAGGACTCCAAGCTCTTTTTCCATTATGGATTTGCCTAGTAGTTACTATAAGTGTCTGGTAGTATGATAAGAGACCAATTAGAGTGCAAGCATTAGGTTAATGGTAATTCCATCAGTAGTAATTTTAAAAGGGGATTAGGATAGAAAAATTTAGGTGGCACTTAGGTGGCACTGATTCATCCAGGAATAAATAAGTAGAAGGCAGTTAGAGGGTTAGTTTAGGGGCTGATATATATGTCTTCATATGATTTGCATATAAATGATATGTAAATAAAAATGAAAGGATGAGGTCTCCCAAACAGAGGGAGTATAGGGTGAATATCAGAGGGCCACGTACAGAACCTTTAGGAGAACTGGAGAAGAATGGATTGAATGGTCCATTTGAGTGGTAGGAATAGGACCAGGATTACAGATACCAAGTAAATAGAGTAAATAACTGGCATTAGAACAGTATCAAAAGTAGAGGACAGAGAATACAGTTTCTTGTCCTTAGAAATAATTTAGAGGCATATTAGGAATAAGCTTGACACAGGCCGAATGAAAGAGGAGAGAGGTGATGGATCCAGTTGGTAAGGGATGTAGTGCCATGCATTGGATTTGTTTGGCCTGTGAGAAGTAAGAAATAAGGCATTTAAGGCTTTTTAATGGAATTCCTATACATTGTGCAGATTTATTCCATAACAGTTATTACATATTATAGGAACACCAACACCAGAAATATCCAGCAAGGGGAATGGAGGTTGTCTTTATCTTTCCCCAGCCTCTCACTGATCTCCCTTAGAGCTGTAAGTTCATGCCCCATGCTCTCCCATTTCATTAGAAGACATTTGTATCTACAAGCCTGGGGCCAGTGTTCAGCCTTGCATGATGCCACAGTGGATTTGGAGACTGTCTTGATTGAGACAGAGAGCAGAGGCATTATGGTGCTTGGTGCTTGGGCTTTACCATTAAATGGCTCAATTCTCCCAGCCTCCATACAAACGGAAAGAGTCTGGGGATCCTCATATTCTGTCCTCACATTCCCCCCACAATCCTCTGCTTTCTTTCTTTCTTAATGAAAGTTGTAAATGAACTTTTTGTCCTTGAAAAGTCTTCATCATTTATTCCTCATCTATCAGCGGAGCTGCCCAACAAAGTATTAATTAAAAGGCAGATTTGGCGGGGTTGGGCGAGGGGGGGGTGACTTGTCACCCCTAATGAACGAGCCTCTTGAGTTCTGGTGCCAGGAAGATAGCTTTTCCAACCAGCCTTATTAAGCAGAAAATTACAGCTAAATCACCTTACAAGGTCCTCATTAAAAGGCAGCGATCCCTGGCTGTTCCTGCAGTCCAACATCTTTAATTAGCAAACTGCTCATCAAGAGGGGGATAGTGTGTGTCCTTCCCACCCCTGGGACCTTCAGGAATTTGCTGCAGAACAGAAGGTGGGCTCCAGAACACTATGTCCTAAAAGCTTAAAATACAAATAAGTGGGGACTGCCATATTGTTTCCAGTACAGTGTGTACAGGTGCACCCAGAACATTCCTTTTTTTGTATATTTCTATATACATATAGGAAGGAGGTGCCATATTGTTTCCCTCAGACCAATGAACCCCAACCAGTAGCTTGTGAGCTGGCATCCAAGATGGCGACACCCTGCTCCTCCACTGGATCCTGCTGGTCGCAGCGCTGTTTGGTCGCCAGCGTCGGAATGGACGCTGTCATCCGAACGGGCATCAGAACGCCAGCGTCAGGACGCCAGCGGCAACGGCATGACGTCATCACGTCCAGCTTTTGGCGCCAAAACAGGCCTATTTATAGGAGCTTGAACACTGCAACATTGCCCAAGTTTAGGTTTCACTTTGTGCATTCCTCGGTGTGACTCTAGTATTGTTATATCGATTCCTGTGTACCGACCTTTGCCTGATTTACTGTTTTGACCCTATTCTGCCTGGACCCCGTTGCCTGAACTCTGACCATTCTATTGCCGAACCCTCTTGTACCTTGAACTTAGTTTGTTTGAACTGCCTCCTCCTTGGTCCGCACTACAACTGTACCTATGAGCCCTTACACCAACCCTTTGGATGTTGCTCTCGGTGACCTCAAAGCAGGAGCTTATTTTTGAATTCCTGGCTTGGAGTTTTGGTTGCATAATAACCAGATGTACTGCCAGACAGAGACTCCTGTAGGCTGCCAATACACATAGGGGCTACCAATAGCCAATCACAGCCCTTATTTGGCAGTGAACCCCCAGGAACTTATGCTTGTGTTGCTCCACCAACGCTTTTTACATCTGAATGTTGCTCACGGGTTGGGGACCCCTGCCTTAGACAGTACAGTATAAGGGTATAGCTTATTGTGTACCCAGAACATCCCTTTTGTGAATATTTCTATTTATACATAGGGGAGGGAGGTACCATATTGTTTCTCTTAGACAGTACATTATGAGGGTATAGGTTACTGTGTGCCCAGAACATTCCTTCTCAGTATATTTCTATTTATACATATGGGAAGGAGGTGCCATATTGTTTCCCTTAGACAGTACAGTATGAGGGTATAGCTTATTGTGTGCCCAGAACATTCCATCTCTGTATATTTGTATTTATACATATGGGAAGGAGGTGCCATATTGTTTCCCTTAGACAGTACAGTATGAGGGTATAGCTTATTGTGTGCTCAGAACATTCCTTCTCTGTAAATTAGTATTTATACATAGGGGAGGGAGGTGCCATATTGTTTTACTTAGACAGTACAGTATAAGGGTATAGCTTGTTGTGTGCCCAGAACATTCCTTCTCTGTATAGTTCTATAAATGAAATATCTATTAAATCAAGCTTATACATTGGGCACATTTCCTCTTTAAACCACACAAAGAGAGAGAAAGAAGTAGAGATATAGTGAGAGGAAGTGAGAGGCTGCTATAGTAGGAAAGGGTGGATATCAGGGTAAATGAGGAACAGATCACACTGTGACAGAGAATTTTAGAAGTAGTAGGGAAATGGATATTTATATTCGGCAAAGGCATTTCAGTGAGTTGGATGGAGGGTTGTGACATTAAGGATGAGGCTCTGATTAATTTTCCCTTTATAACGACCCTAGGTAAATCTGTGCAATTTTCGTTTTGTTGAGATTTAATATCTCAGCAGGTTCCTCCCCCCAACAACACACTCCTGGACGGCATAATCCCAAATGGCTGCACAGATCCCAAAGAGCAAACATGGCCTGATTGGGATGCCAGCCAAGAGATGAGTTAAACATATTAATTCTCCATTCCAGATGGAGCACAACATCTGTTTTCATTATGAATATTGGCGTTAATCTGAGATTCCCTCAGCCATTACACATATTAAACAGGTGAGAAATGGCACATGAATCCTCAGGAATGTGTTGGCTCAGGTCACTCGTCACCTGGGTACCAATGTCTTCACTTAAACTGTAACGAGTAGAGCTGTAACAAATAGCCCTGTATCCCTGTAATGGGTAACCCTCTAACAAATAGCCCTGTATCCTTGTAACAAGTAACAATGTCCCTGTAACGAGTAACCCTGTATCCTTGTAACAAGTAACAATGTCCCTGTAACGAGTAACCCTGTATCCTTGTAACAAGTAACAATGTCCCTGTAACGAGTAACCCTGTATCCTTGTAACAAGTAACAACGTCCCTGTATAGAGTAACAATGTGTCCCTGTAATGAGTAACCCTGTATCCCTGTAAAGAGTAACACTGCATCCCTGTAACGAGTAACCCAGTTTACTTGTAATGAGTAACAATATATCCCTGTAACGAGTAACCCTGTATCCCTTTAACGTGTACCCCTCTATCGAGTAACCCTGTATACACATACACATTAGGCATTACAAATACATATAGGGTGTTCCCCAAGTGAAAGTTCTGTTCCTGAATTCTAAAGGAAAGGGGGTGTCTTGTTCTTTTCTATGTTAAAAGCCCCCCCCCCCCCGCTATCTGTCTATAATGTCATTTAATGTACTTGTAAGGGTAGGACTCCACAAGCGATGCGTCTGCATCCGACAGTCGGATCGCGTCGGATCAACGCTGCAACAGCATGCGACAATTCTATCTCTAGCCTTATTTTTGTCGCATGCGTTTTGTCGCAGTGCGTCCAATCGCTTGTGGAGTCCTACCCTAAAGAGAATTCAAGTCCCTTCACATGTGTCTTTATTTTTCAGGGAAACAACCCCAACCTTGACCGTCTTTCGTCTTGTAGTTAAATTGTTCCATTCCCTTTCCCACTTTAGTTGCACTTAGTCTCTGCACTCTCTGCAGCTCATTCATATCCTTCTTAAGGCCCAGAACCCAAAACTGCTCACTATACTCAAGGTGAGACCATACCAGGTACTTTATAAAAGAGGCAAAATCACATCTTCATCCCTCAAGCTAATGCCCTGTTTTTGCAAGACAGTACTTTATTTGCTTTAGTAGCGACTGAGTTACACTACCTATAGTTACACACATAGAGGTATAACTACAGAAGAAACACTCTACAGTCACAGAGGAGCCCAGTGAGATCCTAATTAGTGAGCAATTTCAATATATCGTGGTAGAATATCTCAACTCGCCAATGTTTTGGGTCACTAAATTGACCAAAATGTATGTGAATTGTGTTGTTCTTCCAACATATCACGTCACATCATACATGTTCTATTCTCCAGCACTTTTTGCTTCCCTGTACATGTTGTTGCTGTGCAGGTTCTGCTCCTGTTTGCATGTTGAAAGGTTCTTGCTTAGCATTAAGGCAACAGATGGGAATATCCTGCTAATAGCTTAGAGTATGCAAATCTCCCTACACAAGTGCTTGGGATGTGTTTAATATGAGGCCTGTGCCTGGGGCCATGATTTAAATCCCTTCTCATAGAGACACCAGCCTTTTATCAGTCAGATATGCCTTGAGCGCACCATCTGAGTTTGGCATCTGGGGGGGAACATTATCTCCCCTCCGTGTTGTTCATCTGGGGAATTTGGGGGAATGGAATTTCAGGTGCAGGGAGAACAACACAGAGGCCTTATTCCAGCCCCTGTGCACCATGCGGTTTCCCATGAGTAGGGAACTGAACATTGTAATGATATTAATTCAATATACATTTCTTGTTTTTCTCTTAAATTTTCTACAAAGTGCTCCCAAAATTTGATGAAAGAAGCCTGAACCTTTGAGAAACCAGCACAGCCTGCAGCATATATCAAATAAAATGGCTAAGGGATTAAATCCAACCTTTCCTTTAACCCCCAACGCAGGGGGAAAATGAGAAGCCTATAAGCATGCCTGTCGCAACTTCACAAGCTGGGCACAAAGAGCAGAGTTATTTTTTATTTACAACTAATTTGGGCCTCTCTCCCTCCGAGGGGCATCTAATCAGTGCAGAGAGCCCGAGGCGGCATCCTGATTGACAGAGGAACCAAAACCCGCCTGTAAAATGAAAATAAAAGGCAAATTGGCTATTGACAGAGAGGGAAATGCTAAGCGTGCGGTTATTTAGAAGCTATTAGGGAAATGCTCGGAGCATCTGTTATACACGTGTGCCAAGGCACCTGTCATGTAGCCACACATCACACAACAAGGCTCCCTCCTCCTCCCGCTCTTTTAAGTGCTCGGCTTTGTTACAAAGTTATTAAAAATTCAGTGTTGTCTTAAAACAAACTTTGTAGATTGTTAAACCGAACCTGACCCCCCATTCAGGAATTAACTTTGATCAGGCTCTTTAACCATCGTACCTCTGTGGGAATCTGGGGTTGGGGGGGGGCTCACTCAGCAACTGGTGACTTCAGATTATCTAAGCAGATATTGAGAATCTGATGAGCTCCTTAGGCGAGGAACACAGAAAAAAGTACAAATGTATAAAATAACTACCTGCAGCATAAGAAGAACTGGTCTAGGGAGTGTAGCAAATGAAAAAGCGAACTGGTCTAGGGAGTGTAGCAAATGAAAAAGCTACCTGCACAGCCATCCTACTGCTTGTCATGGAACTATTCCCTCCCCCCCCCACACAATAAAATCAGAGCCAAATCATCTCCCCCTAACTGGCCTTCAGGCTGGGCCCCCTTAGCTCATAACAAGGTTACAGATATTTAGAAACATTGAGGTAAAAGCCACCCTGCTATAGTTCCAGGGCACAAATAAGCACTCACCCCAATTCTCCCTCTAACTGGTCTTCAGGCTGGGCCCCCTTAACTCATAACAAGGTTACAGATATATAGAAACATTGGGGTAACAGTCACCCTACTACAGTTCCAGGGGTACCCAGGGTACAAATAAGCACTTATCCCAAATCCTCCCCTAAATTGCCTTCAATTCATAATAAGGTTACATTTATATAGAAATATTGGGGTAACTTGTCACCCTACTGTAGTTTCAGGGGTACCCAGGGCACAAATAAGCACTTACCCCAAATCTCACCCTAACTGGCCTTCGGGCTGGGCCCCCCCTTAGCTCATAAGGGCTCTTACTGACGAGCGTTTGAAGCTGCACTCCCCTGCATTCCGTTTTTCTGCCTTCAGCCGCAGGGGCATGCAGGAATAGACGTATTAAGTTCTTTTCAATGGGGCTGTACTCACACAGGCGCGTGTAGGCGCCCAACGCAGGAAAAATGCAGCATGTTGCGTCTCAACCTGTGTTCAGCGCCTACACGTGCCTGTGTGAGTACAGCCCCATTGAAAAGAATTTTATGCGTCTATTCCTGCGCTCCCCTGAGGCTGAACGCAGAAAAACGGAACGCAGGGGAGCACAGCTTCAAATGCTCGTCAGTAAGAGCCCTAACAAGGTTATAGATATATAGAAACATTGGGGTAACAGTCACCCTGCTATAGTTCCAGGGGTACCCAGGGCACAAATAAGCACTCACTCCAAATCTCCCCCTAACTGGCCTTCAGCTCATAAGGTTACAATTATATAGAAATATTGGGGTAACAGTCACTCTTCAGTAGAAATGCCCTGCACAATAAAAATGTGCATAAGGACAACAATTCAGCTGACAATAAATCCAATGTTATTAAAGGGGAAGTAGTGGTTGCTTGCAGATTTTCACTGAAGTCAGGAACAAAGGTTTCACTTTTCATCAACATCTTCCGCAAATAGACGACCTTTCCCCAACACTTCAGGCTTTCTAAAGGCCAGAGGCCAAACTTAGCTTTTAATTAAAATGCATATTCCGTAATTAAAGTCCGCATAACACATGAAGGCTACTCGTTGAAATACGATGTGTGACATAGTCATTATCCTGCTGTTAATTACTAATTAATGAAGCTATTTCAATTAATAGCCTTCCTGCTGTCATTGTGCTGTGACAGGCGTCCTAGCTGTGAGTCAGAACAGAATCACAGGGAAACTGGATAGCCACCAAACAAGGCTACATAGAATATTCATGTTTGGAGTCTGCAGTTCTTTTCAATTAAACATTATAAAGACACCCCCTCCCATCAAACGTGCAAATCAAACGAGGCCTCTTGTTACGTAGCATAAACATGAGGAGCATGAATGATCTGTCAGCAAAACTGCAGCATGGTAAGAGCAAAGCATAGATTGCAAGCTCTTTGGTCTGAGAACACGCACCAACCACTGTCACAGTGTAACCCCATATCATTTATGCACATAATGTACCTGTATAATATATAGGCACAGATATACCCCCATCTTATAGTATGGGAATAATCTATAGGCACAGATATACCCCCATATTTCCCCCAACCACTGTCACAGTGTAACCCCCATATCATATATGCACATAATGTAACTGTATAATATATAGGCACAGATATACCCCCATATTTCCCCCAACCACTGTCACAGTGTAACCCCCATATCATATATGCACATAATGTAACTGTATAATATATAGGCACAGATATACCCCCATCTTTCCCCCAACCACTGTCACAGTGTAACCCCATATCATATATGCACATAATGTAACTGTATAATATATAGGCACAGATATACCCCCATATTTCCCCCAACCACTGTCACAGTGTAACCCCCATATCATATATGCACATAATGTAACTGTATAATATATAGGCACAGATATACCCCCATATTTCCCCCAACCACTGTCACAGTGTAACCCCCATATCATATATGCACATAATGTAACTGTATAATATATAGGCACAGATATACCCCCCATCTTTCCTCCAACCACTCTCACAGTGTAACCCCCATATCATATATGCACATAATGTAACTGTATAATATATAGGCACAGATATACCCCCATCTTTCCTCCAACCACTGTCACAGTGTAACCCCCATATCATATATGCACATAATGTAACTGTATAATATATAGGCACAGATATACCCCCATCTTTCCCCAACCACTGTCACAGTGTAACCCCCATATCATATATGCACATAATGTAACTGTATAATATATAGGCACAGATATACCCCCATCTTTCCTCCAACCACTGTCACAGTGTAACCCCCATATCATATATGCACATAATGTAACTGTATAATATATAGGCACAGATATACCCCCATCTTTCCTCCAACCACTGTCACAGTGTAACCCCCATATCATATATGCACATAATGTAACTGTATAATATATAGGCACAGATATACCCCCATCTTTCCCCAACCACTGTCACAGTGTAACCCCCATATCATATATGCACATAATGTAACTGTATAATATATAGGCACAGATATACCCCCATCTTTCCTCCAACCACTGTCACAGTGTAACCCCCATATCATATATGCACATAATGTAACTGTATAATATTCAGTATAGGCACAGATATAGTCAATAAAAAGCAGTAGCACTCAAGGTGTAAAGGCAGAAGGGTCAAACGTAAGTGCGCAGTAGACAATAGAAGATATAAGTAGAGCACCATCTGCTGGTTACAGGTGATATAGCAGCACCTATATCTGACTATAGCAACAACAGTGCCAGGCAACCTACAAGCATTGCCAGTCCAGGGCAGAGAACTCTATTGACCATTGATCCAGTGCCCAAGTGGAAGGAGGCACTAGGCTGAGCCAATGGCCTGACACCATCTGTCCACTTGGCGCAGAGCAAAGGCCTCTGGGAGTGAGCCAACTTCTGATATTAGCTCAGCTTAGTGCTAACCTTTCCATACGGTGGGCAGGAAGCAAGGCCATATGGGCACAGCTATTTGGTGGGGCTGTGAGGGCAGGGGGGAAGCAATAATACATGTTCTTTCTTTCTGTTGTAATTTTGCTTTAGAATATCTCATGCCAGAAACCAACAGAGCACAACCTTCAACTGTCGGACCATGACACTTGCTTGCAGACATTGGGGGTTTTATATTGTACCCCATACCCCTTTATGTTATTACCATGATGGTTGTCAGTGCCCACTGCCCTCAGGTGCCATGTGATACCCAACTACTGGCATAAGATCCAGAACAATGCAGCCTGAGAGTTATAAAGCCTGTGGCATCATTCACATCTCTCACTTTGACTGCAAGCTCTGCTGTCATTTTAGTGAATCTCCAGGATAGTGAACTAGGCTCAGTGTAACATCTCCCCAAAAAATGCAATTGCTCTGCACCTACTGCCTGATTCATATACTACACATAATGTAACGGACAGCAGCGATCACCATTAACCCCAAAAAGCTGTAAGTGTATATAGAGAATCTGGAACTGAAATATGGAAACATTCAGTGTAATCTGCCCCATTTTTGGATTTCACAATTTGCCCTTGCAAGGCAAAATTAAATCTTTCAGCTCACAGGCATAGGAATGGATCATACAATAAGCAATGTGGATTACTCTTAAGTCTCAGTGGTAGAAATGTGTCCCAGGGTTATGAACGATGAGCGGGGGTATTGGGATTTGCCACCTTAGTACAACCCAGAATTAGGGGTCCTGACAGATCCGGTGCTTTTGTGAGTGTAACAGGGTGATGGGAAATTACCTTGACCAGGAAGTCTTAGAAAGGAGTCGATGACTGGGGATGCTGGTTGTTGAAGGCAGTCAGATATCCCTAAAATAGAAAAATGCTCAGCCCAGAAAATCTTTAATGAAACAGGTAATGAAGATTTTATTTGGGTTTCACTACAATCCAATAAATAATAAAGTATGGCAATAGTATTCCTTTCTAGCCCTTTCAATTCATATCATAAGCACCCATTTGGTGGGCAGAAAGAATACACCTAGAGCTATAGCTATTTACTATAACCTGCCTGCAGGATCCCCCAGACAGGTCCCTGTATGCACTCGACTGTGCTGAAGGCGGGAGATTCTGGTTTTCTTCTTGGGAGAGTGATGCGACCCATTAAAGCAGAGAGAAAAGCAATGTTTTGTCTCTCCTTCAGCCTTGTGACTAATAACATTGCTGAACTGTGCGCAAGTCATAGCAGGACATGAGTAAGCACAGAGGTAGGAAATGGCAATAGCAACAGTGCATACAGAATCTTGATTAGAGGATCCTGTGTGCATGTTTAGTAGCATAAAATACTTTCCACGGTACATCATACCCATTAAAAAAAAAAAATAAATATATATATATATATATATATATATATATATACATACATACATACATACATAAATAAATACATATATATATATATATATACACATACATATATATATATATATATATATATATATATATATATATATATATGTATATCTATATATATATATCTATATATATATATATATATATATATATATATATATATATATATACTGCAGTCACTGCCCTCTGAACGGTTTGTTCTATTTTGTCTCTCTGGGCACAGGAGCTGCCCTTTTGTTTTAAAGTTTTGCTGCAATGTCTTGTAGCAAGAAGGTCTGCTATGCCGCTCCCATTAGCAACTGGTAGGACACGTTATGCCTGTGTTGAATGCCTCTGCTGAAGGATGAAGCTTCAATAAGCACAGAAGCAGGGCAGGTAACAAAAAGCAGCCATGAGGAGTGTCCCAAATTCTATGAGCCAATCAGAATGCTTAAATCACCAGTGCAAATTAAACCGTATAATTCAGGGTAACCAACCCAACCACCATTTCTGTAATTGGAGGGCGGACGGGAATGTATTGTGCAATAAATAAATAAATAAGAAGTTGCTTGAAATTGGTCCCCAAAACTGGCCCCCCAGGGGCCACCATATTGCCATTGTCTTTATATATCCACGCTGCTTCAGAACATAACTTGATTGCCTTCCTTTGTATTGACCATTGATATAGCAGGAACTGCCCGGCTGTGAAAGTAGAGATGCATGCTGCTTTGGTTGACCCCCTACTTTCCTTTAATTCACTGTCCATCCTCTGCCCAGGCCTGATAGGGGTTCTGTGGCCATCGTAACCGTGGGATCTCCCACCTACACGTGAATTGTCTCCGCATCCACTCGCTCTGACCTCGCAAACTCCAGGAAGACAACAAGACCCATCAGGTTCACCACAATCACAAGGTGGAACATGGAGCTCCACGATCCTGTGGTTTCAATCAGGTAACCAGACAGGTAGACCAAAACCACTCCTGTTGGGAGGGAGAGAGGAAGAGTATGATGGTGACTCAGTCCTGCCATAAACCAACCTGGAACAGCATTAGCCCAAACCTTTATCTGCTGACAAACTGTGACTGTTGCATTGTTATAGCTTCCCTAGTGGCTGGGATTCAGCCCACAAGAATGAAGGCAATGAAGCACAGGCTTATAGGTTAAAACTTCGCTTGATGCTACAGGAGCTGATTGGCTGTTGGCCTAGGAATGAACCAAGTGAATGGCTAAACTTACCCAGCAAAGCACCACCTGTATTGGCCACACCTGTCAGGGGAGAGAAGATGTTACTGAGATTGGAGTCAAAATGAAGCACAAGCCTGATGGGAAACCCAACACCACAACCCTCTGCATGCAAAACACCCCCATAAGGAAGAGTCCATCTTACCAAAAAGGAAGCCGGCACAGGTTGGAGCCAGATCCTGCACATTAACGGTGATACCACTGAAAGAAAAGATGGTTGGGAACATTTATCTTAGCAAAAACCTATGGACCTCACATGGGCACCAGCTCATTCGTCTTAAAAACCAGACACATATTAAATCCTATGCCCGCATGGTAAATTAGCAGCTGCTGACTGATTTCTGTGCAGCCCTTACAAATTCTGGGGTACAATGCCATTACCTGTGATTAAAAGTCTGTAGTGCAAGTGCCACGGAGGCAAAAGCCACTGCATAATGATACGAGGAGCTGTGAGCCAGGCAGAAGATAAAGACACTGGAGAATCCCATGCCAACAATCTGTGAATGGAACACAACAGGTCTGTAAGTGTGAAAATAGGGGATGTAAAAGGGGTGTAACAGTTGTGTACATTGGAGGAGTAATAGGTGTGTAAACACAGGAGCTATTACTGCATAGCAGGAATTTAGTTGGATACGTGAAACTGGCATGAAATGGGCATGTAACATGTTAGTCAACCTTGTGCCAATCATAGTGCATGAAGAGCCATTGTTGACTGTCAGTTTTCCTCACCTGCATAAGTTTCCGCACCCAGACTGTCTGATAACCTGATGAGGGAAAAGAAAGGGTTAATGGTATTTACTCAAGGCATCTAGGAGGGGAAAGTTAGTGACTCCCATTCTGCATAGGATTCAGGGATCTTGGCACTCACACCCTAACAGTACTGAGATAAGTACCCAGCCCCCATGCAGGTGCCAGTTACCTACCTCGAGTCATGAGATGGTCAGACAGGAGCCCGCTCAGAATACCAGCGGGTATAGCAAAGAGCCAGGGAACAACATTGAATACCCAGCCCTGCAAGAAAACAGAGAGTCGTGGGCAAATGTAAGAGAGTAATACACACAAAGCAGCAAGTGGGGGATTCATGTGTCTGGGTCAAATTTACAGGTGCAGGTAGAACCCAGAAAGTAGAGTAACCGGAACAAAAGCACTGGGGAAGAGTTCCAGCAGGTTAATAAAGCTTTGATGTCAGCTTATTACACAAGGGCATAATACCACATTGAGAAATAGGAATAGAGTCGTTCATTATAGAATTTTGGTAAGGGCGGGACACCCATGGCGCAAGGCAGAGCCAACGCAAATACATTACATTGGCCTTTACCAAACACTCAACTTGCTTCTTCATGATGGCTTTATGCAGCTCATTCATATCACCACTAGATGGCAGCGTGTGCCCACAAATCTCCCAGCCTATAGGCAGAGTTGTTCTACAGGGGAAGGGGTTAAATACCGGATAAGGGTGCAGATTTGGGAAATTATATCTGTGCTACAATAAACAATACCAACAGTGTAACCTGAATATTCCTCAGGCACCAGGAAGAGGAAATGGGGGAAGGTCAGACCCCTGTGGTTGCTCTATCATGACACATTGGGGCTCATTTATAAACACTGGGCAAATTTGCTCCTGGGCAGCAAACTATAGGAACCAATCATTAATTAGCTTTTTTCATCTGTTATTGCCCAGGTGTAAATTTGCCTAGTGTTTATAAATGAGCCCGACTGGGTGCAAAGGAAACACACAAAGCTTCTGGAAGCCCTGCCTTGGCTCCTGCTCAGCATCTCCACACTCTCCCATGGTGCCTTGCTCAGCACTGTGGTTCACTGTGGATACAAAGGTGTTTACTGCAATAAAGTCAACGTGTGCTTTACGATCCAACCAGCAGCCTTGGCCTGTTACTGATGCTGAAAGATGCAGATAAAAAAACGCAGCCCTTACATAAAATGTCTCAGATACTAAGAAATCTATTAGCCTTCTTTGCCTGGGGCACCTAAAGAAACTGGAGCACCTGGCCACCCAGGCAAGGAAAGGGTTAAAGCGGAAACACACTAAACCTGCTCAGTAGGGGTGTGGCAAAAGGAACCTGATCCTCTCACCTTGGATTCCGGGAACCTTTCTTTGAAGAATGTTGGCATCCAGGAGAAAATTGTGAAAGCCGTGCTGGCAACACAGAGCTGGGCCAGGATCACTGCCCTGTAATACCAAGTGGACAAACATCACTACCCCAACCCTAGAAAGGCCTTTCTATCTGTATTTATATGTATGAGCAGGAGCTGCCATATTGTTTCTCTGCAGCTGCCCAGTAGGTGGCACTAAGAGTCAGTAGTGTGTTTGGTTTCCTACTCACCACACAGGAGCTTTCCAGAACAATTTCTTCCATTGTCCGTTGGCCTGGGAAGAGACGGCAAAACATTTCCCCAGATCCTCGACAGTCACAATTCTCTCTAAACACAAAGCAACACAAAGTGTTAGCTATAGCAAAGGGTGGGAATGTACGGCTGGCATCTGGAACTTAGTAACAGCTACGGGACCCCACTGTGTCCCTCACACTCTGGGTACATCAAGGTGATACAATCTACTCATCTGCAAATCAACTACACAGACAGGGGTTTAACCAAGAGAAAAGAAAGCAACCAATCGGATTCTTTCTCTCCTCATTCTCACTGGAACAGTCCAGTTAAGGTAACTGCTGATTGGTTGCTATGGTTATAGGACTAGGGCTCTCAGTAGCTGGCGGTTATGTTACCTTTCTCCTTCAGTAGGTAAGTGCTCAAGCAGTACCCCCAGAGTAAGGTGAGGAAGCCAGCAAAGTAAAAGACGCTCTCCCAGCCGTACCACTCCAGCAAAAGTGAGCCAGCTCCTCCCATAACCAGAGTCCTGCAAAAGGAAACCAGATTTAGAGGCTGGACATCTGCTCCTTTATATCCACACAGATCCCACCTACAAATTTTTTTTTTAAAAAAACACCTCCCAAAGATGCTTCTTCCAAGATACATCGACACATTTCACCCCAAAGCCTTTCTAGGAACTCAATGATCTCTTCCTGTTGATGTCTCCAAGCTGATCCAGATACAATACCTACCCAAGCTGAGACCCACTGCCGACTGTACTGCAGGTAAACGCACGCTCAGTCTCACGTACTCGATGAGAGAAGAGACTCACCAGAGCAGGAAAGTGGACACCTATCAGAAGTAAACAGACCGTGACCAAGGGTGTTATGAGATGGGAACAATGAATTCTGTAGTCTTTAGCCTTATCCCAACACCCCCATCCTCGTTTCAGCAGACAGATATTTGTACAATTGATTCAGAGGTCCATGTCTGTTCTGTCTGCCTCAGCAAGAAGATAGTGAAAGGATGCCATAGACTGCAGAGCTCTGCTGCGTTAGTGCTTTATTGTACACACGACATGTTTCGAGTCACATGGACCCTTTCTCAAGTGTAACAATCACATGATCAAACCACATCTTATAGCCTTAATTGCCAAACAGTGCTCCTCCTCCCACCAATTAACTCATTAGTCCAGAGTAAAAGTGTAAAATAGGTAGAAAACATAGAACGTATAAAACGTTTAAAAGTCCCAGTGATCTCCAGTGTACATGTAGTGTCCAAGTGCCAAGGTTCCATATCTTCAGATACACTCTATAATAAAAGACAAAAATCCAAAGAACCCCACATCACCTTAGTCCAAAAAATGGACAACCGCTATTTAATTTAAAAACATTTAAAATAGATATTCACATAAGAAAGGTGGTACTATCCTTTTTTGGATCTACCTGTCCTGACAATCCAAGAATACATGCATAACTGTGCCTTTCCACAATTATTCTAGAGATACATTCATATTAGACTATTATATTAAACAATACGATTTAAAGCAATCGCTTCTCCCTTACCTTACCCCCAGCTGAGAGGATAGGCATCACTTAATATCTGAAATAAATAAGAGTAAATATTACAATTCTTATAAAAAGCATTTCAAACTCCAGGCATCATTAAGCCCAACTGGGGCTAGTGAATTCAATTTAGAAATCCATTTGGCTTCACGTTGTAGCATCTTTTGCTTAAAGTTACCACCTCGACTTAATGGTTGTACTACTTCGAGGACCACCCATTTCAATTGCCCGTGGCTATGTTTTGCCTCATTAAAATGTCGGGCTACAGTCGTATCTGTCTGAGATCCTGGTTTATAATTCCTTATGTCCCCTTTATGCTCTTTAATCCTGGTTTTTACATTTCTAATTGTTTGCCCCACATAGACTAGGCCACATGGGCACTTCAACATGTATATGACCCCTTTCGATTCACATGTGGCATAGTCATTCAAATTTAGTTTATTGCCTTTAGTGGGATGATTAATGCTTGACCCTTTTATTATCGAGGCGCAACAGACACAATTCAAGCACTTTAAGCAAAAGATGCTACAACGTGAAGCCAAATGGATTTCTAAATTGAATTCACTAGCCCCAGTTGGGCTTAATGATGCCTGGAGTTTGAAATGCTTTTTATAAGAATTGTAATATTTACTCTTATTTATTTCAGATATTAAGTGATGCCTATCCTCTCAGCTGGGGGTAAGGTAAGGGAGAAGCGATTGCTTTAAATCGTATTGTTTAATATAATAGTCTAATATGAATGTATCTCTAGAATAATTGTGGAAAGGCACAGTTATGCATGTATTCTTGGATTGTCAGGACAGGTAGATCCAAAAAAGAATAGTACCACCTTTCTTATGTGAATATCTATTTTAAATGTTTTTAAATTAAATAGCGGTTGTCCATTTTTTGGACTAAGGTGATGTGGGGTTCTTTGGATTTTTGTCTTTTATTATAGAGTGTATCTGAAGATATGGAACCTTGGCACTTGGACACTACATGTACACTGGAGATCACTGGGACTTTTAAACGTTTTATACGTTCTATGTTTTCTACCTATTTTACACTTTTACTCTGGACTAATGAGTTAATTGGTGGGAGGAGGAGCACTGTTTGGCAATTAAGGCTATAAGATGTGGTTTGATCATGTGATTGTTACACTTGAGAAAGGGTCCATGTGACTCGAAACATGTCGTGTGTACAATAAAGCACTAACGCAGCAGAGCTCTGCAGTCTATGGCATCCTTTCACTATCTTCTTGCTGATGCTAATTGAGGTCTATACGGTGTGACCTTTGAAAGGAGTGCCTGCTATTGCAAAGATTGGGGATAAGCTGGTAATTCGTTTGTTGGTGTTCTGTCTGCCTGTGGCACCCATGCATAGACAAGTAAGGAGTATGGGTTTGCCCACACAGTAGCCCCGAGTTGATGACCACTTTACCTAAGCCTACCATGCAAGATACCGTAAGCTAGCATTTCATCCAATGCATTAGCAAGTTGGGAACTCCATCTGTATCTCCTGCCAATACACCCTCACGGTAACTAAGGGCTCTTCCTCTGGTGAGGGCTGTTGCTCTAGCATTTGGAGCCCCTGGGACTCCCTCTCTGTATCTTCTGTATCTACGCCAAACAATCCTCGTCTCTCATAGCCACTAAGGGCTCTTCCTCTAGACAAGCCACTGGGACTTTCTCTTTGAATCTCCTATCAAACCTGTCTGCAACAATCTTCCCTCTATTTGTATCTCCTACTAAACCTTCCTCGAATAAACCCTCATAGTCACTGCAGACTCTTCTAGCCTCTGGAGAAGGAGAGGCCAAGCATGTCATCATGGAATCACCAAGACAGAAAAGTGGCCTTCAGGGCAAGTCAAGTGAAAGTCAGAAGACCTGTTTAATTGATGCTTAAAGTGCAATGGAAGAAATAAGAGGAGAACCATGCTGGGTAGAGGCATAGGGGCCAAGTGAAGTCTAGAGAGAGATAGCCAAGTCAGAATATGTGTAGACCCCTGACTTGTGAAGTTTGGGTTGTGTTAATAGAGAGAGCACTCCCTGCTCGAATGTTCAATCCCATAAAAGTAACTGACTGATGTTCCTGTGGAGTAACTAGACATTTATTGATATCAGTGTTGGCCTGTTCCACTCTTCGGCCCATGACTAATTCACACTGGGATTAAAATTTCCTTGAGTTACACCAGAAAAATCATCCTATTTTGTTTGATAAGTCAGATATGACTACCCATTTTAATTTGTACTGAATGCCCAGTTCTGCCGCTGCCCCACCTCCCTCACACATAACTACTGTGCCTACCTTGCAACAGTCCCATCAGGAAGCGGAGGAGACTGACCAGAATTAGAGGAACTGTGGTCAAGTGAGCAACAAGGGGAGTCATAGCTGTGATCAGACCCCATGTCAATGCTGAGAGGAAAATTACTTTCTCTCCCCCAACCCTGAAGACAAAACAGAGAAACACAAATAATACAAAATACAAAAAGACAAGACATGCACTTAACTCATGAGACTTGTCTAAAGGTGGCCAACACTGGTCATCACTCTTCAGTATCCAACTGATCAACCCACAGGCCAAACTTACAGATACCATATTAAATCCCATGTATAGTGATGGGCGAATCTGACTCAGTTTGGTTTGCGGCAAAAAATTTGCCAAATATATTGACGTCTATGGGTGACAATTTTCTTTTTGACACGTGACAAATCTTTTGAAGTGCAACTATTTTTTTTTTCACCCATTGGAGTTTATGGCATCTCTTTTGTGGCAAAACCTGGTGAAAATGTCACTGCCCATGAACAATATAAAATGGTGCCCTTACCCTGTGTGGCTCCTTGTATGAGCCCAATGCATGGCCATCCTAAGTCAATGAGGATTCCACCCAATTACGTTGGAATGTTACAAAGATCTACTGGAATTTTAAGAATGTGCTAATGTGATTCTCAATAGCCACAGTAATTAAAGCAACCTGTGCATATGCTGGTGATGGGTTGGAATGCCAACAATGCTTTAAATGTTAATGGTAATAAGGTTAGCAGGGCACTTATCATTGCCTGTCAAGGTATAACAGATACTGCACTCCGAATGTGGAATACCATAGTACTGCTTCCTGCGTGGGTGGCCATACTGGGGAACCCCATGCATCTAATGAGCAACTGCCTTTCCCTTAGCATTAGTGCATTGAGAAATGAGTAGGTTTTACCCTCTGTACTTACTTGTCACTCAGGTGCCCCCCAAGAACTTGGGTAAGACAGTAACCCCAGAAGAAGCTGCTGAGGACAACTCCCGACTGGCGCTTGTTCCAACCAAAGTCCTCACTCATGGTTACGGCACAGATTGGCATGCTGGAACGGGCGCAATACAGGAGACATGTCCCCACCAGGAGGGTCACAGTCCAGACTCGAGACTCTAACCTGTAAAGTATAACTGGAAGTTTAGCCCCAAGTAGGAAGCAGAGAAGAGACAGGGAACTGCATTTACTAGAGGCAGCCAACCTTCAGTTTATCAGCTGTTGTTACACTACAACTCCCAGCATCCTCAGGCAGCCTTGGGTTCCAATGCAGCTGTGGGTTTTGCCCACAGACAAATCAGGGATTATATAGAGTGTTTTTGGGGTTATGCCAGGGGCCAATGCGATGGCCTGAGTCCTGCAGGCACTGCCAATGAAGGTTCCTTTATGTAGATATCTATAGGTTTTAGGAGTTGGGTTCCCATAGCCAAGCTCATACTTTAATACACATATATAAAACTTCTGCAAACAGCCATATGGCAGCTACTGTTAAATGACATCACTGTGTGTAACAATGACATCATCTTGTTGATCCCTTGAACCGATTAATTCAGCCAAAACTGCACCATAGAAATAGCTGAGCTGCTGGGGACTCTGAGCATCACCAGTAACCCAGGTAATGTTATGGGATTGCCTGCAGTGAAATTTGGAGATTTGTTCAGTTAGAATTAGCCCAGGGAAACCTATTTATATACAAACCAGTATGTGCGTATGTGTGTGTGTATTTTGAGGATAAAGTCAACAAGATAATCTAGTCCTGCAAACACCCACTCATTTCAATGAGTAGCAGGCACCGCCCTTGGGTTTTCAATAGAAAAGAAGTTCCTCCTGGTCTGGGGACTCAGAGCGGAACAGGGAGAGTATCACCTGCACCAATGAATGTGTTATATAGCTTTCCCTGTTCGGTAAAATGTCCATCCTGAGAGTGCCAAAATCTCCTATCCAGAGTGCATTGTGGCACAGTCTAAAGCAGGGGTCACCAACCTTTTTTTACCCGTGAGCCACATTCAAATGTAAAAAGAGTTGGGGGGCAACACAAGTCCATTGTGGTGCTAAATAAGGGCTGTGATTTGCCATTTGGTAGCCCCTATGTGGACTAGCATCTTACAAGAGGCTCTACTTGACACTATACTTAGTTTTTATGCAATTAAAACTTGCTTCCAAGCCTGGAATTCAAAAATAAGCACCTGCTTTGAGGACACTGAGAGCAACATCCAAAGGGTTCGAGAGCAACATGTTGCTCACGAGCTACTGGTTGGGGATCACTACTCCAAAGCCTATCAATCCCACTTTGGCATTTCCATTAATCTATAACTATGACTATTGGCTTATCAATAAAAATGGGCAAATATGAACTGGTCTGGCTTATAGCAACCAATCGGCAATGAGTAAAGCTTGGTCTTTTACAGTCAGCATAAAGGAAGGGTGTCTTTGATTGGAATGGGTTACTGCTCTAGGAAAAATATGCCCTTTGGTAAATGAGCCCCCACAGCTGAGAATTATGGGTAATTTCCAACCTTACCCCATATTTATATGGCACCCAGAGCCTTGTTCACAGCCTAAGTTCCTGAGTAATCTCCATGCACCCCATAACTATGATAATTATTATGACTCACACATAAGGGGAGCTATTGGTGCTTGCAAAAAATACTACTGGGGAACCCCAATAAATAAAGCTCTTCTTGACCTTTGTAGGGACTTGCACCTACTTTACCATTTACTAACATGTCCCAGAGACCCCAAATCATTTCTTTTGTCAAGGGCCCCAGAGAAAAACTGGGTTTCAGAAGGTGCTGCTGCTTTTGTATGTTTTGAAAATATCACAGATAGTAGTTGTTTACACTAGGTTGAACTGAAATGTGCGCTTCTCCAGCAGTTGTACAGAACTACAACCCCCAGCATTTTCAAACAACCAAAGGCTCTCAACAACGATTGGTGGACTACAGGCTGGACATTGACTCACATTGGGGATAAGCCAAGACAATCTGGGAAACCCTATTCATATGGTCAGCAAGAGTCAAACATTGATTTAGTGTTGTTATTATTATTATGTGGAGGCAATAATACCCATTAGTATGACTGCACTGAGTAAACAGTGAGTGAGTGTTGGGTGTACATTCGTACATGAATAACATGATGTGACTGTAGTTTGGAGGTGGTGGATTTATTCTAGTGAATGTCCCAGCAGAAGTGGCAGGTAGTCAGGTAGGTGGGTATGGGCAGTGATGGATATTATTAAGGGGCAGACCTGCAGGCCTGGATTACCCTGATAATAACAATAACAGACACTTGCCTGGTGAGAGTATTTAGCAATGGGGACAGAGTATTCTGTCCCTAGGAAATTATATTCTCATTCTGATTTGCTAACTCACATCAGGCAGGCAGGGCATAAATAATGTGAATGTCAGCTCCGCGGGCCAGGGATTTCCTGATAAGCCCAGAACTGCTGTGTTTGGGTGCGAGGGTGACTGGGTAACGAGCATATGTGTGTGTAGCGCCGCTGTTGCCTATGTTGGCGCCCTTACTGCGGGCTGGCAGAACTGCGCTATGGCGGCCACTTACCTGGACCAGAAGGTGTCTCTGCTGCTCCTTCTTAGCCGCTCCAGGAGTAGCGGGTGTTGCAGGTCACCGGCTGGCACTTGGGCCGTCTGGTACCCCGCGATCTTGCCCCCCAGGGATGATGCCATCGAAAAGGTGCCGCGGAGCTGAGACTTCTCTGCCGCTGGGAGGGATCAGATCTGATTCACTAAAAACTTTCTTTCCACGTGTCACTTACAGCCCTGGCTTCCTGTTAGCGCTCGGCTCCACTCAGCGCTGCAATGCCGGGTAATTGCTGCCTGCTGGCATAGGGCTCCACTCTGAGTTATAAAGCCGGGTAACTGCTGCCTGCTGGCATAGGGCTCCACTCTGAGTTATAAAGCCGGGTAACTGCTGCCTGCTGGCATAGGGCTCCACTCTGAGTTATAAAGCAGGGGGCACACATACCTGCTGGCATAGGGCTCCACTCTGAGTTATAAAGCCAGGTAACTGCTGGCATAGGGCTCCACCCTGAGTTATAAAGCCGGATAACTGCTGCCTGCTGGCATAGGGCTCCACTCTGAGTTATAAAGCAGGGGGCACACATACCTGCTGGCAAAGGGCTCCACTCTGAGTTATAAAGCCAGGTAACTGCTGGCATAGGGCTCCACTCGTTATAAAGCCGGGTAACTGCTGCCTGCTGGCATAGGGCTCCACTCTGAGTTATAAAGCAGGGGGCACACATACCTGCTGGCATAGGGCTCCACTCTGAGTTATAAAGCCTGGTAAATGCTGCCTGCTGGCATAGGGCTCCACTTTGGGTTATAAAGCCCGGTAACTGCTGGCATAGGGCTCCACTTTGGGTTATAAAGGCAGGGGCACACATACCTGCAGTGCTGGCATAGGGCTCCACTCTGAGTTATAAAGCCGGATAATTGCTGACTGCTGGCATAGGGCTCCGCTCGGAGTTATAAATCCGGGGGCACACATACCTGCTGGCGAGGGGCATGACCCTGTGCTGGGAGCCCTGGAGCACCAGTATTTGTTGGCAGGGGGCACCAACGCTTTGTGCTGGGAGCCAGGGGGAAACGATACCTGCGAGAATAGGGCACAAGTCTGAGCTGGGTGCCTGGATAAATAAGAGCTGGCATGGGGCATCACTCTGCTTTGAGCCCAGGGGAAGTGATATGAGTTGGCATTGGGACAATTTGTGCTTGTAGCCCACACATCTCCTGGTATGAGGGCATCACTGTGCTGGAAGCCCAGGGAAACAGACATCAGCTACCATGGGTACAATTCAAAGCTGATAGGGTATTAGAATGTATGAAAAAAAACTCACCAAATTACAGATGTGGTACAGGTACACCAGCCCCAAACACTCCGCATAGGAAAACAGAAAACCATCAGAAACAAAAATGGCTAAACGGGTACTACAAGAATCCACAAGACCACCAAAATATAAAATATTTATCATACATCCCATACTGTATATGTATCAACAACATTTCAGAATCCATAATGTATTTCATTAATGATAGACTATGTGTGTCTTGGCACAAAATGGGTAAGGCCACTGAAATGTTGTTGATTTAAAGACATATTTTATTTTCCTTCAGTGGATTTAAGTAGGGCCCATTTACTATAGGGGTATCAATTTATTTACTGCCATTAGTGCACCACCTACACTGGGATTTAGGCGATACTTGGGTACTATCGGTACAGAAGAGGGTATGAAGATCCATACATTTAATTTCTTACATTCCTCACCCAGGGGTGGCACAGGGCCCCTGATATTGACCTGTGTGCAACTATGTCAGCTTGGGGTCTGATGCCAATTGAACAGAACAGCTGGATAAATCTGGCACTGCCCAATAGCAAAACACTGAATGCTCCAGCTGGTATTTTTCCACTGTTTATGTGGTCAGGTCAGTAGCACATTGGCATCATCAAGAGCAGCAGCCTGGTACACACACTGTTCTACTGAATGATGTGTATTTAATTATACAAACCCAAGATCTTCCCTCTACTAGAGCCCTGCCACATCCCAAGCATGAAGTGAGCGAGTAATTCATTAAAGGAGAAGGAAAGCTACGGAGGCATTTTATTGCCAATAGATTAGCTGCAATAGTGCAAGCTAGAATGCTATATTTATTCTGTAGAATGTTTTACCATACCTGAGTAAAAAGCTCTAGAAACTCTCTGTTTGTTTAGGATAGGAGCTGCAGTATTAATGTGGTGTGACATCACTTCCTGCCTGAGTCTCTCCCTGCTGTGGGCTCAGATTACAGTAGAGAAGGGAGGGGGGGAGAAGAGGAGCAAACTGAGCATGCTCTTGCCCAGGGCAATGAGGTTTAAGTTGAAGGCAGGAAGTCTGATACAGAAGCCCATGTGTACACAATAGAAGGAAAGAAATGCATTGTTTCTTTTGACAGGGGACTCAGAGCAGCATTACTTTGAAGGTTTACTGGTATATTTAGGTGGGCCTTTCTGATAAGGCTTACTTAGTTTTAACCTTTCCTTCTCCTTTAAACAACAGGTACAATAAACACAAACCAAGAGAGATGGCAAAGGTCACTATAAGGCTCAATAAATCCAGGGAGGAAGAAATAAACACAGTCTATTACTCATGCAGATATAAACTGGGAATCCCTGAATCCATTCTCTCACTGCAGCTACTGCGAGTGCTGGGACCCCTGGTAAATCAACAGGGATGGGCCCCAACTTTAATAAACAAAAGTATGAGAATTGTGTGTCTCCAGCCCCAGGCTGCCCTAAATGATACTAGGAATTATTAGGGCCCTTACTCACGGGCGTTGGTAATAGATCACAAACCTGGGGGCTCACTATTTAAGTCTGATCGTAAAGGAACAGTAACACTAAAAAACAAAAGTGTTTTAAAGTAATGAAAATATCATGTAGTGTTGCCCTGCACTGGTAAAACTGGTGTGTTTGCTTCAGAAACACTACTATAGTTCATATAAACATGCTGCTGTGTAGCAATGGCGGGAATTGAAAAAAGACTATATGGCACAGGTTAACTAATGGATAACAGATAACACCATTATGTTCTACAGAGCTTGTCTGCTGTGTAACCCGAGACTTCTCTTTATTTGAATGGCTGCCCCCATTGCTATGCAGCAGCTTATTTATATAAACAATAATAATGTTTCGGAAGCAAACAGTCGTTTTAGCAGTGCAGGACAACACTGCATTATATTTTTATTACTTTAAAACATTTTAATTTTTTGATGTTACTGTTCCTTTAAGAAAACAGGTGTGTGGGGGTGTCACCGGCATTAGAATTCATGAACTTTGATGGCAGCAATTTTTTTGCTGCAAATTCGAATATTTATTCACCGGCGGCGAAACACAGAAATTCACGCCTGCCAAATAATTTCGCCCATCACTACTGCTGCTAGCCCAGTATAACCTGTCTATCTGCCATTAGCTGGCACAGCCTCACCCTATTTAACATTGATGGAATACAATTTGTGCCTGCACATCTTATGATGAGCCCATGACCTTTCTCAAAACATCAGGCCTGGCAAATTGATTCTCAAAATGAACAAAAGAGGTGCCACACTGATCACAAAATATCTATGACATCACACACGGGGACAGACATTTATCAAAGTCTGAATTTTTCTCAATATTTTCTGAAAACAACTCCATATCCATACGGGTTTTTTTTTTCTCCTTATTTATCAAAACACATTGGCAAAATTTTTGTTTGCGGGGAAAAAAAAATCGTGAAAGTTTCGAATTTTCCACCTCAAAACTCAGTTTTTTTCCAGAAAACCACAAAATCTTCGGATTATTGTACAAAACTCAGTGCAGATTAAAATATTTTTGGGATTTCTCCCATTGATTTATATGCAACCTCAGCAGGTCTGAGACACCGGATTTTCAGATTCTGACTTTTTCCATCCTTAGGGTATAATCAATCCCAGCCCCAGGCTGCCCTAAATGATACTAGGAATTATTAGGGCCCTTACTCACGGGTGTTTAAAGCTGCGCTGCCCGCGTTCCAGTTTTATGCGTTCAGCCGCAGGGGAGAGATGGAGTAAATGTGATTAATTTTTTTCAATGTGGCTGTGCTCACACAGACACATGTAAACAAAGACTGAAGGTTGGGACGCAGCATGTTCAATTTTTCCTGCTTTTTCGGCGCTTACATGCGTCTGTGTGAGTACATCCACATTGAAAAGAATTCATCGCATCTACTCCTACGCTCCCCTGCGGCTGAACGCATAAAACCGGAACGCAGGGCAGCACAGCTTCAAACGCCCGTGAGTAAGGGCCCTTATTTAAGCGGTGCCAGGAAATGGAATTAAACAAATGAGTCACAAACATAATGATTGTTTCTTTATTAAGAGAATTGACCCAAAGAGGAAACTGGAGTCAGGTGTCCAAACAATGGTTTGATAACTAGGGTTGAGTGGGGCCTGGTCTTATTTATAGATCACAAACCTGGGGGCTCACTATTTAAGTCTGATCGTAAAGGAACAGTAACACTAAAAAATGAAAGTGCTTTAAAGTAATGAAAAGATCATGTAGTGTTGCCCTTCATTGGTAAAACTGGTGTGTTTGCTTCAGAAACACTACTATAGTTCATATAAACAAGCTGCTGTGTAGCAATGGCGGGAATTGAAAAAAGGCTATATGGCACAGGTTAACTAATGGATAACAGATAACACCATTATGTTCTACAGAGCTTGTCTGCTGTGTAACCCGAGACTTCTCTTTATTTGAATGGCTGCCCCCATTGCTATGCAGCAGCTTATTTATATAAACATTAATAATGTTTCGGAAGCAAACAGTCGTTTTAACAGTGCAGGGCAACACTGCATTATATTTTTATTACTTTAAAACGCTTTAATTTTTTGATGTTACTGTTCCTTTAAGAAAACAGGTGTGTGGGGGTGTCACCGGCATTGGAATTCATGAACTTTGCTGGCAGCAATTTTTTTGCTGCAAATTCGCAAATTTATTCACCGGCGGCGAAACACAGAAATTGGCGCCTGCCAAATAATTTCGCCCATCACTAGTGCTAATGACTAGTCACTATGTCACTGCTGCTAGCCCAGTATAACCTGTCTATCTGCCATTAGCTGGCACAGCCTCACCCTATTTAACATTGATGGAATACAATTTGTGCCTGCACATCTTATGATGAGCCCATGACCTTTCTCAAAACATCAGGCCTGGCAAATTGATTCTCAAAATGAACAAAAGAGGTGCCACACTGATCACAAAATATCTATGACATCACACATGGGGACAGACATTTATCAAAGTCTGAATTTTTCTCAATATTTTCTGAAAACAACTCAGACCAAATCCATATGGGTTTTTTTTTTTCTCCTTATTTATCAAAACACATTAGCGAATTTTTTGTTTTGTGGGGGAAAAAACAAAAAAAAATCGTGAAAGTTTAAAATTTTCCACCCGAAAACTCAGATTTTTGCCAGAAAACCACAAAATCTTCGGATTATTGTACAAAACCCAGTGCAGATTAAAATATCTTTGGGACTTCTCCCATTGATTTATATGCAACCTCGGCAGCTCTGAGACGCCGGATTTTTAGATTCTGACTTTTTCCATCCTTAGAGTATAATAAATCCCGATCAATTTGTGTTTTTTTTTCCCAATAAAAATTCATATTCTATACCAAAAAAACCACAAAATTTTTCATATTTTTGGCATTCAGAGTTTAGTAAATAACCTCCTACATATGATGCAACATGTAGAGCTGATATAGTTTTCTCAGCCAACCCTAGGCCAGCTATCTGAAAGGCAGAAACTATGAGCACAGCCCAGAGACAACCTACAGCGTGCCTGACAGTATCTAGGTGGCAGTTGGGGAGGGTGAGTACCGAGAGTCACATGGAACCCACATGATATTTTTAGATCAGTTGTGTGTTAACTGATGCACCAGTGTTCTTCCGTGTGATTAATCATGCCAACTGCAGACCTAACAAAGCAGGGGGCAGAAACCTTTTTACCCATGATACACCAGACCATCATGCACTGGGGTAGCCTATACTTTCCAGTATTTTTTATCAAAAATTTGGAATTTGATTTTCGAGATTTATCATACTGAAATTCGACTATTCACCACCTAAAACATGCCCAATTGCTGTTTTAGTCAATAGGGACGCCATGGGATCAATTTGGAGTTGTTTGAACCTTTCCGGATATTCGAGCGTTTTTTGGAGAAAAAACTCGAATTGAGTTTTTAAAATTCCAATCGAATTCGAATTTTCGGGACGATTTAATTCATCGGGGTTGGAAAAATTCAATTTTTCTTAAATAAATTTCGATTGGTTGAATTTCGAGTTCATGGGAGTTTTTAAAAACTCCCATGAATTCTAAATTCGACGTGGATAAATGTGCCTGAGTGTGTTCTGAAATAAGGAGCATTATTATTATCTATGAGCATCATATTATCTATGAAAGATGAGAGAAGAGTTAACCCACTTACCTGTAGGGAGCAGGCATGCTGGTCACAAAGATACTGGGGATGCACCGAATCCAGGATTCGGCCTTTTTCAGCAGGATTCGGCTGAACCGAACCCTAATTTGCATATGTATATTAGGGGTGGGGAGGGAAATCGGGTGACTTTGTCACAAAACAAGGAAGTAAAAAATGTTTCCCCTTCCCACCCCTAATTTGCATATGCAAATTAGAGTTTGGATTCGGCCAAATCTTTCGCGAAGGATTAGGGGGTTTGGCGGAATCCAAAATAGTGGATTCGGTGCATCCCTAAAAGATACAAGGTTATATGCAGCTATTCAGAAAGAGTGAACAAACACAGCGCGGAAATGGTTCCACATCTTTAATTTCAAAACACAGCCCCCCCCCACCGAACCTAAAACTTTTCCTCTGACCATAATGCAGATGTGAAACAGTCAAATCCTGCAGAATAGGAATGGAAAACTATGTACAAAGGCAAATTGCTATTTACAGAGGTGTACCCCAGATTGGCCACACACTGTACAGTAAGGGAGTTAGCACACTGGCAGATTCGGGGAGATTTATTCGCCTGATTTCGGGGAGATTTCGTTGCCCGAAGTTGAAACTTCGGGCGACTTCGGAAATCGATGCGCCGCGAGTGCATTGGCGCTTTCTCATTATAGCAGGGGGAAGGCAGTTCGGGGAGATTGTCGCCCCGCAGAAGAGGCGATTAGTCGCCAGGCGACTAGATCTCCCTGAATCTGCCCATGTGCTAGCTCCCTAAATGATTTGTGGCAGTTACAGGCTTAAAGGAGAAGTCAACCTGTACGGGGAAAAAACCCTTCCCCCCTCCTCTGTGTAGGCCCCCCCCGGCAAAGGGGGGCCTACCCAGGGGAGGGTTTTTTCACCCGTACAGGTTGACTTCTCCATTAATGCAACTCTTCAGGTTATTGGGTGCCTGCAAATGGCTGACATCAATGGTGGGCCTGTATCCTGACTCAAAGACGCCATAAGGAAAGGAGGGGGGTTAACTGACCTCACTTCATGCTTCAAGGGGAACTATCTTGAAAATTTAAATTTAATATAAGCTTCAGCATACTGAAAAAAGAAACTTTCCAAATATAATCAATTAAAGAATTCTGTACTGTTTCTGAAGTAATCATGTTCATCTTCACTATCCCTCTCTCAGCA
Organism: Xenopus laevis; assembly: GCF_017654675.1. Lineage (NCBI taxonomy): Eukaryota > Metazoa > Chordata > Amphibia > Anura > Pipidae > Xenopus > Xenopus laevis. The sequence goes on along the minus strand of NC_054388.1, from coordinate 16,437,534 downwards.
TCTGTTTCTCTTCATTCTGTCTTCACACAGGAGTTGGGTGTCAGATAGTCATTGACAGTTAGATCCAATATATCTTATAGGGGGCTCCTTTTGCCTAGAAGATGTATTAGAGCTCACTATTAAAATCACCAGACATCATGTCTCTCTACATGCAGAATAAGTGCAAAAGGCAGTTATTTTGTTAGATTTTGTTTTGTTTCAGCTACTAGGAAAGGAATCCCCCTATAAGATATATTGGATCTAACTGTCAATGACTATCTGACACACAACTCCTGAATGAAGACAGAATAAAGAGAAACGGGTGCTGAGAGAGGGATAGTGAAGATAAACTTGATTATTTCAGAAACAATGCAGAATATTTAATTGATTGTATTTAGAAAGTTTCTTATTTCAGTATGCTGAAGCTTATATTACATTTTCGCGATAGTTCCTCTTTTAGCTAGGGAGGTCCAATCTGCTGCTGACTGCACTTGAGCTTTAGGAGTTCAATAACTGGTGCAGCAGACAAACTGCAGAGAAGTAAGTCTCATAAGCAGCTCTGTACTGTAGGTATAGCACTATATCGAGCATCCTAGCTGGGACCCCTCACCAAAAAATACCAAGCCTGGGCCATAAGAGTCTCACAGAACCGAAATCAGTCATGTATAGAAAAGAGCAATAGCCAGACTTTATTGGCCCAAGAACATGTCCAACGTTTGATTCTGGTTCTGTAATCAGAACTTCCCTATGGGTTATGTGAAAAATATGGTGGCCCAGCAGTGACAGGGCATGCACCGGGCCACCTATAAGCATCAGAGGATCTGCAAGGTATGGGGTCTATTAAAAATAATGTCATAAACTTCTTTATCTAGGATCTTATACAGCAATTTAAAGCAAAACTATACCCCTAAAATGAATACTTGAGCAACAGATAGTTTATATCAAATTAAGCGGCAAATTAAAGAATCTTATCAAACTGCAATATATATTTAATTAATATTGCCCTTTTACATCTCTTGCCTTGAACCACCGTTTTGTGATGGTCTGTGTGCTGCCTTTAGAGACCACCTGACCAGAAATACTACAGCTCTAACTGTAACAGGAAGAAGTGTGGAAGCAAAAGACACAACTCTGTCTGTTAATTGGCTCATGTGACCTAACATGTATGGTTTGTTGGTATGTTTGTGTGCACAGTGAATCATACGATCCCAGGGGGGCGGCCCTTATTTTTTAAAATGGCAATTTTCTATTTATGATTACCCAATGGCACATACTACTAAAAAAGTATATTATTATGAAAATGGTTTATTCACATGAAGCAGGGTTTGACATATGAGCTGTTTTATGCAATTTCTTTTTATAAAGACTTACGTTGTTTGAGGGGTATAGGCGCCCCTTATTTTTTTAAAATGGCAATTTTCTATTTACGATTCCCCAATGGCACATACTAATAAAAAGTATATTATTATGAAAATGGTTTATTTACATGAAGCAGGGTTTGACATATGAGGTGTTTTAAGCAATATATTTTTATAGAGACTTACGTTGTTTGAGGGGTATAGTTTTCCTTCAAAGGCAGGAGTACATTTTGCATGTTAAGAGACTCTTATTGCAATGTCAGATTAAAAAATACTGCATAAGAAACTTCGGTCGACTACGGAAAGCGCCGCGAGTGCATTGGCGCTTTCTCATTATAGCAGGCAGAAGGCAGTTCGGGGAGATTGTCGCCCCGCAGAAGAGGTGATTAGTCGCCAGGCGACTAAATCTCCCCGAATCCGCCCATATGCTAAAGCCCTAAGGCAGCTCCCTTGCAGGTGTAATACATGCAGGACCCCAGCGGGTGGGGCTACATGTTTATTTACAAAGTCTCTATGATCCTTAGTAACGGATAAATTACATTATTCGTTTGTTGTCCTTTTTAGAAGATCCATGTAAACAAACAACATAAGTTTATTTTGATTAAACAGCAGTAACTAACAATGGGGGTCATTTCACTATATAGGGTCAATCTTTCATACAATGTGTAACTTTGATGCTAAAGATTAGCACTGAAAGCCTTGTAAGTGCCCCCCAGTAAGACCTGTAGGGCAACTGTAAACTGAATATCCACAAAAGTAAATGGAGGCAAATTAGACACTAGTATGAGTGGCTAACACTAAAGAACAATGTTTATATAATGCCCCAGTCTCAACATGCACAGGGGGAAGGGGCTCAGGTTGCATTGCCCCTCTGCTGGAAAGGAAAACAGGCCGTCTTAAAGGAGAATTCAACCCGTAATAATAAAAAGAAAACCCTCCCTCCTCCCCTCAGCCTACCCCCCCCCCCCCTGTTCAAATGCACCTAATTTTTTACTCATCCCTCCGAGCAGATTCTGGCCTCGGAATTCACGGGTGCCATCTTCTTTCTTCGGTCATTTTCTGAAGTTTCAGCGCATGCGCAGTTGGAGTAAATTTCCGGTCCCGATCTATTTTCATGACTTTCTGCGAATGCACAGTTGTTCGGGACCGGAAATTTACTCCAAATGCGCATGCGTCGAAAATGGCGGCAAGACACGAAGATTACCGCAGAAGAAGGCGGCTGCCGTGAACTCCGAGGCCAGAATCTGCATGGAGAGGTGAGTAAAAAATTAGGAGCATTTGCCCGGAGGGGCAGGTAGGCTGGGGGGAGGAGAGGTCTACCCAGGGTAGGGTTTTTTTTATTACGGGTTGAATTCCCCTTTAAAGGGGAACCATCGCGAAAATGAAGACAGAACAAAGAGAAACAGATCATTCATCTGACACCCAACTCCTGCTTGAAGACAGAATGAAGAGAAGCAGATGCTGAGAGAGGGATAGTGAAGATAAACTTGATTATTTCCAAAACAATGCAGTATTTTCAATTGATTGTATTTAGAAAGTTTCTTACTTCTGTATGAGGAAGCTTGCATTAAATTTTCATTTTTGCGATAGTTCCCCTTTAAGGTGGACCGTGTGTCTCTAGAACATCCATACAATAAAAGGTGTTAACTCTGCCTCTTTAATTAAAATACAACGTACTTCCAAGACAGACAGAAATCCCTTGCAATAAATAAGCAGAGCACACAGCTTATATACCAAGCACAACATTTACCTTTGGATACTGTTCTGTTTAAACAACTGATTTCTCCAACCTGCCAAAGTTCATCTTCATAAACAGATATTAGTCTAATTAACGCTTTGGGTCTAATAAACTGAATTACTCTTGCAGTGCCCAGCCAAGATGTGCAATGCACAGAACTGTGGGGCAAGTGATAAGACATGGGACAGAGTATTTTAGAAAGCAAACAACTGATATAAAAAGGTTCAGCAGAGAGACCCAATTCATAATTGGAGATGTCCCCTACAAACCAATTTAGTAACAACCTGCAAAGAAGTCTGGTGCATAGTTAGACTGCTCACAAATTCCCTTTTAGACCAGCAGGAAGTGCAGCCTAAACAATTGCCCCATGGCACAGTGAGGTGGGAGTAGCCAGCGTAGTAGTGAATACTGAGTGAACCTTACTCTCTGCCTCTTTCCTCCTGTACCAGGAAGGGATGTGAGAGAAAAGTACAAGGAGTAAGAATGTTTCTCCCTGGAGCTGCACACGAAGTACAAATGTTGCAGTCACTGAGAATACAGAGGATGCGCACAGGCAAATATATCCAGGAGTTCCTGTTATGTGAACTGGGAGTTACTTGGGCTCTTCCACTGTTCCTTTGCTGAGGTCGGCCATCTTGGGGTATTTCACTTTCTTCTGGTCCAGTTCGTTCTGAGCCCAGAGGAGCAATTTGAGTAATTTCGCCAGTTTAGGGGTGGACTCGCGGTTCTCATAATCCAGGATGGACTGGTTAACTTCACTCCACACCTGCCAGAGAAGAAGATGTCATTTTACAGATTAAAGATAAAGGAAAGCTACAAAAGCAGTTTATTGTCAATAGATTAGCCACAATAGTGCAATCTATAACATTGTATTTATTCTGCAGACTGCTTTACCATACCTGAGTAAACAGCTCTAGAAGCAAGCAGCTGCCATATTGGCTTGGTGTGACATCACTTCCTGCCTGAGTCTCTTCCTGCTAACACATAGCTCTGGGCTCAGATTACAGCAGGGAGGGGTGGAGGGAGAAAAGGGAGGGAGACAGGAGCAAACTGGGCATGCTCAAGCCCTAGCCCTGGAGGTTTAAGCTGAAAACAGGAAATCTGATAAAGATGCCCATGTTTACACAATAGAACGAAATACATGCTGTGTTTCTTTTGACAGAAGACTTAGAGCAGCATTACTTTAAGGGTTTACTGGTGTATTTATATAGACATTTTTGATAAAGCTTACTTAATTTTAGCCTTTCCTTCTCCTTTAAAGGTACAGTAACAACAACAAAATTAAAGTGTTTTAAAGTAATAAAAATATCATGTAGTGTTGCCCTGCACTGGTAAACCGTAGTAGAGTTTCTGAAGCAAACACAGCAGTTTTACCAGTGCAGGGCAACACTGCATTGTATTTTTATTACTTTAAAACAACTTCATTTTTTGATGTTACTTTTCCTTTCAATGGGGATGGGCTGTAAGATTACCATCTGTGTGGTTGGCTTGCATTATTACAGCTGGTTGGCTTGCATTATTCATAGAAAGCCAAAGCTTCTGAAACTTTGAGAGGTGTTATATTACAGCTTATGCATTTCAATTCTTAGTGGGGGGGGGGGACCGTTACAGTGAGTGGCTTGGACAATTCTTTTTCAGTGGGATTTCCTTTGCCTCTGTTTGAAATACTAAACAGTAGAACTGTATGTATATTACTTCCTTGCCATTTTGCCTTTTATCCCAGGTAAAAATTACTTCTATTGATTTGCTTTCAAATAATAATGCAAGTGCATTCAGCTGGCTTTACAGTTACTGCTCTGATGTGATACTGCCTCCTGCTGGCCCCGGGTGAGCTTCTGACAGCGAGGGTGTTGACATGTCTCTCAGAGCACTATTTTTGACCAAGTGCAGAAAAGGGAATTTTAGTAGCCAATTCAGTCTCTGCCACCAGCAGAATTGAATCCAAGTGTGCATCGGCCACAGTTCATGGAGGGGACAAAAGAAGGGAAAGATTGTGGGGCTGATTTATCACAACGTTTGATGAATTCAATTTTCGAGATTTATCATACTCTGGACCTTTAAGAACTCAAATTCGACTATTTGAGACCTAAAACCCGCCGAATTGTCAATGGGAGAGACGTCCAGGGATCAATTTGGAGTTGTTTGCAGCCTTGCTAACACAGTTTTTTCAGAAAAAAGAAACGAATCGAGCTGTTTAAACTCGATTCTAGTTTTCGGGTTGATCCTATTCAACAGAGTTTAAAAAAAGTTAATTATTTTTAAATAAATTTTGATTGGCCGAATTTCGAGTTCATGGGAGTTAATAAAAAACTCACATGAATTCGAAATTCGACCCTTGATAAATGTGCCTCCCCTGCCAAAGGCAGATTAGGCTGCCAAAGGGAGATTGGCTGGAGACCAGCACAATATACCGACACATGTGGATCAACAAATGATACAGATCTGACAGATGAGTTTGTGGTAGGATATTCTACACTGCTCACCTTTTGTCTCTGCATCATATTAAGCAAGTCGCCAAAGGGAGAGTCCTCTGGGTTGTCAAATGCCAACAGTGCCAGCGTCCGCTCCATCTCAGTCAGGCACTCACGGCTTTCTTCTCCCTGCTCTGCCAGTTGGGTCTGTGCAAACTCCAGAGCTGCCTCTGTCTCCCTTTGTCGGATCAGCTCAATAAGGTGTTGTTGCTGAAAAACACAAAGGTGATGAATGGCACCTTTGATAGATAATAGGACAAACTAGCAGAAAACAACAGTCAGTTCAGCAAACAGCACATTGTATGTGAATCTATCTACCAAGGGGATTGTGCCAAATATACTTGAAGGAACAGTAAAGTGTAAGAATAAAAACTGGGTAAATATCGGTGCAATCTAAGTTAGTCAGCGACTTTAAGGGGGGCCACATGAAACACAACTGTTCAGCGAGTTTGCAATTGATCCTTAGCATGCAGCTAAGATTCAAAAGCAAACAATATGACTCATGTGCCCCCCCCCTTAAGTCAGTGGAAATCAAGGGAGCTGCAAAGCAGGAAGTAGTGTTCTGGCTATTATGTTAGACATCCAGCCACATCTATTCACCCAGTTTTTATTTTTATACTGAACAATTCCTTTAAAAGCAACCTGACACTTGTCTGCGTAAGCACCGTAGCTGGTATCATTTATATGTTACATAAAACAAAATCAGGTAATTGGTCAGAGCCCCAACCCTGTCCTCTGCAACACCCACAGAAATCTGACCTGCAAGTGAAAATACAAGTAGCGATTGGTATCCAACAGCTCAGGGTGAAGGGAATTGATCAGAGCAATAGCTTCCTGGATCTGGCCCTTCAGAATCATCTCTCGGATCTTTATTCTTTCATCCAGGCTCTCCAGATCGACACTAGGTTCGATTCCAGATTCCATCCGAAACTTCTCTGCTGCCTCCTTAAATCCCTCTAAAAAATTTAAAACCATGAGATGAGCAGCCACACAAGAGCAAAGGGTTTGTGTATGAACCTACAGCAGTAACACGTGGCCCACCAGAAAATGCCCTGCCCATGTCTGAAGGTGACTAGTGTAAGTAGGAAACAAGAGTGGCCATTGTTATTGCAGTTGTTAGGAAGACACTGGCAACAGTTCCAGTATTTCCGGTCAAGTTGCTATGTAGCCCTACCTTCTGCCTGGCCTATAAAAAACCAGGCAATACATATGTAAACACAGGCCCCTGTAAATTTTGGATCATTTCTCTAATGCAGGTTGCTCCTGGTGTGGGCAGCCTTGTTGTAACACTGAGAATTGTGCCACAGCTTTCACTGGTTAGCACTCATTGTGCAGATGCTAACCACTAAACAAGCGCGCATCACTAAACATGCCCACCAGCACTGGAAGTGCTATGGTTTCCCCATCCAGAGTGGAGGCTGTATTAGCCTGCACCACTGGTGGGGAAAACGATTTTTGGATGACAGGTGACCTTTAAAATAACAGTTTGGCACATTTATCCATATTCAGAATACTATTCACAGAAACCACATGCTATACACCGCTCACTCAGGAGTTTTCCTAATCAGGTGTATATTCTGTATATAAAAAATTTGTGTGTGATATATTTCTCTATATAATTGGAAATATTTATTTTCAGTTCAAAGGAATTTCAAAACATGATCAAAAGTGGATTACTGGAATATAGCAAGGTGACTTTAATGTTTCAATATATCTGTAACCTTGTTAAGAGCTAAGGGGGCCTGAAGGACAGTAAAGGCCCCCATACACGGGCCGATAAAAGCTGCCGACAGACCGAGTTGGCAGCTTATTGGCTCGTCTGTGGGACCATCCGATGGGCGTCTCTGATCGATATTGATCGGGTAGGGTAAAAAATCCCATTGGATCGCAGCCACATCTGTGTGTTGATGCGGTACCGCGATTCGACCGCCCATACTGCCAACATTCTGATCCAATTGTTGGGCCCTAGGGCCCACGATCGGATCAGCCCAATATCGCCCAATATCGTGGGCATATCGGGGAGAGATCTGCTCATTTGGCAACATCACCAAACGAGCGGATCTCCCTGTGTATGGCCACCTTTAGGGCGAGTGACTAAATTTGTGACCTGGGTACCCCTGGTACTCACATATTTTTATATATCTGAGACCTCATGTGATGTAAGGTCTAGACTCTAGAGATAAAGCAAAATGTCTACATGCAAAAAAATAAAATAAACATTGCCTCTCTAACCTGTAACAAGGTAGTTCATAATTAGGCGATTCATGTCAGCTCTTTGGATGTGCAAGTTGTTCAGTTTCTCCATCCATTCTTCTTTTGTGATCTCCTCGGGCTTCTCTGTGTAACTCATTGTTGCTTTTAAACAAAAAAAAGTTAATTAATCAAGATAAAATGCTGCTTGCTATTTTAGTAATTTCAGTGAGGTTGTGAAAGACATGAGAGATGTGATCAGGAGCACTTGGTAGCAGAAGAAGCATTAGAGACATAGGGGGCACATTTACAAAGGGTCGAATTTCGAAGTGGTAAAACTTCGAAATTCGACCATCGAATTGTAGAAATCGATAGTCTAAGTTTTTTTTTTGGAGTGAATTTAGCCTTTTTTCGATCGAATTCAAATCGTTCGATTGAACGTAGAAATCGTTCGAATCTAACTATTTAATCGATCGATCGAATGATTTTCAAAAAAAAAAACTTTTGACTTCTAAAAACTTAGCCAAATATCAGTCAGGGATCAGTTATGCGGAAACCCGTTATCCAGAAAGTTCCGAATTACGGAATGACCATCTCCCATAGACTCCATTATAATCAAATAATCAAAATTTTTAAATGATTTTCTTTTTCTCTGCAATAATAAAACAGTAGCTTGTACTTGATCCAAACTAAGATATAAATAATCCTTATTGGAAGCAAAATCAGCCTATTGGGTTTATTTAATGTTTGCATGATTTTATAGTAGTCTTAAGGTATGAAGATCCAAATTACGGAAAGACCGTTATCCGAAAAGCCCCAGGTCCCGAGCATTTTGGATAATAGGTCCCGTACCTGTACTGGCTATAGGTTCTAGGAGGTCCCCATAGGCTAACATAGCAATTCGGCAGGATTAAGGTGGCAAAGTCGAAGTTTTATAAAGAGACAGTACTTTGATTTTGGAATGGTTGAATATTCGAAGTTTTTTCAATTCAAATCTAATTTTGGCCTATTCGATGGTCGAAGTACCCAAAAATTACGTCGAAAAATAGATTTTTGTACTTACCGTTAAATCCTTTTCTCTTGTCCTACATTGGGGGACACAGGCACCATGGGGATGAAGATCCTGTTGCTTGGAGAAAGGACACTAAAAGGTTAAAGTGGCTCCTCCTCCTCCTGCTCTGGGCTTCATCCCCGCCTACCTCCTCAATCCTCAGTTTTCTGACCGAAGAAGAGATGACGAGCCCTACCAATTGCCCATGTGAAGAGAAGGAGCTCCTCCCCAATGCAAGCTAAGCACGGTATGAACCACCTGCTGTTTGAAATTGTTGCTATTTGAACAACAAAAATTATATAAGATATTACCTGATCAATATTAACGAACTAATACAGGGAGGGAAGGCCTGTGTCCCCCAATGTAGGACAAGAGAAAAGGATTTAACGGTAAGTACAAAAATCTATTTTTCTCTTGCCTAGATTGGGGGACACAGGCACCATGGGGACGTCCCAAAGCTACCCATGAGGGCGGGACTTTTTACCCCTAGTGTTCAGGGAATAACCACCTGCAACACTTTCCTGCCGAAGCTCGCTTCGGCTGAGGCGATGTATGCACCTTGTAGAATTTGGAAAAGGTGTGTGTGGATGACCACACTGCAGCCCTACAGACCTGTTCTGCTGAAGCCTGGAGGCGAACCACCCAAGAAGTGCTGAGTGAAGAAGTAGAATGAGCTGAACCTGGAAGGGTGTGGCCTTACCTCGTACCTCACAGGCCTTCAAGATTGTTGACCTAATCCATCTTGCATTGGTGGCCTTAGATACCTTAAGGCTTTTCAGTGGTCCTTCTGGTAAGACAAAGAGGTTGTCTAGCTTTCTTCTACTCTTGGTAGCCCTGGTATATGTTCTGAGAGAACGAACCACATCTACATATGTAACTGTTCCAAATATGTCTTTTGTTCAGGACAAAATTAAGAAACCACCAGGTCCTGGTTAAGATGGAACTCCTTAGGAAGAATCCTAGGTAGGTCTCAACACCGCCTTGTCCTTGTAAAAAATCAAAAATGGTGGACGACAAGATAGAGCTGCTAGTTCGGAAACTAGTCTAGCCAAAGTGATGGCTAATAGAAAACTACCTGAAAAGTCAGCAGAGTTAATGGAATTGAGCCAATGGCTCGAACGGTTGCTCCTGCAATACAGAAGGTACCATATTGCGATCCCAGGGAGGGATTGTATGACGGTATGGCGGTATCATCCTCAATGCTCCCTGTAGGAAGGTCTTGATGTTGGGCAGCATTGCAAGCTGCTGCTGCTGAAAAAGGATAGATAAGGCTGATACCTGAACATTCAGTGAGCTGAGTGCCAGCCCTTATTTCTAAACCCTCCTGAAGGAATAACAATAGGCTACTTTCGTCCCAGGACTGTGGGTCTTCGGCTTTAGATTTACACCAGGATATGAATGTCCTCCATACCCTGTGGTAGATGCGTGAGAAGACGGGCTTTCTGGCCCTTAGTAAGGTCGGTATGGCCTTTTTTGGAACTCCTGATCTGGCTAGGATTATGGCTTCAAGTGTCATGCCGTTAAATCCAGCCATGGTGAACTCAGGTGGAGGATCAGTCCCTGAGATAACAGATCCATTCTGTCTGGAAGGTGGAATGGTGCGTCCACTGATGAACTTATGAGCTCTTCGAACCAAGTGTGGTGTGGCCAGTAGGGTGCCACTACAACTGTTCCTACCCTTCTTGATTACACTTGGCAGAAGTGCCAGTGGTGGGAAGACATATGCTAGGTGAAACTGCCACGGAACCACCAGTGTGTCCATGCTAGGGCCAGAGGGTCATTGCTTCTTGTGAAGAACCTCGTAAGCTTGTTGTTGTACCTGGATGCCATTAAGTCTACTTCCGGAGTGCCCCACCTTGCCAGAATCAGTTGAAAAAACCTCTGGGTGTAGGCTCCACTCTCCCTGATCTAAGGTCTCTCGGCTGAGAAAATCTGCTATCCAGTTGCCCACTCCAGGGATATGAACTGCGGAGATAGCTGGTACCGTGTTTTACACCCACAGAAGAATTTGCTGTGCCTCTGCGAGGGCAGCTTGACTCCTTGTGCCTCCTTGGTGGTTGATGTAAGCCAACGCTGTCACATTGCCTGACTGTATTCTTACAGGTAGATCTTGAAGTCTGCCTGACCATTGGAGCAATGACAGGTAGATTGCTCTTAATTCCAGGATGTTGATGGGGAGTAGTTCTTTCTGTGACCAACGTCCCTGTATGGTTAGGTCTCCCAATACTTCTCCCCAACCCTGTAGACTGGCAACTGTTGTGATGACTGTCCACTGGTGATTGGGGAAGGGTTTTCCTGACGGAAGTGTTGTTGGTCAAAGCCACCAACTGATAGAGGTTCAAACTAGATCTGATAGGGGAATCCTGCAGTTTAGGTTCGCTCAGTTCCTCCTCTGGTGTTGAGTAAGGCTCTGCATGGCTCTGGTGTGGAGCTGCGCATATGGAATCGCAGGATGACACTATAGTCCCTAGCACTCTCATGGCAACCTTAAAGGTACCTGATCCATTTTTTGCAGAGATGGCAGGAGCCCCTGCATGGAGGTGATCTTGGATTGGGGAAGGAAGGCTCTTCCCAATGAAGAATTTAGATCAAGCCCTAAATATTCAGTACTCTGGGAAGGTATGAATCGAGAATTTTGGAAGTTTATCTGCCAACCTAACAGCATTAGTGTCTGGAGATGAGTTGTGGCCAGTGCCATGGAACGGGCCTTTACCAGTTGGTCGTCCAGGTATGGTACGACACTCACTCCCTGCAGTCGCAGGTCCTCTAGAGCCGCAGCCATGACCTTTGTGAATAGCCTTTGCGCGGAGGATAGTCTGAAGGGGAGTGCCAGGGATTGCCAATGTTCTCCTGCCACTGAAAAGTGAAGGACCCAGTGGTGGTTGGGATGTATGGGGACATGCAGGTATGCCTCTTTGATGTCGATCACCGCCCTGAAATCCTCTGTGTCCAGGGACATTAGGACTGACTGGATGGATTCCATCTTGAAGTGGTGCTTCTTTACATGGTCGTTTAGTGCCTTTAGGTCTAGCACCAGGTGAAAAGATCCATCCTTTTTGAGTACTATAAACAGGTTTAAGTAGAAACCGAAGCCCCTTTTACCTTTGAGGGACCGCCATTACTACCGCGGAGGCAGTCAGGGCGTTTGGAACCCCATGGAAAGCTGAGTGCCTGGGTTCTGTGGTAGGGAGCCTTGAGATGGAAAATCACCTCGGAGGTAGCTGAGCGAATTCTATGAGATAGAAATGATCTGTAGGACCCAGGGTTCCAGTACTCTATGCCGTCACACCTCCCGAAAGTGACTTAAGCGTCCGCCAAAGGGTTTAGCTTTCAGGGGTGGGCACCTCCTCATGCGGAGGCCGTTTTGTCCCGTGCGGGCTTAGGTGCTGCTCTGCTTCCTGACCAAGAAGTGCTCTGCCTTGACTGGAATCTGGGGCGGGTCGGAGCTTGTTGCTTTTCATGTTAGGACCTCTGGCTCTGTAGCTTGAGAATTTTCCTTCTCTGTTCAGCACCAAAAAGTTTTTTTTTTTTTTTTTTCCCCGAGAATGGGAAACCAAGCAGAGACCACTTCAAGGTAAGATCTGTTGACCAGTTTTTTAGCCAAAGGAAACGTCTGGCTGCAATGGATTATGCCGAAGCCCATGTGACGAGCTTAGCCGCGTCCAGGACTGCTACGCAAATTTATATATTTGTGTCCGCTATCGGAGCTAGAAAGAGGTTGGGCCACCTGTTCCACCCAAACTTCCATTGACCTGGATACCCATGGGGTGGCAATAATAGGTCGGAGAGTTCTGCCTGCTGCTGTAAAAATCGACTTGCAGAAACCCTCAAGACGTTTGTCGATAGGATCGTTAAAGGAAGCCGCATCGACTACTGGAATGGTGGTGGTCTTTGACAATTTAGAGACGGGTGGGTCCACTGCTGGGGTTGAAGACCAAGGTCTGTAAAGTAAAAGGATAAGTTTGAGTAAAGCGATGGAAAATTGGACTCTATGGTCTGGCGTTTTCCATTGTGCTTTAACAATGTCGCCCAGCTGTTCATAGGCTGGAAAGACACAAGAAGACTTCTTTTGCCTCTTGAAAATGTTATTGGTTTGCTAAAGGTGGGGTGTGCCTGAATCAGGCTCTCGACCTCTCATTCTGATCTAGGGGTATCCTGATCCTATTCATCTGCGGATAGGATCTGTCCCTCTTCCCAATGCCTCTTCCTGTTCATCAGGCAAAACAGGTGGGGAAAGGGGAGGTCGCTTTGTGACCGACTGCTGAGTGACCGGTCTGTGAGGCTCTGTAGATAGGTGCTGTAGGACGGTATCTAGAGTCTCTGGAATTCTGGCTAGGTTTTGTAGACCCACTAGAGATAGAGCGCACACCATTCAGAATCCAAGCTCGTTTGATTAGCCGTAGCTGTCGCAGAGCTGGCTGGTAGGGCTGTGTGGGATTGTAATTGTGCAGTGACTGCTGCAGTCTTACAGGCTTCACATATTGGCTCAGCCAAAACACTAGCAAATTTAGGTCTGCAAGTAGCCCATGCCAAATACTAAATTGCATTGGTGGTACATGCAGTTGCCTGCTTGGGAAGGGACTGGTCATCTGCCCTGCCCGTCATGGCTATACTATGTAGTGCAACCCAGTAAGTAAGATATTGGGGAATATTAGGAGAGTCCAGAGGAGTGAACCACTTCTCCCTTAGAGTGCAATCTGTGGAGACAGAGGGAAGTAGTGAAAAACCCCACAGTAGGTCCCATAGAGAGAGGGAAGTGTTAATCCCCTAGAGAAAGAGTAAGGGAAGTGTAACTACCTATTCACCAAGGTAGGAAGGAATGGTACCTTGTTCTTCTCTGTGAGAGACAGTGAGGCTGGAAACGCTCAGTACTGGAGAGAGAGATGCGGATCCAAAATGGCCGCCAGAGAGGTTTCCCGGGCTTTGGTATAGTACCTTAGTAAGATGGCGCCCGTGAGGCGCGTGTGCAGCGACTCGTGCACAATGAAATAGACGCATCGCCAGATGGTGGCGCGAAAGATCGCTGGGAATGGCACTGAGTTACCAATGCGGGGACTACTTTTAGTGCTGTTGTCCCATTATGATCTACATATATAAAAGCATTGTTAGAATTCTGTTCCATGGAAAATATGACTTAATATTGATTCATGAGAAAATGTATATTGTAACCTTAACATAAATATCAAATAAAAGGCATGAAACAGGAGGGTGATTTAGACAAACTGTGTGTTGACAGTGTCTTTATATCTACTGATGACCAGCTAAAGGTCTACTGGTAGATCCCATCTACCTTTTGGACATCCCTGGCCTAGGGAAATCTTTGTCAGAGAATAGCAGTGAAAGTGAAACTAAATGCCTAGGAAAATCTGTGTGAGAGAATAGCAGTGAAAGTGAAACTAAATGCCTAGGAAAATCTGTGTGAGAGAATAGCAGTGAAAGTGAAACTAAATGACTTTCTGCAGAGCTGACAGGCAGCATGTAATGGGGGGAGGGAGGAGGGAATTGACTTACCTCCTTGTGCCAGCCAGGAATGCTCAATAAAAGACATACCCTCCGTCGTGGCTACTGGTGCAGCCTCCGGAGAGCGGGAACCAGTGCCCAGGGTAGTGTGGGGGGGAGCTCCCCAGCCTGCAGCCTCCGTAGAGCGGGAAGGCTATAGAGCATCTTCAGATCAGAAGTCCTTGGCTGGAGGGGTTCTGGAAGAGAAACACTGACCCCTAGTAGTGGCATGATACTGAATAAATCTGTACCATTGCTCCCAGCCACGAAGTGTCCATCCTCCTTCTGAGGACACTAAAAGAAAACTGGGGATTGAGGAGGTAGGCGGGGATGAAGCCCAGAGCAGGAGGAGGAGGAGCCACTTTAACCTTTTAGTGTCCTTTCTCCAAGCAACAGGATCTTCATCCCCATGGTGCCTGTGTCCCCCAATCTAGGCAAGAGAAATTCTGAGTTTTTGAATTTGAAAATTCACTTTGAATTCACTTCGACCCTTTGTAAATGGGCCCCATAGTATACAAAGGGTTCAAATAGGGTCACTTGTTTGAGACAGAGCATGTGGAACACAGAAATAAAGGAGGCTCAGTGGCTATGGTAAGAAGCAGCATTGGGGTCCTTGGTTGGTAGCTAGTCATCAGGGGTTGGGAAGGATGGGCACAGGGCTGGAGTCGTATGCAATCGAGTTAGGCTGATTCGGATGGAAAAGACTTTATTAGGGACAAAGGTTTGGGGGAGGGGAGGATTTATTATGGACACAGGGTTTGTGACATAATGAGCACAGGGTTAGAATGCGGTATTTGTGGAACTAGGAGGGGAAACTTTATTATGGACACAGGGTTTGTGACATAATGAGCACAGGGTTAGAATGAGGTATTTGTGGAACTAAGAGGGGAAACTTTATTATGGACACAGGGTTTGGGAAATAATGAGCACAGGGTTAGAATGAGGTATTTGTGGAACTAGGAGGGGAAACTTTATTATGGACACAGGGTTTGGGAAATAATGAGCACAGGGTTAGAATGAGGTATTTGTGGAACTAGGAGGGGAGGATTTATTAGAGACACAGGATTTGGGGAGATGAATGGAGAGGTACTGGGATGAGGGATGTTTTACAAGGGACACGGGGCTGGAATATTAAATGTGTGGCACAGGAATACGGGTAGGGGTACGTGGGCAGGGAGGCTTTATTGCGGACACAGGACTTGGGGAGACGATGAGCAATGAGACGGAGGGTGAGTGTGACACAGGAGTGGTGAGCTATTATTTTGGGATAGCGAGCGCTGAAGAGAAGCATAGGAATTGAAAACCCCTGGTGGGCAAGGGGCCCGAAGCAATATTTTGTGTCCAGGTTGGTTGGAAAAGGAAGACCAAGCAGTTACTGAAACAGACTCCTAAATGGGGGCGCTGAGACCCAAATGGGATAGAAGCCACCCCAGGGCACTGCTTTAGGAGGGACACTATTTACCCGGTAACTAACACATACCAGCTTCCGGCGGCTGCGTCACCGGCGAACCGAGTTCTCTGCCCGGGTCACCTGATGGCTTCTCGCGAGAGCACCAACGCGATTGGCAGTGTTTACTTTGCGTAGTACGCATGCGCAGAGAGACATGAGAGGCGGGGAGTGTAGAGATCAAAGGGGTGAATGTTATAGCGTCAATGGATGATATAATTGTATTTCTGTGGCCGCTGAACGTGTTCATTGTACGAGATTTATCTCACTATAGTGTCCTGCGTGTAAATTGCGCGTGTGGCCTTACTGAGCGAGATCCCATGAGCGCGCCTCCCTCCCTCTCTCTCTCTCTCTCCAGAGCTTAGTTCTATTGGGGCAATATTATATGTCCCATTTGTACTTGACTGCTCCTGGGTATTACTCCATCATATTCACATAAAACAGCGGCCATTTTGACAGCTCTAAAAACAATATGATGGAGTAAGCGCAGGATTGAGTCTATTCTGTAGGACCTATTGGAAATTGGGCGGAGCCTGCGACTTGAGCAAAATTGGACGGGCATTCGCGCATGCGTAAAACAAGAGCTTGTGTATGCGCGTACGAGCGGCAGCCATTGCCCCTGCAAGAGAGCTTTAGAGACCCTGCGGTCGGTAGCGAATGGTGGAGAGGGAGACGGATGGTGAGGTGAGCGAGTCCCGGCGACTAGCAGTGAGGGCAGGGTGGTACGGGCCATGGAACAGGAGAATATCCGGGATAGGGGTGAGGGAGACCGAGGGTGCCTGCTGGTTTCTGGGTTGAGGGGAGGTAAGCGGCTGGGATTGGATTAACAGGTTGCATGTCGGGAATTTGCTTGGAGGGGTAACTGGGTGAGGAGACTTTATAGTTGGGGCAGATAAGGAGGGAAGGCTGGGACTGGTGGGGATGGGAGAGGGGGCAAGTTACGATTACAAGGAAGAGAATGCCCCCCCCCCCGAGACGAGGAAGCGTAGTTATTGAGTTTCCCAAATATATGTGGAACCAGCCCTGGAATGTGTATTCCTCTGTCAGCTCCTACTCCAGTTCTCTAACCTCTTCTCTGAGGACCGTATTCAGCCTGGGGGCGATGTATTGGCACCTGTCACGTGCTGTTTGTGTGTTATACACAAGTCCCACCCTAATCAGGGGGCGCTGACTCTCACGCTTAGTCTCTCTGGCAGCTGATGCTTTCCCAGACTCCCAGCATGCACTGCAGGCCCAGATTGTAGCACTACTCCTTATTAGGCCCTCCCATGAATCCAGTGTAAAGCTTCACACATGAGCTTCAGCAGAGGGTTAGTTTGCCCTTTGTTACTGGTGTCTGGCTCCAGGCCAAAGTTTTGTTGCATTGTGTGATGTGGTGTAGAAGTGGGTGTTCAGTCAGCTGCAGCAGACAACATTCCAGTGTGTTATACAAAGGAATTCCGTGTTACACTGTGTTGGAGGATTTGCAGCATGTTCATCAGCGTGTGCCACATTACAGGGACTACATCTCCAGCCAGCTAGTGTCAATGCTTTAGCCTAATGCATCTTACCAATAAGTTGCTGTCAACAGTCATGGCTGGTATTGGCGTTCTCTACATTATTTCTTCCCCCTAGTGAGGAGAATGCAGAGGCTGGAACAAGACACACCGGCACAGCATGGGTGAGTTCAGCAGGTTAAACCTTGCTCGTTTATTGCGGATGCAACGTTTCGGGGCGTGACCCCTTTCTCAAGCATCCTCAAGCATGCTTGAGAAAGGGGTCACGCCCCGAAACGTTGCATCCGCAATAAACGAGCAAGGTTTAACCTGCTGAACTCACCCATGCTGTGCCGGTGTGTCTTGTTCCTACGTTGTTTCTGAGGTTGCCCATTCCCTCTAGCATCGAGCACCTGGGAGTCGCTGAAGTCTGGACGGCCAGGGTGTGCGAGTGTAAGTCTTTCTTTTTGAGAATGCAGAGGCTGCCATTAGTCTTAAAGGAACAAGGTAACTCTGACTCCCCCACCAGTGTTCAGAATGAAGTGAGGAATCTTTTTGGCAATAAACCAGCCACCGCATCACAATGTGGCAATTGCAATTTAGTGAAAAAAGTAGCATTTTGGGGCACAACCCCAGACATCATAATAAGTGAAGTAGTGAGGTACAAAGTGACATTGCCCACTTAATTCACATAAATACCTTTGTATATGAATGTCCATTCTTGTAATTCCATAAAACATGTACTTAAAAAATTGAATTGCAATAGGTGACCTATCAGAACTTCTCACAATGGTTCGAGAGAGAGAGAGAGAGAGAGAGAGAGAGAGAGAGAGAGAGAGATACAGATACAGTGGTGTGAAAAACTATTTGCCCCCTTCCTGATTTCTTATTCTTTTGCATGTTTGTCACACTTAAATGTTTATGCTCATCAAAAACCGTTAACTATTAGTCAAAGATAACATAATTGAACACAAAATGCAGTTTTTAAATGAAGGTTTACGTTATTAAGGGAGAAAAAAAACTCCAAATCTACATGGGCCTGTGTGAAAAAGTGATTGCCCCCCTTTTTAAAAAATAACTTAACTGTGGTTTATCACACCTGAGTTCAATTTCAAAGGTTATAAAGCCATTTCTAAAGCTTTGGGACTCCAGCGAACCACAGTGAGAGCCATTATCCACAAATGGCAAAAACATGGAACAGTGGTGAACCTTCCCAGGAGTGGCCGGCCGACCAAAATGACCCCAAGAGCGCAGAGACAACTCATCCGAGAGGCCACAAAAGACCCCAGGACAACATCTAAAGAACTGCAGGCCTCACTTGCCTCAATTAAGGTCAGTGTTCACGACTCCACCATAAGAAAGAGACTGGGCAAAAACGGCCTGCATGGCAGATTTCCAAGGCGCAAACCACTTTTAAGCAAAAAGAACATTAAGGCTCGTCTCAATTTTGCTAAAAAACATCTCAATGATTGCCAAGACTTTTGGGACAATACCTTGTGGACCGACGAGACAAAAGTTGAACTTTTTGGAAGGTGCGCGTCCCGTTACATCTGGCGTAAAAGTAACACAGCATTTCAGAAAAAGAACATCATACCAACAGTAAAATATGGTGGTGGTAGTGTGATGGTCTGGGGTTGTTTTGCTGCTTCAGGACCTGGAAGACTTGCTGTGATAGATGGAACCATGAATTCTACTGTCTACCAAAAAATCCTGAAGGAGAATGTCCGGCCATCTGTTCGTCAACTCAAGCTGAAGCGATCTTGGGTGCTGCAGCAGGACAATGAGCCAAAACACACCAGCAAATCCATCTCTGAATGGCTGAAGAAAAACAAAATGAAGACTTTGGAGTGGCCTAGTCAAAGTCCTGACCTGAATCCTATTGAGATGTTGTGGCATGACCTTAAAAAGGCGGTTCATGCTAGAAAACCCTCAAATAAAGCTGAATTACAACAATTCTGCAAATATGAGTGGGCCAAAATTCCTCCAGAGCGCTGTAAAAGACTCGTTGCAAGTTATCGCAAACGCTTGATTGCAGTTATTGCTGCTAAGGGTGGCCCAACCAGTTATTAGGTTCAGGGGGCAATTACTTTTTCACACAGGTTTGGATTTCTTTTCTCCCTAAATAATAAAAACCCTCATTTAAAAACTGCATTTTGTGTTTACTTGTGTTATCTTTGACTAATCTTTGATTAATAGTTAAATGTGTTTGATGATCAGAAACATTTTGTGTGACAAACATGCAAAAGAATAAGAAATCAGGAAGGGAGCAAATAGTTTTTCACACCACTGTAGATAGAGAGAGATAGAGATAGATAGATATACATATATATATATACATACATACATACATACATACATACATACATAGATATAGGTTTTGTTTTGTAATCTCCTGACGAAGATCCCTGTGGGGGATCGTAACGTTGAGTGGAATAAACATATTTTTATCTGCAAAGAAAACCCTGTGAGTGTCGCTCTTCTTGCAAAAAAAAAAATATATATATATATATATATATATATATATATATATATATATATATATATATATATATATATATATATATATATATATATATATATATATATATATATATATATATATATATATATATATATATAGTCAAATACAAGAGTCCTCTGCACTCAACCCATTATCAATATATTTAAGACAGCGACATTTTGTGCATACTGCTACTAAAAAATGCCTTACCCTTTAAACAAAACACGGATTGTTTGTCCATATATTGCAATATATTTAAGCTGGCCAACTACGTCAAAGTCATCCCATATCTGGCCAGTCCTATGCTCAATTTTATCTGATTCATTAAGAATTCTATTGCTTCATTATACATTTTACTTTGAAAGCAGCAAGTTAAGTTGCAGGTAATACCTAGTCCCTTTGTAAAATGTATAATGAAGCAATAGAATTCTTAATGAATCAGATAAAATTGAGCATAGGACTGGCCAGATATGGGATGACAGTGACGTAGTTGGCCAGCTTAAATATATTGCAATATATGGACAAACAATCTGTTTTGTTTAAAGGGTAAGGCATTTTTTAGTAGCAGTATGCACAAAATGTCGCTGTCTTAAATATATTGATAATGGGTTGAGTGCAGAGGACTCTTGTATTTGACTATATGTATTTTGTGGTCACAGCCTCATTGCACCCCCGCCTAATGGTTTTAAAAAATAGTGGTGAGCACAACTTTCCCTTGTTTGCAATCAGGCTGTGACCACAAAATACATATAGTCAAATACAAGAGTCCTCTGCACTCAACCCATTATCAATATATTTAATATCAATGAAGGAAAAGTCCGCACTCATGGGTCTTGTGTAGAAAAACTAAAAGCTACTTAGTGTTCTCAGGAAGAACGGCTCGCGTTTATCAGCCGAAAGGTCGAATAAACACAAAGTAGCTCTACACAAGACCCATGAGTGCGGACTTTTCCTTCATTGATTGTACAATTCTTTGTTCCAGCACCTGGGCAGAGACCAGTGCTCTGTGTGCACCAGGCCCATTTTTCTTTGTATATATTTTATATATCTATATCATATATCTATATATATATATATATATCATATATATATATATATATATATATATATATATATATATATATATATATCATATATATATATATATATATATATATATATATATATATATATATATATATATATATATATATATATATATATATATATATATATATCTCTCATATATAATATATAACAGGTCAAGCATAAGCCAATGGGATATTTTTTTCGTGGAAATATATTTTTCATAAGATTTTGTGAGGGTACATTTCACCTATTTAATGTGACGTTCGGCTATAGAGCCCTACAGTGTGCAGTAAACTGAATCGGGCCCTCTTATTCACTTCGGTGTTTGCGGTACTATAGCAACCCTTTCCTGTAAGAACATTCTATTTGTGAAGATATGGTGCAGACCAGGGCCGGACTGAGAGTAAAATGCAGCCCTGCCAAAAAAAAAAAAAAAAAAACCTCAAAGCTGCCCACACATAAATGCATGCTAGTCTTTTACTTATGCACGTGTGTGTGTGTATGTATGTATACATCCTGACGACGGCTCCAGGTGAGCCGAAACGCAACAATACACCATGCACCAATAAATAATGTTTTGATACACGCTGGATGGCGTCCGCTGTGAGTGCTTTCATGGACTGTGAATAGCAAAGAGACTGTGCGATAGTAGGTATAGTAGTGAGAGATGGTGCCTAAAGTAACAGTGGTTAATAGTCTCAGGGAAGGGAGTGTGACTGTGGGATAGCAGGTATAGTAGGGAGAGATGATGCCTATAGTAACAGTGGGATAATAGTCTATGGGAAGGGAGTGTGACTGTGGGATAGCAGGTATAGTAGGAAGAGATGGTGCCTATAATAACAGTGGGATAATAGTCTCTGGAAAGGGACTGTGGCTGTGGGATACTACTAACCTTATATTTTTGTCCTATGCTTTGCTTTTCTTTCAATTTTATTTTCTTACAGATCCATGTCTTGCACCTCCGCTATCTATTAGTCTCCATTCTTTTTTGCAGCATTTCTTTACGTTATACATATTGCTTTACCTCCTCCTGTTCTTCAGCTAGCAGCGCCTGTCATAGAGGGTTTTTACTATAAGGCTTAAACTGTTATTCTCTCGTTTTGCATTTATCCTTATTAAAAAATTAAATAAAGCCAACCGTGCAATATATCTGTATCCTTTTCTGTCTGTAAATGGAGTGTTAATGTGTACTGACCCATATGCTGACTGAATGACAGATTGTATTTGCCCATGGAAACAAAAATCTTTCACATAGTAGCAATGGGATTTCTCCTGCCTCAGCTCTGTGAAAGCTTTTGCCTTAGCTCCCTGAAACTTCTTTAAACAGCAGTTGGTAAGAGTTTCTCCTAATACAGGGCATGAGAAGAATTTAAGGAGCCCATGCAGGCCAATCCTCCCTCATGCTGCACACTCATACCGGATGCTGTTCAAAGAAGTTACATTTTAGACAGAACTGAGGAAGGAGAAGATCACATTGTTGCTCTGGGTGAAAAGATTTATGTTTCAGTGGCAAGGTTAGGGCAACAGTTCTCACAGCCCTCCCTTCTTTGAAAAAAAAAAAAAAAAAAGCTTGAATTCTGAATCATTGTATCCCTCCCAATGGCCCTGCAGCATACTTACGTATCAGAAGAGGCAACATTTTGAACTCCGGACTGCCCATAAATCTTCTTGCAGTCTCCTGGCTCAGCCCTTAGGTCTCCCTCCTCAGCCCTCCCTCCTCATTCTGTCCTAAAATGCTTGCCGTATATATGTGAAGCAGACGGCAGGCATTCTTTTGAAAGATAAGCTAATTAGTAGACAATTGCAGCGCTGCATATGCTGCGGCCCACTTCAACACAGGACAGAACGGCCCCTCGGGCATTTGCCCGAACGGACAGATAACCAGTCCGGGCCTGGTGCATCTACATTACTAATGTAAATTTTTATGCCCGTAAGTGAACACAGGCTTTTATCGGGATTGGAAACATCTGAATCCATAGTTACTGAATTTGGGTGTGTGTAAATATTACACACCGAATCTTAATTTGCATATGCAAATTAGCGGCGGGAGGTAAATCACGTGACTTTTTGTCACAAAACAAGGAAATAAGAAAAGTTTTCCCCTTCCCACCAATAAGATGCATATGCAAATTAGGATTTGGTTTTATTGCTTTGGGTTGTGTATGTGACTGACCAAGAGTCTTGCACATGCCCCCCCATAGTGTAACATTGACACTGTTATTAACACAGTAAATATTGTATGTCAAAAGTAAAACTGACACCTGTGCTTATATCCTTTCAATACTTGAAGAGTTTACATTTTCCCGGATTTTACATATTTTTTTCCTGGTCCCCTGAAACACATCTCTCTATCTATCTCTCTATCTATCTCTCTATCTATCTCTCTATCTATCTCTCTATCTATCTCTCTCTCTATCTATCTATCTATCTCTCTCTCTATCTATCTATCTATCTCTCTCTCTATCTATCTCTCTATCTATCTATCTCTCTCTCTATCTATCTCTCTCTCTATCTATCTCTCTATCTATCTCTCTATCTTTGAGCCATTAATGCTTACTATTTGTATTGCATATTTAGATATGTCATGATATTTCAGTATTTTATTTCCTTTAACAGACCTGTTTTTTCTCAAGTGTTGACATAGTTTAATTTTGCAGCTAGCACACAGGCTTCAATCAGTGTCATTGCCTTAATGACCTTATGCTGTATAGATTTTTTTTTTGCTCTTGTAAATTCTATATCTCTAATATATGTAATAAAATAACCATTGTACTAATCCTTTTTGATTGTTCCTATAAATAGTGTAGTTGTTAAATGTGTAATGAAATATATTGCTGGATTATTTAGCAAAATAATTCCAGCTGAACCCCCATTTTACATTTTTCAAGGGACTAGAAAAGAATGGCGTAAAATCAGGGTAATGCATTATAAGTTGGTGGGGCCACAAAAAATGGTGTAAAATGAGTGACGTTTTACTGTATCTTATATATTACATGGAATTTAACAAGGAAAGCATTTACATGGAATGAGATGCAAGTTTCCAGTGCATGGTATGCTTTTATTCTTATCCTTTTTGGATGTTTTCAAACTGGTTGGTGATTTAGTTGTATTCTGTTTCTCAAAGTACATTATAGTGTTAGATATTCTTGTTTTATTTTTAATTAAAACCCCATGACATGATATACAGGCCGATGTATTTCCATATCTGCTAACCATATAATAACTGTTTACTACTCATGCTCGGTTTTTGCAGTGTGAATTGATCAGCTCAAAAAGATTATCTTGTGAGCTTATAGACCGGTATGAATTCAGGATTAGCTTTTTTTTGTGGACCATCTATGTTCATATTGGCAGTAGTTATTTGGTTGCCTTTCAGCGGGTAGTCTTTTTGGCTAAGCAGCTTCCTCTATTGGTAGTGTGTGCCCGCACCTAGTTATTTGCCACCAGATGAAGGATCCCCACTGACTGATTTTCACTGAAAATTAATGATGCTCGGTCCATGTTAAAAGGACATTGTTGTAGCTGTGAACAGCAAATGGTGCAGTTTGCATGGACTGAATTTGCGGCTTCTCTCGTATTAATAGCCTGAAATATGAACATTCTATGAAATACTATCCAGTTTTTTGTAAGTACAGGTAGCATCGGCTTTGACCACCACAGTCCATGAAGACCTTGCTCTGACTAGCAAGGCAAAAGCAGCACCACTAGTGATAATTGGTTAAGAACAGAGGCTGGAAAATACAGCTTATGGGTAAATCTGAGAGCCAAAGTGCAGCTTCTGGAGTCCATATGTTGCCTACGGGTGCAACCTTGTACCATTTGCAAGATCTGCTTTTGAAATAGTCCAGTAATGAGGCATTCAATGTGATTTTTTTGGGGGGGTATTGGTAAAAGTAGCACAAGATAGATCACTTGTCAAAGGAAAAAGACAGCACTCTGATAAAGGAAGGCAGTTTTATTGCAGTAACCTGCAAAATTTGTACACTTTACATGTTTCGGGAATCAATCCCTTAATCATAAGCATGCTTATGATTAAGGGATTGATTCCCGAAATGAGCAAAGTGAATGAATTTTGCAGGTTACTGCAATAAACCTGCCTTCCTTTACAGGATTGCTGTCTTTTTCCTTTGGTCTTGAATGTGGTATGCAGTGGGGACGCTGTGGATGGAGCACTCCGGTAAAGGAAGGCAGGTTTGTTGCAGTAATTGCAAAATTGGTACACGTTTTGCTTATGATTAAGGGATTGATTCCCAAAACGCGTAAAGTGTATGAATTTTGCAGGTTACTGGAGTGCCGTCTTTTTCCTTTGGTCTTTGCAGTGGGGACGCTGTGGACTCAGCAGCTATATGGGATTTTGAGATTGGAGCCCCCTTTGGTTAAGTATAGATTACTGGTCACCAAACTTTTTTTCTTTTACCCGTGAGCCACATTCAGATGTAGAGAGTTGGGGAGCAGCGTAAGCATAAAAAATGTTCCTGGATGCACAAAATAAATGCTATGATTGGCCATTTGGACTGGCAGTCTTCAAGAGGCTTTGAGAGGCTATACACATGGTTTTTATGCAACCAAAACTTTCCTCCAAGCCTTGATTTCAAAAATAAGAACCTGCAACCTGTTGCCTGCAGCCACTGGTTGTGGATCACTGGGATAGATATTTTAGAGTAAAATAGTAGGTACCTTTGTAGAATACTTATTTTGCAGATTCATTCTTCCTCCTTGTTACATTGGCAGTGTTTAAGGCCATGTACTAGACATGCTTGGGTAAAATATCCTGCAGCAGCACCTTGCTAAAGGAAAACTATAATATAGGTCTTTAAAAATATAGCATAAATATGTAAAACCTTGTTTCAGCTAAATAAGCAGTATGTGCATTTTCAGTAATCCTAAAAAGAAAATTGGCATTTGAAGTTCCAAGTACCATCCCCTGGGATCATATGATTCACGGTGCACACAAACAAAGCAAGCGCACACATACATGTTAGCTCACATCAGCCAATCTGTTTAAGTATAGCCGTGGTTTTCCTTTAATAAAGGCTGCGAGTAGTGCTTCTGTCTGTAAGCTTTATTGTATGTGGGATGGTGTGGCTTGTTATACACAATGCTATTATTATTGAGGAGATCTTTCTGTAAACAAATTTGGGGAGTCACATTTATCAAAAGCTGAATTTCAGAGGGATTGGTTTCTATCGTGAGCCTGGTGATTGGATTATTGGTTAATTGATGTGTCTTTTTGATTGGTGCACATTTGTTTTAATATCCGGTGTATAGCTCCGTCTAGATAGCATATGACTAAGTGTTTGTAACCTGAAACACATAAGGCTGTTGACACAATAAATAGTTTTACTTTGATTCGAGTGCCTGCTCCAAAGTATTTTCAGTTTGGTAGTAGAAACAGCCCATCTCTAAATCATTTCCCTTTGCCTTAAGATGCAACAGGTAACATGCCAATTTCCTTGTGTTTACTCCTACCCACTCCGATTATACAGTGAGCTTACTGTATGAAGTAGAATTTTTTAGTATGACATTGAAATGTAAACTGATATATAAGGTCCTAGTTTTAAAATTCTAGCTCCTCAGGCAACAATTTACTGTTTGTATGCATAGTTCCCATAAGCAATATGGATTTTCACAAATCATTAAGCAATGTTGTCTTTTTTTATTTCTAGGATCACACCCCTATGGGTGCTGTTAGTCTGTGCTGGATTCACAGAAGCATGTAATTGGCAGATCTTCCCAACTTGCCAGCATGAGCTTTGTCTGATATGCTGAGCATCTTGTATCCCTACACCAAATTAATCTTCATTTAGATCTGCACCACGGATTGCACCCAATACCTGCATCCTTCATAGGTAAATTGGCCGTTTCAGCTTCTGTATACGTTTCTTTGGCTTTGTAGAGCTCCTGCATTTTTTTTTTTCATTGCTATCCTATTGCTGTTTGTAGCCCATTCTGCAAGACTTTTATTGTGGCTTTACCCCCAGCATGAGCAGCTTCTGTGTACCTGGAAAGTCCCATCTTAAAGGAATTTTTCAGTGTAAAAATAAAAACTGGGTAAATAGACAGGCTGTGCAAAATAAAAAATGTTTCTAGTATAGTAAGTTAGCCAAAAAATGTAATGTATAGAGGCTGGAGTGACTGGATGACTAACATAATAGCCAGAACACTACTTCCTGCTTTTCAGTTCTCTTGGTTTACACAAATTTGTTACCAGTCAGTAACCAATCAATGACTTGCTTGTGAATCTAAGCTGCATGCTGAGGATCAATTGTAAACTTACTCAAGTTATGTCCCATTTGGTCCCCCTTAAAGTCACTGACTAACTCAGAGTTAGAGAGCTGAAAAGCAGGAAGAAGTGTTCTGGCTATTATGTTAGACATCAGGTCACTCCAGCCTTTACAATTTAAATTTTTGGCTAACTTACTATATTGAAGATAGGAAGAAACGGTTCCGCACTCCTATCTAAACATCAGAACTTTTATTCGTCCATAATTTAAAAAGAAGACACGTACGCGCTGCTTGGCTCGTTTCGGGCGGAAGCACCCTTAATCATTATGATTAAGGGCGCTTCCGCCCGAAACACGTCAAGCAGCACGTACAACGTGTCTTCTTCTTATTAAATTATGGGTGAATAAAGATTTTGATGTTTTAAATCGGCGTGCGGAACCGTTTCTTCCTATCTTCCATATTGTGGGATGCCAAAGGACTCCAGCACCCGCTAACTTGTCTACAAGCCGCCGGGCTCGTTTTCACTACATATTCGGTGAGTTGGAGCGGTTATGCTAATTTGCTTTCTTCTTTTAACTTACTATATTAGAAACATTTTTTATTGTGCACAGCCTATCTATTTGCCCAGTTTTTATTTTTACTCTGAGCTGTTCCCTTAAGTGTTATCATCCCTTCGTTTGGCTTTCCACATTCTTGTTTTGTGCTTACCCCTTGCCTGTTGCCAGATTTGCACTTTTCTTTCTTCCCCCCCCCCATATGTGCACTTACAGTGGGATGGAAAGAACACATACTGTACATTTATAAGTCAGATCATGTTTTTCTGATTATTTGTATCAAGGGGCATGTTTGCTTCTAGATCTATATTCAAACTGTCCCATAGGTGCCATTTGGCCAGGCTGAGTAAAGACTTCTAAAAATGTAAAAATAAATAATCGGAGACCCATCACTACCAAACACTTGTTAGTGCCGTGTGAATGCCTGCTGGCCAAAATAACAGCTGGTTCTTCTCAACCCACAGCAGCACTGCTTAGCTGATTGTTCCAAAAGCAATGACCCTACAGTTGCTTTCTCTGTGGCTTAATGCTTGCTGTGTAAGGCATAGCTACGGGTGCACTTACTACAATACACTGCATATTTATTTTCAGCGTTGCAGTGCAGGAGCAAAAGCAACCCTATAATGGATGAAGTTGCAAGGACTCAATCCTCTGTGACATATGAGTCTGAGACCAACCTTGAGATCATGGAGAGCAGTTCTCCTGGTAGGCTGTAGTTTATGTAACTCTTCATTATAGAACTATTTTCATAGTTACTCCACCAAGTAGCAAGTTAGCGGTAGTTCACTCTTCCAACACTTTTTTCAGTCCAGATGATTTCAGATAAACAAAAAATTGACTTTTTCTAATTACAATTTATTCTATTTTCTGTGTTACCTTTCTTCTAATATTGAAGTGTTCACCTTGTCGACCCTGTGTAAACTGTTCTAAATTCATACAGTTTATTATCTTTGTCCCTGCTGAACAGAATCTATGGGTTTCATTAAAGGGGTGGTTCACTTTTAAGGTAACTTTTATTATATTATAGAACGGCCAATTCTAAGCAACTTTTCAATTGGTTTTCATTATTTATCTATTTTATAGTTATTTGCCTTTTTGTTCGGACTCTTTGCAGCTTTCAAATGGGCGTCGCTGTCTCCCTTTTTTTTTTAAAACATGTTCTGTAAAGCAACAAATTTATTATTGTTACTTTGAATTACTGATCCTCTTCTATCCATATTTTTCAGTCTCTCATTCAAATGAATGCATGGTTGCTAGGCTAATTTGGACCCTAGTTTCCAGACTGGTTAAGATACAAATTGAAGCACTGCTGAATAAAAAGCTAAATAACTCAAAAACCTTCAATAATAAAAAATGAAAACAAATTGCAAATAGTCAGAATATCACTCTCTACATCATACTAAAGTTATCTCTAAGGTGAACAACCCCTTTAAAGGCAGCTGTTGGAATTGATAAAATAGTTGCTAATACTAAAAATATATCCACTAAATGTTGCAAAATTGTAGCAGTTTAGAGTCTGCACCTGAATTACTGAGCTGCCAGACTCAACCACCAGACACTACTTAGATTTTGGAAAGATGGAAAGTAATTGAAAAAAAGTCTTTATTTCTGATGAACAATCTGTAAACAAATGAACTGAGAAATAGGGTTGCCACCTGGCCAGAAAAAAATTATGGTTGATCCCAATGTTATTAATAGGGAAAAAAGATAAATATATAGGAAGGCCAGTATTGTTTTCCAGAATGGTTGGCAACCCTACTGAAAAAACATTTTTGAAAGGTGAACAAACCCTTTAATAAGGATGAGCAAACGGCAGAATGTTTGCAGTTGCAGTTTGGTGCTGTTTAGGTTTATTTTCGGGGGGGGGGGGGGGGGAAAGGACCCAGCACTTCATTTGCAAACAACAATTTTTTGTTTACATATATTAGGTTGGGATCAAAAAGGAAAAGGCTAAAGTTCTGCTTGAGAACAGATCGAGTTGCTTTCATTGGAGATCTATTGCTAAATTAGCCCTGGGTTTATACACACATATTGGCTAAATTAAATCTATAGCTAAATTATCCCTGGGTTTCTACACACAGATAAGCTTTTGCTTTAGTGATGTGTGGGATGGCCCGATACCTGTACATACTGTGTGTGGGTTGAGATCTTCTGCTCTCCCCGCCTGTGACTTTCCTGTGCCATCTTCTTCTTCTTCTTGGCAGCTCTGTGACATCAGATGGGTTGGGTGCTGGTCAAATTTTTTTTGAACCCATACACTATTTTGAATGTAAAAAAGCAGCTTAAAATAGCGTCAACAATAGACCTTTGCAACACTTCTGTGCAGCCCAAGGTTATTGTTTCTTTGCATGTCCATGAGCCTGATTCTAAATACAGCTATAGGATAGAATGGAATGCTAAGGATTTTTCTTTTCACCAAAAGGTTTTTCCGTTCTCTATTGATCTGAGAAACTGATTTGTTTTCTGCAATAGCCCCATGAGAAAGGTGTGTGCAACAAGACAAATGTTTTTGTTGAAAGTACAATATTTCAGTCACATTTGCTGACCTTCCTCAGAGGACATAATGAATTTACAAGCTGTACTTAAAGCCGATTGGCTCCTGATTTCAACTGCTCGTGTTTTTCAACTGCCCATGTTCCTGGTTGGTGGTCATCACAAAGGACAAAAATCAAGACATGGCAGCTGCTAACCCAGCTGTGCTTATTTGTTAAGAGGAGTAGGGCCATATTTCAGCGTGTGGGTGGTGTCGTTTAGGAGGGGGGCCTCTCTAAAGGTGGCCATACACGGATAGATCCGCTCGTTTGGCGATGTCGCCAAACGAGCGGATCTCCCTCCGATATGCCCACCTTGAGGTGGGCAATATCGGGCTGATCCGATCGTGGGCCCTAGGGCCCAACGATCGGATCCTAGCGTTCGCCAAACGGGCGGTCGGATCGCGGGACCGCATCAACGAACAGATGCGGCCGCGATCCGACGGGATTTTTAATCCCATCCGATCGAGATCTGGCCGACTTTCGGCCAGATCTCGGTCGGGGGCCCCCATACACGGGCCAATAAGCTGCCGACTCGGTCTGTTGGCAGTTTTATCGGCCCGTGTATGGCCACCTTTAGGGACCTATAATGGTTACTGTGCTTTCATATCTACTTTAAGCTTACACAACATAAATCTGTGCATTCTGTATGAAGTGGGTGATGGGGCACTGCCTTATTTTGGCGCATGGATGATTTTATTTGGAAGAACCTATGATGTATAGCGCACTTTTATTTCACCTTTTTTTACTGGCCAGTATGTATTGTGTGTGTGCCTTGCATCCATAGCCAAATTGTACGTGTTTGTTCGGTCCTGTTGCCAACTGATTGATTGAAAGGGACAGAGTAATGGAGCACACCACCTGTAGATTAGCTCACGCTCTAAAAACAGTTAATTTTCACAGCCCAGACTTTTAGCCTTCAGACTTGTGTGGTAAGACTGGATGCCAGTTGACTACAATTTCTAGGCTGAATTTGTCATTTGCTTTTGACCAAATTTTCCCAACATTGTTAGCATTTTATTGAGCTGTGTGTGGTGATAAACAGCCTTGTGCTGACTTCAGTAACTAGAAGATACTAACGTATTTTTAAAGCTTACTGACTGGCTTCATGTTTGAGAGAGTCACCTGTGACAATATTATTTAATTTGATTGTGCCTTTTCTCCATATTAGCCTCCCTTTTTGATGGAGACCAGATACATGACGACTCCCTGAAAGCAATTAAACCTACAAGTAAAGAATTTAAGAAAACTTGGAGTTTCCGTAAGACCACAATTGCTAAACGTGAAGGTACCTCTGATGTGGATATGGAGGGTTTTGAATCCATCCACCAAGCAGGCCCTTCTCTTAGGCGCAGTGGGCGGCAGCCAAAACGTACAGAGAGGGTAGAAGAGTTCCTTACGACAGTGAGGAGGAATAGAGGGAGAAAAAGTGCCCCACTGGAAGATTCAAGTGACCGATCATGCCCAGTAACCGACGCAGAAACTGCCTCTGAAGGAAGTGTTGAGAGCACCCCTGATGCAAAGGGTGACAACCAGTGTTCAGATTCGAAGTACAAGAATGAATTGACTTGTAAGACAGAAATTAAAAAGGAAGAAGATGATAGCTCTGATAGTGATGGCATGACATTAAAAGAACTGCAAAATAGACTGCGGAGCAAGCGCTCAGATCATTCAGACGTGGCAAGTCTTCCAACACAGGCTCTTAACACACCAAAAAGTGAAGCTAGCAGTACTGGAGAATGCACAGTGCGCACTAGGAGTGCTAACCGTGCCGCCTTACTTCAGCAGCCAACACCCTGGTCCCCAGTAAAGCAGGAACCTGAAAGCCCCCCACTTTCAGAAGAGCAAAAACCGGAGGAAACCAGCATATCACCTAAAACCCGATCGGAGACCGAAATCTACGATCCAAATGCACTTTACTGTATATGTCGACAAAGGCATAACAACAGGTAGGGTTCTGATATATTTTACGATATTGGTGAGTGTGAGACATCTTCTGGTGCAGGTACATTTTTAAAGTAGAAGTAAAATGTAAAAATGAATGGCTAAAAACGTTATGCACTAGTCTAAAGTTTCAACTTGTCAATAGCAGCAATGGTTCAGAACTTTAAACCTGTCACAGGGAGTCACCATCTTGCAAAGTGTCTGCGACACGCACATGCTCAGTGAGCTCTGAGCAACTGTTGAGAAGCTAAGCTTAGGGGTCGTCGCAAATTATCAAGCAGAAAATGGGGTTGCTCTGTAATTTAAGCTGATGCTACAGTGCTGATTATTAAATTCTGATGCTAGTTGCACTGGTTTATGTGCTTCCATGTAGTAATTATCTGTATTAATTCCAAATCAGCCTTATATTGTGACATTTCTATTCTATGTGTACTGTATATTGTGAGTGGGTCCCTAAGCTCAGTAAGTGACCTCAGCACAGAGCATGTGCAGTGAATTGGCAGAAAAGAAGATGGGGAGCTACTGGGGCATGTTTGGAAATACAGATCTTTACTGGGATTTGGCTGGTACAGAAGCTCAGAACATAATGTACAACATTTCTAGCTACTTCTTTGGTTTAACTTTCATTGTCCTTTAAAGGAGAAGGAAAGCTCCAAGACAGTTTATTGCCAACAAAAATTCTGCAGAATGCTTTACCATACCTGATTAAACAGCTCTAGACACTCTGTTTGTTTAGGATAGAAGCTGCCATATAAACTGGGTGTGACATCACTTCCTGTCTGAGTCTCTCCCTGCTTACTTACAGCTCTGAGCTCAGATTACAGGAGGGAGAGAGGAGCAAACCGAGCATGCTCAAGCCCTGCCCTGGAGGTTTATGCTGAAAACAGGAAGTCTGATACAGAAGCCCATGTGTACACAATAGAAGGAAAGAAATGCCGTGTTTCTTTTGACAGAGGACTCAGAGCAGCATTACTTTGAGTGTTTACTGGTTTATTTATATAGACCTTTCTGATAAAGCTTACTTCATTTTAGCCTTTCCTTCTCCTTTAAACCACATTACCATATATATAGATGGATAGATATCTGTTTCTCCAGAAGATAAATCTCTAGACTTACGTGTCCATCTGCAAAGTCAGCCAGCCGTAGTGTGTTTTCTCTGTCGTCTCAGGGGGACATAGGGACCTCAGGGGTTAATCTCCAGGAGGCAGGACACTTCTCATATCATATCATATATGTGGTGTTAAGCTGGATAGCCAGTTTAACCCCACACACTTACATATTCCCTTCAGTTTTTTTAAGTGTCCTGCTACCAGGAGGATGGACAATGCTCTGATAGAGTATTTTGTCAGAGTTTAACACAGAATAGACAGCAGGCAACTCTAGGAGCAGGAGTAACCCTAGCATCCTAGAGGAGTGACCTACTACGAGGGATTTTCCCGGGGGGGGCTTAATCACTCGGTTTAAAACAAGCTGAAGGAACCCCGCAGACAAACCTGTTCCTCTAGGGACAGAGGGTCTGACCGGTGGACGACGAGGAGGAACACGAGGCCCTGACAGGTAAGCCAGGGTCTTTGCCTCCCCCAACTACACCCTCAACCTCCTTTAAGGGGCCTGCGGATACCAGCTCAGGGTTCCGTGATGGCAGGGCTGCTTCCTCTCTTCACTTTTTCCCCCCTCCAGCCCTTCCCCTGGTGGGAACACCGATGCCCAGGAAAAATGGCCTCACTTACTCTGCGGCTGACACGACACTCCTTGCCACTAACACACTGGAGCAGAGTGAGTTTGCGCGGCCACAGGGAAGAGGGCGCACACGTTCACGGCACCATTTTAAGTGAGGGCAAACGCCTATACAAGCGCGCCAACACAGGTGCCATTTTGTATCACACAAGCGCAAAAATACTGCGCCTCCCTCATTCCCAGCGCGCATCCAACAGCTTGCAAGGGGACATCAGACCTCCTCGGCATAGCAAAAAACCTCTGGTGAAGCCTAACCAGCTCATTAATAGGGGGAATATAGAGGACAGCAGCCATATCCCACACGCCTATCTAACCCACAGTACCTACTATACTCGATGGCAGAAGGTAAGGCAGGGGGTATATTCCGTAGGGCGGAGGTAAAAGCCCAAGCAGAGGCACAGGCTTCATATTTTGCCTGCACAAATTTCCTGGGAACCAGGTTGAGCCGCTGTGCAGAACCTGCTCTGAGTGACCGGGAAGTACTTCCACCCACTCTACATAGCCACCCTCAGGCAGGGAATTCAGAGTCACAAGGCATCTCACAAGACACAGGGGGAAGCGCCACACAAGACGCTCAAGCACCACTTTGGGCTATACACCTTTCACAATCACTAGCTTCCCTGCAGGGACTTCCAGCCATTGCTGACAATTTGTTCAAAGCACTTTCCAAGCTCAGCCATAAGCAAACCGGCAAGTGCAAAAGAGCTGCAAGCCCCAAGAATGATACCATTTCACATAGATCTGATGACTCATCAGCAGACCAGAATTCTTCCCAGTCGGAACGGGCACCCTCCCCCCCCCCCAACACATCTTCAGAAGAGGAAGATACCCAGCCTGACCGCAAGGAAAAAGATGCACAACATGACATTGATGGCATTATCAAGGGGGTGCTAGATGTACTCAATATCACACATCAAGAGGAGAAGAATCAGGCCACGGGCCTCTTCAAGCGGCAACACAAATCTGCAGCCTGTTTCCCTGCACATGACCAATTGACTACCCTGAAATTTTCCAGAACGAAAGTTTCAAGCCACTAAGAAATTCTCTAAGTCTTATCCATTCCCGCAGGAACTGGTAGACAAATGGTCAAACCCTCCAACAGTAGATGCACCAGTATCTCTTATCTAAATCCACTACCCTGCCAGTTACTGATGCAGCAGCATTCAAAGATCCAGCAGATAGACGGATAGAAGGTACACTGAGAGCTATTTAGTTTGCCTCTGGGGCAGCGTTGCAACCACTATTGGCTTCGGCGTGGGTCTCCAGAGCCATACAAGCATGGGCTGAGGCCCTTCTCAAAGGTGTACTGGAGGGGGTACCTAGATCCGAACTCATTAAATCTATTCTTTCCATTGTGGACACATCAGCATATTTATGCGATGCCACCTTAGATGCTTCCCAAACTACAGCCAGGACCTCGGCGCTGTCAATAGCAGCTAGACTGATTTTGTGGCTCAAAAGCTGGTCGGCAGACCTCAGTTCAAAGAAGTCGCTGACATCACTCCCATTCAAGGGGCAGCGATTGTTTGGAGAAGAATAGGAAAAGATAATTTCCCAGGCGACAGGAAAGAACACATCCCTACCATAATCTAAAAGTAGAACAACCTCTACCCCCAGACGAGGAAGGTTTTTTCGTGGCCAAATCGAACTGTTTCCTCGAAGAAACAATTCACCGCAAAGGTCTCACTTCAGATCCAAACCAAGTGATCGGGACGAGCAACATGGAAGACTAACAAGACCAACAGCAAGCCCACAAATCGTCAACGGCCTGACTGGCCATCCCCTCCGGAATCAAGTGAACAAATAGGGGGAAAGTTACTGCAGGAGGCATGGACCAGACACTCTTCAGATGCCTGGGTCAAAGAGATTTTATCGGAAGGGTATCACATAGTTTTCTTCGCACCCCCTCCCAACAAATTTTTCATGTCCAGAGTTCCCTCCATCTCCAAGGCACATGCCTTCCTAGCCTGCATCACCAGCATGTAGCGGGCAGGAGTCATAGTACCAGTTCCCTCTCAAGAGATTCTCTGGGTTATACTCAAACCTATTCATAGTCCCGAAGAAGGACGAATCATTCAGACCAGTTCTAGGCCTCAAGCTTCTCAAAAAATGTGTCCGGTCGACCAGATTCAAAATGGAAACCCTACGTTCAGTGATCAGGGGAA
Source organism: Xenopus laevis (assembly GCF_017654675.1). Lineage (NCBI taxonomy): Eukaryota > Metazoa > Chordata > Amphibia > Anura > Pipidae > Xenopus > Xenopus laevis. The sequence goes on along the minus strand of NC_054388.1, from coordinate 16,401,602 downwards.
TGGAACAAGGACAACTATTGATGTCACTGGACATACAAGATGCATGTCTACCTGTCCCGATCTGGCCACCGCACCACTGCTTTCTCCGGGTTTGCCTTTGCCAACAAACACTACCAGTTTGTAGAGCTACCGGTCGGGTTATCCACAGCACCCCGAGTTTTCACCAAACTGATTGCAGTTTCGGCAGCGACACTGTGATTACAGGGGATATCAATTACTCCCTATCTAAACGACCTGCTCATAAAAGCCAGAACAGCAGAGAAAGGGAAAGAAAATCTCACCCTAGCGATCTCTATGCTCCAGAGCTTCGGATGGACATTGAATTGGTCCAAATCCAACCCAGTCACCAGATGACATTCCTGGGGCTGGAATTCAACACAATCACCCAACTGGTGACTCTCCCGTACGACAAACAGAGCAGACTGAGACCAAGTCAGACGGCTACTGCACCGTCAAAAGATTACGATCCATGCACCATCGAGGCAATATCATTCACACAGATGCACCTACGCCCACTATAGGCGAACATACTTGCTGTCTGGAAAGGGGGACCACTATCCTGAACCTTCTCCCTGTCCCAAACGACAAGGCACTCTCTCCTTTGGTGGTTGAAACCCTGCAATTTATACAAGGGGCAGTCATGGGCAACACCAGACTGGAATGTCATAGCCACGGATGCCAGTCTACGGGGATGGGGAGCGACATGGTCCAACCTATCCGCACAAGGACTATGGTCCCCAGAAGAAGCAAATTTTCAATAAACATACTGGAATTGAAAGCTTTAAAACTGTCTCTCGAGCGTCGGACAAAGCCAGTACGAATACAGAGCGACAATTCCACAACAGTGGCATAGAACCCGCAGCAAGTCGGCTCTAGCAGAAGCTCAACAAATACTGCACTGAGTGGAAGTCCTTATGGCATCCAAAAACCATCACAAAGTACCCAAGTACTTTGCCCACGGTCGGGACCCCGCAGCAGTAGGAACAGATGCAATGAGGTCATTTCTACCATGCTGAAGGCCCGTAAAGCGACTTCTTCCAGATCGTACCACAGGATATGGCATTCATACCACAAATGGTGCAGTGAAGAGGGCTTCCCATTTGAGAACTCAATATCCCTAGGATTCTTTCCTTCCTTCAGAGGGGACTTTTAAATCTAAAGTTCAGCTCTCTCAAGGTACAAATCTCTGCCCTATCAGTTCTATTTCAAGCAAGACTGGCATTAGATAAGTCCATACGAACATTCATGCAGGGAGTTCAACACATAAAACCCCCATTTCGTTCGCCAGTACCAGGGTGGGGCTTAAACCTAGTCCTCAAGGCGCTACTTGATCCACCATTTGAGCCCATGGGATCCATCTCAGAGTCAGTACGGACCAAGAAAGTGGTATTTTTAGTGGCTATATCTTCAACAAGTAGAGTGTCCGAGCTGAGTGCATTGTCATGTGATGAACCGTTCCTAATCTTCCACAAAGACAAGGCTGTCCTACGAACATTGCCATCCTTCTGACCAAAGGTAGTATCCCAGTTTCATGTCAACCAGGAAATCATAGTACCGACCTTATGCCCTGAAACTACACAAGTTGGATGTAGTCAGAGCACTCGGATGGTATATAGAAAGATCAAAACCATTTTGACATTCTAAATCTCTGTTCCTGCTCCCAACTGGGACCTAGAAAAAGGTTAGGCAGCTTCAAAAGCAACCATTGCAAGATGGATAAAAGAAACAATTCAACAAGCATGCTTGTCCAAGGGTAAGACTCCATCACTGAATGTTTGAGCTCACTCAACAAGAGCAGTCGGAGCATCCTGGGCATGGCGCAACATTGCTTCCGTTGAGCAGATCTGCAGAGCAGCGACCTGGTCCACGGTTCATACATTCTCAAAATTCTACAACATCGACACATATTCCTTAACCGAGGCGGCGTTTGGCCATAAAGTGCTGCACTCAGTGGTGCAGTAAAAGTGTCACATCATTTATTTAGATTCCTCAATTCCCACCAGTTTTGTCTGGGCTGGTTTAAGTCCCCTAAGGTCCCTGTGGCCCCCTGAGACGACAGAGAAAACAAGATTTTTGATACTCACCGTTCAATCTGTTTCTCTGTAGTCGATAGGGAAACAGAGCTTCCCGCCCTATTCAGGAATTGATGACCACGTTGGTCTAAGTGGGAATACTGCTACTTTTCGTTCTGCCATTGGTTATTCGTTTTGGTTAATATAGCAGTATCTTTGGTAGAAACTGAAGGGAATATGTAAGTGTGTGGGGTTAAGTTAGCTATCCAGACACACTACTTTTTGAATAATTGATAAGTGTCCTGCCTCCTGGAGGATGGAGCTTGAACCCTAAGGTCCCTTGTGTCCCCCTATCGACTACAGCGGAACAGATTTAACGGTGAGTATCAAAAATCTTGTTTTCCAGCCTCTCTACTGAATAAGCTTTACCTGCCATTTGTTTATTTCCCAAAATAGTGTTATGCCCTGGAAAGTATTGTCAATATCAATAATGGCCCCATATTAGCACGCACAAAGAGACGCTGCATTATTTATAGCATGAATGTTTTAAATCTCCCCCCCCCCTTTTTGCTGTAGGTTTATGATTTGCTGTGACAGATGTGAAGAGTGGTTTCATGGAGACTGTGTAGGGATCCCTGAGGCTCGTGGGCGACTGTTGGAAAGAAACGGAGAGGATTATATCTGTCCCAACTGCACCATCCTGCAGACACATGCTGAGAGCGCAACTGACAGTGATCACAAAGAGGATCCTCCCCAGTATAATAGTGACATAAGTATTGAAACTGTGGAGCTTTCGGATGATCAGGGCATAAAAGGAAGAATTGAGAAAAAAGCAGCACATTACAGTGGGAAAAGGAAATTGAAGATATTTCATCCTGTAAGTTTTTTTTTTTTTTGTTTTTTTTACATTTCTGCTGTTTCCAAACAGATGGATCTGTTGAGCTTTCTCATTTACATTGTGATTCCCTGTCGAAAATATATAAAACAAGGTTGTACTCTGTCCTAGCCATTTGTACATACAGGAATTTACACCATTAATCTAGTTGTAACTACTGTACGCACTTTAACACTTTTTGTGTGAAGCCAAAACACTATCTCCCATTCCCCAAACCTTGTTTACAGTGAATATTAGCAGTTCATTGTTTATAGGCTGGTGTATAGTGGTGTCTGCTTTTAAACCTCTACTAATTTATCTGTAATATTCCCATATCTCCTTTCCAGTGCAATGAATTGGAAATTGGCCCAAGCAGTCTTGCATGTTTTGCCATAAACTTATGGTCTGCGGTATAACAATACAATTATATTCAATGTAGAGTGGGCACTTCTTACAAGTTACTGGCTTCTAAAATGTTTACAGAATATATTCCCCCAGTTTTCACAACATAAACATCTACAATGTTGTTCTTATCTAAGCAATTAGAGCAAAGTTTGTACAGGTATCTGACCCATCCAGAATGCCCAAGACCTGGGGTTTACTGGATAATGGATCTTTCCATAATTTGGATCTCCATACCCTCAGTCTACTAGAAAATCCTGTAAATATTAAATAAACACAATAGGCTGGGATTGCTTCCAATAAGGGTTAATTATAGTTAGTTGTACTTTGTGTCAAGTGCAAGCTACTGTTTTATTATTCTAGAGGAAAAGGAAGTCATTTTTAATCATTTGGATTATTTTATTATAATTGAGTCTATGGTAGACCGCCTTTATGTAATTCGTTTCTTTCTGGGTAAAGGGTTTCCAGATAATGGATCCCATACCTGCCTCTGTAAAGAAGAGGACCTCTTCAGTCTATAATTTGTGTAGTGAGTATAAAATATGCTGATTCTGCTGGGCTCATTTAAATAACCATCTCAACCAACAGTGCATTGGTTCTTATGGGATAATATATTTCTCCCTTCAGTGGAGTTTGTTGCATGAGCAGTCTCACCGAATCACTGCATTTTCTTAGTAAAATTGGGTGCTGCATTTTGCATGAAGTGGTTATTCTTAATATATTATTTGTCAGCGCTAGCCTTTATTGTTCTGACTAAGCTGGACATTACAATTCTAGACTTTCTGTTGTATTGCCATTTTGTGGTATAGACGCTGATGCCTACATTCAACTTGATTCTTTAGGTGTCCGAATCCACTGCAGTCTCTGAACCTCCAGCCTCATCTGGACCTTCTGAAGTATCTGAGTCCTCTGAAGTGGCCAGATGCATTGGCCCTGGCTGTTCAAACCTTGCGCTTCCAGATTCCGTCTACTGTAGTCATGACTGCATTCTGAAACACGCAGCAGCCACAATGAAATCTCTTAATGTGGCCAAAGAAATCAAGCCAAAAGAGAAGATCAAGGTAAAAACAGAGAAGAGAATCTTGCCCAAGCCCCAGGTGAGAGGGTCATTTCACATTGCATTGCTATTTTGTCAGTTTATGGGTTTATTTTAGGCTGGTATCATTTCTGGTTTATGACTAGATCATGTTAAAAATTAGCAGTGATACATTTTAGTAGAAGCCTTTATTATAGCAACTGTATTTGTCTATCCTTGATATTTGTGAGTTTTTTTTTTTTTTTCTTTTAACAATGAAGGGGATACAAAAAGCCATCAATCCGACTGATCGAGATCTGGATGATTTTTGACCAGATATCAATCAGGGAAGCCTGTCTGAGGGCAGATAAGCTGCTGAATCAGTCTAAAGGACTATAGTTTAAATCTGTGTATGGGCAACCTTAGTACTGAAAACGGCAATTTTCTATTCGGATTATCCATTGCTGCATACTACTGGAAAAGTACATTTTTATAAAAATGGTTTTAGATAAAGCAGTGTTTTATATGTGCTGTTTTATGCAGTGTCATTTTATAGAGACATACATTGTTTATGGGTATCCCAAGCTCTGTTTATTGAAAATGTAGTAGTAATTGTGTTTGTTTTCCATTTTTCATTTTGGGCATATTTTCTTTATGGAAATTTGCATTCACACTATATTTTCTTATGCTAGGAAGAACGTCACAGACCAGATCGAGTAATTCAATATTTTTTTTTTTTTTATTGCTGCAACACTTGCTTTATTTTGCCTTTCATTTTGTTAACGTTATTAATGTTCTCATGTTAATTTTAGTCCATGATTCTTGTGTAGCTTATGCTTTATATGCAACATAATTTAGTATCCCATTCATAAGGCACCCCCGACTGTTAAGGCAGTAAGTATGCAGACCATGTGTTTTCTTAACTGCAGAATGACTAACTTGCTGTGATTCCTAGTATGATTAACATTGCATTTTGTCAGGCATAAATATAGGGCAGGTAAGTGATAAAATGGCATAATATGCATTTTTTCCTCTGCTGCAGGCACCAGCCAAACTACCAACATCCCCGATGGAACCAGTATCGGAGAAAAAAGACACCGTAGCAAAGAAAGCCCTGGTTACAATCCCAAAAGTTGAACCAGAAGGAGCCAGTGAGCCAGGGGCTGAGAGCAGCAGTACACCTTCCTGGGAGAGTGACCATAATTACATTGCAGTAAAGCCCGAAAAGACTGCTGCCATATCATCTACACTATTTTACAAATGTATGTATCTCCTAGGGATATTATCAGTAACACAACACCCACATATTTCTTTTTCTTAGACAGCCTAATTACACCTAAGCAGACATCCTACACTTGCCAGGTTGACATCATCATTCTGGTTTGTAGGAGAAGTCACGTTTGCTTTCAAAAAATGGTTTTATTACAGTTCAGTTCAGTTTTTGCCTTTAAAGGGTAAGTATCATCCCTTGTGAACGCGAGTTCTGTATGACCATGCCCTAAAAAGTCCTGCCAGTATCCAAGGTCCCAAGGTGTTCTGTAAATTGCAGGAATTGCAGACGGCCTGGCGGCAGTGTTACCCTGCCTACTCCAAATAGTATTAGTAGCAGTGACATATAGGACTCTGTACGGCAGATTCTTAACACTGCCATTCATTTATTGCCTGCTCTAGTCTATATTACCTTGCCTTAGCGGGTATCTGCTGCATTTTTATCTACTTAGTTACTCTGGCTAGTGCAGAATCAAGTGGCAACCTGCTTCAGAAACCCAGCACCTGTCTTTCCTAGCTGTTGGCTGATCCTTTCTATGAATCCTCTGCTCTTCAGTGTAGTATATCCTTCAGGTTATTTCCTTCCAGCTAGTCTTACCTGCTACCTTCATAGTCATGTGTTTTAGCATCAGAAATCTGGGGCTTTATAATCCTCAATTTAAAAGGGCTTCACCAAATGTTTTCTTTTTGCTGCTCCCTAACATGATTTGCTCAAAGATCTTTTATAACAGCAGAACTACCTCCTCAGGTAAGTGGTAAAGGAAAGCTATAATGGACTTGAATTGCTGTCATGATTTTATAAACAATTAAAAAAAAAATAATAATCCCACTTTCATGTGAACTTCAGTTTGTATTTACACTGGTGTTTTGCTAGATCAGTGGCAGAATCCTTTGAATTATTCTACACTTGCTCCAAATTCCACCATTCACATACTGTTACACTGTTCATCCCCAGCAAGTCTTTGGCTGCATGTTACAGATGGGTCCGAGATTTGCGCCCTAATCCCGAAGTCCTTTTCCGCTATATGTGCAGCTTGTCCTGTTCTTTCGAAGGTGAACAAGCTCTATCTTTCCAATTGTGGACCCAGTCTGTCATTTTGTCCTGCTGTTTTCTGATGTGAGGGTCTAGCATTTCAAATCTGATGGGGTCTTCCTCATGAAGCAGTGATAGCATCTTGTTGCTCATTATCGTATTCAAAGAAATAACCATGCATAGAAAGGGAACAATAAGTAAAACTTGCATTAGATTATACTTTTTTTCAAGTATATATTCTAGAGCAACAACCTTCAGCCTCTCTCACAACAGATGCAAGCAGTGAAGTTATAGCGGAGGCCACACTTGAAGACTTCTGTTCTAGTGATAGCTGACTTCAGTTTTAAGTCACAAAATGTTTTTATTGGCACATTCAAGGTTTTAGGGACCCTTTAGTACCTCTATTCATGTGCACCTGTAAGGCCACATTTCAGCAAACACGTCTCTGAATTGAAACTCCTCTCCCTCATATTCTGTAAATAGAGATCTAACAAAAGGAAACTCCTTTCCAAACAAAGAATAGTGTGGGGGTTAGCAGAGGAGATTCCTTGCTAAGCACTAGTAGAGTCCAGCAAAAACTGAATATCCTCTGGGTGCATTGCAGAGAAATATTTGGAGGTGCCTTGTATGCATCACTGTAAATACAGTTCAACCCTAAATAAGGCAGTGTCGGACAAACATCCAGTTCCTTCAACTAGTTGTATACCGTGTGTGATCTCCAGTCCATTACTCCTTCCCCTGTCTATGATGCTCTTCACATGGCAGAAGCTGAAGTCCCTGTGGCAGAATCCTGAGAGAAAAGCTTGAAGAGTAAAGAGGGGCTTATTTTCATCCATTTCTATACTGTGAACATACACTGCATAACTTTCAGCAAGTGGATATAACAGAAAGAAGATGTGGGAAGGTAAAGGTTTGTCATTTATTCAGTATGTTAATCTTCAGTATCACCAGTATTTACAACTTTCATCATGAGGCCCTTCTGGAATTTTATAAAAACCCAGGGCTCCTCTGACATTACAATATTGACTGAGGATGGGCTATAGCTATATTGCTTTAGGCATAGTGGGCCCCTTTTGCCTTAGATATCATGATACTCTGACCATTCCTTTGCACATTTTCTATCTTCAGGCAGTAGGCCAGAGTATACATATAGTTGCTGTATTGTATAGGCTGTCTGGCTGAATATAGAGCTACTACAACAGTCCATAGTGCTATAGTTGCTCTGCAGTTTTAGCCTCTAACTTTGTGTATTAAATGCTTACTGGGGTATATTTCTTTCATCTTGGCAACATTTTGAATATAGCCCTTTAGTCTTGCTATGTGCACAAAAGTCGGGCTTCTTGTAAGGCTCAAAATGTTGCCACTCCTTTCAATAGCATTTTTTATTTCCCTTATACTTATAAAATCTTAGCAAAGATTCTATAAATACAGAAGGGCAGTTTTATTAAGGGGGGGGGGGTGATGTTTTTTAAACTTTGCATAGAAAGTATGATTTCTGAAGAACCCACAAACAAGATGGGGGGACCACTTTCATTAGATCTTGCAGAACCCAATCTGTCAGCATGTATCCCCAAAATAGCAGGGTTTTGTGTATCTAAATGCATTATCCAACTTAAGTGGGGTATTTGAATTAAAGAAAATAAACAAAAAACCTTAACCAATATTAGAAAACAATATTCCGTACCATGTATAAGTGCATACAGGCAGATATTGCCAGTTCCTCGTTTTAAGTTTGCTTATAGTAGCCAGCAGAGGGAGCTCTCAAGCAATCAATTCAAGCGTAACAAAAAGGCTATTACAAAGCTACTAAAAACTTAACTTTTCACATGTTAAAGAGTATTTGAGGAGCGTTAAAGACAAAAAATGCCTGCTGTGTATATCAATGGTTTTAAAAATGGAGCATTGGTATAAGCTCGGCTGTTCATTTGAGTACGTATTTGCTTAGAAATAAGTAATGTTTGGCAGAGACTGACCAAGAGATCGCAAATGTGCAGAGCCACACGCTTGTTCTCTCAGAAACACACTTCCTTATTTATGGCTTGAGTGCTTCATTTTGGCCAACAGCATATGCATGTTGTTGGGCACATCAACAAAATGTCATAAAAACCAAATCCCTGACTGAGCAGGAATGGAATACCGGGCTCAGGCAGGAAATGGCCAAGAATGCAAAGCCAGCTATAGGTGAGTACTGTTACCAGTACCTTTTTGATTTTAATGTGGGGCTTTTTACTGAGATTAGTGCTTACTACCATTTCTGGGGCAGTAGGAAATATGGTCTTACCTGTAGTTAAACTATGAATGCTGCAGGAGAACTTAAGCCACCCCAGAGCTGTGGATGGATATACAGTAATGCAGCCTTACTATAGCTTTCAGTTGTCCAGCTTATTCTGGCCCTTAAAAATTATAAAAAGCTTTTGGGCAACCCGTCCTGGCATAAAGATTGCTAGGACATTAAAGTGTTACTGACACTGAAACAACTACTTTAAAATATGACTGTACATTAAAAGTTACCTGTAGGGCATGTTTTTTGCTGAGATGTTTGTTATTGTTAGTTAAAGTTCGTAAATTTTGCCAACCTGACTGTCCCATGTCAGCCTGTCGTTAGTTTCTAATGCTAACGGTCTCCTGCTGCACAAATATGGCAGTCCCCTAATACAGGAACATGGGGCATCAGACAGCTAATGTAAAAGCATTGGACAGATACTTTATGGCAAAGATATAAGTTGCTTTCAAAGGTGATATTATGATAGATATAAAAAAAAAAGTTTAATTTCTGGTATCTGTATCTCTTTAAAAACTAAATCTGCATTAGCTCCCCATTAATTCTATATATCGGAAGTAGATAGGTGACTGACAAATTAATCCTTAATTTGTTGGATGTTTCTCTCTGATATACAGTCAAGTACATCGTCACCTGGCCGTGCATGATGTCCTTTGCTGGATTATTGCCAGGTATCCTGGAATGGCTGTTATCCTCTGTACTGGGATCCTGTTGTGCTTTTGCAGATGACATTCTGGACTAGAGAGATTATGCAGCCCCCCCATCTAGATATAAGAATATAAATCTTGCCCCATGCACTTTACCCCCTCCACAAACACACAAGACTCTGCCCCAAGCCTCAACCTTACCTCTTAAACAGTGTAACGACTACACCAAATGAAGTTGCTTTCAACTTCATTTGCACTATTTTAAGGGGGTGCTACCAGAGCATTTTGTCAAGGGCCTTTTACATATAAAACAGCTTATCAGCTGCCAATATTTTTTTTGCTCTGTGTACGCCTCCCCAAGATACATGCATGCAAGTAGTCTAAATATTCTCATACACACATTTCATTGGGCAATATGTTTGATATACTGACCATGAAATCCTCTTTCTTTTTCTGCTAAAGACCTTTCCATACTCCAGCTTTTACATTACAGGGACATTCTCCTGAGAGCTAGCTGTTATTACTTTAGCTATCATTTGCTGCCCACTTGCTCTGTTTACAGACACCTGCTACCCCAATATTACAAAGAACAACTCCTGCATAAAATATCTAAAACACGAGAGCCTGGATGTAAGATTTCTGTAGTAAAAAGTTACTTTCAGGCATTTAAAAGCACTGCGAATCTTGGCGCAATATAAATGAATGATGATTTTAATAAACTCTTATTTTCATTATAACAGGGTGTTGCCTAGCCATCTGGCAGACAGTTAATAAACTCACTGCAACATTTCCTTAGTTATCGTGTACATCAGGAGTTTCACTTTCCATGCAACAGTTGGGTACAGTTTTTTCTGCACTACTTGGGATCTGCGTCCATACCAGCTAAAGTTGCATTTGTAATGAGGAGCAGCCTTCTTATAAGTAGTAGTTTCACCTTCGCTCCCTTTAAATATTAAATTGAAACACTAAACCTGGTCTGTGCGATCAAGTGCTTGTCACATATTACATCCTGGCTTGTGGTCGCTTTGACTACTAACCATTCTAGCAAATATTGCAGTAGTCTACAAGAACTGGTGTGTCTCTAATGTGATAACATGGCCTCAAAGCTTTAACAAATGTGCTACAACTTGATGCCCTTCTAAATGGCCCAGTTCAGATTTAAGCTCTGGTTAGTTCTAAGTGAAGTAACATGTAAATATCGGAACAGCAGTTGAGCTGTAATGGGGTATGGTTCAAAAGAAAGCCCGGAGTCCTAAGGTGTGTAGTCTGTAATAAGATCATGCCCTTGTTTGGAACACTCCCTGTTGAACTTAAAGGTAACTGGAAATATTAAATATGCTTTTTTTTCTTAGGCGAGCAGCAACAAAGAAGTCTGTTACCATGTGCAATGCCAAATATCAAATGGAGTTGTCAAATGTCCTCTGGATTGGTGAATCACATCACCATCTTGCAGTCTAGGATGCCAGTGAAAGCTATGTGCCCAAATGTATATTTGACTAAAGTTTTGGTCTAGGGCTCTCTATCTTAATTCGGGCTTTAGCTCCTGGTTACAGAGAAAGTAATTCCATGTTTCTTAGAGCCAAGGGTTTGATGGGATGGGCTTGCCGACACATGAGTAGGAAGAGCCTGACTGCACAGATACCTGACCCCAACCAAGCTGAGCCCTGTGGAATGAATCGAAACCCCCACTTTGAACCAGGCCCCCAACATCAGTGTCCAATCTCACTAATGATCTTGTGGCTGAACAGAAGCAACTCTCCGCAACAATGTTCCAACATCTAGTGGGGACCTTCCCAGAAGAGTAGCCGCATACGAAGGGGCAACTTCATATAAGAGAGTTTGGAGGGTGGTAGTTGATAGGAAACTTGAGGCAATATAGTGTAACAAAGGGTGTTAGATTGTTCTGCCAAGTGATGCCATGTCTGAGATGGAAGAACGACCACCCCCACGCGCACACAAATTCTTATTAGAATCAAATTTTTCAGAATGGAGTTATATTTTACCACAATTACATGAACAATTCTTTGGGGCGACAGCACAAAAATCAAGCTTTGAAAGGTGTATGTAGTTAGGTATGGGATTTTAGCAAGTCTGCACTAAGATCATTTGGGGCTTCATTATGCAAATTGTGTTAAAGGGCAAAAAATATCCAATTTTTGACACAAGCGTATTCAGTTGGGTTATGTAGATACGGTGCAAAAACACTGATCTTTCATAAATTTTTTTTTTTAAACAGACATACATGATTTAATTGATTGAAATAAAGCTTGACTTGTACAAACCATTTCTCCACCCTTTTCAGGCTTACAGTATCATATCCTACACCTTTATCTATTGTATTGATAGAGGCTGGAAGTCTCTCTACTTTTAGAGAATCTGAGATCCTCCCACTATGGAAAGCAGAGGTCTCAGAATCCATGACTTTACAACAGAACAAGGTGTAGGAGGCGTTGTATAACACCGTGAGTGGTGGAGCATATATCCATTGATAGATCTAAAAAATGTCATGTCAGAGTTTTTTTTCCACCTTTTCTACATATCCCAACTGATTGAGCAGATGTCAAACAGGCAGATCTATTTTTCCCTCAAGGGCAGTGCAAGAAGCCCATCTCCATTGAGTAGGGCCTCAAATGAGGGATACTCAAATACACATCTTTGCAATTTAGCTAATGAAAGCTGCCAGTTTTCAATTTGATTCTGAAGTAAATGTTGCCTGTCTGTAAATTAATCATTAACAGCAATTTTGTAAACGAGGACCTACCATAAGTTAGAGGTTGCTATTTTTGGGTGAAAGCATGACACCGTTTGAGGGTATAGCATATTGTGTGCCCAGAACATTCCTACTGTGTATATTTGTATTTATACATATGGACAGGAGGTGCCATATTGTTTCCATTAGACAGTACAGTATGAGGGTATAGCTTATCGTGTGCCCAGAACATTCCTTCTGTGTATATTTGTATTCATACATTTGAGAGGGAGGTTCCATATTGTTTCCACAGTATGAGTTTATGGCTTATTGTGTGCCCAGAACATCTGTATATTTGTACAACAATTGATGTGAATTTCATTTACACAATTCGTGAGGCATAGTCTGTATAAATGTGAGGGAGCCACCACAGTGTTCTCATTGAGTGAACTATATAAGATATAGCTGAGTGTGTGCATTTAAAATCTGCAGTGCACAGTGGGTATAGCCAATTGAGACAGACCAATGCTTCTGTTGGATTAGTACTTTGGGTGGGGAATATTTCCCAATAGTAAAGAGTTATGTTACTTGTTCTGCAAGGTAGATTATATTTCAGATTTTCTTCAGCTTTAAATGCTGTATGACATAACTGAGAGTAGCTTGTTTATTTATATCTCAAAAAACAAAGCCACCAGCATTGTTTCCTATTTATGACTTGTCCTATGGGGGTAAGCTGGTAGCAATCTAGTTGTTGTACTGCTGGAAATAAAAATTAACTGCTTTTGAGTTTGCTTTCATTAATTGCAAGTAGTAAGCAACTCTATCTTCCATTTCTCCTTCCAAGATCTAGAACTCCTCTTTGTATGGTCTAAATTGGCTCTCCCAGCTTGGAAGGTTTCTTGTTCATGGTATTCCTTATGGCTTCATCTTTGTGTTCTTGCAATGTGCCTCTACTCCAGTACGATCCACAGAAAAGTTAAATGAATCTCAAGTACAGAACCGAGTGACTACTGATCTGGCATGTGTATTGTTCTTTATAAAGGCCTTCATTGTTCGTTGAGTTGTAATAACTAGTTAGATATCCAAGAAGCACAGACTTTTGAGAGCACCTTGCAGCAAGGCTTACCATAAACCAAATGGACAGTCTTAGCTAAGACTGCGATGGATCGTTTCCACAAGAGGATCCTACATAGCTATTATTTGTAGACTGGTTGAGTTACTGATGGATCAAGTCATCAGAAGGCCCTGAGAAGTAAAAAGATGGCTTGATGGGAGCACACTGAAGATTGACTTGGATGTATGTGGACTTCTTTCTCTGTGTGTACATCATTTGGCATAAGAACTTTAGTGCTGTCCTGCTTACTGACCAAATCCAACATGCACTTTCTTTACCTCAGAAGATCTTCTTCTGCAGAGCCCTTGGGGTGGGGAGAGAGAATAGGGTGAAATCACATATTCTGAAAGCACTTACCTTTGAAGACCACACATTTTGTAAAATCTCCAGTTACCCCCTCTCTTAAGCCCCTTAACACAACCTGTAGTATTGTTTTCCTCCTTGTCTAGATGTGCGAGCACTTCTTTCTCTGCCATTTTACATACAGTTGTGTTCAGAATAATAGCAGTCCGACATCACTAACCTGATCATTCACTGTTTTTGGTAGAAATGATAATTTACTATTTGTAGTGGAGTAAAAGAAAACCAACAGACCGAACAGTCATGATGTGCAAGCTGCTGATTATGTGTAACTGAATCATTAATTAAGGCTTGTTTAAAATAGCAGTGTGGAGTTCAATCAGTGAGTTTATTCATTCTGTGAAAAAACAGGTGTCAATTGCTATTCAATGGATTGAAGAATAGCCAAATTGGCAAAGACTTGGCCAATGCTCAGCTCCAGGAAGATCAAAGAAGGTGGGAAGTTACCTGTGAGTACTGTGCAACTAGAATGTGCTTATGTGAAGCCAAGCTATCCACAATAAGCCCCTGCAAACATAGTTGGGGAGAAAAAGAAATGGCGCAACTTTTTGTGGACTGACTGAAGCAAGATTGTTCTTTTTGGGCCTAGGGGCCGCAGACAGTTTGTCAGACAACACCCAAACACTGAATTCAAGCCACAGTACAACGTGAAGCATCATGACACAAGCAACATGATATGGGGATGGTGTTGGGCCTATTTATGTCATACCAGGGTTCGTGGATCAGTTCCAATACATCAAAATACTTGAAGAGATCATGTTGACTTATGCTGAAGAGGAAATGCCCTTGACATAGGGATTCAACATGACATTGACCCCAAACACACCAGTAAACAAGCAACATATTGGTTCCAGACCAACAAGATTGCTGTTATGGAGTGGCCAGCCCAATCCCCAACCTTAATCCAATACAATTGTGGGGTGACATCAAAAATGCTGTGTCTGAAGCAAAACCAAGAATTGCGGAATGTAACAGGTGCCTGAGTTGGTGGACTCCATGCAACACAGATGTGTAATAGTTCTCTGAAACACTGCTTATACAACTAAATATTAGTTTAGTCCTTCAAAGGAAAGCAAAATTTTTAAACATTTTTCAGTTTATACAGTGAATGTTTGAGTGGCTTTCATTATGTTTGTCTTTTATGCATACGGTATAAACAGTCCCCTTAGCACTATACAGTTAGGCCCATAAATCTTTGGACAGAGACAACTTTTTTCTAATCTTGGTTCTGTACATTACCAAAATGGATTTTAAATAAAACATCTCAGATGCAGTTGAACTTTAGACTTTCAGCTTTAATTCAGTGGGTTGAATGAAAAGATTGCATAAAAATGTGAGGAACTAAAGCCTCAAAAGTAATTGGTCAATTGACTCAAAGACTATTTCATGGGCAGGGGTTGACAATTCCTTCGTTATGTAATAAATGAAGCAGATAAAAGCCCTGGAGTTGATTTGAGGGGGCAGCTTGTATGTGGATGATATTGCTGTGAACAGAACATGCGGTCAAGGAGCTCTCCATGCAGATGAAACAAGCCATGCTTAAAAAAATTAAAAAAAACAGAAAAGACTCATCTGAGAAATTGCTACAATATTAGGAGTGCTAAAATCTATAGTTTGGTACATCCTGAGAAAGAAAGAAAGCACTAGTTAACTCAGCAACGCAAAAAGACCTGGACGTCCACTGAAGACAACTTTGCGGGATGATCGCAAAATCATTTCCACGCTGAAGAGAAACCCCTTCACAACAGCCAAAACACTCTCCAGGAGGTAGGCGTATTGATATCCAAGTCTACCATAAAGAGAAGACTGCATGGAAGTAAATACAGAGGGTGCACTTCAAGGTGCAAGCCACTCTAAAGCATCAAGAATAGAAAGGCTAGATTGGACTTTGCTAAAAAAAAAATCTAAAAAAGCCAGCACAGTTCTGGAAAAACATTCTTTGGACAGATGAAACCAATACCAACCTCTACCAGAATGACGGCAAGAAAAAAGTATGGAGAAGGCGTGGAACAGCTTATGATCCGAAGCATACCACATCATCTGTAAAACATGGTGGAAAGAGTGTGATGGCTTGGGAGTGCATGGCTGCCAGTGGCACTGGGACACAGGACAGAAGCAGCCAAATGAATTCTGAGGTGTTCAGAGACATACTGTCTGCTCAAATCCAGCTAAATGCACTCAAAGTGATTGGGAGGCGTTTCATAATACAGATGGACAATGACCCAAAACATACATTCAAAGCAACCAAGGAGTTTATTAAAGCAAAGAAGTGTAATATTCTTGATTGGCCAAGTCAGTCACCTGATCTGAACCCAATTGAGCTGCATTTCACTTTTTGAAGATTAAACTTCGGACAGAAAGGCCCACAAACAAACTGCAACTGCAGCAAAGTTGCATTAAAAAGGAAGAAACCCAGAATCTGGTGATGTCCATGAGTTCAAGATTTCAGGATGTCATTGCCAGCAAAGAATTTTCAACCAAGTATTAGAAATGAACATTTTATTTTCAGTTTTTTTAATTTGTACAATTACTTTTGAGCCCCTGAAATGAAGTGATTGTGTTTAAAAAAAAAAAAGTGTTTTGTTCCTTACATTTTTATGCAATCTTTTTGTTCCACTGAATTAAAGCTGAAAGTCTGCAGTTCAACTGCGTCTGAGTTGTTTTCTTTAAAATTTGTTTTGGTAATGCACAGAACCAAAATTAGAAAAAGTTGTCTGTCCAAAGATTTATGGACCTAACGGTAAATTCACTAGGGCATTGTGTGAACAGTGTGATATTCTAGTGACAAACGAGGAGTAATCCCTTATTTTATTTTATTGCTTTTTAGAGAGGACATTATGGCAGATTGGTTTTTGTGCCTTTTCCATAAGTAGATCTTTTCTCATTCAGTGCAGTAGAATAGGGTCAGTGCCGCACATCTTCATTTTGCGGTTTTAACATGTCTGAGGATTCTCATTTATCCAGGTCATGATCTACAGTATCTATTAAAATTAAGTCAAAGGCAACTGGACATTTAGTTTTTCTTCAAACTGTTTCACCACTCATCAGAGTGGCTTCTTCAGTTCAAATGAAGTGGTTGGGAATTCCCCAGCATTTAAACCCTTAGTTCAGATATGTGGAGGACACCTGGGTCAAAATTAAAGCACCTGAGGTTCCAGCTTTCACTCAATATATAAACTCTGTGCAGAAAAACATCAAGTTAACTAGGGAAGATATGAAAGATGGCAAACTGGCATTTTTGGACTGTGCAACAGTTATCAAGGAGGTAGGAAACCTGGATATTGAAGCATACAGGAAAACCACTCACGCCAACCAGTATTTATTTGATTCCCTTCACCCTCTGAAACATGGGGGTTATAGGAACTTTACACCATCAGCTAAAACTGTGGCAGAAGCGAAAAAGCAAAACAAAATACCAACATCTGAAAGGATCTCTGAAAACTTATGGTTACCCAGACTGGGCCTGTATCAAAACCAAATCTAAGCCAAGCAAAAAGAAACCTCACATTCCTGTGTATGTCAAACCCAGCAACACCCTAAGACAGGTGCACCCTTAAGACTCAACTTCAAAACACATAAAGGGCAATGTGGTCTGTGCTGTCCAGTGTAGTGAGGATTGCTCTGATCTATACATAGGAAAGACAAAGCAACCTCTCTGTAAGAGAATTACCCAACATAGAAGGGCTAACTTCTCAGGACTAGACTCCGGCAGTTTACAAAGCCATTCCTTTGAGGACAACAATGTACACATTTTGGATAGAGAGGACAGATGGTTTGAACGTTGTGTGAAAGAGGCCATTTATGCCAAATTGTGACTGGATCACACAACTGTGAGTTTCAGCCAACATCTTACTAAAGTTCAACTAAAGTAAAGTAAAGGAACCATTGTGATTGGATATTGGTGACTTTACTACCCTCAAGGGGTTAAATTCCGGGGAATTCCTTACCACTTCATTTGAACTGAAGAAGCCACTCGGATGAGAGGTGAAATGTTTTCAAGAAAAAGTCAAGTTGCTTTTGACTTAATTCTACTAGATATACATTTAGACACAAGTGCTTTGGAGACCAGGCTGGAATTTGGTGCTTGAGCACATCTGATATGTGCATTAGAGTCCCCCACTCCATTCTAATGAAGTCATAGTAAGATGGTGGTGCCCTGAATTCTTCGGGTCCCACTGCGTATCGTCTCCATGCATTTTACAGTTTTCTCTGTAAAATTTCTGTATAATGTAGCCATAGGGCCATACCTGTGTAGAAGATCGCTTTGGCGAAAGACCTGTGGCCTTCAAGCCCTTTGTAAATAATGCCTTTGGCCGCAAAGGAGCCTCTTTAAGCACACAGAGCATTGACCCGCATATTCCTATTCACAGCAGTTTGTTCATTCACCCAACAGTCCCAACTAGTCTGCTTTTCTATGGGTTACCGAATTCCTGAATAATGTCACTGACGTGGTGGAACTGAAAAAGTGACCATGAGTCCATTATGAACAACTTATTTGCAAATATTTCTATGGGTTTCAAACTGCTTTATTAATGTTACAAATCTTGGCATATGATATGTGGAACTATAATATATTCTGTGTAGGTTCTGTGTCTGATAAGAGGTATTGCGGGTGCCACCTGTCTAAGCATTCACAGTACAAATAAACATCCTGCTCTTTTACTAGCAAAGCAAAACACCTGCTGGCAAAAGTACCCAGTTTGTTGCCAGTGTTTCAACATTGTTATAGATGGGCCTATTCCATGACTTTTCTCAGTTGGTCTTCATTATATATTGGCTTTCCTACTCTATTTCAACCTGTAACTTAAAATACCATCTGATAGTCAAGGTTAGTGATGCCAGCAACAACACAAAAAAAACTGTTGAGGGTTTCGTGTTATTCTTTGCTTCATGTAGGTCAGGCCCAGAAATTGAGTCCATTTTCTGTCAATGGTCCTCCTCCATAATGTGCAATTTACCAATTACCAACCCTGTGATACTTGGTTGCTAGGGTAATTAAATCATACCACCTCAGTTTCAAGCCTCAAATAATTTTAAAAGCCCCAGACAAAGTAACATAGGTAACCCACTGAACAATACACTCTAGAATGTACTTATGTTTTTTTAAAATATGTGCTGGTAAGGCCTGATGTAGAATGTGCTTTCCCCATAAGAAAGGCCTTAGCACTGGATTCTGCAGGTTCGGGTTATGAAGAAAGGCTGGCCAAGATGAGAGTGGTGCTTAAAGGCCTAGTAACACCGGTTGTCCTAAGCATTTACACATTATGTTCACTTGGTCTGCACTCCTATTTTATATTACCTGTACATTGTACTGGAGAATGTCTTTTTGTGGCCGTTTGACACCACTGATCCAAAAACCTTACACCTACCATAAAATGTATCCGTTACCTGCTTTCCCCCCATTTCTAACTGATCTATTTGTCTGTGCAGGTGGATTAGCTGCTCATCTCAAATGATCACACAGTTTTGAGTATAATTTGTAACTTTTTTTCCCATCATTCTTCTGTTGCAGCTGAAAAAGTGGAGGAAGTGGAAAAGAAAGAAGTTCCTACTCCTCCAGTCAAAGCTTCCATTCCTTCCCCTTATGCCAACATGGTGATGAAGCCCATCTCCTCTCTTCCAAGAATACCCAAGAAAGATGCCAAGTCCACAGTCCCCATCAAACCGCAGGCAAAACCTGCTGCTAGTTACAAAAATCCTATACAGAACAAAGGGATCCATCACCTCACTAAATCTACTGACTCTAAATCTCCTATTCCCAAAAAGCATCAGACCCCATCTGTGTCTTCTGCACCTATTCAGAAGAAAGTCAGCTCCTCAAAGTTCCTTTTGAGTAAGAAGTCACCTGCACCCTCCCCGTCCACTAAAGTTTCTATCGCAAACCCACCTCCAAAACCCACAGCCAACTCCTCTCATCCTGCTTCCAGCACCCCACAGTCTGCCCAGAGTTCCTCACAAGTAGCAACCAGCTCCTCACAGCCTGGACCTAACATGCAAATCCGTCAGAACATCCGTAGGTCTCTGAAGGAGATCTTATGGAAGAGGTGTGTTTCTGTGCCTGATTTTCAGTTTTTTTTTTTTTTTTTTTTTTTTTTTTTACAATCAGTTCAGTATTTGTTCATTGGACCACCAGTGTACGACCCTTTCAGAACTGTAGAGCTGTCTGTTATATGGAAGATCCATTGTGCCCACAGTAAACAGAATACAAAAGTGGTTTTTGTTTAAAGTTACACAAAGGCAATAATAACCCAACCTACATAATAGGATATGTATAAATGCAATGCCTAGCCTTCCTATAGCTGCATTGGGGGAAGGAGGTTCTCACTCAATAAATGACACAACACCTGTTAATGATACAATGAAATGATAATTGTTATTGGCAGTCCCTGCAAGTAAGTTGATTAATGTTTTCAGAGTTAATGACAGCGACGATCTGGTGATGGTGGAGAATGAGGTTGCGAGGATTGCCTCAAACATTGAAAGGGAAATGTTTAATCTGTATCGGGATACAGACAGCAAGTACAAGAGCAAGTACCGCAATATCATGTTAAACCTCAAGGATCCAAAAAATCAGGTTTGTGTGCCGAATGATTTCCTAATAATTAACAAAACTTGCATCACACAATGATGGCTTATGGTATTATTACCATCGCCTTGCCGATTTTCATTTTGTGGTGCTGTTTAACCATTGCAAGGTTCTATGGGTGCCTCTCATTCCCTCAATGTCAGGCGCATATGTTATTGCATAATTTAGTAAACTGTCACGTGTTTTTGTCCCTAGGGTCTGTACCACCGAGTACTCAGAGAACAGATATCCTTGGCAAAGCTTGTGCGGTTAAAACCTGAGGATCTTGCTTCTAAAAAGTTATCCACGTGGAAAGAGACTGGATCAAAATCAGTAAGTTGTTTCTCAGAGAGTGTATGCCCTTATCAAACCTTAATTAAAGGAACAGTAACACCAAAAAATGAAAGTGTTTTAAAGAAAAGACTATATAATATAATTTCTCCCTGCACTGGCAAAATTGGTTTGCTTCAAAAAAACACTTATAGTTTATATAAACAAGCTGCTGTGTAGCAATGGGAGCAGCCATTCAAGCACAGGACACAGAGTAAATAACAGATAAGTTCTGAATAATCCCATTGTATACTATATAGCTTATCTGCTGGTTATCCTGTGCCTTTTGTCCTTTTTCAGCTTTGAATGGCTGCACCCATGGCTACACAGCAACTTAATAATATGAACTATAGTTGTATTTCTGAAGCAAGCACACCAGTTGTACCAGTGCAGCACAACATTACATTATATTTCTATTGCTTTAGGACACTGGTGTTAATGTTCCTTTAAGGCTTGGCCTTTATATTATTCATGCAATGGACATATGTTCAACTAACCCATAGCATGAGCACATACATACAGTATCTATATGCATGAACAGCAGTTGTTGGTTATTTTACCCTTAAAGATTCCTCTGGTGCTTCTAGATTAAACCTTTAACAAATCAGTCATCAATGAGAAGTGATAAATCCATCACATTGTCCTAGTGCCATATTTATGTGTTTGCTGTAATAAGCCTTTCTTTGATATTCTTCTAAAAAAGGGCTTTAAAAGCAAGACTTGGACAGAAAATATAATTCCATCAATGAATCCCTCGGTTGTTGACATGGAGGAGTCACCGCCTATGTCTGATACGGACACAGTAAGTTATGGGTTATACATAAACTATAGAAGTCTTGTTTCTTTGGGATTCCACCATAGCTGATTTCATGTCTGAAGCCAAGATCCTTATATCACCTTGCGTATGTTTTCCAGGAGCAGCAGGAGCCGCAACAGGCACCACCGGTTAATAATTCAGTTCTTCCTGACATATTTAGCAGCATGTTAAGCGACACGACAAGCCAACATCGTGCCCATCTTTTCGACCTTAAGTGCAAAATTTGTACAGGTGAGCAGGCTAGTACAAACTTCTTAAGGAGATAGAATGTACATGGATCCATTTTGACCCATTCTGACACTCTTTTACAGGCCAGATTCCCGCTGATGATGAACTTCCTTATAAGCGACAGAAAAGCACCACAGCAGCTGCTAAGAAGCCTGACCAGAATTCCAAGCCCGAGTCCAGAGAGGAGAGCACTGAAATACCTCCTCCCCCAGAACCAGCAGAAGATGAGTCCAGGACACCAATGGAAATTAGCCATACAGAAAATATCCCAGAGGCAGCGCCAGAAACTGTGCCCTTACCATCTGTATCCCCTACTCACCCTGACCCAATATATTTCAGTCAGGCACCTGTGTACCCCTCTCCTGCTCCCATTACCACAGTTACTGTATCTGGCAGAGACCCTAGAACAGTCAAGCGACCCCTTCCAGTTTCTTCAAGCCCAGACATCAGTG
Organism: Xenopus laevis; assembly: GCF_017654675.1. Taxonomy (NCBI): domain Eukaryota; kingdom Metazoa; phylum Chordata; class Amphibia; order Anura; family Pipidae; genus Xenopus; species Xenopus laevis. The sequence continues at coordinate 16,379,514 of NC_054388.1, read as the reverse complement.
TAAGGTCTGCACAGGAAAATGTACAAGCACCGACTGAACTATCCAAGCCACTTCTTCCTCAAGTCCTCACTATGCCGAAGTCCATTCTGTCCAAGCCAATTATCTCCGAAAGGCGATACTCTGCATCCTCTTCACCAAACATCAAGTGCGTAAGCTTAGCCTATGGGTATCTTATCAGATACACTGTAGTCATAAGGGCCAATAATACACGTACTGTAGGCTTACAATCAGATATGTACATCATCTTCAGACATCATCCTTTCACATATTCACAGGCTATGCAATAGAAAATATATTTCACAGCAGATTGTTGTTTATTCTAGAAATATACAAAGGAAAATGGGGGGGCGGGGGGTATCACTTCTGTAACCCAAACAGTCTTATTAAGGATTACAGCAACACATTTGGAATTTATGACGAGATCTTTAGGTCTCCTCATATCCTGAGTCAGACAGCAGCCATTTTGTGCAAGTTTAGAACAGCCCAGAGAACTCCCAGACCAACACAAACCCTAGCCAACTGCAAGATCAGATTATGATTTAAGAATTATTGTTCATGGGAGTAATGTCCTTTTTAAGCCTCGGCCTGTTCAATTTTCCAAATGGTCTCATTTGAACCATTATTTTGACAACTGTTGAGATATTTTGTAGATCCACAGAAATATTCCAAAATACTGCATTTAGAATATTTTGTTTTTAATTTTTGCAGTTTGACAGAAATGGGGGCACCCAAAGAAGAAGATACCTCACTTTTTCTCTCTCGAATGAACCCAATATGGAAAGGATTCATAAACATGCAGTCTGTGGCCAAGTTTGTCACTAAAGCTTACCCTGTATCTGGCTCTGTGGAATATCTGAATGAGGTTTGTTATCACTTCGACCAGGTTCCAATTATTGTTACCTACAGCCCCCCAAACCCCCCCACAAATATCAGGGCCATGATTCCTAGTGCAATTATAAACTCACTGAAATGCTATCTATATACAGTAGATACCCATCAGAAAGTGCCCTTATTTATTTTTCAAGTGAATTAAAGGAATTTTCATTTGTAGGATTTACCCGACACAATCCACATAGGTGGAAGGATTTCTCCGAAGACCGTTTGGGATTATGTTGGGAAGCTGAAGTCCTCTCAAACAAAGGTAAATATCAAGAACTATCTCAATCCTTCTTGTACTAAGCCGTTATTCATTTAATTTACTTGTTAGCTGGAGAAAGGTCAGTCAGGTGTGGCTACTGATGCCAGATACAAGTGTGAGATTTGTTTCTTTTTTTATTTTCTCTCTCAAGGAGTTATCATTGATCCGCTTCCATCCTGCCACAGAAGAAGAGGAGGTGGCTTATATTTCCCTATACTCCTATTTCAGCAGCCGTTGCAGATTTGGAGTTGTGGCAAACAATAACCGTCACGTCAAGGACCTGTATCTGATTCCATTAAGTGCCAAGAATCCTATTCCATCCAAACTTTTACCCTTTGATGGACCAGGTAAGTTGCTAAATTCAAAAGGGAGAACAAAATACGTGTTGCAACCAGAATTTTTCAATGCTGTTTGTTTGTCCTGGTGGAAAGTCAAGCTGTTGTGCTGTGAGTTGACAGCCATGCTTGCCTTTTCCTGCATCATGCAAAAAAATAAAGTGCTTACTGAAAAGTGGTCATTGTTTTCTTCAGATTAATTCTAGTCATTTAAATACATTCCTATGGGCATTTTGAGGTCATGTAGACTTATGGGGGAACTTTGCACAATCCGCATCAAAATGAAAGAATGTCCTGGAAGATAAAAGAAGATATGGAAGCACGCAACTTCTACATTTGTTATCCCATAATGAGGCTTGGCTTATCTGGTTCATAATAACAGGCCACATATAATCCACCTTCTAAACCCCATATTTACCAGCAGCTCAATAAATCAGGTTGGAGACTTGCTAAAGCAGCTGGGAAAAAAGGAACAGAGTTGTGGTGTGACTATGCTTTACCCCTTTCATAAATGATGTTGTTCTGCATGTTTTGCCAGTGTGCACAGCTTCATTTTTAACCTGGTCCAAAAAATCTGGCTGCACACATAAGGAAACAACCCCCTAAGATAACCAATGTTGTCGGCAGAAGTAAAACTTCCAACACACCTCCAATAACTGACTGGTTGTTGGGGATCTCAGTTGAAGGAAGGTCAGCTATACAAATAAACCAATTCAATCTAATGGTTTCCATGCAGAAGGCACTGATATTCATGGTAGTATGATATTTAAAAGACAGTGTTTTACATGAGAGAGTACAGTATAAACCAATAGAAAGCTGCACATGGCCTCTGGTCCCCAGCTGCCTTGACTCATAGTCATCATCATTGTTCAGCAGATTATTTATGCTGCTTTATGCCAGTGCATTTGTACAGTGCTCTGGAGTACTTCAGTGATGTAAGATGTTTCATTCCAGTATTTATGAATTATGAGTCGTGAGGGGATCAGCGTTGAAATTAGTTTAAAATCCCTGTAGGTCATAAACCAGCACTACTATCAATAGGAGTGCTTCAAGTATTGAAGTAAAAGCATATTTGGATGACCACTTTCTGTTCTATAATTATATCAAGAAGTACTCTATATTGGTAGTCCAGGATCCAGTCACACCTCATTTTGGGAGCGAAGAGTCAGTTAATTTATATAAGAATATCTGTTAACATATATGTGCATTCTCCCATGCCATCACTTACCTTGCAATAACAAAATATTATTTCTTTCTTCTAGGTCTTGAAGCAACACGTCCAAACCTCATTTTGGGCCTAGTTATTTGTCAGAGGAACAAACGTCCACTCAATAGTGAGCCAGAAAAGTTGGAAGAAAAACGTATGAAAATTGGAAGCCAAGTGGAAATGGAGACCTTGAATATTACAAAAGGGCCTTTGGCTGCTCAAGCAGAAAAGATGCCTCAGAAATATCAGCTCTATGCCAATGAATCTGTTAAAAGTACAACTCCTCCAGGTTCCCCACCTCCTCTTCCAGGAGCCTCTAGCAAGCCAGAAAGTGGCCTTCCTGCTACCAACACAGTTCTTCGCTCTTCACCTAAAGCTGAAAGTGCCCCAACCTCCTCTTATTCAAAAGTTGCCACTCCACTGGATCATATTCTTAAGACTCTCTTTGGTAAATCGCAAGAAAATGATAACACCAGCGCTCCCAAAGACAAAGGGCTTGTAGGCATTCCAATGATAGACCCCATAGTACAGCAGTTTGGTCAGTTTTCACAAGATAAACCCATAGAGGAGGAGGATGATAGGCCATATGACCCTGAAGAGGAGTATGATCCAGAAATTGCATTTGGCACATCCATGATGACCAATAACGACGAACCTTATGAGCCAGAACAACCTTGTGAAAGCTTAGAAGATGACGAGGCCTATGACCCCGAGGATGAAACCATACTGGAAGATGCAAAGGTTTCAGTAGAAGACCTGCCCAATAGAATGTCAGCTCTAAATAAAATAAAGCCTTCTGAAAATGCCACAGAATACCTGCCAGGCATCTCTGATACTTCACTTGTAGAACAACAGAAAATGCTAGAAGAGTTAAATAAACAAATTGAAGAGCAAAAGAGACAGCTTGAGGAACAGGAGGAAGCTCTGAGACTTCAAAGAGCAGCAGTTGGTGTATCCATGGCTCACTTTTCAGTGTCTGATGCTCTAATGTCACCCCCTCCCAAATCATCACTTCTAAAAAGTGAAATATTTCAGCAAGAGCCAGGGACATTAAAGATATTGTCTCCCTCAATACCTGAGCAAATGATTAATCCAAGCCGTGACCCAAGGCAGTCCAGAGATCCTCGGCAAGCATCTTCAAAAATTTTGCTTTCAGAAAATGAACCCCTGAACACAACCCTACATGAGCAAAAACACATGCAGACTTCTGAAATCAGTACTTCAACTGGTCAAGATAGTTCAGTCAATGAGGACATTGCAAGCTCTGCAGTTAATTTGAATCCAGCTGAGCAGAATCCTGAAAAGATTCTGAAAGATAACAAACCTGAAACGATGGCTTGGCAGGTTCAGCATGATAGTGCACAATCTGAATTTCCTCGAGAGTCCTCAGAACCAACAAGACCCTCTCGGAAAGTGTTACTGCCAACTCCAGAAATAACTGTACCCTTGCACACAAATTTTATTAACACAGGAAATGGTAATTTGACTCTTTCACATGAACGTGGTTGGGCTACGGAACCTCGGCCATGTGATCAAATGAACATTAGACCTCCTTTTCCAATTCCATCAGGTGTACCCCAAGACACTGCATCATATTACGGACCTCAGACAGAACAAACATTTGTAAAACATAACGATCCAATCAACAGCCACGTACCTCAGTTTACAGAGCAAATTGAACCAACTAGTTTACAGAGGGATGGGCCATTTTTACATCAAGACTCTAGGACTGGCCCACCATTTCCTGCATGTTCTACAGGACCTACCCATATGCCATTCGAAAATCAAGGACCAGGGTTTAATGATCAAAGACCATTACAAATGCCGAGCCATCTGGGACCTAGACATGCAGCTCCTTTCACTAATGAGATTCGTCCACTAATGATGGATCGGCCAGCAGGACCCCTATCTGACCGAATTGGGGAACAAAGGGGACCTATGCCTTTTTTGCCTGGACAGTATGTACCTACTCCTTCACAGCCCTTATTTGGTGACAGAATGCCTGGCCCAACACCCTTTGCTCAAAGAGGCCAGTCACCGCCAATGTTTGAAAAACAAATTGATCCACATTTAGAAATGCAGGAGCCCCATTTTGTTAGCATGGCTGATGTCCAACCAAGGTTTGATGGGCCAAGAGGTCCTGCGCCAGCAAACTACATGGGAATAAGACAGCAATTTAGTTTTGATGGTCCAAGGAGACCACCTCCACCTCAATTTAAATTTCTTAGAGGTGGTCCAAGACTATCCGGACCAACTCATTTTGGTGGCCCCCGGGGACCTTATCCAAATGAATTGGAAGGTACTAGAGGGACAGTACCAGGTCACTATGGTGGAACAAGAGGTCCTCCACCACACCCATATGAGGATCAAAGAGCAAGTCCACCACCCTTGTTCCATAATGTGCAAAGTCCAGGTCCACAACAGTTTGGTGGGCAAAGGGGACCTACCCCAATAAGGTTTTCTGAGCCATCCCAACCTCGGCCTCTCCTTGAAATTCCAATTATTGCTCCACCTCATAGGAGTGAGAGCTGGGACAAAGTATGTCCCCCTGGTTCATTTCAGAATTACTCTGATCAACGTCAAAATTCTGAGCAACCCTGGGAACCAAGTGAATTCAGGCAAAACAAGGACCACAGAAACCCTCCAATTGAAGGGAGGCCCAGGGAACGCTATGAAGGGCGCAATGAAAAATTAGACCATTTAGAACCACTTCCACCAGATAATATACCAAGTAGAGGGTTTGAAGACAGGAGAAGGGAAGGAGAACCTGATGGACCGCGGGATAGAGAAAGAGGCAGGAACTGGAACAGAGACCGAGAAAGAAACTGGGACAAAAATAGAGACTGGCAGAGATCAAATGAACCCAGTCGAGACTGGGACAAAAATCGAGACCGAGATGCAAATAAAGAAAAAGAATCCGAGAGGAACAGAGACCGTGATAGAGACAAGGAGAGGGATAGAGAGAGAGACAGGGAAAGGGATAGAGAAAGAGAGAGGGACCGGGAACGTGATAGGGAACGAGACCGAGTTAGGGATCGGGATCGAGACAGGGATAGAGAGCGAGCACGAGAGAGAGACGGGTATAGACGAAGAGACAGATCCAGAAGCAGGGATCGAGATAGAGACCGAGATCGTGATAGAAACCGAGACAAAGGAAAGGACAGAGAGAGAGGCAAAGACCGTGACTCCAAAAGCAAAGAGAGCAACAAAGACTCAAATTCTGATAAAACAAAAGACTGTTCTACAGTATCGGCACCCTCAACGTGACCTTTGTCATCAGGGTTTTTATAGGGGGATAAAACTACAATGTACTTTTTGTATATATGTATATAATAGTTTTATTTTATAATGGGAATCCCTTAAAATCACTAATACTTGGGATGTTTTTTACACGGTTCATGAACTGAACTGTGGAAGTTTAGTCTTTTCCCTCTGTACTTCCACTTGCTTTTTGTTGTCTACTCCTTTCTCCTCTGTAACATACCTGACTATGTCTCATCAGCAAAGATATTCAGAGAGACTACCGCCCGGGAAACTGCAAATGCACAATTCAAATATTGTAATTGACTGAAATTATAAATGTGTTGCATTTGTCATGTGACTAAGAAACCGGTTGTTTTGTGTGAGGGGAGGATTATATTTATCAGTCCCTTCTACTTCATTGTCAGCCATTGGAAAGTCTTTTAGACTAGTCAAGTAAATGCTCAATTGTCTGTTTAGATTTAATTTTCTCTGAGTGCATCGATACTCCAATCACATTTGTGGTTTTACAGATGTTAATACTGGCTGGGATTCCCCAAGAGCAACCCCATTGCAGTGATCTGTAATATTCTGGAACTGAGCAGAAACCTGTATGTCAGGACATGGACAAACAAGTGCGTCTTGGGGCAGCTTATATTTGTATAAATTGCATTTTTACTGCAAAACATCAGTATACATAAAATATGTAATGTTTTGTTTTCCTAAGTAGAATAAATCTCTTCGTCTACTCTGAGCTCTTGCTCATTTCTGTGCACATTTTGTATATATGTTATGTCCTTCCCCTGAGCGATCATGTCCAAGACCACCAGTTACCCATTCTTTAGTACATTCTGATTTGGTATGATATTTCCCTAAATGGTTCTTTCGGAACAATGACGTTTCAAAGGCCATTGCAGGTTTTTTGACACCTAACGATGCAATGACTCCTACTCATTCTTATATACAATTCTGAACCTGTAAGGGTTAGGGTTGTCTTCTGGCCACTACTGTGCCAGCCAAGCCAGTTCGAATGATATGTTCTATCAAGAAGACTGCTTTCCAAAATTTTCCTATGGTGCCTGCGAGGAGCATATATGTGGCGGCAGAGCCAGGCATGGAGACCTTTTATCATGTTCCATGAGGCAAACCTAGTGACTGTAGTGACTGAAGCCGCAGACAGATTGCAGTTTCACCCTTTGGAAGTCTTGTAGCTTCTGAAATGGTAGAGCCTGAATCCTAGCCTGCACAAAGTCCCACCCTGTAGAGTGAAGGTTCTCAAACTGTTGGGGTACTTTGGAAAAGGGGGATTTGGCAAAAAAAGATACAAAACTTGTGCTATAGAGGACAGTGTCACGGTTACACCACCTCAGATGCGAATCAGGGGTCACTAGCCCAATCTCTCAACTTGCACACAGGTTAGACTAGCGGAACAGAACCCCAAAGGCCAACCAACACCCACAAAATCCACAAGTTGTTTATATCAATCTCAGGACTGAGGTATCCCAACAAAAGACACACTTTCAGGTTAGGGTTCTTTCAGAGCATCAAGTACAAAGCATATTAAATGTTATATTTAAAGGAGTTGTTCATCTATAGTATGATGTAGAGAGCGATTCTGAGACAATTTCCAACTGGTTTTAATTTTATATTTTTAAATTTAGCTTTATATTTAGCCAGATTGCAATTTCTGGTTGTTTGGATCGCATGGCCGCATCAATGAACAGTTGAGAATGTAGTCTGTGATCTGACTGGGTTTTTACCCCTACCCGATCAACATCTGTCTGACTCTCTGCCATATATCAATCGGGGAAGCCTGTTGGAGGGCCCCATATACGGGCCAATAAGCTGCCGACTCGGTCTGTCGGCAGCTTTTATCGGCATACGTATGGCCACCTTAACTCGTTACAGGAACAGAGTAGAGAAATATATTTAATGTCTGGTTCCATAAACACAACCTCAATACTGTGTGACCTGCCCTTACCCAGATATCCCAAGTCCCAAACCTAGTCATGTTTGGACTTTGAAAGCTAATATTGTATTGAACCCAGGACCAAAGTTTTATACTTTTAGTAAAACAGGTATGAATTCTGTAATGATAAATGTGTTGTTTGTTATAGTGTAACTTCCACATTACTTATGAGGGGTCCTGATGTGAACTCTCAAGTCAACCCTTTTACTCGCCCAGAACTTAGAGCTGGGCATCACAGGCAGAGCTGTCAACACCCCCCCCCCCCCAAATTTAGCATACCCGGAAACCTGCACAGACTGTGACTCTTTACACATGGCTGATTCAAGACCTTAGTCAACCGATTCCAGTTGGGTACCTGCTTTTGGTACTGGCCGAAATGTTTATTGAATAGCTTCTCTAATTTACCCTTGCGAATCTAAATGAAAGTGTTTTGGCACAACAAATAATAATAAAAAAAAATGGCTACCGGTCATACAGCATCCATGTGGAGTCTGCAGTCCTGTTTATCCATTGACCCAAATTAGGTTGTGGAAGCAGCTCAATGAAGCCTGAAGAACTAGTTAACCAGTTATACATCTGATTATTGAATATGTTCTGTTGCAGGAAGAAGTTTGAATGTGTGAATTATTATGGAGGTCAAGCTCCCAGGAGTATGTAGGAAAGCTCACATACAATGCAAAGCAGTTTACAGAAGCTCCCGTCACAGCCTACCAGGGAAAGCTGCTATAACAATAAAAGTGAGTGATACACTGTTGCCCCCAGGGTAGTTGTATTTATCAGGGATGCCAACAGTGAGGGCAGTTCTCAGAAGCCTGGTGGATTTTAGTGTCTTAAAGGGTCCAGCCATGTTGCACTTACTTGGATTGGCCAGGCCCCCCTGTTGTAAGTGAACTGCAGACCTCGGGAGAAAGGGTGGGAGCTCAGGTGCCTGTATGTCCTTCTCCTACACAACATTCTGTATGATCATTTAACGTTCTATAATTGTCATTTAAGGGGACAAAAACATCAAAAAATTATTAAACTATAATGCCCTGCACTGGTGCAATTGGTGTGTTTGCTTCAGAAACTCTACCATAGTTTATATAAACAAGCTGGTGTGTAGCCATGGGGGCTTCCGTTTAAAGGTGAAAAAGGAGAAAAAAGTAGATAACAGATAAGATGCATAGTATACAATGGGATTCTACAGAGTTAATCTGTTATCTACTGTCTAGCTTTTGCTTGATTGGCTGCCCGTATGGCTACACAGCAGCTTGTTTATATAAACTATAGTAGCGTTTCTAAGGCTAGGGCCAGATTGGGCCAAAATCATCCTGCTGAAATCCACTGCTTTCACCCCCTCTCCACTAGCATTATCCTCTTCTTCTGTTCATGTCTATAAGCCTTGTGTCATATCCGCTACAAACACAACTCAGCCTTCAAACCCTAGAGACCTCTAGTCTGGTCAAGTTTGGCTGCCTGAGAAAATAGCTTCATCTTGGATAGGATCTCAGTCAGGACATTGACTGGAGAAGAGAGGTCTCCCACGCTTTGCAATCCCTCAATACGGTGCCCTCAACACCCCATGTTTCCCATTGCTTTTGTTGCATCTTACTTGCATAGTACCTTTAGCAGTCTGCTGATAATGTTATAATTGGACTGGCCCACCAGGTCACTGAAAGTGGTGCATTGGGTGAGTGGTGGTCAGTGGCGAGCGTTTGGGGCCCTGGAGGTCAGGTCTTCTAGTAGACCTTTGGGGCTCCAGTCTGACATTTAATCTTTCCATCACTTTCCTAACACTTGCTGTCTCTCTGCCCTTTTAGGACATTACCAGATGCATTACACAGGGCATAATGGCCCATCACAGCTGCCAATGCTCAGGTACAATGGGCATTATGGATATAGAATGAATGTGCCAACACTTAGGGGTACATTTACTAAGGGTTGAATATCGAGGGTTAATAAACCCCCGAATTCGACCTTTGAAGTAAAATCCTAAAAATCATTCCATCGAACGATGAAATCCTTCGAATCGGACGATTCGAAGTATTTTAATCCATCGATCGAAGGATCAAAAAAACCTTAGCAAAGTAATGGGGAAGGTCCCCATAGACTAACATTGTACCTCTGTAGGTTTAAACTACCGAAGTATGTAGTCTACGTTTTTTTTAAAGAGACAGTACTTTGACTATCGAATAGTCGAACAATTTTTAGTTCGAATCAAAGACGTAGTCGCCTATTCGATGGTCGAAGTACCCAAAAAAAACCTTTGAAATTCAAAGTTTTTTTTACATTGAATCCTTCACTCGAGCTTAGTAAATGTGCCCCTTAGTCAGACACCCTCTGCATTCAGGAAAGTTACACCATTCCCCCGTCAGTAAGTTTTGTTGTTACATGAAAACTCTCTTCCCACCTTCATACAAAATATTCAGGTGGAATAAGGATTTAGAGTAATGCTATGAGTATTAGTCATAATACTATGGTCCATAGTGCTAGCACAGAAGGATCAGCATACCAGTGCTGTGGAATGTGCTGCCTGGCAATGTCTATGGCCAGCATGTAAAGGGTTAAATAAGACATACAATCCAAATATAAAAATACAATTTAATTGTGTGGACTTTAACTGTATGTCATTTCTGTATACAAAAACACGCAACAGAATCCTGCATGGGTCCAGTGGGACAGACCCGTGCCCTGACCAGACCTCTAACCTGCAAGGTGCCCATCCCTGCTACCTGCAAGTTGTTACGTTTTTAACTGTACCCGGGACACATGAGACTGTGGTGTTACCATTGGTCAGAAGTGAACCGGAGGTAGATCATCTGCATCAGGAAGAAAATGCTCTTTTAAATGGGGAAAGCGTATGGGATAAAAGCCTGCGACCCATGATTATCCATGCGGTCTGGGACTTTCTGCTCAAAATCCCACCAATTTGTGGGCACCTGCCCCGAAGCAGGATTCTAATAGTACAGAATTGATTTATACCTTACTTTTAATATAATGTCAAGACGGGGTCAGCCAGATTTGAACAGGGGACAACTTGCTCTGCCGTCACATGCTGTACCGCGGAGCTATACCCCCTGACAAAGGAATTGTGCAGCAAATTCCACAGGTGAACTATAGGTAAAATATTATAAATATGGGTTTGTCTTGCCTCCTGGAGTGGCAGGTTCTTCATGTGGTCAATTTGCTGGCTCTACCCCCAACCTTAGCTGCCCTGTAGCCCATACCTGCCTCTCATTTGCAGTTTCTGCAACCAGTAGTCTAGTGCCTCTGTCCCAATTAGAGCAGAATGTCCCCATGAAGTGAACTCTGGGCCCAGCCAGCAGTTCTTATGGCTCCGGCAGTATTGGACATTGCAAATTATGCAAAGGTTTTTGCCTCAAGTGCAGTCATAAGTAAATACTGTAAGGATATGCGAACAACACCTTACAAGCAACATGTCACTACTTCCAGCGTTATGTCATACAGGCCCAGATTTGTGGCGAGGCAGCAAAAAATTAGGGTCAGCATGCCGACCAGCCACAATAAGGGGACCTGTGTGTCCCCATTCAGCTGGACCATTAGCCGGTACTTACACGCATGCACACGCAGCTGGGAGTAGTGCATGTGCTAGGGCCATGTGCCTGCCTAGGTGCATCCCCCTTTCAAAGGCACCATTCCCCAGTGCTTTCGCGCATTTGTTTGAGCCTGCAGGGTTGTGGGTGTGCGATTGGACCGCATGGCCTAGGGGCACCTGACCGAGGAATACTGGCCCTAAAGGCAAACACTTGGGGAGTGACGCCCACTTCCAGGGCCACCATCAGGGGGGTATAGCTGTACCGGGGCTAAAGGGGGGCCCAGCTGTGCTGGAAAGATCATGTGGTGCTAAAGACCCGAAGCCGTGCCAAAGACCCAAAGCAGCGCCAAAAAGACCCGAAATCATGAAAACACCCAAAGCCATGAAAATACCCAAAGATGAAGTCCTGAAGCCACGAAAAGACCCAAAGTTACGAAAGGAGCCAAAACAGCTGAAGAAAAACCTAAGGTAAATTCCACCGAACACCTATGTTTTTTATATTATTTTATTGAACTCCTGGCCACCAATCATTTTTAAAATATTCTATGGGACCCCTGACCACCAATGTTTTTGAAAACTTTTATGGGGGGGGGCTGGCACAATTTATTTTATTTTTTTATATATGGGGCCCTGTCATTTCTGATGGCCCCCTGCCCACTTCAATTGTGCCTGATGCAGTATGGGGAGTGCATCGCATCTGGCAAGCAGTATGGAAATGGCATTAGCCCATAATTCTTTTCCAAATGACTCAACATGCTGTGGGACCCCTGCAATTGCTACCATGTTCATCTGCCTTTCAACCACAGGCCCCCCATAGAGGAGGCAGACCCAGCCCCCCCCCCATAGCCATGGGATCTGTTTCCTATGTAATTATACCACTGTTTACTACATTTAATGGAAACTATCCAAACATTGGTCAAGCCTCCTTATATTTATTCTTTTAATGATTATATACTCCAATTTCATAAAATGTTGGTGAATTGCAGATATCTTATCCTGCATGTGGTTAAGCATGACACAAAGACAGAAGATAAATGGTGGATTGTAATATCCATCAGCTGGAACAGGTGAAATAGAGATTTCCATAGGGCAATGCCCCATAAAGATCTATATAGGATAAATGGCTATAATGATTGGCAGGTAAAGCGATTCCTGCTTCTACCTGGGTATCTGTGAGAGTTCTTCTCATCCACAAAGTTTATATTTAAAAAGAATTCTCTGATGAACAAAGGTTGGTCAATCTGTATTCTATATACTTTTCAAACTGCTGCTCAGACTCAACTGGCACATACCACTCAGCCACCAGCTCTAGGGTCCAACTGTCACAACTGTCATTTAGCCAGTTTGGAGAGATAGCAGGAGCTTGTGAGACATGGAGAGAGATTTTGGAGATAAATGCGGTAGAAGAGATTTTTTTTTGCAGGAAAGTGAATTTTCAGCGAAGAAGAAGATGAAGAAGAGGAAGAAGAAGGAGGAAGAAGATCCTTCTTGGAAAATGAAGAAGAAGAGGAGATGTGAGAGTCCAGTGGAAGACCCAGCTGGTAAGTTGAAGATACTTGAAATATATCACTATAAGAATATAATTATCAGCTGTAACTTATCTGTTGAATATGCAAAGATTAACTTTTACTTGGGGAGACGGTGTCCCCATCTCTCATTTTATATTAAGAACATGGGGTGTGTATGTGCTTTATTTTTCACTGTGTGTAAAGTACTTGGAGTGCAACAAATGTTGCCTGTTTATACTTAATATAGTTGAGTTATCACTAAATGACTATATGTAGGGAACTAGGAGAGCCAGATTATAATGTATACTGTATACAACATATTTTGGGTACCAGTATGCAATCCCTTCCTATGTGTATAATGATATTTAGTTCGTGTCCGTTGGCACCATAGAGTGCTTAAGCAAAACCCTTGGCTTTTCATGTTTAATATAGTTGAGGCACCACTATATGACTATATGTAGGATAACATGTGTGTCTGTATATAATGTATATTTTGGGTATGAGTATGTTCTCCCTTCCAAAGCTCTCATGGTGCCAGAATCTGTTGCCTGTCAGAGTATAATTTGCATGGAGTACCAGTGCCAACTGTCTTTAACTGTATACTTGGAGTGCCAACCATTGGCTCTTATAGTGTAATATAGTTGATACATCTATATTTATAGTTATATATACACGGTACTATATGTATCTATATATACGTTTACTGTATATAACATTTGGGTACCAGTGTGCACTCCCTTCCAATGGGTATAATGCCCTCATGGTGCCAGTGTCTGTTGCTTGGTATACCTGTGCTGGCTTTTTTTCACTGTGTATAATTTACTTGCAGTTCCAATAACTTGGCTGTTACTGTTTTATATGGATGAGGTACCACTATATGAATATATGTAGGATAATATTCCTTCAGTGTGTCTGTGCCCATTGCCTGTCAGAGTATGATGTGGTTGGGGTACCTGTGCCAACTGCCTTTGGCTGTATATAATGTACCAATGGGTCTCACTGTATGTAACATTCTTGGGGTGGCAGTAACTATTGCTTTTTACTGTATATTATTATTGTCCCATTGCCCACAGCCTCTTATTATATATAATGTTCTCTACTGCTTCTAATGGGGTGCCTGTATCCACTGCCCCTTATGTTATACAGATATTGGATCCATTATCTGGAAACTAATTATACAAAAAGCTCAGAATTACAGGAAGGCCATCTCCCATAGAGTCCATTTTAATTAAATAATTCACATTTTTAAAAATGTTTTTTTTCCTGTAATAATAAAACAGTACCTTGTACTTGATCCCAAATAAGATATAATTAATCCTTATTGGAGGCAAAACAATTCTATTGGGTTTAATCAATGTATTAGACTTAAGGTATGGAGATAAAGATTACAGAAAACCCCAGGGCCTGAGCATTCTGGATTACAGGTCATATACTTGTCCCACCACCTCCCCCTGGATTGTATTTTAAATTATGTACTTGGGTATAATGTGCTTGGGTGGCAGTACCCCTTAGACTCAAGCTGGTGCTTGTCATTTTGATGCAACCTGTCATATACAACTCAGGATTAAATTGTCACTGACCAATTTTCCAACCAGCTTTATCAGTAAGAAGCAACATTTTCACACTTGGAGATTTAAGGGATCATATATAAAAGCCCCGAGAGCAGAGACAAGAGAATAAACTTGTGCCCCTTAGTGTTTAGTTCCAGAGCAATTGTGCCCAGGGTGCAGAGTGTGGCACTGGCAGGTGCAAAGTTTAAACAACAATTGCGCTTTGTACTTGTATTTTGCACATTGCACCCATAAATGATAAATGAGTCCCTGAATACATTAGTGATTAGAGTCTCAAAGTGACAATTTGTTTGTTTGTTTTTAGTGGAAAGATATGGAGATGGAGGTAGAAAGCAGTATCCTCTGAGAAAAAAAAGATCTCGAAGTCCAGAGGAGAACCCAGCTGGTAAGGAGAACAAAACTTGAAAGATATTGATGTAGGACGTACAGGGGTGCTCAACCCCAAAAACAGCTCCCCACAGATCCAGTAATTCAAAGCAACTTTCCAATGTGCATTCATTATAAATTTCACTGGTTGAATGAATAATAGGGATGCACCGAATCCACTATTTTGGATTCGGCCAAACCCCCAAATAGTTTGCGAAAGATTTGGCCGAATACTGAACCCGAATCTGAACCCTAATTTGCATATGCAAATTAGGGGTGGGAAGGGGAAAACATTTTTTACTTCCTTGTTTTGTGACAAAAAGTTCAGCGATTTCCCTCCCCGCCCCTAATTTGCATGTGCAAATTAGGATTCGTTCGGCCGGGCAGAAGGATTCGGCCAAATCTGAATCCTGCTGAAAAAGGCCGAATCCCGAACCGAATCCTGGATTCAGTGCATCCCTAATGAATAATAAATAAAAAAACAAACATATACAAAAAGTATTGTAGAAGTGATACCTATATTGGCTAACAATAAAAAAAATACATTGCAAGCTTTCAGAGCACCAAGGCCACTTCGTCATGGAAAATACAAATGAAATCTAGATAGGCACAGCATATATTCTGTTAGATCAGTGAAAGGTATTCATGGGCAATAAATTAGGAAGTTACAGATAGATAGAAATCAAATGTAGAGATAATACAATGAATTAGGGTGGGTTGTAAATGGTCCAGGAGTCTGGATTCAGTCAGGTCACATGGTGTGACATGAAACCTGACCCTAAATTAAGGCCCTGTCTTAATGTGTTAAATAACTTCATACATTTGAATTCATAAATCGTATTTTCCCATCAGTTTTAAAGTTCCCTTTTAGAATTAAGACCTGCATGTCCCGAAGACTGTGATTTTGACTGCAGAAATGTTGCCCCACATGCCTTTCTGGCTTTCATTTGTATTTTGCCTGACAAAGGGACCTTGGTGCTCCGAAAGCT